>NC_133429.1:9595625-10195625 GCF_011762505.2 Arvicanthis niloticus | reverse complement strand
CACAGCAAGAGGCCTTGAGCTTGCCAGACACATAGGACACAGTGGTCATTACACCCCATCCACAGTCACAGGCTCCCAGTTCATTGGTCAGTCTGTGACTGTCACATACTAAGAACCAGAGCTCATCTGGCTGTGGCCAAGGCTTGTGAAGTAGCCGTTTCTGCTCTTTGTTATAGGTACCCATCTTGGGGATGGGGGCCAAACTGCTAGGACCAATATGTAAATGAGCGGGCGTGGCTAGAACCCTTCCCTGAGAGCTAGTTTCCTAGTTTCTGCACAATCCAAGGCTTTGCTGAGACAACCAAAGGGTTCCTGGGATTCTAAAAACAGTGTCCTCCCCAGAGGTAGTAAGCCATGGGTAGCTGTTGGCAAACTGTGGAGTGCTATACCTGATCCGGTTAGTGGTATTTTCCTGAGGATGCACCATCCATCTCAGAGTCTTGGTGTGCATACGTGTAAAGTACTGGGTGCTGGCCAGTCAATCTTTCCACCTGTGGTTGCTAGAGAAAGTCAGGACGGGTTGTTTAATTTTGGTTCCGTTGCTCTTGTTCTAGGATTGGAGAAGTCGGCCTCTCTAAGGTTCCCTCTGCGGATTGAGATGCTGCTCAGTCCCGGGAGTCTCTGTTCATTCTGAAAATGGCAAGCAAGCAGAGAGACTGTATGAATGAGGGCTCTGGAGAGCACAGAACACAGTGTTCACTGTCAGTGGGAGCTGGGGCCCCCATCTACGGAGGATGGTGGGAACGAGCTGCCAGGCAGAATCCTGGAGCTCTGGCAGAGAGAAGCCTTGCACAGAGCAATCCCGCATCTCATTAAGATGCGCTGTACTCTAGCCCAGCTACTGGGGAATTGTTGGAGCAATTACATTCAAACCTCAATTTTGAGGTTTGAAAAGGGGTCAGCGCATAATTGGCAGGAGGAGAATAGGAAAGAGATAGCTTGAAACAATAGGAATTAAGTGACTGTCACAGCCAGGGAGGCTGAGACAGAGGGGCCAGACACGCTGGTCAGATCCCTAGAGGTCAAGCATGGGTGGTCTGTGAATCACACATGGGCCTCCTGGATCTTGCATTTGGGCTTCCTTGGCATCAAAGGGATTCTGGAGAAAGCTGTGTGATTCTTGGGATGTGCTTGTTGAATGAATGAATGAATGAATGAATGGTGCTTGTTACCTAGTTACCGAATAGATGAATGAAAGAGGGAGGGAATGAGGAATTGATATAAAGGGAAGATAATAATTGTGCCTACTTGTATGGTGGCATCTGGACAGGCAGAGCCCAGCAGCAGCCTGGAGTCTGCTTGAACTGAAATCTGTGGTATTTTCAGGGGCTTTGGTGAACTGTGACCACCATAACAAGGTACCCTGGGGCTGGTAGCTTCCACGGGCAAGCTAGTTTCTCAGGCTTGTGGAAGCTAAAAGTCTGAACACAGGGCTGGTTTCCTGTGAGCCCTTCTTCCAGCCGTATCCTCACTGTCTTGCCAGGGTGTCCGCTCTTCTGGTGTCTCTTCTTTCCTTCCTACAGATAGTCTGGGCCTGGTCTTTGTGACCTCTCCTATCTTAATTATATCTTTAAAATCCCTGCCTCTGGGGCTGGTGAGACCAGTTTGGTAAAGTGCTCAGTGGGTAAGAATGAGGACCAGAGTGTCCCCAGGATGTGAAAACCAGGTGTGACAGTGCATACCTGTAAGTCCAGCACTGGGGAGGGTTGGAGACCTGAGGGGTCCCTATGCTCACTGGCCAGTTTATCTAGTCAAATCCAAGGCTCTAGGTTCAGTGGGAAACCCTATTTTAAAAGGAAATTTTTGGACAACAACTGAGGAAGACATCTGACATTGATGTTTGTGCATGTACACACACACACACATACACACACAGCATGCATCTGAACACACATGGGAAGGCACGGTACCACGTAAGCCTCAACCTTAGGCAAAAATCAAAGTGAGCTTTTGAAGCCTGTATTTCTGGCTTTGTCTCTAAGCAGCTGTGAAAACCCTTCCGTGTCTACAAAAATGACCTCCTCTTTTAATGAGAAACCAGAGGGGCCAGGCTTCAGAAGAAAAGACGACTCTCTGACAATACACACAATGCCCTGAGCATGCCCTTCAGGGCTCCCAGGGTCACCCTGGGTCTCCACCAGTAGACTAATGGGCAACACACTGATGCTTTGCTATTTTATTCTAAAAAGAAAACAAGGTTCTTGAACCGTCCTCCAGAGGACTCTTCAGTAGATGCCATGGGAACCGGGGTCTGTATCCAGTGGAGCACTACAGTGGAGGACTACGGGATATCATTTTTTTTTTTCCATCTTCTTTCTCCCCTCCAAATCTTGCCCAGAAGACAGTGGAACTCTCGTGAACTTGGCCTCTGCACGTTTGGAATACAGCTTTCCCTCCTTGTTTTACTGCTGAGGGGTCAGGATGCTAGGTGATGATCTGAAACATAATTAGGGACTCAGAGCTGCCAGCTCTTGGCCTGGTGAGGAATTCAAGGCCCAAGGAGAGCCCGTGATCTCTCTAAACACACAGAACACAGCAGGACTGTTGACCCTCCTTAAGGACACTGGCCAAACACGAGGCCCGTTTGTTCGTGAAAGACACAGTCTCTTTCTTAGCAGCGGGTCGCGTCTACTGTGTGGACTAAAAGTATGAGAAAGGCAATTTTTGGGGGGGAAGAAATATTCTGCATTTCAGGTTTCCCACTAATTATGACTGGCTTTCTCCCAAGTTAGTTGGAGCTATTTTGGGAAAGGATTTATAGTGAGTGGTTTAATAAGAAAGGCTTTGGGAAAGCCTCGTAACTCTCTCTGTACAATCCCTTCTAACCAGCGTTCCCTGTGACAATTATGTCACTAAAAACTTCCCTTTTAAAGAGCAGGACTTTTGTCTATTCATGTGACCCTTAAAAGAAGCATTCATGAACCCCGAGCACCAGGCAAACTGCGAGACTGTACAGGGTCAGGAAGAGCAGGGCCATGAAGGAGCCCTGTTTGCTGGGCCAGCCGATTCTATGCTTGTTTTGCTGAACTGTGTCGCTGGTGTCTGTGGATGCAGGCTGCCTTCCTGTGAGAATTTCCAGGCAATGAATTGGTTTTAGATGTGTGTGTGTGTGTGTGTGTGTGTGTGTGTGTGCAATTGCTCACAGCTCTGTGCCTGTGCATGTGTGCGTATGCATGCATGTACATGCATGTAGAGGCCAAAGGATGATGTCAGATGTACCTCAACCCTTTGAGACAAGGTCTGTCATTGAACCTGGAGCTAGGCTGGAGGCCAGCAAGCATCAGTGTAGCCCGCCTGTCTCAGCCCTCTGCCTCCAAAACAGGGGTTGCAGATAGACATGTCATATCTAGATTTTCATTTCTGCTCTGAGAATTTCATACATGTATACAATGAAATACCATACCCTCCCCCTTACAACTTCCCTCCTTCCACTCCTCCCAGTCTCCCAGGACATGTCTACCTCCAACTTAATCCCCCCACCTATTCTCTTCTTCCTTTAAGTTACCTCCTGAGTTCATTTAGTGCTGCCCACTGGGCATGGATGTAGGGGCCACACTGGGCTGGAATATGGGCAGCCTTCCATTGGCCACACCCACAAAAAGGGATTCTTCCATCCAGACTTCCCATCAGCTCCCAAGAGTTCCCTGGCTAGGGGTGGAGCCTAGTGAGCTCCGCCCCACTCTCTGCTCAAAGTTTGGCTGTTTTGATCTTCCACAGCCACAGCTGCTGTCATGCATGGGTGCAACGGCTATGCCAGGCCCAGCATTTCACAGATCCATGCATCCTCTGTGCTTCCAGTTTTCTCTATCTCCTCTTCCAGCTATGTTTTTTGAGCACCTCTCTCCGTCTCTTGATCTCTGTCTCTGTATCTCTGTGTCTCTCAGGCTCTCTGTCTTCTTTCTCTCTCTCCCTCCCTCTCTCTCTCTCCCTCTCCCTCTCCCTCTCCTTCTCTCCCTCTCTTTCTCTGCATGCCCATTACCCTGACAGTCTCACTCTGCTTCCTAACAGCCATATGACATCTCACCCAAAGTTCATATGCACATCCCTTTTTCTTGTTGTTTTATTTGGACAGGCTCTCCTAGGTAGCCCAGGCCTGCCTAGAACTCACAATCCTCCTGTCTCAGTATCCAGAGCACAGGGACAATAAATGGTGCCACCATGCTTGGCTTAGGGTAGGTAAGACTTGTGTCCTGGATTTGTGGGTTCTATAGCGTCATAAAGGTCCCACCCATTCCCCAGTACCGAACTACTGATCTCTCTACTCTCTGTAGTTCTGCCTTTTCTGGAATGTTCTGTTGGAATCATATAACATGATCTTCACAGATCTGGTTAAGGCTGGGGTTAGGAATGTGCATTCAGTTTTCCTGAGTCCTACCATGGCCTGTAACTTGTCACCATCTGGAGCTGAAGACTATTTTGTTGTCAGGTATACCATTGGCTGTGGCTCCATCTTGGCAGTGGTACCTAAGGCTTCAGGGTTTTATGCGTGTGAGCTGGTAAGTTCCAAGGAGCATGGTGGCTGTGCCATGTGCTTGGGTATATTGATTTAAAATGATAATACATGGATGACCTATTTACCAATTTTGATCAAGCTGTTCTGAGTGGCCTCGTCAGCTGATCATGGAATCCTAGACTCGGAACGCCCAGACACCAGGCTCAGTCACCAGGCTTGATTGAATCCCAGACTCACAGCATATGGAAGGAGACCAGTCAGTGTCCCTGAGCCTCAGGTGTTCAGGGCATCTCTGAGTCTATTCAGGAGGGGGAGACTAGAGCAGATTCTCAGCCTGTTGACTGTGTGATGCTGGTGTCAACATTGACAGGCTCAGCATTGGTAGCCTGGGTAGCCACGGTGGTGATGGTAGCCGTACTGTGTCCAGCTTTGCACATACATCCAGTCTTCGCAAGCCCCGTTTTGGTTTGAATCTAATCTGACCTCTGCAGGTTCTTATACTGAGTGCTGGATTCCCAGCTGCAGATTTGGGAACTTTGTGAGTTGAATCCTAGCTGGGGGAATAGGTCCTTGGAGGCAGACCTGTGAAGATTCTGCCTGGTCCCTGTCCCCTTGTCACCCACTGCTTCCTATCCATCCTGAAGTGAAGATTCTCCTCTGCCACATGCTTCCGCCAGTATGAAGTCTGCCCAGGTGATGAACCAATGGCCATGGTCTGAACCCTCTGAAAGTGTGAGCCATGATAAAGCCTCCCTTCTTTTAAGTTGTTTATGCTGTGCATTCAGTCCTAGTGGGAGAAAGGCAAGACAGTGTATTTCAATAGGCAGGTGATAATACTGAAGTTCAGAGAGGTTAACAACTCTCCTTAAGTCACACAGCTCTCCTGTGAAAATGACAGGAGATGGCCCCCAGCCATTTGAGCCCATCGCTCCTTGCCTGCTGCCAAACACTGTGCTAAATGACAATCTGCCAGGGTTCTCAAGCAGCATAGAACACATGCAATGACATCTTGGGACACCAGCACACGTTGAAAAGCTGGGGTTGGGACGAGGTCCTTAAGCCTGTGATCTCAGATACTTGGGAAGCTGAAGCAGGAGGATCATGTGTTGAAGGGCAAGCTGGGCAACTTAGCGAAGCCCTAACTCAAAGTAAAAAGTAAAAAAGTTGGTCCAGGGATATAGAGCAGAGATAGTCTGTTGGTCTAACATTCAGAAGGTCCTGGGTTCAGTCCCCAGTACTGCCAAGGACTAGGATGGTTGGGATGGGAATGGTTAGTGTTAACTGTCAACACATAGACACACAGGAAGAATCCCAATGAGGGGTTGTCTAAATTGGGTTGGTCCATGCAGATGCCTCTGAGGGGCTCTATTGATGTAGGACGATGTGCCCACTGTGGGAGGCACCATTCCCTAGGAAGAGGATTCTTCCCTAGGAAGAGTGTATTAGCCGGGAGAGCCAGCTGAGCACTGGGATGTGTGAGCATTCACTCGCTGCTCTCTGCACGACTGTGGGGTCCTGATGTGACTGAGTTGCTTCAAGTTCCTGCCACCATGACTACCCACAACAACCATCTGTAACATGGAAGGTGGAGCCTAATAAACCTGTTCTCCCTTTTGTTGCTTCTGATGAGGTGTTTTTTGTTTTGTTTTGTTTGTTTGTTTGTTTGTTTTTGTTTTGTTTTATCACAGCAGCACTAAACTAAGACACAAGGTGAGAGAAATCAGGAGACTGGAGGCTTCCAGTGACCTCCTCCACTGAGCCATCCTTCTGTCTGCCACCTTGGAAGTTGCTTCCCAGCTTCCCTCATGCTGACACCTCACCATCCCACCAACCACTCACACCCAGACAGCCACCTAGGGTTGTTTTACACATTCCATAAAAGAAAAGGGCAAAGATTTCTATTCCTGGCTGTCAGGCACAACACGATCCCGTCAAGGCTCGCTGCGTTTGAAGTGCTTCCAGTTTCCTTCTCAGAAGGCATGGATTTTTGACTCTGGGCCATGGAAGCTCTGTGAAACATGTTTCTGTGTCCAGGGTAACAGAGCCTTGGCTTCCCCTTCCCTGTTGGAAATGGCCTCTGTCAGTCAGAGCAGGTCCCTCCCCAATCATGCACCTTGTCCTGGGTCTCTATTTCCCTTCCACCACCACCCCGCCCCGCCCCCGGGCGTTTGCACCCGTTAGTCACCTGGCCTCCCCTCTCCTCAGCAGATCCCACAGTCTCAGGTCCAGTATTTCTTTTCATCCGCCTGTTTTCATGCCCTCTTCCGTTGCTGGAGGCTAAGCCCAAACCACCCACCTCCGTGTCTGCTCTGTCACACAAAAGCCACTGGAGCTGAATGTGTGGGCAGGATAGCAGCTTGTGGTGTGGGTCTGGAGCCCCAAGTTTTCATGACCAAGCTACTGGACCTTTCCTTTTTAAGATTTGACCAGCAAGGCACAGGGGCTGAGGAGCTGCAGCGGAGCATCGAGGCCACCAGAGCGTGTCCCAGTCTAGACCCTCGGGAGCCAGATTCGTGTGTGTATCTGTGATGCAAATGTCAGCCTAGCTGTTCCCAGGATATAGATTTTTTTCCCCTTAGTTTTCATGAGCAGCCATATGGTGAGAATGTGGCTGGTCCTCACCGTGGGTCCTGTTGATACTGGGTCTCCAGTGACACAGTGTTGAGAGATGCTAATATTAGGGGCTGCAGCCTTTTTGAGGGCATCAGTACTATTCCCTGGGGAGTTCCCACTCTTGGGGGACCACTTTAGCCGCCAAGAACGTTTGCTGTTAGGAGACAGGCCCTCCCTCTTGTTTCATGCTCAGCTTCCAGTTCTCTTGTCCTGCTTCCTTCCACCAGCTGAAACAGCACAAGGGCCAAACAGAGTTCAGGCCTCCGCGACATGAAACAAGCTAACCTCCACCCTTTATAACTTACACAGCCTCAGGCATTCTGTTACAGCAGCAAAAAGTGTACCAGGCCACGCTGGACAGGTCACAAGCAATTCGTGTGTGGTGTCTCGGGGTCTATGTATTCTCCTCAAAGTCTCACGAGACCAGACCCCTTCAGCCTCCTGTGAAGTGTGGGACCTTCCAGACCCACAGGGTTGCTGTGTGTAGACTCATTCCTTTGTAGTTAGAAGACTCAAAGCAGCTTGGTGCTCTGGGCCCAGAGTTCTACTTTTTCCAAGCCCTGAGAAGAGTAAGCCACGGAAAGGATTGTTGCCAAATTAGCTTCAACCCATTCAGAATACACATGCTTCTTCTGATTAGCATAATCAATCACAGAATGATTTCACTTAATGCTTTTAGGAGCCATTCACTGTGTCACAAAGAGTAAACACAGCAGTATCCTGTTATATCCCTTCATTCCTCAGCCTCAGGTCCATGATCTATAGGAAAGAACCCCAGGGCTCCACTTAGAATTCTGCCTTCCACCATAGCTGTGTGGCTTTGGGTGAGTTGTTTAACCTCTCTGTCCTGTAGCCAGGGTTTATCAGAGACTTGATTAATGGACTGTGCCTTACTCGGCTCCTGGCTGGTGGTGGGCACAGAATGAGTGTGAGCGGTTGGATGCATACAATGTGAGATTCTGTGGCAGCAGGACTCTTGTTCCTGGGTCTACTAGCTGGAAAGTGAAGTCTGAAGATGTGGGGAAGGAGAAGCCTTGGGGCGTCGAGGAGTTTGGGTGTCTGGGTGTCATGAGGGACTGTCGCCAGTGTCAGTTGCATCAGGCAGGAATGCAGCGAGCCAGTGGGATTCAGCATGGAATCACTCACTGGCACAGTGGCTAAGTGGGTGCATGAGTCCTGGTTTAGTTCCTGCCATCAGAATACCTCAGCGCAGAGAGTGGCTTGTCTTGGTGGAAGAAATGGAAGGCTTCTGCCAGGGATTATACCCAAGAGGACATAGGAGGGCTGCAGATGTGTCTCAGCTGATAGAGAAGAGCTTTCCACACATGTACACAAACCCCCGGCTTTAGTCCCCTGCACTGTGTACACAAGGTGGTGGCACATGCCTCAGAGTCCCAGTACTTGGTGGGTGGAAGCAGGAGGATCAGAAATTCACTTCATCCTTTGCTTTATAGTCAGTTTGAGGCAGGCCTGGGCTATGTGAGACCTTGCTGTTTAAAACAACAACAACACCCCAGAGATATCTGGTAAAATCAAAGAAGTGAGGTATATCTCCACATCACACTGGCCATCTGCTGTGGGGGGAGGCTTCTCCACAAAGTTTCAGGGAGAAAGCCTAGGTTCTGAGTTCCAGGTTGCCTAGCGTGTGGCCTAGCTCCTCCGAGACCCATAGGGATATGAACTGCCCATCTTTGCATCAAGGTCAAAAAAGATGCCTAAGAACTGACCCCAAAGTGGACCTCTCTAGTACTAAGTCCCGTGCCCTTCCTCAACCAAGGAAGCTTCAGCAAGGCAGGTCCCCATGAGAGTGGGCACAGCAGATGACACCACAACTCTCTTCATTGATTCCTCAGCCGTGACCACAGGCAGGTCATTCACATGTCTCTCCTGTTCATACATGGCGTCTAATAATTCAACTCTTCATATATTGACGGCTGGGTGGAAATCGCTGGCACCCTGCCCAGTCTCCCCGGTATCAGTTTTGAAACTTGCTGGGTCATGTTCTCCAGAGCCCTAGAGCCCCTTCCCTCTGGTGGCAGCAGTTCAGCCTGCCTGCACACCTATCTAGGTGGTCAGAGCTGCCAAATGGTCTGTCTCAGGGTAGCCCTTAGCCTGGTTTCCTGATCCTGAATAAATCCAGAGGAATAGCACATCGCCCAGAGCTCCCTGTGGAATCAAGTTGGGATCTGCCCTGAAGCCATTCCCAGGGCCAAACATATCATTAGCACATGAAAAAACTGGGCTTCTCACTTCCCCCACATAATTTTCAGGGCCCAATGCTTAATGACAACTAGGAACCCCTTGATGGAAATGGTTGAGAATTTCAAGATGGGAACTGTAGAACATTGCAGTCACAGGACCACGAGCAGCTGCACAAGTTACACAGGGACCACGCCTGCCCATCCTGTTCCCCCGATTTCCCAAGAGCTCTTGTTTCTTAACTCACTTGCATGTGAGCTCCTGCCCGGCTTCCGGCTTCAGTGAGCTGACATCAGGACACCACCAAGGCAGAGAGTGGACAAGAGGGCACATAAGACAGATATGGAGGCACTGATGTCTGCCTGGGAAGCAGCTCTTTAGCAGACATGTCGGGGTCCTGTAGCATGCAGTGTAGGGAGAGCGAGTCACCTTGGCTCCAGGCCAAGTCTGCTACATCAAACTATGGAGGAGAATTTAGGATGATGAAGGGGGAGTTAAGTTTGAGCAGAGGTGTAGACATGGCACTTGGGATTCTTTTTCGTGTGTTAATTATGTGTTTAGCCCCAAAGACCAGGACACAAAAAGACCAAGTTCCTACTCCGGGGCCATTCACACACAAAGCTCAGACATGTGTATGTTTGAGATGTCCACACACAGCTCAGGTTGAGGACTGTAGGAAGAGACTGGGTTGATGGAAGTACTAGGCGGCAGAAAACAAGGCTGGTCTTCTAGAAACTTACCATAGGATTTGGGGAGTGTTGTAGTTAGGGTTTTACTGCTGTGAACAGATGCCATGACCAAGGCAACTCTTATAAGGACAACATTTAGTTGGGGCTGGCTTACAGGTTCAGAGATTCAGTCCATTATCATCAAGGCAGGAACATGGCAGCATCCAGGCAGGCATGGTGCATGAGGAGCTGAGAGTTCTACATCTTTATCTGAAGGCAGCTAGCAGAATACTGGCTTCCAGGCAGCTAGGATGAGGGTCTTAAAGCCCACACCCACAGTGACACACCTACTCCAACAAGGCCACGCCTCCTAATAGTGCCACTCCCTGGGCAGAGCATGTACAATCCATCACAGGGAATTCTTGAGATTTTAAAGAAAAGATTCTCAAAGTGTGACGTTTCAGAATCTGTTGAGCTTCTGGGGTTGGAAGCAGGGGGCAGGGGAACCTCCTCGAATTGTCCTGTGGGATTGGTTCTGCTCACAGGGACCAGCCCTGATTCCAGCTCATCTTTTCACTCAAACAAACCTGTTTAAACCCTCTTTCCATATTGTTTGACTCTTACCGGAAATGAATGGCTCCTGTCCCTCAGTCCCTCAGCTGCAGACTGAACTGGGCTGGTGAGGGAGTCCTACAGGAGGCACCCCCTTTCTTTGTTTGGGGGTACAAGCTTCTCACTGTTTTTCCAGGATACAGAAGCCGTCCTGGTATTAGAAGCCACCTCCCACACTGGGCGGTGTGGGCAGCTGGATGTGGTCCCTGCTGGAGACTTGCTGGGGAGGTGATACGTGATACAGTGACTTTGGAGGGGCTTCCTGGGAACATTGGTCTCAGTTGTCAACACTGTGAGGCCAAAGCTGCGCCCCACTTTTCAGAGTGAGCTTGTGGGCAGGGAGGACAGGCCTTCTTTACCTGGCATACTTCACAGATGGCTCAGACACCCACAGAACAGGGAGGTGGGAGGCTTCCCTCTGGTCTCTCCAGGGGGTCACACTGAGCCTCTCCTGTGACAGGAACACTGGCTGATGCTGCCTCATGATTCTTCCCTGACACAGATTCCATTTGGGGCAATAATTCGTGCTGACTTTACTGCCTTCCACAAAGCAATTAAAGGAAGGCACACATTATTTGGTGAATATACGATGAAGTGACATTTATTCGATGTTGGGAAGAAGGGTTGAGAGCAATTCATTTTCCTTATTGTTTTAGACTATTTTAAAGGTTTCTTGATTTTCGTTGGCATCCAAAGGATCTCAGATGCAACTCCACATGACCCTGTCTATGCATCTGGCCGTCCTCAGCATCCTCAGCACCATAGGGATGCCTTTCAAGGCACACCTCTGTCCTCATGGGGCTTCTCTTCCTAATCCAGGAGTGACAGATTATGAAGGCTTGCCATTTTCATGTCTTTCCCCATGGACCCGGGAGGGCAGGGACAAGTCTGTGTCTTGTGACACAGTCCTTGGAAGCCCTGCTACCTTACAGGCACTCAGCAGACATCTGTAGCAGCTGTCTATGACCGATAGCTACATTGGAGGTTTGGGGTTAAGCTACATGTGGACATCCGGACTGGATGCAGCTGTGGACAGAAGAGACAGGGAGCAGCCTGGCTGCAGGTCTCCTGGACACAGAGGTCTGCAAGGAGAGCTCAGAGCTCTTCTGGGAACAGCAGGTGCTGTGTGTTGTCTGATGTCTCTCTTGGGGGGCTTCTGTGCACTTTTGCTTTTACAGTTTCTGGGGAGGCAAGAGTCTCTTTTCCACTTGACCATTCACAGATGTCCTGGCGTTGTTTGTATGCACCCCATCTTCCCAGATAGCTTGGGTTGAATCTGTCTCATGCTTCTGGGGCTCGCAGTTTGTCTTCAACCCAGTATCCACCCCCAAGACCTTCATGCTCTCACTGCCACAGGAAGCACAGCCTTCCCCAGAGAGGGAGAAATCGCATCTTGGGGCTGCTTGTGTGGCCTGCATTCGTCTGTGCTTCCTTCATCCAGTGAAGGTTGGGAGGGACAGGACTGGGAGTCTGTCAGGCTTGTAGGCTACAGGTAGACAGCAGCATTCACTGACAAGCTCTGGGGCTGGGCCAGCGTGGGGCCAGCAGGATGGTGGTGGTGGTGGTGGTGGTGGTGGTGGTGGTGGTGTGTGTGTGTGTGTGTGTGTGTGTGTGTATCTGCACATAGGCAGAGAGGGAACATGAACCAAGCTATGTAAACAGACTAAAAATGCCTATGTGGATGGCTCAAGGCTCCCAGTATGTGACTGAAGTCTCTGCAGGGCATGTCTGTGGCCACATTAGCAAGTGCTGCCCTCAGCCAAATTTTGTGGTTCCCTACTTTCTACTCTCAGTAAGGTTCATATCTAGTTCCAGTTTCATGTAAGAGGGAGAAGGGAAGCCCCTGTGGCGATGGGGCTTGGCGATCTTTGTGATGGCAGCTGATGGGGACAGGCTCCCTGGGCCAGCCCTTGCTGACACCAGCTTAACCACACTTCCCACCAGGTGCTTTCCGTGCCTGGCAGATGAACTCCGGGCCAGCTTCCGTTTAATTTAACAATGTTGTTGTAGTTTATGCTTGCTGAGGGCTCATTATTTAAGAAGGGGCAGGTTCATTGTCAGGACCACCCCATTCCCCAGATGGAGGAACCTGGGGCCTCCAGGAGTAGAGGATATTGGATCCACAGTTTTAAAAAGCCAGTGTGATGGTGCAGGTGTGTGATTCTGGCAGTGGGGAAAGAAAACAAGATATGAGGATCCTGGGAGGGGCGTTGCCTGGCCTTCCAGCCCTGTCTACTGGTAAACTCCAGCCCAGCGAGATAGACAGTGCTCACACAGATGTGATGTGAACCTGTACACACACAGACATGCACCCACAAACACACATGCACACACAAGAGAAACATCAGAGACATCATATGTGCAAAGGTAAAGTATTGTCTTTTAAAGCCTTTTGGCTGTGTGTGTGTGTGCATACAGATGCAGTGTACTCTCATCTCTGGGTAGCCATGTGGACTGGTTACAGGACCCCCACAGACACTAATGTCTGCAGATGCTCCAGTCCCTTACGTGAGTGAAATGGTACTGTATCTGTGTATAATCAACACACATTCTGTGTGTGTGTGTGTGTGTGTAAACCAGGTCAGAACACATAGTACAATGTGAACACAATCACAGTGCTAACAGCACCCATTGTTCAGGAAATAACACAAGAAAAAGTTTAGATGTCTTGTGTACAGATGCAGTTCTAGCACAAATACTTCCATCTACAAATGATTGCATCTTCAGATGTCAAATCTATGATCCAAAGGCTCTACTGCTGTACAAGGTGTTGTCACTGAACGCTGAAGTTTCAAAAAAACAAAACTAGCCATAAAGTCACCTGTGGATACTACGGTGACTTCAACAGCAGGAGCAGTGTTGGGTCTGCCATCTGCCCAGGCTGAAGTGCGACCACTAACAGGATGGGAAATCATTCTCAGAACCACTCAACTCTGGTGGTAAAATTATCCTCTTCTCGGGGAGTCTGAAGTGTGGGCAGGGTAAGGTCTATGCAAACTTGTAAGTGGGATAACCTAGTCAGTGACCTTATGACCTGGTCACATGCGGGGACACTACTGTGGCATACTTATCCCCATTGCCAATCCTGTGTCACGCTGGTATCAGTCACACGATCCACCCAGGGAAAGAATCTGTGGTCCAGCCCCTGCAGCCCCTTTTATTGGCTGACACTTGTTTCCAGCTGTCATCTATGTTCCCTAAAGCTAGAAAGGTACCAGCAGTCTTCAAAGAATGATGGCTTTGAGCTTAACAAACCCTGAACGCAGTGGCAGGCATGCGGATCCAGAAAGCTGTGTGCTCGGCTTTGCTCCTGGCAGCCACGCTGAGGATGTCTTTTCTAGAAATGTCAACTGGAGGGTGAGACGGCTGAAAATATCAGTGTGGAGCATGCTTGCTTGTCAACCGACTTGCGGGGGCTCGGGGAAGGTCGGGCTCTCACAGTTGCACATGCTCTTTGTGGCTTTTAATTCCTTGATACCCAGAGGATGCAAACTGTGTTTACTTATTACCCTTGGAGTTTAGGGGTATTGTTTGCAAAAAGGGGGTCCCTTGGTTGGTTCTCCTTGTCTTGACTGATGTAAGAGCTGCCAGGTTTGAGGGTATCTGCAGGGAGCTGGGGCAGGATTGGAAATAACTACAAGGACTGTCTAGAAGCTGACAGGAAACCCATCCTGCAGCCACCACCCAGACCCTCCCCTCAGTATCTCTATTGAAGTGCCCAGGCAGTTCTAAATGCATACTTTAAATGCACCTGGGCAAAATTACATTTAGGAGCTGGGGATATAGCTCAAAATGTTTACCTAGCATACATAAAACCTTGGGTTCAGTCCTCAGCACTGCATAAACCCGGTTTATGCTCAGCACTGCATAAACTCTGCACTCGAGAGGGTAGAGGCAAGAGGATCAGGAGTTCAAGGTCGGCCTCAGCTACATTGTACACTTGAGGCCAGCCTGGACTAGAGATATTGTCCAAAAAATAATAATAAGTAAGTAAATTAGCCGTCTCCTCTATGGCATGGGCCAATCTCTCTGTTGAGGTCTTTTTGCCATTTTTTAAACTGGCTCTCATTGGCTCCATTTTTTCCCTGAGGCCAGATTCTGTGGCCAACCTGTAATGTCTGCCCTGTCGCTAACGCTCTTCCTTCAAAGACAGCACAGCCACACAGCCATCTGCAGCCTGCACACCTGGGCTCCCACAGCTGGGTGTCGCTTCCTGGGCATCTTGCCCAGCCTGTATGCTGTTCTTTCAGTAGGCCCTATCCTTTGAATTTTAAAGGCTTCACAGCACACTTTGGAGGAGAGGTTCTGACGCTGGGTTGGGATTGAACCCTGGGCCTGACATTAGTAGCTGACAGACCTGGCCTTGGTCTCCGAGTCCTCACAGGTGACTCTGTGTTGCAGTAAGTGACAAGACTCAGACACCTGTGTTGGGAAGAATGACTGGAGCCCAACCCAACTGTCCCCCGAAATAGGTGGAGGCCAGTGTCTGGGACACAGTGTGGAGACAATTTGCAGGAGCGGTTTGCATGACTATCCACAGGGCTGGAGTAGGGACCTTCACCCTCACAAGAGCCCAAGGTCTGTCCCACCAAAGCAAAGCTAGCTTTCTTTCTTTCTTTCTTTCTTTCTTTCTTTCTTTCTTTCTTTCTTTTTTCTTTCTTTCTCTCTTTCTCTCTTAAATGACCAATAATACTCACCTTGACTTCCATTTATGCACTCCAGGCAGAATTTGAAATAATCCTTGAACTCATCTCGGCTTGCATCCCTCTCATTCCAGTGAGGAATCAGGGTACGAGAAGTGATTGCATGAACCTAACTCAGAGTCAGGGCACTGTGCTGGGCCTAGAGCTCTGGCCTCAGGTTTCATCTGTGAAGAAGCTACTTGTGTTGGAAGTGTGGACTGGGCTGAGGAAGAAGCAACCACAGAGGGTGGTAACACCATGACATTCCTGAATCTGCTCTCTGTCCTCAAATTCTGGAGGTGCTTCTGCACCCTGCTAGGCCCGAGCCTCTGGGGCTCCAGTGCTGCCTTCTCCCCTCCTGCTGGCCACACTGTGACTAATCCCTTTTCCCATGAGGTGAGCCAAGATAAGATTAGAGCTTTATTAAAAGGAAATCAAACTAGGAAATGAAAGGATAAACAAACCCCCAAATGATGGGGGGAGAATAAGACAGTCTCCAAAGCAAGTGAGGTCACCCTTCCCAGGTCACCATCCAGCCAGGACAAGCTGCTTGCACCCCAGGCCGGGTTTCCAGCAGGTGAACTAGCTCCTCTCGCCAGCCCCACTAGTAGCCATGGTCACACTGGCTGGTCTGGTACCTTCAGCAGATTGCTTCTTACAGGAGCCTGGCTTGTGGTACAGCAGGCCCCTTCCAGCCGCTTGCCCAAGCCAAGGCATCCTGGGACCTTTACCGATTCTCACATCCGGAGTGCTGCCAACAACGGCTTCTGGTAATGAAGTTCTAGCGATAAACGATAAACGCAGCTGCTGCTGCTTCTTCACTTCCCCCGCTGCACGGAGCAGAAACTGCATTCTCAGTCCTGTGACCCTGGTCCCTCCGCTCTCCTCTTCAGCCCCCTCAGCCCCAAGTATGCCTCTGCTCTACTTTGGCACCTGTGCTTTCTGCCCCAAGCCATCTTAGCCTTTGTAGCTTTTGCCTCCTCCTCCATCCCCTCTACTCAGCCAACTCCTTCATGTCCTAAACGTCACATGTGTAGGTATGGTTCCCTTAGTGTGCCCCGCCCCCCCATGAGGATGACAGAGCAGGTGAAACCGTGTGTCTCATAAAGAGAAGTGTAACTGACTTGTGATCCTTGAGTCTATGACATCAGGAGCATGGCCTGGCTTCTGCTTGGCCTCTCTGACAAGAGCTTCTTATTACATGCAGCTTGACAGAGCAAGAGTGCAGGCTTTTCTCAAGAGCCAGGAATGCCATCCTAGGGACCCCACCCTCAAACCTCAGATTACTTCATGCATGTGGACTGGCTGTCCCTGTCACCAGGAGTGGGGGATGGGTACTAGGCGGTAAAACCGAATAAAGAGCCATGACTGTACAGTTGCCCAGGAAGCCCCCTGAAGGCTCTGTTCCTTCCCCAGTCTCTGGGTCTGTGGAGGAGGAGCTGGGCTGGCTGTGGCTGTGTGGCAGCAACAGAGAAGAAGCCTAGGGAGGCTTGAAAGGCGAACTTCCTTTTCACATTAGCCTCTGGACTTCCGCCGGCTCCTTTAGAAAACTGGAGCCAAATATTTTTCACTTCATACAAAATAAAATTTAAACTCCCCACTTAAAGAATATACTGGAAAGCTGTGTCTTTAAGTACATGTCTATTCAGACTGTAAAATGATCATTTCTGGGGAAAAAATAGAGAAAACCTGAACAACAACAACAACAACAACAAAAAAGAAGCAGCACTTAATTCCTCTGCTCCAAGGTAATTATTGTAAACATTTAAATTTATCTTCCAATGGTCTTTTTTGAGAACACAAAAGCACAAAAAGTTTCAAAAGATTAAACCATATCTTACATGTACTTCACTGTGCTTAATAGATTATGAACATTTTTTTAACCTTGATAAATATTGTTCCACAATAAGAGTCTTATCTGCTGTGTGCTGTCACTGATTAGATCTTATCTAGAAACAGAACAATGCCTAAGGGCTAGGGAGGGGCCTCAGTGGTAAAGTGTTTGCCTGGCATGCACAAGGTCCTGGAAGCGTAAGACCCAACCTCTGGCAGCCGGGGAGATGGCTCAGAGGTTCAAGTGCTTGCTGCTGAAGTCCGAGGACCTTAGTTTGGATGGCCAGAAGCTCAAGGAGGAGGAGGAAGAGGAGGAGGAGGAAGAAGAAGAAGAGGAGGAGGAGGAGGAAGAGGAGAAGGAGGAGGAAGAGGAGGGAGAGGAGGAAGAGAAGGAGGAGGAGGAGGAAGAAGAAGAGGAGGAGGAAGAGGAAGAGGAGGGAGAGGAGGAAGAGAAGGAGGAGGAAGAGGAGGAGGAGGAGGAGGAGGAAGAAGAAGAAGAAGAAGAAGAAGAAGAAGAAGAAGAAGAAGAAGAAGAAGAAGAAGAAAACAACAACAACAATAACAACTGGTACAGTGGTAAGGATCTGTAACCCAGCACTGGGGAGCCAGGGAGTGTCAGGCTCCTAATCTAGCCTTTCAGTCTAGCTGAAACCATGAGATTAGTGAGAAATTCTGTCTTATCAGAGGAGAGCCCCTGGTGTTAAACACTGGTCTCTATAGGTGGGGACATGTGTCCGTTGCTGGATTGATGTTAGAACTGTTGGGAGTCTGTCTTCTCTGTGGCCTTGTAGTTTCCTTTGTAGTTACTGCCTTAATGAATGCGTGTGTCTGTGTGTGTGTGTACAAGCATGCATCCACGTGGTAAGACACTATGACAAAAGCAATTTATAAAGGAATTTATAAATGTTCCTTTTGAACTTCACGATTGCAGATGATTAGAGTCTACAATCATCATGGCAGAGGGCTTGGCCACATGGTGCTGGAGCAGTAGCTGGGAGCTCACAATTCAACCACAAGCGTGAGGCAGGTCATGCTCACTGAGAATGGCATAGGCTTTTGAAACCGCAAAGCTCACCCCCCAGTGACATACAACCTCCAACAAGGCCACACCTCCTAATCCTTCCCAAGCTGTGCTACCAACTGGAGACCAAGTATTCAAACATATGAGCCTAAGGGATGCCATCATTATTCAAACCAACACAGTCACAAATGCCATCATTTGGGCAGGATTCTATCTGTGACACAGACCTGCCCTGTCATGGGCAGGAAGAGACCACACCACAAGGTGATCCCATGAAGCCACTCTGGGAATAACACTAACTTCCACAATGGTAGCTTCTCGGCCCTTCCTGTCAGGCATTTCTTATTTCTACTATTTTGCTGTTGTAAGGAACACACACTCCCTGATTGAGAATTGCTGGGTCTGCCCATGGCTTTTACTGCATGATTTCCACGTTACAGGCTAGGAGCCATATAACTATCTGGGGACATTTCTCCCCCCACCCCCCAATGTCTCCTTGTCATCCTTCGCTTCACACATTTACAGAGACAAACCTGTGAGGGACTGTCAGAGTGAGTTGCTGGGTTAGGAGAGCCTGACCAGAAACAGAATTCAGCCTGAGATACTCACACAGGCCCTCTGGGATGAGCAGTGACTCAGAACCCACAAGTTATGGATGGAACACTCTAAGACAACAATCAGGGATAAACCACTGGGACCCTGAGGCCTGAAGACACAGAGTGACAGAGCTGTGTGAACCATAAAGGGGAAGGGATGCACTCCAACCCCAGTCAGTTTCTAGCTCTTCCTCTCTTTCATTTTCTACCCATTTGTGGTGGTTTGAATATGCTTGGCCCAGGGCGTGGCACTATTTGGAGGTGTGGCCTTGTTGAAGTAGGTGTGGCCTTGTTAGAGTAGGTGTGTCACTGTGGGTGTGGGTTTTAATACCTAGTCCTAGCTGCCTGGAAGCCAGTATTCTGCTAGCAGCCTTCAGATGAAGATGTAGAACTCTCAACTCCTCCTGCACCATGTCTGCCTGGAAGCTGCCATGTCCCTGCCTTGATGACAATGGACTGAACCTCTGAACCTGTAAGCCAGCCCCAATTAAATGTCCTTATAAGAGTTGCCTTGGTCATGGTGTCTGTTCACAGCAGTAAAACCCTAACTAAGATACCAATTCCTCATATTGGCTAAACTGAGACCAAGATCAGCCCACAGCCAGTGTGGAGCCGGGTTTGTCTGGCCATGCCATCAGATCTTGGGGGACAAGGCAAGTTAGAAGAGGACAGAGAATGGGGACAGAGAATCCTATCAGCATTCAGCTTTACAGAATTTTTCAAACTGTCAGTAGGACACAGGTTGCCATTTCAGCAGAGGTAGCGGGTCCTCGCTGCTGTCAGTGGGTGAGGTGATTATTAACAGTCATTACAACAGTAGTATTAGCTATCATGTGTTAAGTATTTTCCATGTGGAGGGCAGCGTATTACATTACAGGGCATTTTGCACATAGTATTTCTAATTTTTATAGTCAATCTGTTACGCACATGTTGTTACATATCTGTCTCAGGCAAGGCAAAATGAGTTTGTAAGGCTCAGCCTCCTGCCTCAGGGCACAGAATGGGGATTTCTTCTCCAATCTGGATAACTCAAGAAAGCAGCTGGAACGGAGGTAGAGAGCTGGACGTGTGGCGTCCTCCATCGTGAAATGGTGGTTGAAGAAGGAGAAAGGGAGGAGCAGAGAAAAGAAAGAGAAAGAGAGGGAAGAAGAAGTGATCTTTAACCGACCAGTTCACCTGGACAGTTGTCGTGGAGTTGGCTTGTAACATCAGGACAACCCTGAGTGTTGTGGTATAATTCACAGAACGTAAGCGGCAGAGAGCAGGCCCCCAGGCAGTAAGTGCCTGGCGACCACCGGAGTCTGTGAAAGCCTTAGAATCTTAGTGAATGACACTGCAGAGACCAAGGCCGAAAGGACGCTTCTCTCGAGGCACCTGCTGCCCCTGAGCCCTGTCCTGGCAGCCCCTACCTCTAGAGCAGTGGTTCTCAGCCTTCCTAAGGCTGTGATCCTTTGA
Organism: Arvicanthis niloticus; assembly: GCF_011762505.2. Taxonomy (NCBI): domain Eukaryota; kingdom Metazoa; phylum Chordata; class Mammalia; order Rodentia; family Muridae; genus Arvicanthis; species Arvicanthis niloticus. The sequence goes on along the minus strand of NC_133429.1, from coordinate 10,175,493 downwards.
TACAGTTCCCCGTGTTGTGGTGACTCCCAACCATAAAGTTATCTCGTTGATATCTTGTAACTGTAATTTTGCTACTGTTATGAATCATAATGTAAATATCTGACATGCAGGATAGCTGATATTATCCAACCGCCTTCACAGGGTCATGACCCACAGGTTGAAAGTGGGGATAGCATCCAGGAGGGAGGAAGGGCAAGGGAGAAGAAGGGGGTTGCCACAAGGGTGCTGCCCTGCTCATCCTCCCTAATAACGAAAGTCATAAACTCTGTCTTCAGTGCTGCACACAAGATAACGTCAGCACAGGAACGAACGTCTTTAGTTCTTTCTGGTCACATCATTTGGGTTCTTCCTGAAATGAAGGACTGGGTCTGGCATGGGTCACATGGCTGGAGTTCAGGAATCAAGGTCAGCTCTAAGAATGCCACTGGTGTCACTCGGGGGTCAATGTACCCCACTTTGAGCTAGCCAGACTTGGTGTGGTCAGATTGAGACTTCTCTCCCCCTCCTTCCTAACTCTGGGTACCACGACTAAAATAACCCATCCACGCTATAAGTGTTGGCCAAGTCACTCTATTTGGTTGAAGCCCATGTCATGGGGGATTCTCTAGAAGGGTCACCCAGACACACTGCGTTGAAAAATTAGGCCCAAAGCATGGGGAAGGGCTAAGGAGGAAAGAGAATAATGGCATGTGTCCAGGCTACAGGGCAGAGAAGAGGTGGCCAGTGTCCCCAACAGGGTGATTCCTCGGGGAATGGAGTGTGGTCTGACTCTGAAACTTCAGAAACATAGAAGAACTTTGACCCAGGGTCCTGCACATAGTAGGTAGTGCTCAATACTGCAGAGAGGCTAAGCTATAAAGGGTGATGTGAGACACAGGAGTCCCAGGTCTGAGATTTGCATCCTGTATTCTGTAACCACAGACAACTCAGATGATAATTGTCTCACTTTATCCAAAGTGCTCCAAAAGCCTGACCATTTCTCATGTCAGAAGGAGAGAGTTTCACACCTGACCTCATATGACGTCACAGTCCAAATTGTAACTGGCTAAAAGTAATTTTAAAAGTGGTCTCAGGCTGGCTGGAGAGATGGCTCTGAGGTTAAGAGTAACTTGTGTTGCTCTTGCAGAGGACTCAGGCTGGGTTTGAAGCAGCCACATGAAATCACACAACTGTCAGTAACTCCAGTTCCAGGGAATCCTACATCATCTTCTGATTTCCATGGGTACTGCATGCATCCTATGTATGTGTGTGTGTCTGTGTGTCTGTGTGTGTGTGTGTCTGTCTCTCTGTGTGTGTGTCTGTGTGTCTGTCTGTCTCTGTGTGTGTCTTTCTGTTTCTGTGTGTCTGTGTGTGTGTGTAGGCAAAATACACACATAAGATTAAGTTAAGATTTGTAAGTGGTTTCAGGCTGTGTGTATAACGTAGATATAAAACAGAATGAACCCCGTGTTCAGATTTGGGTTCCAGCCTCTGTGCTGTCTTGTGTGTACACAGTTTTTCCAGCAGGTAAACCATGAAGAATGAAATCCCAGATCAGGGATCCCTAACTGAGCACAGAGATCTTATTCATGGAATCCGTCATTTTTAGACCCATCTTCTAGTCGCTAGTCTGACCTTTCATACATGGATTTTTCTTCAGCCCCTGTAGTGGCCAAGTGCTCATCTCATCTCCTCGTTGAAAGCCGTCTAGCGCACTCTGCCATTGGAAGCCTTATTGTCATTGATTATTTCCATCAAAAACAAAACAAAAACACCGGAATGATAGATTCACGAAACCTGATTTGGATTTGGTACTCATTCACCTAGAAATGCTCTATGGTTGGTTCTCTTCTCAAATTCTCTATGGCCAGGAGTGGGCCAGCCTGGCCTTTGCATCTTGCAGGGAAGGCTTGCAAGCATGTGCAGAAAACTATCCCCCCTCTGGGCTCTGCTGTTACCATCATTGAAAATAAGAGCCTGAGAGCCCCTGTTAAAGAGACTGGTCCAACTCAGGGAGCAGCAGGAGCACCCCACACAGTCAGCCCCTTTCATCGCCAAGAGCTAGCCCTGTCGCTTGGGCACCTGGCCACTTCCTTGTGCTTGAGAGCAAGCAGAGCAGAAGTGACTAGTTCAGAGCCATTCTGGAAGGTTCTGAAGAGACAAATCCAGAGTCCAAAGCTTCAACTTGGTACTGTTTCTTTCTTATTTATTTAACTTTTCTTCACTCCAACAACAACAAAAAACAAAACAAAACAAAAAAAACCCACCTTGATCTTTCCATTGCTTCCTGACCCTTCCTGGCCCCAAACATGGACCTAGTTTCAAAAACTAACACCCCCACACCCCCGGCAATCCAGATGACTGTCCCTGGGCAGGAGCTGGGGATTACATGAAGAAAGAAAAGATGTCTCTGGCCCAGTTGGACGTAAGTGCAGGGAGCCAGGACAAGAGATTGCCTTCTGCTAGGATATTCCCAGGGAGCCAGCTCAGGGTCATGGTGGGTGTTTAATGCCTGAGTTCCTTAAGGGGAGGGCACACAGGGCTGTTGTCACTGTCATCTAGAAAACAGCTTGGGGCTGTGTACTTACTCCTTACTAGCTCAGCCGCGCAGGAAACTGTCTGAGCCTGGCCTCCAGGGCACCATCTGTAAGCCCAGCTGGGGAAGGTGACCATGGGTGTGCAGAGAACAGTGGCTGGAGCGCCATCCCTCAGCTAAAGAAGGCAGCCGCTCTTCCACTTCAGTCAGTCTACTCTAGTCTGACTAGAGGGCATCAGGCCTTTAAGGATACGGTTCCTTTAATTTAATTTATTTTACATTATTTCTCTCTCTCTCTCTCTCTCTCTCTCTCTCTCTCTCTCTCTCTCTCTCTCTGTGTGTGTGTGTGTGTGTGTGTGTGTGTGTGTGTGTGAGAGAGAGAGAGAGAGAGAGAGAGAGAGAGAGAGAGAGAGAACGAGCTCACCAATGTTTCCTTCTACACCATGTAAGTCCCAGGGCTAGAACTTGGAGGGCAGACCCATTTATCTACTAAGCCATTTTCCCAGCCTCCTTCTTATTTTAATTTTGGCATAAGACTCATAGCATTGAACTTGGGAGTGTAGTTTACTGGTAGAACATTTGCCTATATGTGCTAGGCCCCAGTTCCATCTCCACCCCTGGAAGAACAAACAACAAAAAACCCTAATGGACCAGCCGAGTGCGTACCCACCCGTGTTCATGAGCATTAACAACTTCCCTTGGAGCACTACGTGACTCTTCATCTTCCAAAGTAGAGGTCGCAGACCTGGGGAGGCATCCTGTTATCTCACCATCCATCAGGACTGGATGAAATCAACCAAGGAACTGCTCACCCTCCTCTCTCTCCTTTTCCATCTAAGTGTGGCTCTCGGGTCTTTGTCTCGCCCCTTCCTGGAATTCTGAGAGATGATCAGCAAATAAGGAACACATTTGTATATATTCAGGAACCAGGGATGGCCATGAGAGAGGGCTCTGTTGAGCTGCCAGGAAGGTGCTGAACCCTGCTCATAGTCAGGTGTCTTGGTGGTGACCGATGGGTAGAGGTCTACGCACGTTTTCACGTCTGTATGGCCTCGTGCTGGAGCTTAGGGAGGCCTTTCTACTTCTCTGAGTTTCTTTGTGTTTCTTTTTGTTGTCTCCTGATTGATGGGAGAATTGTCAGGGTGGAGGCCAGCCTTGGCAGGGTGCCTGGGGACCTTAAGATCACTCAGGTCCCATCTTGGAGCCCTGAGGCTGGAGACCGGGGTTCATACAAGGAGAGCAGGCCTTCCCACACCAGAATTCACTAGCAAAGTGTAGCTGCCCTAACTTGAGACAGAATATACCGGAAAGTCAGTGTAGAGGAAGTGCTACAAGAAATGGAGAGTTAAAAAAAAAAAAAAGAAGATAGGAAATACAATAATTTTGAACCATCGGGATGCACATGTTAACTCTCTGACATGACGATACACCGTTGACATCATCTACAAAATTCATGCGCATAACTGAGTTACAAAAACATAATATAAAACACACACACACATACTCATAACATTTTAGGTAGGTTTTCAATTTTATATTGGACACATTCTCAGGTATCGTGGTGCACATGTGGCTGTGCTCGCCCCTGAGCTGCAGGTGGCACGCTTCTGTCTGCATGTAATGGGTGCTCTCTCCTCTGAAACCATGGCAGGCTCATTGTGATACAACAGAGAAGGCTTCACCCCCTCAGCCCCAGAGTCTGTACGTTCACTGGTGTTCCCGCTCTTGTTGGAAGCGTGGAATTAGAGATGTGCTTCTGTTCTATTTTAAAACAGCTGATTTATTTTTGTTGGCTTTGGTTTTCTTGTTCTCCCCCACAGTTAGAAGGTGTGTGTTGCATTACCAGTCAGTCACCATGCCTGAATTCCGGCAGCCAGAAGGAGCGGAGCATGGTACCTTGGCCTGGAAATCAGGAATCCCTGGGCAATCCCCAGGGGCTCTCTACTTATAGTTTGCTGGACAGAATGTCCTTGGTGCCCACTGGGCAGATTAGGAAATCTGTGTCCCAAAGTTTTTATCCCAAGTGAGGAACAGAAGGGACACTGGACTCATGTGTGTCTATCATAGGATGCAGGTTCCCCTAATAGATTCCTCTGATCCAGGCCTGTAACCCAGAGTTCCGGTCAAGGCGCCCCCCCCCCCCCCAATGCTATGCAGCTCCGTCTCTATCAGCTTTCTCCCTGGAAGTCAACCCTAGGCTGCAGGGGGTGCCACCTCTGTCTGTCTGTCTGTCTCTCTCTCTCTCTCTCTCTCTCTCACACACACACACACACACACACACACACACACACACACTGGCTTTTTTGATTATTCTGAGATACTAGTCCTGAGGCATTCAGATATTGTCCCAGCCAGGGAGATAAAGAGACACACACACACCTTCAAGCTATAGCTGCAGGGTCTTGGAGACCAAGGCTCGGTGGAGGGGAGAAGACAAGGCCTTGTTTTGTGTTGCTACCATTTCCAGTCTTTCTGTTCAGGGTTCATTTCTTGACCCCTTCTAGGTCTCTCAAGTACAGAGGTAACTTAACTCAGGTCTGTGCTTTCTGATACACACTTGCAACGTCGTCCTGTTGTTTCTCATACAGAGTTCTGTCAAAGGAAAGACCCTCTGACAGATGCTGCTTCATCAAGTACATCACTTCTGATCTGTGAAAAGCAGGTGGTACTGAGCACCTATGTCACTTAAAGCCACAGAGTATCTGTGGCCTAGGTCGGCCCCGGGCTCCGGACTGTGGGTACCAACTCACGGTTTCAAGTTTATTTCTAGTTTTCTAACAGTTCCCACAGTCAGATGTCCTGGTGCATCCTTGTATTTGCAGAACTCAGGAGGCTGAGGCGGGAGGATTATGAGTTTGAGTTTTAAGAGAATAAATGTTTCAAGCCCTTCCTCCTTCAGGAGCATGCGGCCGTTTGAATTGTGATCTGCTGCCGTCCTTATCCACAGCAGTGTCCCAGTTGGGTCTGAAGCTGCCACACGCTCTTTCTATCCTGTGATGCTTAACTCACCCATTAATCACGGTTAGGCATTAACAACCCGGGTAAGACAGAACAATTAGAGCGTGGTTGCATGTGGAGGCCATTATTAAATCAAACAGAGGTCAGAGGTTACTTGAGCATAGGCACAGTGGGGAAACAACTTAGCAGCTGACCCTGTGACTAAGACAGCGGTGGAGTTACCACCAGGCAGGTAGGAACCTCGAGGATTCATTGAACAGAGTGGGTGATTTGCCACTCAGTCAGAATGGCCCCAGATTTTATCACATTGCTCAGAACAATTTGGAACCTCTTCATTCTTTCTAGAATTTTCCATTTCAGGCTGAGGTTGGTGGGGAACCTCAGTCAGTCAGCATGGGGCTTGCTCTATTTAGCTGATTCATCTGGGCGACAGACATAATTAACTAGAAATAAAAAAGCCACCAAGAGAAGAGAGTGGGGTCTTCAGGATCTGCCTCTCAGGTAAACGGGTGTTCTGGAACAAAGAGTTGGTCTGGGAGAGACAGTCCCTTGTTTCTTCTCCACAGATAAGAAAGAAAAACAAGAAACAAAAACGTCAGATTCTGTGGCAGGCAGGTCACCTCCCACGTCCTCTCTGTGAGCAGCACATGAGTGACACACACACTGGATTGCGCAGCTAGGAAAATTAGCAGTCATTGTCTCAAAATTGCTAGAGTTTGAAAGGTGTTTTTCTTTCTCTTAATTTCCAGGTAGTCATGTGTTTGAATAAACAGGTCCTTGAGTGGCGGGTCACTGAGCAGTGCCGCCGCCTTCATCCCAGGTCTCCAGGCCTCCAGTGGCCACAAATGCCTCTGTGGGTCCAGGGGCTCCGGAGTGGCGGGACAGACCTGGCTCAGTGAGTGACTGCTTGTCTGCCTTGGCCCAGCCCACAGCATGGTGTCCAAGAGAGGCTGGCCTGGAATAAAGACAGGCTTTCTTTCCCTTTAAGCTCACAGAGGGGCTCTCTGAAGGTAGCAGGGGAACAGAGGGCTCAGTGTTCAGGGACTGGCCCACCTTTCCTAGTACTTTTCCATGGCGACAGTCCAGTGGCGTGCTCTGGCCTGGGAGCAGGTTTTATGAGCCCTGTGAAAGGGGCACTGGTGAGTCCCTGCCTGAGTCTCTGCCACAGAATCTCAGAATCTCCCAGGGGAGATGAGCAAGGATTCATCTGCCCAGGTTTGTTTGCCGACTGTGGAACAAAGAACCACAGACAGAGCTGGAACACCAGGCCCTTTCTGAGTCTGGAAATTTAAGCTGAGGACACAGGTAGAGTCCGTCTGCTCTGAGGGCTGTGAGGGAAGGTGGGACTCAGAGCCTGCCTCCTTGGCTGGTCCCTGTTACCATCCTCCTCCTCAGCCTTCTCCATAAATAATTCTCTTCCTTGCAGGATGCCAGCGCTATCCTAAGAGCACAACTTTAATGTACGCTTGTCTGGAAAGGTTTTATCTCCTGATAGTCTCATTCTGAGAATATACCTCATAGGCCATGTCTATCCGGAAATGGGGCCCAGCCCTGGGACCTGGGTGAACACTTCAGAGTCCCCCTAACCCCCATACGCAGGTCTTGCTTATACCATGGTAGTGACAGCTGTTCCCTAAGGGTACCAAGCAAGTGCAAGCATTTAAGCTTATCCGCTTCAGCAGGTCTCATAGTGGCACTTGAGGTTAGTTCCTGTTGTACCCATTAGACATATGAGGGAGCTGAGGCACAGAGAGTGTAAGTAACCTGCATAAGGTCACACAGCCAGGAAGTAGTGGAGTCAGGATCTGAACCCAGTTGGGTTGGCTGCCTGAGGGTACTTTATAAACCACTTACTTCTTTTTAATAGACTTAATGTCCACCATGGGACCTTTCATAGGTTACATGACCCCAGCTACCTTGTCCTTTGACCTCTACTATAAAAAGGATACGGTAGGGGGTGGGGAGGAAGGGTCTTGACTGGCTTTGAATTCAAGAACTGGGAGCATGCATGGGTGGATGGTCTCATTAGTATTTCATATTGACTAGCTATTGGGAAAGATTTGTTATTAACTCAATAATCAGTTATCAGTCCCAGGATCTGAGTCCCATATCATCTGTGGGCCATTGTCAGGCAGCGGTGTGATTTTGAGGATGCAATGCACCTTTCTTTCCTCATCCTGAACGAGGGGGCTCGGTGTCTTAGAATTGTTTGCGAAGGATGAAAAAAAAAAAAAAAAAAGGCTGATCATAACAGCCAGTCAGTGTGTTACTATGAGTGTAATGTCATCATGGCAGCCAATCACTGCGTTGCTCTGGGTGTGACATCATCACAGCAGCTGATCATTGGGTTATTATAGGTGTGCCACCATTTTCCCTGGGAACATTACTGTCCCCTCATCCTCTGCCCTCAAAATCTGTGGCACTGTGCGGTGGCCTCCAGCTCCTCCAAACAACTGAAGAGCAGCTGCTGTGCGTTGGAAAGTATTGTCAGGACTAAGTGCAAATAAAGAAAGTGGATGGTCTCATTAGTATTTTATATTGACTAATATATTGGGAAAGATTTGTTATTAAAGAACATCCCTCTTTTCAATGTGGCCATCAGGAGTTTAAAGTCCCATGCATGGTCACATTCTGCTCCCCTGCGACTATATGAACTAGACCAGAACCTGTGAGTTAGAGGAACCACTTCTTTTGATCACTGCCATGTCCCAGTCTTAGCCCAAACCTTGTTCCTGTTAAACAATGATTCTCACCCTTCCCGATGCTGTGATCTTTTAGCATATCTCCTCGTGCTGTGGTGATCCCCCCACCCCCAAATAAATGAAAGTTTTCATTGCTACTTCATAACTATAATTTTGGTACTGTTATGAATAGTAATATAAAGACTTCTGGTTTTTCTGATGGTCTTAAGCGATTCCTGTGAAAAGGTCATTCGACATCCTTATGGGGTCACTACCCACGGGTTGAGAACCTCTGCTGTATAAGATTCCAGAAAAATAGCTGGTGACGCAGCTTTGATGATAACGGCTGATCTGTTCTTAGACCCAGGAGGTCTGTTAGGCACAAGCTAAGACCAGATGCTGTTAGGTCCCAGAACTTAAGGGGTCAGCAGCCTGGGCCTCTGGTTCCCTGGGTACTGGTGATATTCAGTCTCTCTCTGTGGACTGGAGGAGATGGGTTGAATCGGGGCATTTAATAACCTACCACCAACTCTTTTAGGGGGTAGAGGTAACCTGGCTCTTCTGCCCAAGAGAAAGTTTCTTCTCCAGAAGTTTCTTCTGTTGCCAGTGTGTTAGAGACACCAAATTTGGACAGAGAACATGGGAGCTCAGTTCGTAGGCCTAGGAAGAGAGAAAGTCTGGGAAGAAATTTCCACTACACATCGGGTTCCTGTTGGGCTTGACTCCACCCAGGCACCTGGTAAAGACAGAAGACTTAGTACATCCTTCTGCCCCGTCCCTCCCACACCCCTTCAAGCCAGAGGGAAAGCCATCCTTGCTCCTGAAGGGTGTCTGACATTCCGAGTTGACTTGAAGTCTCACGGAAGTGAAGTCTAGCTCCACCTGCAACCTTGACTTATCCCAAAGGTTAGAGTCCGCTGGTAAAACAGGCCAGGTGAGGGACTCCAGCCCAAGGATGCTGAGGAGGTGTAGGAGAGATGGTCCTCAGGTCTAATCCCCTCCCTGGAAGGGCTCAGCACTCAGGAGAAATTAGCTCAGGAGTGCACATACAGGGTGTGCCCACCCCACTATCTCCTGTTCAAATCCAGGCTTCCCTGTTGACTTTACTGTGGATCAGAATGCCAGAACTGGATGCATCTGATGTCAGTCAATTATTCCCAGTCCCCCATATCCCAACACAGCCTCACCTGATCATGACAACTTCCTCTAAGCCCCAGTTTCCCCATCTATAGGTTGGAAGAATTATCTGTCTATCTGCTAGATCCCTTGTTCACAGGCAGCAGGACACCAGGCCTTCCTCCTCAGCTGCCTGATCTTTGTCCCTCCATCCCGCACTCCCTGCCTGGTCCTCTTACAGCACGAGCTCCCTGAGCCGGATGTGGGAGATGGGCACCAGGCTTTTCAGCAAGTTGGATCAATCCCTATTGGAGGTGACTATTTGTACTTTCTGGCTTTCTCGGAAACCACCTGTTCTTTCAGGATTAGAGCACGGAATCTTGGCAGAGGAAGATGTTACTTTTAATTAGACATCCTGCATCTCCTCACTTAGCATGAGTCAGCTCCATATGGGAAGACGGGAAGGAGAGCAGGAGGCATCTTCATAGAAATACAAACGCAGATGATTGCTGGATTAGCTAAGGTCAGGGCTCCACATTACCACGGGGCAGCCAGCACACAACAGTACCCCCTGTGTGTGTTCGTCCCTTGGCCTTGGCATCATGCCTGGAATAGGTCATAGAGCAAAGAAATAAACTCAGTTCCAAGATCAGGGTTGGTACTGTCTCTCATGTGTCGTGTGTCCTCACGAAAACCTTTTAACATCTTTGCACCCTGAATTTCTTGTCTTAAAAGTTGGACATGATCACAATTATTCTTATTTTGTAGGGCGATCGTGTGGCTTGAATAACTCAGAGGGAGAGCTTTTATCCCCCACACACACTGTCACCACAGGCAGATCCCCTCTTTGTGATTTGTGGATAACAGCTCCGTATGTATCTGGGAATTAGTCTGTTCTCAGCTCTGATTTAAATCCGGTTTTTCTAGTAAATAGTCAGGTTTCTAAGTCATTGTTCTGCTTTTACAGTCAGTATTGATGACACCTGCTCCCTGGGGACAGAGTCGGAGGGGTCTCCCATCTATCTCTTCTGCTCCACAGCTGAGTGTTGAAATGGTCTCCAGCCTGCCTGGGCTCCAGGTGGAGGCTCACTGAGTTCTTGTGAGAAGTAAGAAATAAAAAAAAAAAATCTTTGGAAACTGCTGATCCAGGATGCTGACTTAGCTCAGGGGCGGGAGGGGGTTGCGGGGGGGGGGGGAGGTCTGCTGTTGTGTTTCAGATGTAACGCAAGGACGGTTTACTGCTGCTTGAGCTTTTAATTGGTTTACTGATATTTTTTATGGCTTCTTATTTTAATGTTTACAGTCCCAGGTGGCGACATTTACAGACTCCCAAGAAGGGACTGAGAAATGATTTAGCTGAAGTAGCAAAATCGGAGGCATTGTATAGAGCCAAGATTGTGCCACGGCGCCCAGAGGGGCCACTGGCTTATTTAATGTGATTTAAGTTGTACGGCTGTTCCTCTCCACAGCCGGGGAAAACAGATGCCCACTGTTCGCACAGCAAGCAGGGGCTGCCCCAGGGCTTGCCAAGGGCCTAGCAAAGCTGGGGTCAACCTGGGCTGGAATGGGACAGAACAAGGAGTCTGTCTGGGAGTCAGCTGTGGTCTGTGTGTCCACATGGCAGGGAAGAGATTATCCAAGCATGTGTTTGTAAGGCTGTCTCAGTCTGTAGCCAAGTCCGACTTCAAACTGGTGATCCCTCTGCCTCAGCATCTGCACATCAACCCAGAGACTGAGACTTAACCTCACCTTGGACAGAACCCCTCTAACATTACTCCCAATTCCTAATTCCCTGTGGGATCTGTGATTGAGCTGTGGGTGACTCTGATCAGATTCTTTTGCACCATCAGTTGCCGATTGATCCGGGTCAGGGGAGGTTCCGGGATCTCATCCTCCCCAGGACGTAGAATAAGAATGTTCAAAGCCTCATGTAAGTGACCTAGCATTTGTGCTCAGCTGTCTGTCTGGATCGCCTGTAATACACAGCATCAGTGTGGTCGGTGTATAGTCCTGGTGAAGGGGATAGACCTATGAAATAAAAGTCCCCACACATTCAGTGTAAACACGGTACCTTCCCCTCAAAGTGATTCCAAGCTACACCGGGTGCCCAGATACAGGACTCACAGGAGGGGTGGGGGTGGGGGCTGCACTTTTGCTAGTCTGACACAGAAATTTTCTCAAACTAGAAAAAAAAGAAAAAGAAAGTGTTTTCTTAGTAGGAAAGAGATACTTGCAGACTAGGGATGTGCTTAATAGCTCACTTGGCTAGTATGCGCAGGAGTCCTGAGTGTGAGCCCAGCATTGCAACGAAACAAAACAAAACTCGGGAGCTTCAGGGTACAGAAAGAGAGGTTGGGGACATAGCTCAGAGCAGAGCACTTCCCTAGCGTGCAGTGTCCCAGGTCCCGTCCCAGCACCACAATAATCAAAATTTAAAAGTGTAAATATCTGTTACACAAAATATCAAACACACACGTCAGATAATTCGCAATCCCCAGCAGACTTGTTATTATGAACAGTTTTAGTGAATCCCCTTCCGGGCTGTTTTTTTCTGGTTACCCACTTTAAAGAGTTGGGCCCACATTACTTGGTAGCACCACTGCAGTGCTCTGTATGGTACTCCATGGCTTTGCTTCAGTGTGAGGCCACGCCGCCAATCTGGCAGAAAAAGATCTGTTCCACCAGGGTGGAGAAACTCCTTCCAGTGAGCATTTCTGCCCGGTTCTTCTCAACATCATTTCAATGGTGCTCACTAATATGGGGAACTTGCCCCCATCTTAGCCCAGTTAAGAAACTCTTCATTTTAAGAATTGGAGAGGGAGGGAGGTGGAGAGGGAGGGAGGTGGAGAGGGAGGGAGGGGGTGTTTCATGCAGCCTATGACACACATTTGGCGGCCTAAAAGCCACCCTTTGGGAGTTGGTTCTCTCCTCTCTCCATGCCTAACTAACTGTGGACCCCAGGCTTGTACACCAAAGCCACCTTACTGGCCCAGGAATAATTTTTAACAAATTGCTAAGAGCCGCTTTGTTCTTTTTCCATCTTTAACTTCCATCCTTTCAATCAGCTTGCCTTCTGCCTATCTACCTACTCTTGAATCAGTCCCACACCCATCTGTCCATCCACCTGCCTGCCTATCTCTCTGTCAGTCTATCCATCTATCCATCCATCCATCCATCCATCCATCCATCCACCTGCCTGCCTGTCTATCAGTCTATCCACCCATCCATTCATCCATCTGTCTGCCTGTCTCTCTGTCAGTTTATCCACCCATCCATCCATCGACCTGTCTGCCTGTCTTTCTGTCAGTCTGTCCACCCACTCGCCATCTTTATCCACCCATTTGCCCACTGAGCCAACCATGTAGTTAGCCATCCACCCATCTATCTAGCCACCTATCCATCCACTCATCCAGGTACCCATCCATCTATCTGTCCACTCAGCTACCCATCCATGTACCCACCCACCCACTTCCCCATCCACCCACTCACCCACCCATCACTTTATTGGACAACCATGCAGTGCTGACCCTTGTGTTTATGCTAAAGATGTGGTAACACGTGCTCTAAGCTCTTGCCTCCCGGGGTTCCCATCGTCAACTCCTCTGGATGTGCAGTAGCTCTGTCTTATTTCTCACTGATCTCTTCAGCTGTTGAGTCGGAAGACAACTCCTCCTCCCTTCCAGTGGAGGTGCCTCAAGAGTCAGGGCTTAATACGGCCTCCTGGCTATGAGTCTGTAATACCAACTTCCCTGTGGCCTGGTGCACTGAGATCAGGAGATGAACTGAAGGCTTGTGCAGAGAGTGAAGTGCTGCAGCGTTTTCTAAAAGTCAACTTTCCTACACAACTATGATGGTGACAATGACAACATATGTTATTTAAGGTGTCACTGTGTGTGTAGTCTTCTCAGGTCCGGGAGAGACAAGCAAGGCTGTTCTGTTCAGACTCAGCTGCAGTTCCTGCCCTTACAGTTTTAGATGACCACAGTTTTAAGGGAAAGGGGAAGATTTTGTTCTTGCAGTAAAACGTATGGCCAAACTACAAAGGAAGTCCCTCAGGCCACCGGCAGCAAAGCTTGCCAGGCAGGCGTGCAGATGTGAGTGGCCTGTTCCCTCCACTTGTGGGCTGGCTGCGCTTTTTTTTCCCCCGGGGAAGTGGGTTGCTTTCTTTTTATGGCGCCATTCTGACTTCCTAATGCTGTCATAAGTTTATAAAGAACAAACAGGACTTAGTGATACCCTAAAGTTTATGAAATTGCAAAAAGGGGGCGGGGCTTCATGGAAACATTTTGGTGTCACCAACTTAGGCCCATTTATGACATTTATGGAACTGTAGGTGCTTTCTTTAAAATATCAAGGTCACATTGAACAGCGTCACCCGGGTAGATGCGGAAGGTTAATTATAATAACGAGTGAAGCCATTGCCTGGGCTCTTGGAGACAGCAGCTCTCTGCTTCATACAGACAACTGGAGCCTTCTGCCTGGCATGTGGCAAAACCGATCTCTTACCCCACCTGCTCCCTCAGCTTTACCTTCACACACTCTGTCCTGGGATGACAGAGATAGATGGAAACAGGCTTGCAGTCCACCAAATGGCAGGTTCAAGGCTCGCTGACCTAGGATAATGAGACCCTGTCTCAAAAATATTCTTTTTCAATAAAGGAATGGATTTTGTTTTCCAAAATGCAGTACGCATCGAAAGGCCTGGCTGGAGGAGGCCTGGATCTCTGGTGCTCTGGTTACTAGCCGTGTGGCCCTGGAAGAGCCACTGCCCCACTCTGTGCTTCTATCTGTAAAAGACAGACATGAAATTATGTATCTCAGGGTTTGGGCAAATAGACTTTTAAGAAGAGCAAGGAGGAACATAGACAGAAAAGAAGAAAGAAAATCCATCTTCCAGTGAAAGGTGTCATGGGTTTGAGAGTTCTTCTTCCCTGTATGGAGAGGTCAGGAGATGCAGACATTGCAAGGGCAGATTCTGGGGTCACAATTGCCCGGGTGAACATTAGCTGGATTGATGAGTGGCCACAGACCTATTTTCCCTTCTGAAATTTTCTCTGGTGACCGAGCAAATATGCATATTTTTGAGTTCCCCTCACAATAAGCATGAAGAGGGACTGGTTAGTGTTTACGTTGCTACTGGTCACAGCTTCTGTTGGATTAGCACCTTCACACTGTGACAAATACAGATTCCCCTTACAGAAAACTGCACGAACCATTTCCTTCCAACCTGCCCCTAACAGTCCAAGTTTGAGGGGGACAGGGAAAGGGACATTCTTGCACATCTGCCACCCCTGCAGTTGTGAGTCGGAGACAGTCAGGCCAGGAGTTCAGGACCATTTTCAGCTCTATAGTAAATTCAAGGCCTGCATGCCTGAGGTATATGAAGCCCTGTGTTGTTTTTTTTTTTTTTAAAGAGAGAGAATTTTGTTTTCCAAAACGTAGTTGAGTTGACTAAAGATTACTGTAAGTACTTCACACCTCAGCCTCTGCCTTGAATCATGCACGCAAAGGTGAGATTTTATTAAGTGAAAGCTATGTAATTCCCACACATGGTTTTTTCTTGGGACGCTGTGTTTGGAGTCATCTGTACTCTAGGGGGTTTACAGGGAACTCTAGTCGTCAGGGAAGAATCTAATGAGATGAATTCACTTGGTTGTCCCACCTCGTGGTTACTCACTCTCCACGTGCTGGAAATATGATGGACAGCCCCCAGGGGCATGCAAGTGATGGCACAGGTCACAGGTACTGTGGGTACCACTGGGCTCTGCTTCAGGAGCTACACTGGGGCCCAGCGGGACTATGCTGTGGAAACCCTGCTAGTGAGGACGGCCATAACTGTGATTCAACAAGCTGGAATCCGTAGAGTCCTCAGGAAGCAGCGTGGCCACCACAGGCCACTTCATAGTTGGAAGGGAAGATAGCACCCAAGGTCTGTACATCCCTGAACTGTAACACCCAGGAAGCTACAGCTTTCTGCTGTCTCCTGGTCTTTCTGCAGCCACAGGTAGTAGATGGTGTCACGGTCCAGATTCCCTGCTCAGAGCACTTGTGTGGGTGCCCCAAGGCCTCAGGGTTCAAATTCACTTCCATGACAGAGTGCTGAAACACTGGCCCATGGGCTGCCAGCTGAGTCAGGGAAATACCTGGGGTACCTGGTCATGGGCCTCAAGTCACCACCTTGAAGGAGTGAGCCAATTCCTCCCCATCTAGGCTTCTCTTCCCCGAGGCTACAGATCATCAGATGCAGAAGAGAAGAGGTACCAAGGTGACAGTTGCCTGTCATTCTGTCCTTTGTTATCTCCTGGGGTGTTCATCTAACAGCAGAAGCAGCCAAGGCCCGTGGGTCATGGAGGGAAGAGGGAGAGCCCCACAGCTATGCTTTGGAGAAAGTTGTTTCCCCAGAGGCCACAGCCTCAGAGAACTGCTCTTCTCTGGCATCACTGTCCCATAAGAATAAAGAATAGCTTCTAGTGTCAACTGTGTTCCCAAATCAAGATGTCCTGGAAAGGCCATTCGACCCTGACATTTTCCTGTCCCCATTCTATAGAAAGGAGTATGGCCCCAGGGAAGGAGGAAGACCCCAGCCCAGGTTCTCCTTGGCCACAGCCTCTGCTCCTTAAGCTCCTGCTCTACAATCCCCCGCTGTGTCCCCTGGCCAGCCATCTGGGCCAGTGTCCTGGAGCAGCCCCAGCGCCTCCCCTGCCTGCCGGCTCCACACTTGTGAATGTTCCATTCTAATAGGCCACAATCAGGAGCCTGTTCCCGCTCTGGGAAAAAGAGCCGCCCACGGGCTTTTAAACTGCTGGCTAATTTGAGGTATTTATCACTATTTGCAGAGCCGGGCTTGTTTTGAGCCTATTCCACCCCCCACCCCCCACCAGCTTTCAGAAACTTCGAGTGAAGGTTGTGTCTCTAGAAAAGGATCGTGTAGGTCCTTCCGCTGCCTCAGGCTGGCTTCATAGGGCAGACTAACACAGTGACTTTATCTGTGCATTCTTCATTACAGCTGTCCAGATAGTGAATGAGGTGGGCGCGCGCGCGCACACACACACACACACACACATGCACACACATACCACCTCCAGTCCAGGCCTTACTGTGTACACACATCCTGCTGGCTGTGCCCCAGCATAGGGTCCCTGGCATTCAACAGCAAAATGCTCGCCCAGCCTGGGGTTTGGATTCAGAGTGACCCCTAGCCCAGCCAGCCCTGACAACTTGCTCTGTGACCTTACACATAGTTCTTAAATTCTAGGAACTTGCTGTGTGACCCTAGGCATAGTTCTCTGGTGTGGAAAAAGCTAATCATCTCGAGAAACTAGACTGCTTAGAATCTAGTCCCTGCCACATCCTCCTGCCCTGAACTTAGCTGTCCTATTGGCTTCCTGTCGGTTGGCTCCTCAAAAGCCTGAACAAACCTAGGAGCAATGCCAGTGTCTGGTGCATAGAAAATATCAACTCACCAAACATTAGTTCAGAAAAAGGTTCCTGATAAATCTGTATTTCCTTTCCCCATCTTGGGCATTTTTTAAAAGTTATTTTATAAAGCCTATCCTGATCCAACAGCTGGCCAGCGGTGGAGGCTTGCCAACATGGACAGGAGATTCTCTGCCCAGCTTTCTGGAAACCTCACTGGCCTCATCAAGACAGGGAAGACCAGGTCCAACCAGGCCAGGCCAGGTGTGCTCTGGACAGAAGAGTTCTTTGACCACTGTTTCTCTTCTTCCTTGGGATGCCAAAGGGGCTGCAGGAACACCAGCCCTCAAAACCAAGATCCTTTCTCCTGAGGACTTTTCATTTATACCTCTCCATCAGTTACTCCCATCTCCACCTCTCTAAGCCAACTTCCACTTCTCTCTATCTCTCAGCGTTTGTTTTATGCTTTCATTTCTCCATATGGGGGTTACCCCCCCCCCCAAAAAAAAAGCCACTCTGGTTTCCCCAACCACACCTTACAGGGGTTCTACAAGTAAGAATGAGCCTGGGCTGTGTGTGGAGAGCCAGCAATTCCAACGTTTCTCATGGACACAGGGTGTGGCCAGATCTCCTTTCCTCCCCACGCCCTTCTGTTGTGCTGGTGGTAGCCCTTCCGCCTGACACATCCCTACATCTTGCCTGGTTGGATGTGGTCCCTTTGCGTTCCCATGATCTTAGCCAGGGGACATAGGAGGCACAAACGAACAGAGTGCAGATGAAAGCTTGACTCTGCTTGCCCTGTTGTGTGACTTCGTTTCTTTGTTTGCAGAACGACTTCCTTGGCAGAGTTGTTGAGAACTCCCCAGTGAGGCGGATTCCCCCTTGCTGGGACTCCTGGTGCATCTGCCAGCATCACAGAGACCCTATAGTTCCACACCAAGTCCCTCTCGGTTTTGCGCATCATCCAGCCCAACAGCAATAGATACTTACCTTTTTCAATGGCTGAGTGTGGGGACATTTGTTCTGTCCTTAAACAAAGAAAGGTCCCTTCAGCTTATGTTGATGAGACATTGCTAAGCCACAGTAACATAAACTGAGAAGGGCCATACAACAGACACATGGAAACCCATGGCTATTAGTCAGGTTCTGATAGAATGGGAGGGGTAGAGAGAGAAGGATAGAGGGAGAGGGGGAGAGAGAGACTGTCTTTCTGTCTGTGTGTCTGTGTTTGTGTGTCTGTGTATATCTGTGCGTGTGTCTGTGTATGTGTCTGTGTGTGTGTGTGTGCCCACACACATACATACGTATTTACAGGACTGATTAGATTGGCTATGGTCCAACTATTCCAGCAATGGCTGTCTCCTGAGGAAAAGTCCAATAATCGAGTTGTTCAGTCCACAAGGCCGATGTCTCTGTTGGTCTTCAGTATGTGTCAGAATCCTGAAGAAGTACCCTCTAATGTCAGTGTAGAGGTGAATTTACCAGGCAGTGAGAGTGAGACCAGGCAGACAAAGAGCAAACACTTCCTTTTACCACGTCTTTTCTATAGGCTAACATGAGAAGAGTGGCCTAGATTTAAGGTAGGTCTTCCCACCTGAAATGCTCCAGTCAATAAAGTCCCTCATAAGTGTACCCAGTAGTTAATTTAGTGGCAGTGGTCTTAGTTCATTCCACTATTAGTCAGATTGGCAACAACCAGTAGCCATCACACCGGTGTCCCTCGGTAGGCATATAGCTGGGGAATACTGATGTCCCCTGCATCTCTTGGTCATCACGTGACCACAGAGCATTGATGTGAGCCAACTGGGTGGTGACTCAGTATTTCCTCTGTGACAAGGCAGGGTTGCTGGAGGGTCAGAGGCAACAATTGATTGGACACCTTGGCACAGCGACCACCAGCCTGTTCTCGAATGTTCAGCCACTGTCTCCTGGTATCAAGGCTCTTGCTGCCGTGCTGGGCCAGGAGGAGGGAGCAGTGGGCTTTCTCCTTTAGCATCAGATGCCCAATTAAAACAGTCAAGATGGCCTGAGTTTGCATCTCTGTTGAGTGCAATGTCTAACAGTGTTGACCAAGAGGGCCTGTCCACACAGAGATCAGTGCTCACAGGGACACCAGGGCACCGGACAGAGTAACTACTTGCATGAATGACTCTCTTGGGGACCTGTTCAGGGTCCCGTTCCATTGCGGGTATCTGTGCCAAATGGAGCAGGAAGGAGTGGGCAGCTCCAGGGAGGGAAAATAAAGAGGCCATTGGTCCTGCTTCCTGGCAGAGTCTGCCAGGATACACCAGCCTGTGGGAACATGGAAGGAAACCCCCCTTCCTGAGCCACACTGTGACTCGTGTCCATTGATGTCGCTAGCAGGTGTGGGGAGTTCTGACCACCTGCCCGGCTTCAGCCTCCTGCATCGCAACAGTGTGGCAACAGTGTGGCAACAGTGTGGCAGTGTGGCAGAGGCGCCGACCGGATAGCTGTGCTGGGAAGCACCTCCCAGGTCTGCCTGTCTTCATTCTCCACAGTTTCCAGTGACCAGAGATCTAGAAATGTCCTTATAGAAGCAACTAAGGGTGTTCCAAGTCAACAAAGACACCCGCCTCAGGTCTAGTGGTTTAAAATGTTTTCTTTGATCCCGGAATAGAGACGACTACAAATGTTTCTCTCGCTGGTTTCTGAGCTCTGAATACCCCAAGCCTTACCTGTACATGGAATGAGAAAGATTCTCTTTCTAGCCCTGGTGCTGTGTAGCCTGGGCAAGTCACATAAGCTCTCTGAGCCCTGGTTTTCTGGGGCTTAACACTGCACATACCAGGCATGAGGTCAGGCCTCGGTAACTTGGGAAATAAAATACAAAATAGACACTAAAAGCTTTGCCATGTTCTGAAGAAAGGTACTGAAGAACTCATAAAATGTTTTTTTTTTTTTTATTGCATTTGCAGCTCAGATTAATACGGATATTTGTCACATAACATCCGTCTTCATTCTGATCTCTCTAGTCTGTGCTGTGTTTAAAATAGTCTGGCCAAGTGAGAGACGTATAAGGAAATACTGGTAACACTGAACCAGAAACACGGCAGTGAACACCCATCGTCTGGGAAGTGGGACAGTCCCCCACGGATACAGAGTCAATTGAGGAACTCCAGTGGACAAACATGGCCACAGTCTTTCTCACACTCGTGTCTTAGTAGGAGCTGTGGGCACTCAGGGCTGCATCCCCAGCAAGGCTGCCTCCTGCCCATCTCCCTCTGGGTGAGCTGGTCTTGCCTTGTGCAGACTTGACGTCGCTGTTTGATGTGAGTGGGATGTTTTCAGTGTCTTTATCCTCAGGACCCAAGAAGTTAAGACTTTAGTGGATGGGTACATGGATGAGCAAGGGAGTGAGTCATCAAGGCAGTGAATCAGTGAATGCTGGGTAAAGGAGGGAGGGAGGGAGTGCAAGAATGGGGGAGGGTAAGTGAGTACTCGGAGAATAAGTGAGGAAGGGAGATGTAGTGAATGAATGAATGAATGAGTGAGTGAATGAATATGAGTGAGTGAATGAGTGAGTAAATGAGTGAATGAATGAGTGAATAAGTGAGTGAATGAATGAGTGAGTAAATGAATGTGACTGAATGAGTGAGTTAGTGAATGAGTGAGAGAATGAATATGAGTGAGTGAATGAATGTGACTGAGTGAGTGAATGAGTGAGTGAATGAATGAGTGAGTGAATGAATGAATGAGAGAATGAATATGAGTGAGTGAATGAATGTGACTGAGTGAGTGAGTGAATGAGTGAGTGAGTGAATGAGTGAGTGAGTGAATGAATGTGACTGAGTGAGTGAGTAGATGAGTGAGTAAAGGAATGAGTCAGTCAGTCAGTCAGTCAGTCAGTCAGTCAGTCAGTCAATGAGTGACAGAGCAGCCACTCTGAGGAGTGGAGAGCCAACTCCATGCTGATGTAAAGGCCAAAAAAGCTACAAGCTCTGGAACTGAACTCCTGGTCCTAAGCTGTGTCCTTGAGCAACTCATTTCTTTGTGCCTCAGTTTCCCTTCCTGTGGAATGGGTTCCCACCAGTACTATTAGGGTTTCCATGTGAAGTGTCACACAAAGGCTCATGTTTGAATGCTTGGCTCCCAGATGCTTATGCTGTCCTGGAAGGTTGAGGAATGCTCTTGGAGTGGGTCACCAGAGGGTGGGCTCTGAGAGTTGCAGGAGACCACCCTTGTCCCTACTTCATGTGTGTTTCCTGTGACAGTGATGAAGGAACAGGGGTTTTGCCATAACAATGAGGATTTTTAACAGTTCTGAGGATTCAGAGATGAACCTGGGTCTCCTGGGGCAAAGTCAAGGTTGCCGCCTGTCCAAGCTGTCTGTAGGTTCTGTGAGACTCTGCTCCTGGCCCTTGCCAGCAGACACACGTGACACAAACCGCCTGCCTTCTATAAGGGCTAACCCACCCTCACCTTCCTGCCTCTCACTAGTCATGACTACAGATTCTCTTGTTCAGGTTCTAGGTACTGGGATGCGACTGTCTTTGGAACCACTTTCCTGTCTGTCATCCAAGTCCCCCTCATCCAGGTCCCCCTCATGTCCCTGACTCTGGCCTTCCACTCCCTCACACTGGTGCGTCACAAAAATAGCCTTTATGATGAGACAGATAATCGCCCATCCCTTCTCTACCCCACAGCCTCTTTCTCTATCTATCTTCCTGTTTCTTTCCTCATCCCTCACTTCCTCCTGTCCTTTCTAATCTGAAAAATGGTGGTTTCAATAGTGGGTCGCCTGGCTGCCGAGAGCACAGAATTACCCAGTGTGTAGAGTGCATGGTCCTAAGTGGCTCCCAAAAAAATGGAAGCCATTCTTCCCATGAAGGCTCTGTATCACTTTTAATGCCTCTATAACAACAAACAGTCCGGTGACTTGGCGTGGTCAGAAGGAACAAGGGTTTCAGCTCACCAGTCAAGGGGTCCCGGTAATGGCCTATGGAATGCAGAAAAAAACAAACCTGGTCCCAGCTAGTCAGAACCGGGCTCCATGGGGGAACAAAAGCGTCATTGAGCTGAGCCGGTGATGGGCGTGAAGCAGGAGGGCACGGGGAGCAAGCAGCAAGCTCACAGCAAACGGCATTTTCCTGTGAACCCCGTGGATCAAGGCGTTCTTTTGTCACGGCGTGTATATTAAGAGAGGTCCAGGATATTTATGGCCCCGATCGCCTCAATGGCCACCCTGTACGATCAGCCCTTTTTCAAGTTATGTGATGTTTCCAGGAGGAATTAGGAATAAATCTTCCCAGGAGTCTGAATGAGATGGGAGAAACCACGGAATGTGAAGGACGGAGCAGAGAGCAGGATGCAGGGCGGGAGAGCCGCATCCTTTGTGCAGACCTGGCAGCTCAATAGGACGTTCTGCATGGTGCATGGCCATGCCTGGCTCTGCCTCCTTGGCCACCATGTTGCCATGGGCCAAGGCGGGTGATTTGCTCACAAGGAGCCACTCCATGTGTTCTGGTTTCCACCCTTCCACCCCACACCTCAGTTACCATGATTCCTGCTGGTTCCCTCAAACCCAGTGCAGGGACCTGGCTGTCATGTTTTTATTCATGGCCACACTTCCCATAGCCCTGGGAGCAGCTCCATCCCAGCTTTCCAGGGAATGAATGGGTGGCTCTCCCGCAGACCCCAGAGATGGGAGGCTCCAGGCACACAAGTATCATGGTAATACATTAACTGCAGACACAGTACCCTTCTGTGTCCCCCGCCCCGTACCCCCCATTTTCCTTTTTTTTTTTTTTTGTTTCCTTTGTTCCTTGCTCATTTGTTTAGGGAACCCATTTTACAGATGGAAAAACTCAGACTTGATAGATGAGAAGGCCGGAAGAAAAGACTCTGCAGACATGTTTGCAGTATTGCTGGGTTGGTTCAGTCACTGTCACTGGGATCATTTTGTGAAACAGGACACTCTGTTTCTTCATACTTTCCTCAAGACAGCAGAAAGTTGGGAAGAATAAGTTTGCTTCTGGTTTAATATTTCTAGTGTAGGAGACAAAGACCACACACACACACACACCCCAGAAGTTCTCTCCTTCTACCACCTGGGGCTCAGAGGTCAAACTCAGGTCTTCAGGCTTAGTGGCAGTCTAACTCCACCAAGTGTGGGGTGGCTGAGCATATTCTGGGTATTGACCTGGTAGCCTTGGAAGTGGGGTGTCTTTCTGTGAGATGCTGTTTCTTGAGAGCTGGGTTTTGCTTCCTAGCTCTGTCCTCCTGGAGGAAGGTTTATTTCTGCCTGTGGCCCACTGAGTCCCCGCATGTGCTCCAGGTGTGGAGAAAGGCTCCCAAGATCTCTGCATGTCACAAAAAGTTCTATTTGTTACCTCTGATCATGGCACCCAGACTACATCACCCAGCCTCTGGCTTAGCCTGTGCTCTCTCAGGTTCTTCAAGTGGAGGGAATGTCTAACTAGCTGGGCTCATAATTCTGGGTGCTTCGCCCCACATTCCTGCAGGGAAAGAGGAAGATGAAGTGCCGGGGGGGGGGAGGGAGGGGAGGCAGAGATGTTAAGGCAGACAGGTCTGGATTTAATGATGGCTGTGTGGTTTTAGTTCCTGGGTGTCTCTGCACCCCAGTGACCATAGGAATAACATCTTCATCAGAAGGATGGGATGCCGTGAGAGAAACAGCACACCTGGGGCAAGGCTACCTCCTCCTGCTCCTCTTCCTCTTCTTCTTTCTCCTCCTCTTCCTTCTCCCACTCCCCTGTGCCAGATAAGGGAACTTAGGACCCCATGCATGCTAGACAAGCACTCTGATCACAAGCCTTAGCCCTGACTTCTCTCTCAGTCTTTGCAGGCTCTTGTGCTATGCCAGGCAGCAAAGCCAGTCCGTTCCTTTGGTAACACAAACCTGGATGTGCACGAGTGGGATTTGAGCTTTACGTGTCCACGCTGCCCTATGAGTGATGATCAAGCGCTCACGTCGTTAGCGACACCGAGTCCAAGCGTGATACAATCCCAGTGAGCTTCAGAACCACACTGAGGGACTGAAGCCACATATAAAACCCATGATCACATGATCCTATAAGCGTAGCATGGACAAACGTAAAGGCAGGAAGTACATTGGTAGCTGTCCTATGTCTGGGTGGGTTGGGGGGTCAGAGCAAAGTAACTGATGGAAGTAGGTTCTAGGTTGTGATAAATATTTTTTAGACTCTGAATACAGTAATAATTTCACACCTCTGTAAATGCATAAAAACTGTCTTCTTGTACACTTTAAATGGGTACACCTCCCACAGGCATGCCCAGAGGCTTGTCTCCTAGGTGATCCTAGACTCTGTCAAGTTGACAGTATTCACCACAAACGTATTGATTATCTGAGAAGATGCCTGTTCCACCTTACCTAATCCCACCTCATGGGGCATTAGAAGAAAAGCCTGAACCCTGAAGTCAGTGCTTTGAGGAGAGTTGGTCCCTAGACCATCGCAGAGCATAGGACTGACTGCTGGACCCCGTCAGCACCCGCTCAAACACCCACGTTAGGAGCTCATGGGGCCTTCATCCTAGATGCTGCACCTGGCCCAGGCAAAGTGGTTGTCATCAGTATTTGGAGTGGGCTGAAAGTCTAAATGGGATTCCTCGGGACTCTGACTGCCTTACAGCTTTCCATGAAGGAAGCCATGCATAGAGAGTCACTCAGTATAAGGGAGCATGACAGGGGCTGGCGAATCCCTCGTTGTGCAGACCCAGAAGAACAGTGACTGGCACATTTTGTCTCAGCTCCAGTGTAAAGGTGGGGGTGTCACTGTTGGGCAAGAGGAAGTGTGTCTTGATCATGGGAGGGTCAACCCTTTTGATCTCTCTAGTCCTTTGACTGCTGGGATGAAGCCCACCCACCTTAGAGAGGACCCCTGCCCCTCCTGTCTGAGGAGCACCTGCAGGGACTGTGGCTCCAAACTCTGCCCTTAGAGTCAGGTCACACATAGACATGGACTATTGTACAGATGACTCAAGATTGGTGGGCCCACCAGTAGTACCTGTTCCTGGTTTTCATACAGGGCTCATCTCTATGGTATATAGCCTTTTTTTTTTTTCCCTACACTGCCTCTGCGAGGCAGACAGACTAGAGGCAAGTGTGGTGGTGTTCCCTCCATGGCCCAGGGATTTAACCATCCTGGCATATGTTTATTCCGGGAAGGCCCTCCTTTGGGGTGCAAGCTGCCACGCATCACCTATTAAGATGTTCCGTCCAACAGTGGCCTCCTCCAACAGAGAGCAGTGCTAATCAGGGTCTGGATTTGAATGTTACTGTTGTCACTGCCTCACCAGCTTCGGTAACCATAGCAACTAGTCCTCACTACAACCTGTTCCTGACTCTGCTGGGAGAATGCCTGACAAGCTTTGTGGCCCATCTCTGAACGTATCTCCCGAGGATAAAATACGTGTCTCCAATGCTTAGTCTTGTGTTCAAGGACAGAAGTCAGTCCATTTTAAAGGGTGACTGACCTTTGGCAGGGCAACAGAGAATGGGGAAGGTGGAGAGAGAGGGGTGAGCAAAAGAAGGATAGACCGTGAGGGGGAGGAGGCAGGGCTGGGCTAACGCCTCATCCTAAAGCCTTCTGCTCACTGAGGGTGAGCCAGCACCTAGACAGCCGCCACTGAGGCTTCAGCATGGAACAGGGCTGTCCTGTCCCCATGAGGGAGCGTCCCCATGTGAAAGCCATTGATGTCATCGTGGGAAGAGTGGGACGTGAGTTGCATCTGAGCTTACTCTGTGGCTGAATCCCATTTTTCTTTGAATCCTATCTGGACGTGGCCCTGTGGTTTTGCTGAGACATGGAACCTCAGAAGGTTAAAACACAGCTGTGGCCACTCGTCACAATTTCCCTGTAACGGCAGTGAGCAGTGTAGTGGACTCAGACAGTCATTCAGAATGGCACCCGGGGATGAAGATTTGTCAGGAAGTAGTGAGATGTGATATAGTCCCCGCCTGAGGCCTTGTGACTTCCCAGGGCCCCTCCTCACTTTGCCAGCACCAGACTGCCACATGTAGGGCAAATTTCTAAAATCTACCGTTTTATCTGACATCTGAATTTTATTCATTGTTTTATCCCTTAGGCCTATAGCTAGGCAGTTAATAATTCCTGTTATTATTAATTATTCCTACATAAATAGCTATTTATTGGATGAATGAAGGAAGATACAGGTGAATAAGAGAGTGTGAGTTGAAGGTATGCCTTCATATGTGTGGGAAAAGCCAGCCAATGATTCAGTTCCATCAAACAAGCCAGGCTGCAGGGACCTAGAATCCTACCAAGCCTGCCAAGGAGAAGGGCAGGGAGGTGGAAGAGTGATCCCATAATGCTTAACACTTGGCTGTCTTAGCACATGCTGGAGAGAAAGCTAGCAGAGAAAACATGGGAGGAGTGCGGAGGTGTAGCTGAACCAGGAGGTGAGCATACCCAGGCCCTGGACCCGTGCATTATTTGTGGGAAAAGGATCCCTTTGGAGCATCTGTGCTGTGTACATTGTGTGCATAAAGGATGAGCCTTTCCATTTTTCTTTGAAGAAGGATCACAGAATAAGAATTGGTATGAAACAGGAGTGGATGGATGGATGGACAGACGGGTGGGTGGGTAGGTAGATGATGGACAGACAGATGGATAGATAGATGGACAGATGGATGGGCAGATGGGTGGGTAGATGGGTGGACTGATGGACAGATGGACAGACAGATAAACAGATGGATGGACAGATGGATGGGCAGATGGATGGATGAATGGATGGATGATGGACAGGTATGGATGGAGGGATAAATGGATGGATGAATAGATGGATGGATGGACAAATGGATAGACAGATGGATGGATAAATGGATGGATGGATGGATGGATGGACAGATGGATGGATGGATGGATGGATGGATGGATGGACAGATGGGTGAATGGATAGACAGATGGATGGACAGGTGGATGGATGAATGGATGGATGATGGACAGGGATAGATGGAGGGATAAATGGATGGATGAATAGATGGATGGATGGACAAATGGATAGACGGATGGATAAATGGATGGATGGATGGACAGATGGATGGATGGATGAATGGACAGACAGATGGATGAATGGATAAATGGGTAGATGGATGGACAGATAGATGAATAGACAGACAGATGGATAGATGAATGGACAGACAGATGGATGGATGAATGGACAGATGGGTGAATGGATGAATGGACAGATGGGTGAATGGATGGACAGATGGATGGACAGGTGGGTGAATGGACAGATGGGCAGATGGATGAATAGATGGATATAGATGAATGGACAGATGGATGGATGGATAGATGCAAGCATGGGGTAATTAAAAAGAATGTTGCATTGGCCTTGAACAGCAGAGCTGCTCACTCTCTCCAATCCCAGTTCTGCCGTCTGTAAATGGAAATGATAAACACTGAGCCTCCCTCACTCTAAGGGCCATGAGGATGCCCAGATTTAAGAACCAGGCACTTTTGGTTAGCGAAAGGCTGTGCCGCTCTAAAGAATTGCCGTCTCCATAACCTCCCCTCCCCCACAGCTGGCCTCACTGGCAGTGTACTGTGCTTAAAGTCCGATACTGCCCCGGAAGCCTCGTGAGCCCTGCGATCATGTTGGGATCCCTCCAGTAAAGCTTGTGTGCATTTCCCCCTGTTCTTGGCTCCCAAGCAGTTTTTCTTCCAGTGGAGGTTGCCAGGTTTTTATGGCTATTTGGTTATCTTATCCATCCAGATGGTTAGTGTTAATTTATGCTGAAATAAATGTGCAAAACCTCATTTGTCTTATTGCTCCAGAAACATGGGGTATAAAACCTAAAAGACCTTAATATATATCTTAATCCATCTATATATATATATTAATATATAGCCTCCTGCAAGTGCCAGGGTGTGGCATGAATGCCTGCTTTTTCATTCACTTTGGCTCGAAAGCCTGCTTTTCTATCCCTTGATATTTATGTATAAGCAAATTAGGTTGTTTGGTATAAGAAACTCAGACACATTTTACGACTTTTAATATATATGCTTTGCCTTGTGTTAGCCTCTTTTTATTGAGGAGGGAATAAGCTGCGATTTATTACCTGATGATAAATTTCAAACACCTTTTCTGTACTTTTTAAAAACATTAATCATCAGACATAATGTTAGAGCTGGTGACCAGGGATTTCAATTGAGAGTCATTATCTGTGTGGCCTCCGTGTATCTCTCAGGCTAACGCAGCCGCGTCCTGGTGAGTGAACACTGCTGCTGAGCCCGCCGTGAGGATGGCATGGTAGGTGTGAGGGCTCAGGAATTCGAATCATCTGGGAAATACCAGATAGGACCCTGTGGCAGAGCTGATGGCTGGTTCTCTCCTAGAGATTGTGTGTGAACTTCCCTGTGGAGCAAACTGGGTCAAAATTAGAAGCCCTGCTGGGACTGGTCCTGTGCCCTCTGCTTGGACACACACTGAGATGGGGGGTTGTTTCCCAAATTCTTCTTGTGTCTGTTTGGGAACTTCTCAAGCAGGAAGTAGCCAGAGTTCTAATAGGAGCCGGCATTTCCACACGATGATTCATGGGGCTGACCGGAGACTTTCTGAAAGTCAGGTGGCTCTGGCCACAGTCCGGAGGCCAGGCTACTGGACAGTTAGGTGAGTTGTGGTAGATACTTACCTATTCCCTTGAATACAGACGGCTCAAGGACGGAGTCGGTGACTCATGATGTTTCCGATTAAAAAGAGGGATGCTTGTTCCTGGAGCTGGGTCCACACAACTTCAGTCATGATGCGTCACTTCCTGTGGGACACTTTAAGTCTTCTGGGTAAGGCATGCAACTGTGATTTCCAAAGAGTCCTCTAAGTGGAGCCTTTGGGTTTTTTTTTTTTTTTTTTGTTTTGTTTTGTTTTTTTTTTTTTTAATTATTATTGGTGTTACCTTGTGAGGGCTTTCATTTCTGTTTTTAATTTTATGAACTATTCTTAAAAGGGGATGGGGCATGCCAAAAGGGTTCTAGCCAGTCAGAGCATGGTAAACTCGCCTCTGGCAGGCCTTGCCTCTGCCCCATTCCCTTGCTAAAAAATTGTTAGGTTACATTCCTAAAGCTAGCTACCAAACCCTGTTCCCTTATTTGGCCACTTCCTCCTGAGGCTATCAAGGTCCACCTGTCAAAGTATTGAAGTCCAGCCATCAAAAGCTCCCTTTGACTTGCCTAATTAACATGCCCAATTAAAATTAAACACCTCATCCTAACACAGGGTTTCCCCTTTTACCTTTATAAATCCCCATTTGCCTCTGGGCCACCTCTGTCTCCTCCATGTCCAGAGACAGGCCTTTGTTATCCTGGACAAATATCTTTTCCCCCTCTCCCTTGTTCCCTCCCCTTCTCCCCCTTTAACTCCTGTTTCATCTCATTCCCTGCCCTCTGGGGCACATAAATCTTTCTGCTGGGAACTTGATCTTGGGGTGTCTTGAGCCAACCCCAAGGTTCCCTATACATGAAAAAAAAAAAAATCAGACACCAAAATTAACCCAAAACCCAGGGCCATGGACTTCTATAAAGTTAAAATAGGCCTTTGGAGAGGAAGCCATGGAGCCTCACGTTGAATTTTACACTTTTAATATTGAATGTGTTTTATGCACTTACCCACTACCAAAAACAAAAGGAATCAGACAGTAGAATTCTGCCATATTCTTTATCAGTTTTACACACTGAGTCTTGTTTCTTACTCTCTGAGTGGGCTGACATGACAGTTGGATGGGTCCTTATAAAGCACCCCCTTTCCTGTCTGGTTGCCACCAACTTACAGCTAAGGCAGCAGCCTTTTAGGTTCTGTGGGACTAAGGATAGTCCTAGACTTTGGGACCCAAGGACCAACAAGGCATGTGCCAGACACCAACTTGAATTTCAGAGCCATTTCTTAAACGTTGAGCATTGCCTGCCTTGTCTTCACTTGTGTTCAAGCCATGGTTGTTGACTGACCTCTTGAAAGAGTCTTCCACCTTAGAGGCACTAAATTGTCTAGGGTCCTGGATGATATTTAGATATGAGCAGGACAAAGTGAGATGGGACTCAAGATCAATACAGTTCTAGATCCTTCTTTCTGTCCAGAATGGCCATTTTCCAGAGAGCTCCAAAGACCTATTTTCTTTCCTGTTTTTGTCAGATGTTTGTGGCCCCAGCAATCTTCCATACAGAAGCCATGATCTCTTTCCACAAGAGCGTTACATCAAAGGGTGGATCTGTGCTCAGCATTTCCCGTCCTTAACTGCCAGTGCAAGTGTGAGCGAAACTTGGCAACAATGTAGTCATGTTTCTGCTTATCGCCTCCCAGCGTGGTGTCAGGGGCCCCTGATAATTCTCAAAAGACACTAAAACAGAGAATCACGGTTATTTGTGTGAGTTGGGGGTCCCTCTGTATGCTTCTGGCACCCCAGTCTGTTTGGCAGAGGGAGCTTGCTGAGATCCTCCAGCCCTGTTCTCCCATTTGCAAGCATCCTGAAAACTGGCCATGGATGATGGGCTCTGGAGTAGCTTGCTGTTACAAACTAGGTGCTAACAGATGCCTAGCGTTGGAGTCCGTGGCCACAAACGTTTGCAAGCGTATTGATGGATTTAGTCCTCACGGCCCGCCACAACGGCCCCTATTCTGTCTCTGTGATTGATGGAGACACCAACTCAGGGGGAAGTTAAGTAACTCAACACTGCCCCTACACCAATACAGAATAAAGTAGATGCAGCCCAAGGACCACACGCCCGAATATACGCTTGTACATGCACACACACGTGCGTGAACACACACGCATGCATGCATGCATGCATGCACAGATCTTTTTTTTTCCCCCCACAGATCTTTAATATAGTTTCAAAACAACTTTGCATTTATGCAAAAAGAAAACCTTGAAAGCTCTTGGGTGTTCAGTCAGGGGCTGTGTGGTTTCTAATAAGACACTATCTAAAATCTACACACTATAAAACAAAAACAGGTGCTTACTTAAATAAGTTATGTCACAGGTATATAAGAAAAATGGACAGGGGCTTTTAATGTTGTTATTTTTGTTTGGTTTGGGACAGTCCAGGCTGATCTTGAACCAACCCCTGAAAGTTGTCCTCTGATCCCCCAAGCAAATGCCGTGACATATGCACACACCAACACACACAGCAATACTGTATGATTAAAACATAACCACTTAGTCATGTGAAAATTCTTCTTATGTCTCAGATTATTTAAAAAAAAAAAAAACGAATCTGACTGGGCAGACAGTTCTGTCCGTTAAGTGCTTACTTAGTATGCAAGTATGAGGCCCTGCATTTGATCCCCAGAACCCATGTAGCAAGGCCAGGGGCGGTAGGTAGCATATACTTGCGATTCCAGCGCAAGGGAGGCAGAGACCAGAGGGTCCCTAAGCAAGTTCCAGACCAACCGACGAGGGACAGTGGTGGGCAGTGTCTAAAGAATGACACTGAGGTAGCCCTCTGAGCTTGCCATGCAAGTGCACACACATGCACGAGCACCCCACTACACATGTACACATGTACCTGTACGCATGCACACATATGCACACACTAACAATGATGATAGTCAGCAGTGGGATATTTGGGTGATGGGTTGTGACAGAAATGACCTCTGACTGGAGTGTCCAACCATCAGAAAGTTCCATCAGAAAGCTTTGCAGTGGATTATACAGTGGGGAGGAGGCAGTTCATGAAGGCCAGCAAAATCCACCTCAGCTGCTGACCTGCAGTGAAGCCTGGCAAAGCTCTCCCATTTCTTGCCTGTTTGGGACTGTTCTACAGTCCAGCAAGAACCTGCTGCCTCCCCCCCACCCCCACCCCCCACCCCGCCCCCTCACCCTTTTTGTTAAACCCTTGCACCGGGTCTCCGAGTGATACTATGTAGCAGAGGGAGGGAGGGAGGTAGTCGGATGTGATCCTCAGCTGGGTAGCCAGGCAGGGTCCTACATGAAATCATGCCCACCTAGTGAGCGAACCAACAAATAAGATGGGGATGCAATAACTCGTCAGTACAGTGACATGTTGCTGTGTCAGAGGGTTAGCTTCAGTGAGAACTTCCCAGGGATGAAGTTCTCTAAGCCCCAGGAGTTAAAGACCCAGAGGTCTGTGGAGCCCTTCTCAATCAGTGGAGCCCCTTGGAGCCTGAAGTCCCTGCTTTCAGAACGTTCCACCCTCAGTCTGTGCTTAGCCAGAACTTAGTTCTGGCCTTTGATGTGTAAGTCTTGACTTTCCAGGCCTGAGTCATATCCTGGGCCTCAGAGCCATTAGGAGTCAATAGCCTCCCAGTAACAGAGAAGGTTCCCATCAGACTCTCCACTGGGTGAGGAACAGCAGCTGGAGAAGGAGCTGGAAGGTGGCCTTGTGTCAGCTCCTGGGGATGACAGCAGTAGGGGACTAGGAATCCTTTGATGCTAGATGTACCAGCCTTCAAGCCCTGGTACCACCAGCCAGCACTAGTTGTGGCCTTGAGCAAGTAAGCAGCACTTCTCCGGACCTTACCTTTCTCTTCTGTAGAATGGGCACATTTTTGCCTGTCCAGCAGGTTTGCCATGAGAGTCAATTATAAAAATTGCCATTTTGCAAGAGTGCATGTGCTAGCTAGCTATCTTGCGGTGGGCTTCTCTTACATGCCTTGTAAGACCATACATGGTGGAAGTCCTAGGGAAAGCAGTTTCATGTCTGTTCTAAGTCTAGTTTAAAATCCTCAGTCATCAGATGACAGGTTCTACTAAGAGACAAAACTCTTACACTCATAGGTTCTCATTCACATGTGTCTAAAGGTTGAGACATTTTAGGGTAGGGGGAAAGAGAGGAAGAGACAAAGGGGGGGAAGGGGAGAGAGGAGAAGAGAGAGCCCCCATCCTTATGGTTTACTTACTGTCTTAGTTTTGGTTTTACTGCTATGAGCAGACTCCATGACCAAGGCAACTTGTATAAGGACAACAATTAATTGGGACTGGCTTACAGGTTCAGAGGTTCAGTCCATTATCATTGTCTTAGTCAGGGTTTCTATTCCTGCACAAAATATTACCACCAAGAAGCAAGTTGGGGAGGGAAGGGTTTATTCAGCTTATACTTCCACATTGCTGTTCATCTTCAAAGGAAGTCAGGACAAGAACTCACACAGGGCAGGAACCTGGAGGCAGGAGCTGATGCAGAAGCCATGGAGGGATGTTACTTACTGGCTTGCTTCCCCTGGCTTGTTCAGCTTGCTTTTTTATAGAACCCAGGACTTCCAGCCCAGGGATGGCACCACCCACAATGGGCCCTCCCACCCGTGATCACCAGTTGAGAAAATGCCTTGCAGCTGGATTTCATGGAGACATTTCCTCAAGGGAGACTCCTTTCTCCGTGACCACTCCCGCCTGTGTCAAGTTGATGTTATGGAACTATTTGCATGCTCCTCTTCTGGGCAGCGAGTGGAGGGAGTGGACAAACGCTTTCTGAGATTCCCGTTAGATTCTAACCCACCCCACCTAACCTTTTGTTTCTCCCCAATAGAAACTATCTGTACACTTTTCATAGATTCCAGAAATGATCTAATAAGCACTTCTATCTTTCTGAATCAGCAAATGAACCATTTTTCTTTATTTGCTTCAGGTCTTTTTTTTTTCCCTACTGTGGGCCACTTCATGAACCTGCATGCCATCCTTGTGCAGGGACCAGGCTAATCTTCTCTGTGTCATTCCAAATTAGTGTGAGGGCTGCTGACGCCATTCGGGTCTTGTTAGAGGTCTCCATGCCAGTGTGTGTCTCAGGACAGACACAGTGGTGGGTGAGAACTCCCATCTCCCTGTACCTCCTCACGTGGATGCATTATAATAGTTAATATTTTGTGCAACTCCTTAACTGGTCTGAGGGAGGCCCTGATAACTGGCGAGACTCGGTGGGTGTGTCTATGGATGGGATGTTTTGTGAGCCTCTGGCTCTAGGAGATTCCGGCTCCATTAGCTTCTTGTCTTCCTTGCCAGCGGTGGTACAGATTCTTCCGCGGTTGTCACCCCTGTAAGTTTGAAGCTTCCCCGGAGGCTGTGTCTGGCATACAGAGGGTGTTTAATTAAAGCTCTTTGGTGAATGTCTCCTACACTAAGCCAGTTGAGCAAAGGCAATGTTCCCACCAAGTTCATGGAGTGTTACTTGGTATTGCAGGCGTGATTGAAAGTTGGTTTCATTTTTAGAAGATAAACTGGGTGTTTGAGAGTTGAACACTGTGCGTGTGGATGAAAATTCCTTGCACTTAATCAGGAAATTTTACCTGTTCTCTAAAGGAAGACCCGTCTGCCCAGGAAGAGTTCTGTGTTTACTCTTTATGCCCGGAAGTAATTCAACTAAACTTGATCAAATACTGTCTTGAACTCAGACTTCAATGACTAAGGTCAGCCTTTCCTGTCGGGTGTGAACTGGGGATTCGTCCTTGATGCTTACCCACTGATGTCTGTGAATCACAAGGACCGACTGGCCTGCACTTCCTCGGGCCTCGGTTTCCCTCTGTGACGTAAGCAGAGGAACAGGAAACCCTTGCATTTGCTTCTGTTTGGAAGTCAGTAGTTGGGGCCAAGCACTTAGTCCTCCCCTCGAAGAAACAAAGGCCTCACTGGAGTTTTCTCACTGGAGTCAGGAAGTGATGGATGCTGTCCCAGTTTACAGAGTGGTGAGCTCAGATGCCCCTGGGAGTCCTCTGTAACTTTACCTTCTGTGGCAGCCCTTCCAGATCTACTCGTGGGCTCTCTGGTCTAGGAATCGTCTGGCTTGCCACTGAGAGTCATGGCCTCCTGGCTTGCTTATGGATGTCCCCCTAGAACCTCACAACCTTTTGTCCCGTGGCCTATAATCTGTTAACACAACTCTAGAAATGCCAGATTAAACAGATTTGGATTAAAATGTTGGTTTTATTCTGCTACCCATCTACTGTTTTTAAAAAAAAAAAAAAAAAGAAAGAAAGAAAAAAGGATTAGAAGGAAATGTTTCATTCTTCCAACTAAAGTATAACACTTCCTGGGAAGTAAGACAATAACACACTGGAGAGGGGTTCAACAGGAAAAAGTTGTCTAAGTTCATGAAGAGGACTGGGGAGAGGGGTCAGCGGTAAAAAGCTTGCTGTGCACGTGGCGGGTTCAAGGTTGATCCCCAGAACCTACATGAGAGGTAACTAGAGGAGGCAGCATCTACCTATAATCTCACCACCTGAGGCAGGCCTTTAGCATTTGCTAGCCAGGCAGCCTAGCCAGAAAAGCTCCCCACAAGCGAGAGACCCTGCCTTGAAAAAACAAGGTAGACTGCTCCTGAGAAGGAACTTCATCTGAGGCTGTCCTCTGACTTCTACACACACACACACACACACACACACACACACACACTAATTAATAATAATAATAAATTAATTTATTTTAATTAATTATAATCAATAAACTTAATAATAATAGTATGATGGTGATGATAATGGTGACAGTGACGGTGGTGATGATGATAAGAACCACCAAAAATAAAATCATAGAAACCCATCCTGAAATCCCAAGAACAGAAATACCCACCTTTTGTTTGCAAGAAACTTAATCTATGAAGTATTTGCTTATTATTGTAAAACTGACTTGTTTCCAGAATAGAATGGTGGTCAAAAGGCAATTCCTGACTTACCTCAGTGTCCTCATCTGTAAAATGGGGAGGATACAGATGGGACACTCTGAAACCGCAAATATAAGCACAAAAATCTCACGCTAAAAAGCTTTGTGCTGCACATGAGACCATTTATGTTTTTTAAGTGTCTAAAATTACTTTCAGCCCATGTGTTTAAGGTATATGTCAAACAAATGAATTCCATGTTTAGACTTGGGACCCATCCCCAAGATTTGTTATTTTAAATGTGCAACTAATCTGAAATCTGAAAGGGAAACATTTTTTGCCAAGATGTTGAATGAGCAAGGAACATCCGGCGTGTGGTACTGGCTAACTCAGGACCGCTGAAAGTCCGTGTGAGGGCGAAGTGCGTCAGGCAGATAGCTCGGATGCCCGGCCCCTCACGGTTGTCCTTACTGACGTATTAGTCCCTCCCCCAACCACCTTCATCCTGTGCCTTACAGCAGGTTTTAAGGACAGACACAGGACAGGGATGAAGATATCAGCAGCTGTAAGGTGCAGTCAGAATCTGGACGGGCAGTGAGAACAAGATGCCTGCCCTGGTCAGGCCCGTATGTGAAAAACCCAGGGACTCACTCTTTCCCCTGACCACTCACCTGCCAAAATGGAGAAACTGAAGCTCAGAAACCCTGGAGCAACTGCTCCAAGTTTAACCTGCGAGTCGATGGTAAGGCTGAATCTAAACCCGTCTTCCTGCTGGGAAGGCTCTTGCTCTCTAAGGCAGTTCTCTCTACAAAGGGGATGGATCAACCCTTGGATGTGCCCCCCAAAAAGCTACCCCTACAGTGAGACATGTCTCATTCCATCAGTACTGAACACATGGCTAAACAATAATGAGGAGGAGGAGGAGGACGAGGAAGGGGAAGAGGAGGAAGAAGAAGGAGGAGGAGGAGGAAGGAAGGAAGGAAGAAGGGGAAGAGGAAGAGGAAGAGGAAGAAGAAGAAGAAGAAGAAGAAGAAGAAGAAGAAGAAGAAGAAGAAGAAGAAGAAGAAGAAGAAGAAGAAAGCAGAAAGCAGAAAGCAGAAAGCAGAAAGAAGCAGCAGCAGCACTGAGGTTAAAATCCAAACACCTCTGCTTCCTGCAAACCCAGAATGAAGGACACCCATAGGAACAGTGGCATGGAGGTGGGGGGACTTCCCATTTCTCAAAAGCTGAGGAATCTGGGGCAGTGGCAACCCGTGTAGTACAGATCTTTCATACACGAGTATGACTAGGAATCGGTATCACTGAGCTGCTGGTGAGGTACCTCCAGGTCCAGCCTCGGGATGTGGGAGCCAGGACCTGCATCGTCAGTACACTTGGTTCTAGTGGGATTGGGCAGAGCTGTGGATCCCCACACTCCCGACACTCAGTGTGACAGAGGACACGGTGATCCTGCATATCCATCACCTCCAGTCACAGGCTTTCAATATTTTCCAAACCCATCTCACCTTGACTTGGGGTCAGAGTGGGACTCAGAGGTTCTCATTTATGGAGCTAGTTAGTGCCGGATGGCACACCTCAGTGGGCCATGTGTACTGTTCCAGACACCTTGTAATATGGCCACCAAAGTCACTGTTGATTCTAGCTAGAAACCAGCTTTAAAAAAAAAAATCATGGTCTCACTATATAGCCCTGGATGGCCTGGAACTCGCAGTGCAGATCAGTCTGGCCTTGGACTCAGACCTGCCTGCCTCTGCTGTTACTGTATCACCTGTGGTCTCAGGAAATGCAGAATCTGGTTTTCAAAGACTGGTAGTGGAGGGCGTCTCTGTCACAGGAAGCCCCCTGATGGTGGTGTTAACTTCAGCCTTGCTTCAGTTGAGGCCAGCACATTCTGGAAGCTTACTAAGTAACAACAGCAGCTAGCAGTTCTCACAAAGCGGTGCTGTGTGCTCTTCTGCTCAATTTAAACAATGCTGTGAGATCCCACAACGGCGCTTATCTGTAGCTGTGGAAGCTAGGGTGTCGGGGTGTGTCCCGGGCCCAGCTTCAGACTTCAGTAGGAAGATGCATATGTTTGGGCAGCTGGAGGCCTGGCTCAAGGGATCCTTCCACCCCTCAGAAGCTCCGAGGAGCAGATAGCTCTTTGCCCCAGTGATTGAAGGGCTCCCAGCCACTGGGGCAGATGTCTCTTGCCTGTTCCCTGGGCCCCTTGCCCAGTTTCTCCCTGCCCTGCACAATGTCTTAAAGCATGCTGGAAACATTAACTCGTCTCCTGCTATTCATCTTCACTAGGCTAGCTCTGACAGTCCAATTTCAATGTTCCTCCCAGGGCAGACAGTAGGTCACAAGAATCGATAATGGATCCCAGGCGATTGGGCACAATTCAGATCTGATGGGAACCTGCCCTCCCTACTGAGCCCCAAGCCCCGTCTCAAACCCACTGCTGGAATAGCCTGGCTCTGAGGTAGCTGGGGACACGGCAGGATGATTGTTCCCACTGGCTTCCTGGCTCCCTGGGTCCCTCAAGTCCTTAGGGATAAAAAGGACAAAGGGCCTCAGCCCCTCCTAGCTCCTTCCTGATCATCTGGCTACCCCTGGGACATTGTCCCTGCATACCCACCAGGGCCAAAACTTTGTCTCCACGTTTCCTTCTGTACCTCAAATTAAGGCAGACAGACAGAAAACAGTAGTTCCTTTATATGGCAGTGGCTTCTGAGACCCGCTCAGATACTAAAATCCACAGGAACCCCTGTCTTCGGTAATGAAATTTAATTATATTTGCATCGAACCTACACACATCCTCCTACAGAGTCTCTAACTTTTCCGTACCACTGAGTACGATGTAAATGTCCCATGAATGGTTGCTTTCATCATGTTCAGGACAGATGCAGTTTGGATCCAAGGGTGGTTGAATCCATGGATACAGAGCACGCAGGTCCACTGCGTGTGCTGGGCAAACGAGTCCTAGCTACCGTCCGTAGTATGTGTGCGGCCCCACGGCAGCCTCCTGTCATCTTCCTGAGCCGCACACATGACATCTTAACCCGGGATAAGCCCCACTCCACCTCCTACCCACCCTGCCAACCCAACCAGTCTCCCCAGCTATCACAGGGAACCCCCTTAGAGCCTTACTTTGATCCCTTCCTTTCCAGCTCAGCTACGCATGGAGACCTTAGACTAGCCTTGAACATGGCTCCCCTCACCTCCACTGCAGTCTCTCTGGCATGCAGTCTGGGCTGGGCTCACCCAAATTCATCTTTCATCCTGACTTGGTCCTAGTTCGCTTCCCTGCTCAACAGAGCCTGGCTCTGAGGATCCATGGGGTGGTTCGTGACAAGTGTTCGGGGCAGTGCCCCTCCATAGCTGTTAGCTGCTATGTGTATTCACAGTAGTCCCTTGGGGGCCAATTCTGAGCAGATTGTGATAGGTTAATGGGACTCTAGCCTAGCACCTGACTCCAGGCAGGAACTTGAATGCACATAGATTGGAGGTGAGAATCTGAAGCCAGAAGACAGTTCAGGCTGACTTCCCATCCATGAGCCTAAGAACTCTGCAGCCTAGAAGGAAAACATGAGAACTGGCGGTGGGGCAGGGGAAGACAGTTTCCCTGGAGGAGGGGAAGCCTTCCTGCCCATAACATTGGCACTCGTGCTCTCTCTCTCCCTCTCTCTCTCCCTCTCTCTCTCCCTCTCCCCCTCCCCCTCCCCCTCCCCCTCCCCATCCCCCTCTCTCTGCTGGAGGCTTGAGTCATACCCCACTTCAGATAAAGCCTATGACCCGTATCTCCTGGTCTCTTTCCAGAAAACCCACATGGATCCACCGTTCTGATTAATTCATAATTCAAAACAGTCTCTGTCCTCAGACAGAGTCACCCTGTTGGGGTCCCAGAGCCCCAGCCTAAAATGCAGGTTGGTTTGACTCCAGGCATTTGTCACCAGAGATAGGAGGGAAATAGGAAGTTGTCAGTCCTGCGTCACTGGGTCCCTTTGGCTGCAGGCCTCTCTCCCGTAGCACATAGGGGGCACATAGGAAAATTCAGCCTCTGAGTCGTACAGGGACACACACTCCTCCCTCTGTATGTTCAAGTGCCTTGGAAGGTTAAGAAGAACAAAGTTGTAAGCCCCTATGAATTATAGCCTGAATCTTTCCTTCCCTGAGGCTGGCAAGACAGCTGTCTGCTGACAGACAACCCTCTGCCCTTCTCTAGAACAAGAGAAAAGCACACCATGGTAACCTGGAAGAGCCATCTTGGGCTGTCTGCTTTCTGTGAGTGGAAGCTTTCATGCTCAGGATAGTTTGGAGTCGTTGAATTCCAGATTCCAGCTCCAGATCCATTGTTAACTCATCCCTGCCTCTGGCTTCTTGTCTGTAAAATGGGCATAACCACCATACAGGATTTAGCAGGAGGACTAGGGATTAGTAATCATGTAATGGGCTCAGTGTATGCTGGGTACTCAGCATATAGGAGCTGTCCCTCACTGACCTGGACAGAAGCATTTGTTGAACATTATCTCTGTGTTAGGCAGGAAAGATAACAGTACCCTAGACAAAAAGACAAATGATAAACAGAAAAACAAGTACTAGGTAATAAGTTTGTTTAGGTAGCGTGGTCAGGAAGGGAGGGGTCATTAAGTAGCCGACGACCTGGGAGCAGGGTCTGGTGGCAGAGAAAGAGGCAGCCACATGGACACCAGGAAGTGTGCAGTTTGCACCACCATGAGCCTGGGGCTTCCTTCCACTGTCCGGCCGTCTTTGCACACGGCTGTCCAGTGTGCCATTCTCAGCTCAGCACACCCAGCCACTGCCTTTTGGTTTCTGAACCGGATGATTGACAACCCCAATCACCCTCCACAAGATGGACCTCGTCTTCAGGGAGTTGGTCCTTAGTGTAACAGAATTAATCAGACCAGATGTATTTCCAAGTGTTCCAGGAAGAAAACCAATGTGCTCCATTGCAGCACGGCCAAAGGCTAACATGGAGAACTTAGTGAGACTGATGAAAGGGGAGAGGAGAGAGGGTTCTGAGGAGGCTGGATGGCTGCCAGGAGCTACATCAAGATCTGCTTCCTCCTCGGGTGCTGGAGACCGAGCCAGCCAGCTGTCATCCTTCTGTCCAACAGTTCTTCCATCCGTTCATCTGTGTGTGTGCGTGTGCGTGTGTGTGTGTGTGTGTGTATGCATATGTATGTGTGTGTCTCCATGTATGTCTGTGTGTCCATGTCCTGCCCCTGTGCCACACATGCCTTTGTCTTGCTTGTGCCTTTTCCTTGTCCATGTCTGAGTGCACATGCCAGCCCCTGACCAGCCCACTGCATTTTCCTCCAGACCTCTGTCCCCATGAAATTCTCCAGGGTGTTTCAGTTCATGTCTTATTTCATTCTTAAAGATTAACATGCCAAGAGGACTGGAAACCTGTCTCCCGAGAACCTAGAACAGCGGGTGGCACAGAATGCCCTCCCTCCCTCCCTTATCTTCCATTTCACTCTGGGCAGTTTGAGTTACCCACGCTCAGCCATGTTCCAAAAATATTAACAAGCAATTGCAGCAATCATTCATAAGCCTTAAAACCTGTGCTGTTCCAAGGCCTGTGATGAAATCTTGCACCACCACCCCCTTCTTTCCTGGGAAAGAATGCACAAAATCATGGTTTTGTGCAGCGTATCCATGAAGTATACACCACCCGCCCTGAGTGGCTCACCACTTTGAACTCATTTTAAGGTCAGCCCCAGAGAGTGGGCTGGTAATTCAGATACAGCAGAGAGAGAGGCAGGAGAGCACGTCTCGATGTGAGAGGTTGAAAGTTCCCAACTTAATATGGACATGAAAATCACTTGCTGAGGTTGCTGAGCTGCTCGGTAAAGATGACTGTGGGACCGTGAAGAAGGGAGAAGGAATTTGTGTGAGTTGGCTGTTGCGCTAGACTTGCAGAACTTTCGGCTACAGTGCCTAAGGGCTTAGTCAAAATGGAAAAGCCTTCAGTGTCAGGACTCCAAACAAACCGCGTCGTGGGTCGTGGAGCATGCTCCCAACCAGGGACAGCCACAGCTGCTTGTTAGATGCATGAAGGGGACCCTGTGTGTGGAGTCAGAGTGTGGCTCACCCACCCCACCTGCCTTCAAACTGTAGCACATCATAAGTGATTTGTAACCAGCATTTGAAAATAGAATAGACGAGAACGTTTTAAATGTCAGAGTGGTTGGGGACATAGCTCGGTGGTAGAGCACCTTGGTTTGCATATCTGAGACCTTGTGTTCAACTCCCAGAACTGAAAAAAATCAGAGCACATGGCATAGGTTCAGGGTGAGTGTGTTTGAGGAAGCATCTATAGTGTGGTATACTCCATTTTTCACTGTGTATTAGCCAAAAACAGTGAAATCTGAGTTTCCTAAGCCCCATCTTCAAAGGAAACGCTCTTGTCCTAGAGACTGTGAAGCCATGGGTCCAGAGGCATAGCTTGAAGAAAGGATTGCTTTGTTTCCTATTATCTGAGAAAGTGAACAATACCCCACTCTAGAGAAGACCTGATTTCCTGTGTCTCACAGTAGGACCTTTACACACTCACACAGAGTGTGCACACACAGACACATACATATATGTAGTGTACACCGCACATGCACAGGAACACGAGTAAGACACTCATAAATACATGCTCAGTCACTCATAGATCCATACAAACACGTGCAATCGCAGACATTGGGATGTAGACACAGGCACACATGAATGCACACTCACAAACATGCCATGATCACACCTTCCTTTCTTCCCAGAATTGTCCCTTGCACCAAAGCATCAGACACAGTAATTACAGGAATGTTGAGCACATTGCCCAGTCACCCTGTGCCTCAGTCTCCTCATCTATAAAATGGGGGCACTCATGGCCCATTCCTTCTGTAAGGATCACATCCCATTGGTTCTAAGCCTCGTGTGGGACTAACATAAGGAAGGTCCTAGAAAGTATTTAACAAAGATGAGAGTGTGATAGTGCGCCAACCGTGCCAGGGCAGAGGAAACAGCTCAGAAATTCCTTGGAGAAAGAAATAGTGTCAGCTATTTCAGTTTCCTGTCGTTGGCCGTACCATGTTGCCACAAACCTGTTGGCGTGTCGCAGCACAAATATGTACCATGGTTCTGGAAGTCGGGAGTCTGACATGCATCCCACGTGGCTGAAATCCACAGGCCTGTAGCATCCAAGACCACCTGTGTCCCTTGGCTTATGGTTCTCTTTGTCCTCAGAGGGCATGGCGGCCGACTGGAGCCTTCTCCCTGTTCACTCAGGCCTGTGTCCCCTGACTCCCCCTCTTCAGGAAAGATTCCGTGGTCAAGTGATGTCACCCAGCTAATCCAGGGACAGCCCTGTCCTTTAGCATCATGTGGTCAGCAGCAATTCTCCCACCTGCTCCCTCCCCACTTCCCACTTCCCCCTCCCCCACCCCACCCCTCACCCCCAACCAGAGAACACTGTGTATTCAATGTCTCCTTTGGGGTGTTTGCCTAGCTCGCTGCCACAAATGCATTTTGGAGGAGAGGGACTTGGCTTCTTTGCCTGGGGCTGTTCCCAGCTGTTCCCAGGAACCTTCACAGGATTGGGGGCAGGCCTTAAGGGAGGGGTGGTAGCTCAGACCCAGCCGTGGCTTGCTCGTTGCATGCATCCCCACCCTAACCCAGCATTGCCTTGGGCAGCGTTCTACCATGTAGAACCCCACCTTGTCTTCTTCGTAGCGTGTTTGCCACATGGATGCCCTTTACAAGGCCTGGGTGCCTACCTCCTCCCCTTGACGGCCCCTTGTCATATTCCGTTGCTAGATTGTGGTTCTCCTGGCTCTCGTGGACTGTGGGCCGATACGGTCCACGGTGGGGGTGGGGGGTGTGTGCAGTGGGATCAGAGACAAGGAGCTGTGGGTTTGGAAGCCCTGTGAGTACATGGGTGAATGACCACACCGGGACCAGCTATCAGGACACAGATCAACTTTACTTAGGGTGATTCAAGGCTTATAGAGTTTGGGGGACTGAGGGTGGGAACACCCAGGGTGGGCAAAGGTCACTGGGTGAGGGCTTAGGGCACTGAAATGCCTCATTAGTGTGGGTAAGTGTTCCAGGTATCTCAGGTGCTGGCTGAACAGGTTCTTACCTAGAGAAAGGAAATTGATCCTGTAATCTAAGGCTATGTGACATTCCTCCAGTAGAGGCATAGGGTGTGTGTGTGTGAGAATTCCCCAGACAAGGTTAGAGAAGGAGAACCCCTGCTAATGAAGGGAGCCCCCATTTCATGCTGAGCCCCAGAAAGCTATCAGGTCTGTGGTAGACTTCCACCTTAATTAGCAGCTTTCCCAGGTGAGAAACTGGAGGCACAGAGAGGTTTCCTGAGCTCACACAGCCCATCACTGACATAAGGAGGATATGCCTCCCTGTCTT
Organism: Arvicanthis niloticus; assembly: GCF_011762505.2. Classification (NCBI taxonomy): domain Eukaryota; kingdom Metazoa; phylum Chordata; class Mammalia; order Rodentia; family Muridae; genus Arvicanthis; species Arvicanthis niloticus. Next base: position 10,131,841 of record NC_133429.1, on the reverse strand, counting down.
CCATGTCCTCTGCTTTGCTGCCTTTCAAGCTGCCTGTTCCAATCCCAGGTGAGGACAGAGTTTCTCATCAGTCCCATGATTGAGATAGAATAACCAGCCTCCGGAAACCTCCAGGCTCCTGTCTGCACCTCACAGCCATATGCCCATTATTAGTGGAGAACTCCAGTGTCATTGATCGTCAGTGTGACCTTGGGGACCACAGCCTGCCTCACATATGACAACCACTGCATGGGAGATCGTCGCCTCCTCTCTGCATTCCTCTACCTAGGTCTCTTCAAGCCTTCCAGTCTTAATGGTTCCCTTTTGTAAAATCCCAGAGTTCGAACCTCACTCTTTGAAGAGGGCTGCCAATGCTCTTGCAACCACTCTGTCTGTCACCTAATGGGGCCTTGGTTCCCAAGGGAGCTGATGCATAGCTGCATTAGAGGCGTGTTCAAAAATCTAAAGTTGTTGGACTAGGAAATGCTATCGAGCACTAAGCATTGAGCTTTCTGCAAGGCACACTTTTCTTTCAATGCTGGGGATTGAACACAGGACTTCACCCTTGCTGAGCAAGTACTTCATAACTGACCTAAGTCCCCAAGTTCTATCTTTGCTTTAAACTAGATAAATCTCGTTCCCCGAATCCCACTCAAAGACATCCTGACACACTTGATCAAGACTTTGTCTTCTGAGTATCTTCATGTCTATGCCTTCTAAAACAACTGTTTCCTGTGAGTGCCTGCTGCTGCATGCCTAGGGCCGGGGTACACATGTGGCAAGAGTAAGTCGCCAAATACAATAGGAATGGCCTGCAGGATGTCTTCCCTACCTCTGCTCCACAGCCTGACATTCGCCATCTTGACTGCCGCCATCTGGATGATCAAAGTGTAATTGGACAACAGATAAGCTCTCGAATCTGTTGGCCTTGTCCTTTGTCCATCCATCCCCAAAGGCAGTGATACGGGATTGGCAGACACGGTACCCATGGTAATGACATTCAGAACTCACTCCTGTCAGCAGTCAGCAGGACCAACAGCTCAGGTCCCTTTCTGAGCATCAGAGGGGCAGCCGCATCCTTCTCATCGATCTCCGTGGCACAGAATCCCCCATCAAAGGCTCTTCCACCCTTAACTCCAGGTCCGGCTTCAGAGTTCAAAGGGAATGTTTGTCCTTTTCATTTGCTGACGTCTCACTTAGAAGTCAGGCTTAGGGTGAGAGCAGATCAGACGCCCCACCTCCCAGGTGTAGGGCCTCTCTGCGTGTTCAGAACAGACTGAGGCAGCTGATTGGAAACAGAAAAACTCGGGAGCTTGTAATTAGAAGGCTGTGGTGGCAAACCAGCTGCCTGGAATCGGTACCTGGTGCTCAAACTAAAAATAGATCCTTTCCACAAATGAAGCAGGAGAATCCTGTGGGGGTGGCCGGACATCAAATAGTGTGTGCCTTCCTGCTCCCCGTTCTGCTGAGAGAAAGGAGTGCATCCGTCCTGCTCCAGAATGGAGTTTTCTGTAAGGAACTGGTCTGGTGTGCTGGTGGCAAAAACAGGCTGCCTTGTGCCATGGTTGAGGGATATTGGTGGCTATGTGATCTGGACTTAGTCATGGAACTTCAGTCCTCCATCCAGGATGTTATAGACAGCAGTGTCATACCTCAGCGTGAATGTGGTGTTTGCGATTCACATGTACCTCCTGCCGAACCCACTGGCAAGGGTCGGTATGTCTGAACAGCTCTCTGCTAGACAGAATCATGGGCCACAGAGGACTAGGGTCCTCTGTGATATGATACAATGTGATATGATGTGAGACAGATATGTTGTGGTGGGTGGAATAAGAGATGAATAGGGTTGGAGCAATGGCTCTGTGGGTAGAGAACGAAGACTCTATTTGGATCCTAGAGCACCTGTATGTAAAGCCACGTGCACCGGTAGCCCGTGGTCACGTCTGTGGTCACATAAGCCTGTCTTTGAGGTCTGGGGAGGCAGAGGCAGGAGGATCTCTAGGGTTCCTTAGCCAGCTACACCTGATGAGTCGGTGAGATCTTAGTTCAGTGAGAAACTGTGCTTCAAAAGAAATTAGGTGGGGCACGACAGAGGAAGGTTCCTGCTGTGAACTGCTGACCTCCACATGTACCCACATAGATGTGTACTTCACCACTGCACACACACACACAAACCTAAATAATAAAATTATGATGATGGAGGTGATGGTGATAATGGTGATGGGTAATGGTGGTGGTGATGGTGGTGGTGAGGTGGTGGTGATGATGATTATGATGGTGATGATGGTGGTAGTGGTGATGGTGGTGGTGATGGTGGTGGTGAGGTGGTGGTGATGATGGTGATGATGGTGGTGGTGGTGATGATGATGGTGGTGGTGATGGTGGTGGTGGTGGTGATGGTGGTGGTGGTGGTGATGGTGGTGGTGGTGGTGATGGTGGTGGTGATGATGACTACATCCTCACTGTCATCACCATCTCCCACCCCCCACCCTAATTGGGTGAGTGGCTCCTGAAGCAGTAATTAGAGTGTAATCAGCAGCTGTTTGGGTGCTTCCATGAAAACTGATTTGCAAGTCTCCCCATGGCTGGCCTGAAAAACTTCCCCACTTTGCTAGCCGGCAAAGTGGACCCCTATGCTAGCTTCCGCTGTGCTAACTTCCGCTGTAGGCACTAGCCAAACAGAAGAGTGCACTAGCTCTGACCCATTGTCCTGGGTTCAAAGGTGTTTAGGGCGGTCAGACTTGGAGCCTATGGTGATAGGCTCCAAGCATCCATGTTGAGAGCAACACTGAGACCATTCTGTGCACACGCTGTGCTTTTCAGAAGCACCGGTCTGGAGGGTGCCAGGAGCTCACCCTCAAGCTGCCTGAGCTTTGAGTTAAAGCCCCATGGTGCTTTCCTTTCCGCAGGGCCCTGCCCTGAGTGTGCCTTCTGCTTTTCATGTCTCTAGTGGCCTCTTGCTCAACCTCAGCTCAAGAGACAGCAAGGACCTTTATTTAAGTCCTGAGCATAATACCTTGATGATCATAAGACCCCCACCTTGCCTGAGGATGCTTGTCCTGTCCCCCTTTCTGGGCCCCACCCACTTACAAGCTGGAGGGAGAGGGGAAAGGGGGCAGGGGATGAGCACCCACCAGTATCTTCCTCCAGGCTAAGGGGTCAGCTAAAGCTGTCCTCTCCTTCTTGTTCCTGATTCAGCTTTGGATGGGGGAGGTGTGTGTGTGTGTGTGTGTGTGTGTGTCCTATAAGGGCTGGAGGAGGCTGGCTCTAATAGTGGAGTGCTTGGCATGCAAGCATGAAGAGTTTGGAGCCCCTGCACACATGTAAAAAGCCAGGTGTGATAGTACCTGCCTGTAAGTCTATTGTTGGAGCAGCAGGCAAGATCCCTGGGGCTCTCTCACCAGTCTTGCTGAATCAGGAAACCCCATGTTCAGTGGGAGACCTTGTCATGAAAAATAAGGTTGAAAGCAATTGGAAGACAGTAAGGTCAAGCTCCAGCTTCTCACATGCATGTTTACACACATGCATGTGCACACATAGACCAGCTGCTCTGTGTCTGTAATAGTCCATGCAGGTCCCAGCAACTGGCAAGATACCACATATACAATTCTCTCTCTCTCTCTCTCTCTCTCTCTCTCTCTCTCTCTCTCTCACACACACACACACACACACACACACACACACACACACCACATATACCACACACACACACACAGACATGCACATATTACACATGTGTACACAAATCACACCAGGCCTGTGGATCACTCTGACATTAACAGAAGCATAAGAAAGAAGCCAGGCAGCCATGGCACAGTGTGCACGGTGGCTCTGGTTAATGAGGAACTGGGGACTTTTATTTTCCTCATAGTTTACCTCCAGTGCTCTTTAGTTCCAGACTTATTTCCATAGTTACAGTAAGCAAGAAAAAGAGACAGGAAAAAACCTGAAATGTGCTGAGACAGACGCACCCCCAACACAGCGGGTAGGAAAGGGAGTTTGTCCTTACCTCTGCCCATGTTCCCTGTCAGCAAGAGCAGGCATCTCCTGGCCTCCTGTCTCTTGTCTAAGGATTTGCAGGGCCCTATTTAGACTGGCTGGTCTGTGACTGTGATGTTCCAAACAGGTCCTAGCAATTTTAGCAAGATATCATACACACACACACACACACACACACACACACACCTCACACACACACATACACACACATCACACACACACACCACATACACACACACATCACACACATCATACACACACACCCCCACATACACACACATCACACATATACATCTCTCACACACCCCACATACACACACGCATCACACACACATCTTACACACACATCACATGCATCATACACATACATCTCACACACACTGCATACACACACATCCACCCACATACATCTAAACATACCATATACAGACATACCACATACACACACATACATCTCACACCCATCACATAGACACACACCTCTCACACCCATACCACATACACCACAAACATCACACACACCACAAACACATCTCACACATACATACACATACACACACAGAGTTGCTGTCATTTGTGGCACAGCTGTGTCCCTCCACGGGTGATTTGTGGAGAAGGTGTTTAGGAGTGTGGATTCCAGGCCTGCTTTGCAGGATGGGCCTGAAAGCCCGGCGTAGGAATCTGCCTCTTCCCACTCATTGCCCTGGATTCCCACGTTGAATATAGCACACGGGGCAGTGGGCAGTACTGGAGGCAGACAGCCACAAGGCATTCAGGGGTGACCGGCAGACAGCCACACAGCAGGAAGACAGACAGATGGCTTTCAGGAGCGACTCAACGTTGAAATCTGAAACCTGGTTTATTATCTTGCCACGACTTGAACTCACTGAAGAAATGGCCAGTGGATGTTCAGTCTCATGGGGGGCAGAATGGCTGGGTAGTGGGTGCTGTTTGTTGTCTTCCTTAGGGTTTCTGCTGCTGTGATGAAACACCATGACCAAAAGGCACATTGGGGAGGAAAAGGTTTATTTGGCTCATACTTGCGTATCAATGTTCATTATTGAAGGAATTCAGGACAGAACTCAAACAAGGCAGTGTAGAATAATATTTTAATAAATCCCGGCACTGGGTTCCTTTCCGCCTATACTATTTATATTCCCAGAAGACAGACAGAAAGACACACACACACACACACACACACACACACACACACACACACGGGGGGGGGGGGTGGGGGGAGGAAGAGAGAGGGAGGGAGGGAAGGAGAGAGAGAGAGAGAGAGAGAGAGAGAGAGAGAGAGAGAGAGAGCCTTTATATTTTAATATGCTTTAAGCAGCACAATAGTTTGGGCAGCTGCCTACCCTCCATGCTGTTAGAAGCTACCTCCCACCGATAACTCCATTTCTGGGATCCATCTTGGCTGCTCTTGACCCAGTTGAGCAGCCTCTGGGTCCTGTTCTCTTGGCCCTGTTACATGGCGGCTCTGGTTGTCCTTCCTGCACATTCTTACCCTTCCATGACCGCTTCCGCTTCTCTCAGGAGCTGATGCAGACGCCATGGAGGGGTGCTGCTTACTGGCTTGCTCCTCATGGCTTGCTCAGCCTGCTTTCCTATAGAACCCAGGACCACCAGCCCAGGGATGGCACCACCCACCATGGCTGGGCCCTCCTCCATTGATGACAAGTTGAGAAAATCCCTTACAGCTCGATCTCCTGAAGGCATTTCCTCAACTGAGGCTCCTTCCTCTCTGATGACTCTAGTGTGTGTCAAGCTGTCACACAAAACCAGTATAACTGTGAACTCACAACCCAGCAGAGCTGAGGATGGGGATGCAGGGCAGACCTAAGTGAATGAAAATGCTAAGTGCCTGAGTGGGGTGTACCCCGACAAGGGACCACCACGGCAGAGGGCCAGCCGTCCTCACGGCTCCTCTGATTGATCTTTCTCTGTGAGCCCTGTGCTATGTTGTCTGCTGTCACAGTCCAGGGCTAGCTAGCTATGGAGACAGGCACCCTCGCTTTTCACTTGGTGTCTCATGGCCTTGACCCCTCTGGTCTCAGATACTTGCTTATACACCCAAGATGAGCTGTGTAAGTCCCAGGGCCAAGGGGACTTGGTGGGACCTATGTCTGGTGTTTTTTCTTTCTCTTCTGTAGACTGTCCACCTGTGTGGTGATCCCATCACACACCTGTGGCCTCTGTAGGGCACACTTATTTACTGGACATCTTTTGAGTGCCTGGCTCTGTCCTCAGCTTGGGGAAACACTTCTGAGACATGCTCCCTCCCTGTAAGTTTCTTGGAATCAGCAGTGATGGTGGTCAGTTTCATCATCTTCCTCTTCGTCTCTTGCTGGGCCAAAAGGACTGGGGATGTGGCTCAGACTGTATCAGGGTCACCGGAAGGTATCTGCTAATGGTACTTCATGCCAGGGGTGGGAGGGATAGTGGATTATGGCAGTCTCTGTTGTGATCAGACCTCCCAGGGGGCATGGGCTCTGCTGATGTGGTCCAGATGTGCCAGGACTGTTTCTCTTTTCCCTCTTTACCTCTTCTGTCTGTCTATGTGTCCCTCTATCTCTGACTCCGCCTCTCTCTCTCTCTAAGTGTGTATGTGTGTGTGTGAAGATTTATCTTTTGTCACACTAGAGATGGGCTTGCTTTCCTATCTCAGAGTTGCTCCCCATCACCTGCCCCTTCTCCATCCAGAGTCCAGGGTGGGGAGACAGACAGGAATGTCTGCCATGCCCAGTGCTGTACAGTAACACACCTGTTGCTTCCTGAGCCCCTGAAGTTTTAATCCCAGCATCCCTTGGTGTCTGTAACAAAAGCTGAGCTCAGCTGGGTTTGTGGTTTATCCAGTTGCAGGGCCCTGGCTCTGTCCAGGCAACTAACAGCATCAGTTGGTCCTCCATACCTCCAGGTTTTTCTGGGCTTCTTCCTTCCAGGCCTCCTAATTGACTATGAGGCACAGTGGCCAGACAAAGCATGGTTGGCTTCATGTAATGCGGACTGGAGCCAGGACCTCTCCTGAGACTCTCCACTTAGAGGCCCTGGGCTTTGAACTCGAGTTTGCCATCCATTTAATCTTCACATTGTGCTTAAGCAGGAGTGGGGGCCAGAAGCCCCACTAGAGGTACCAGCACATACCATGCACATAGCACTCCACAAACACCACCTCTTGTTGGGGCCGATCGCTGTGCTGTTGATGCTAACAATGACAGAAAGGAAGACAGCCCAGATCCCTGGCAGAGGTGGTTAGCATCAGGTCTGGGCCATCAGAGACATCATTATCAGAGGAAGTGTGAGGGTAAATGAAGTCAGGAAACAGGAAGCAGCAAGAGAGTGACATTCAGGAGGGGCACTCTGAGGCACAGGACTCCACCCCATGTGAGTCCCTTAGATGTGAGAAAACACCCATATGCGGTCAGCCATGAGGTCCTGAGACAGAGATGTAAGGGGTCAGCAGAGTCCAGACATGCCAGAGCTGTCACCAGGTCCAGGCAACTAAACTTCCCATAGTCGACTTGAAGGAAGGAGTGTTGACATCCACACTGTGTTCAGAGTGACAATCTGGTCTCTCAGCAGCAGTCAGGTCTAGAGGTGATGTGTCTGTGCTGGGGTTGTCAAGATGAGGAGAGGGTCACAGAGGCCACAACCTGGTTCTGGCAGAGCCATCCTTGTGGACAGCAGCGTTATTCCTATGATGGGACAGAGATGTGCCAGAGATGCCTTGACTATAATCAGTTAGAGTTTGGAGTTCTTGTGGAAAGTTCTAGACTGAGTAACTAAGAGGAAGGTAGGAGTGTACTTTTGACCCCTGACTTGTGAATCCTGCTTTCTTAGTGTTCCCCAAATATGGCCGTCCTTGTACCCTACAAGGTAAGGAGAAAGAACATTCCATAGAGAAGGAGTAGGAGGTTTGGTGGTCATGACGATGGCACCAGTGTAGGATGTTCAGTCAGGAGATGAAGTGGGAGAGGGAGGGACAGAAGACACTGTTGGGAGAGGATACTGGAAAACAGGCCCATGACTCACAAGCCAAGGCCTGGCCTCTCTGAACTGCAGACTCACCCTGAGGCATCCAGTTTAGTCTTGTGGTGTATTAGTCAGGGTTCTCTAGAAGAGCAGAACTTAGAGAATGAATCTTTGTATACATAGAAGGATTTATCAAAGTGGCTTACAGGCTGTGATCCAAGTTGTCCAACAATGGCAGTTTACCATTAGAGGGTCCAAGAGTCCAGTAGTTGTCTAGTCCACAAGGCTGGATGTCTCAGCTGGTCTTCAGTATACATCGGAATCCCAAAGAAGTAGGCTGTAATGCCAGTGAAGGGATGGACTTGCCAGCAAGAATGAGGGCAAGCAGGCAAAGAGTGCAAGCTTCCTTCTTCCATGTCCTTTATATGGCTGACAGCAGAAGGCATGGCCCAGATTAAAGATGAATCTTCCCATCTAGGAAGATCTCTATTAAAGGCGTGTCTTTCCACCTCAGTGAATTAATTAAGAAAAAACTCCATCACAGGTCCCCATCCCCTTGGGTTTTAATTAACTCCAGATATAGTCAAGTTGACAAGCAAGGGTAGCCATCACACATGGATTTCCAGATGTTTCTGGTTAGAAGAGTCCAAAGTCCAGAAACAATGCCTTGCCCTTCTGGGTTCTGGCTGAGTTTGGAGAGTGTCCCAGGATTACTGGACTATAGCCAAGTTCTTGAGAACTACATGGGCCCCTCACTGAATACATCTGGAGAGCCTGTGAGGACCAAGAGGGAGTTCAGTCCTAACCCCACTCAGGTATTTGTGAAAGACAGGGCCTAGCCCTGCAGACTCATAGCTGTGCAAGGAACTGTGTACACATCATCCTGAAGCTCTGGCCTGTGGCAGCTGGAGGGACACACCCCTATGCTGCCTCAAGTTCCACATTGTGTGTCTTGATAGGAAAGACTATGTCTTTGGAAGACTAGAAGGCAAAGCCATGCAAGTGGGGCTGCAAACAGCTTAGAGGAATAAACCTGGACATTCCTTTGACTTCAGTATACATCCCTCTGAACAGGTCTGTGCACTGATTTCAGGAAAGGACTTGAATTTGGTGTCTCCTGAGAGGTTTAGTTAAATTGTGCTGTATAACTTTTCCTGCACAGATGTGGACCCCAGTTAGCACATTAATGACAGACCAAAGAAACAATTCTGCCCAAACTAAGTGAACAGATGTGCTAATTGGAGTTAGTTATGTAAGTGGATGAGAGGTTATGTACAGGAATGTGGATAACTTAGAGGCAGCCATATCACCAAAAAGCCCACTACAGCATGGATGACAACTCACAAAGCTAAATTCCTAGAGCTCTATACACAACTTGCAGGCAGTTTCACCAGAGAGTCTCTTCTTCCCAAAAATTGTTATATCTTATATAACAAGGGGCCTTGTAAGTCTTCTCTGTTTTAGGGACTTCCTGAGACTTGTGAGTTTTCTTTACTTCCTAAATTCTCCAAGTTTCTTTTGCTGGCCTTGCTCCTAGAGGGAATGTTTCAATTCAGAGGAAGAATTCCACAAGGCTAACTTTTGTTCCAGGGCCTTCCTTGTACCCTGGAGTTTCACTCAGCCAGCCTTTTCTCATGAATGTATCAGTTAGAAGTCAAAGTCTTGTAGCCTGTTTCAAGCTGAAGACTAGTAAGTAGCCCAGCACAGGATAGTGGGAGTAAATTTGGACTTTGTCTTTTTTATGCTGTGAGGCCAGGACTTTAACAGTCATGTTAAGACTCTGACCTTCAGTTTACTGGTCTGTAAACTGCCAATAGCATCTCAAGATGGGAAATGGCTGGTTCTTGATTGGTTGGATTCCTGGGCACAGATCTCCACAGGTGAGTATGTAGCCATTTCCCCTTTTCCCAGCCACCTTGGAGTCATAGACATGGTCATGTGACCTAGAATAGCCTCGCCCTTCTGTTTCTCTCCAGACTCTGCACTGGCTGTCTTCCCAGTGCCTTCCTCCGGGCAGCCCAGTGGGCAGAGTGGCAATATTCCTGCCTTTTCTTGACAGACTATAGGGTTTTGTTGTTTTAATTTTTTTTCATAAGAGAACAGATCTGGGGAGATGGTAAAGTGCTTGCTATGAAAGCATGAGGTCCTGAGTTTGTATATTTAGAACCCAGGTAAAAAAGTCAGGCGTGGCATAGTGATCTACACTTTAGTCCCAACACCAGGCAGAGACAAAACAGATCCCTGGGGGTCACTGGCTAGCCAGCATAGCACATTTAGTGAGCTTGGTGCTACTGAGACTGCACACACACACACACACACACAGAGAGAGAGAGAGAGAGAGAGAGAGAGAGAGAGAGAGAGAGAGAGAGAGCTATTATTATATATATATAATAATATATATAATAATATATATATATTATTATAGAGAACTATTGGTTAAGTCTGCATAGAAGTCTGGCCTAGAAGGCTTACTGGGCAGGGGAAGTCAGAGCTAAGCCTCAGGGGAGCAGCCAGACATGCCTGCTCCCCTGGGAAGGCTGCAGGGCTGTCCCTGCTATCACCAGGTGCCTTTATTCTCCAGAACTAGAGCAACAGTTAGATTGAAACAGATGCTTTCATTTGTGACAGTCAGCCTTCCCCATAGGACAGATCCCCAGGCCCTGGACCCAGTTGCTTTATCAGAGCCTCTCTGCTCATTGCTTTGACACAGAAAATGGCACTCAGAGTGAAAAACAAAGAACAAGAGTTCCCAGCACCCCTCCTTTTACGACCAGTGTAATTACGTCTGAAAGCTTCCTTTCCCCAGGGCCTCCCCGCCCCAGACTGGTCCAGCTTCATGTGTCCATCTATTCCCGAGACTCTGGAAACACACACACAGCCTGTGGCTTTATCGAACACCCCTATTTGGGGGGAAATCAATGGATTTGTTCCTAAGCTGAACCAGCTCTATGCACTTCTCCATCAGTGTTCAGGATGGGCTGATGTCACCCAAGCACTTGAGCTACCTCTGCGCACCTCACATCCTCCCTGCCGCGTGGCACAGCGCTCGGAAACACACACATGTGGGCGTGCAGAGCTCCCTGCTGGGGCCTCACTCAACAGCCATCGTTGAGGCATGGTCTATTTTACAAATGAGCTCCCAGAGGTCCAAGGAGGGAGTCTGCCTGGCCTCTCTCCGAGCCTCTCAGCACGCTCCTCATCCTCTTGCCTTCCGTCAGCCTGCCACTGCTAAAAGGATCTTTCTCTTCCTGAAAGCGCTTCATCTGGAGCTAGGATTCCTCAGTGACTGGCTAGTCAGCTGTCCACCATACTGACAGGCACTTCCTATGTAGGAAACAGGACCCAGGGTAGACACCCCACGAGACAGCTGACCCGTGTAGAGTCTGGTGTGAACAGAAGTGCTTAAGCTTCTCTCATCTTCTACCCTGAGCTGCCCCCTACCCCCCACCAATATCCTTCTGTCCTAATGACCCACCCCCCCCACCACCAAGTGAGGCAGAGAAGCCAAAGGATGAGGACCATAGGCCACTCTGAGATTAGGTTAGGGTTAAATGTTATATCCTGAAATAGATTGATTTCATCTCTCCTGTTAGCCCAAGCAGAGGCACCGCCCTTTAAAGGAGAGCCCACCATTTCCAGTTCTTTGCTCATTTTAATGAATTCCCAAATCAGACCAACCCAGGAGAGACTAGCCCTCATTCCCTGCTACGATTAAGAAAGTAGGCCACCTGCTCCTGCCGAGTTTCGGAACTTGCAGCCATCCTGACTCCACGGGTTTCACAGAAATGTCCCCTGAGAGCTTGGGAGATGGCGCAGTCAGCAACGTGTCTGAGGACCTGAGTTCAGTCCCTAGAACCCACATGAGAGGCTGGGCATGTTGGGCTGAAGAGATGGCTCAGCGGTTAAGAGCACTGGCTGGGCTTCCAGAGGTCCTGAGCTCAGTTCCCAGCACCCACATGGTGACTCACAACCATCTGTAATGGGGTCTGATGCCCTCTTCCTGTGTGTCTGAAGACAGCTATAGTATACTCATATAAATAAAATATTTTTTTCTCCCTCCACCCCCCAAAAAAGGCTACTTTTGACCTACTTGGAGGTTGGGGGATGTGGACCGGTCTGAAGAAGTCTCTCTATTTGAAATTAAAGAGTTAGAGGCTGGAGAGATGGCTCAGCAGTTAAGAGCACTGGCTGGGCTTCCAGAGGTCCTGAGTTCAGTTCCCAGCACCCACATGGTGACTCACAACCATCTGTAATGGGGTCTGATGCCAGATTCTGATGTATCCATTCTTTAGAAGACAGACAGGCAGCTTCTGACCAATGAGAGACTGTCTTAAAAAGAGGGGAGGAAACAGCGCCCGAACGACCAGAGGTTACCCTCGGTTTCCTCTGTGTGCACAGGCACACACACGTGCACCTGCAAACTCATACACGGGAGGGGCTTCCCCTTAGCTGGGGAAGGAGAGGGTATTTTCCTCAGTGCACAAGGGTGGCCTAGAACCACATGCGTAGCAGCCCCTTGGCTGACACATCTCATCTTCAGGCCTGGGATTCATCCCTGTACCTCCAGGCAGGCGGAATGCTGGCTGGAGAGAATAAGAAAGTGCTCACTGCTGCATCCTAGGAATGGGTGGCTGAGCATCCAACAGTTGGGATCAGATGGGTACAAAGGAATGTTCCAGCTGGGTTATGAGCGACCCCCTCCACCCCACATATGCAGTAGCTAAAAACTCCATGCTATTTACACCTCTGATGTCTTCAGCTTGTGGGCGTCTTACTCATCTCTGGGCTCCAGGTTGTCTGTGTAGCTATTATGCACAGCTGTGTGTCCTCGGTTGTGACCTAAAAAATCAACGCAGGCGCTTACATTCCTCAGCTAGTGAATTCAGAGATCCTGGTCCCAGTGGCACCTCCCTGTGGCCTTCCTGGTACACTGCCCTGAGGACCACAAGTGGCCAGATTCCATGAAATGTGACAAAAGTCTGATTTTTGGCACAATGCTAACCCCCTGTCTCTGAGTCCTGCAAGTATTAGGCACCAAATGTTTGAGACATACAAGATGCTAGGACCTGTGCCAGCAGCCCTGGAGATGGGGAAGGCACTGGGTGTGCCCATTCATAATGGTGTAACTGTGTTGAAGACAGAGCAGCTAGAGACAGTGAGGCCTGCTGCTGGGGATGGCTCCTTGGAGCCCAGGTTTGTGGGTGACTTGTGGGAGGGGTAGAAGGTGTCTAGCAGGCAGGAGAGGGGGGAATATTTTGGGGCATTATCTGCAGGGCTGGCCCAATTCTAGCCTCTTCCCCTCCAGGAATGGCACATGGTAATGGAGATGGGTTGTTGAAACCGGCTACTCTATTAAGAGAAAGACCAGGGGACATCAGAGATAGATCAACCAATAAAGTGCTTGTCCCACAAGCATGAGATCCTGGCTTCTATCCCTGGAGCCCATTGGGGGATAAAACAAAAAACACACACTCAAGCATTATGATATGTGTCTGTTATCCCAGCGAAGGGGCGGAGACAGGTGGGTCCCTGGGCTCATTACCCAGCAAGCCTAGTGAGTTTCAGGCCAGTAAGAAATGCTGTTATTGCTGTTGTTGTTGTTAGATGGAGAATGTCTAAAAAATGATACCTAACACTCAGGATCTACCTCCACAAGTGTGTGTGTGTGTGTGTGTGTGTGTGTGTGTACGTACATACACACACACACACACACACACACTAACCCTTTGGGAGCTCTGTCAGCCCACAGTTCTAACACCCCCCAAACCATCTGCCTACTTTACAGTGTGTTAATGTGCTGATAGCTTATCTCTATGTAACTAGGCAGTTTCCCCTTCTTCAGCCGCTGCCCAGCAGGGATGTTGTTCCAATTAACATCTGTCAGTCATTTTCTGTCAGTGAGCTACCAGATCTCCATGAGTCAGGCCTCATGTGCACATGACAGATGTGTCTGGCATCCATGCAGAGCCCACTTGCAGAGAAGGATTCCCAGTCAGCAGTTCTGCAGGTGTGACAGCCACCAGAGCTGATCTGATGGAAATACCCCAGGACAGTGGTTAGGAACAGGTGCCTGGACCACACACACTGACTGTATGGTCAGATTCCTAAGGTGGAATCAAGGATTTGCAGTCACCAGAAGACACAGGGAGTCTCACCTGTGATGACCCATTCAGGTTCAGTCAAGGCTTTGAAGGGGTTCTACTGCCGGCCCCTTTCCAGACAATCCTCCACAATGGCGTTAAACAGAAAGTGAATTTCTACTTCCATGGGGTTCACAAGACTCAGGCATGGTGCCATGTGGTTTCTTCTGAGCCCTCAGTCATCAAAGCAGTCCCCAGAACTGCACAGCTATTGTCCCCATGGTACAGAATGGGGAGCCGAGGCTTGGGGGGCTCGAGATGCTCAGACAAGATGTTTAGGAACACATTCGGAGTCTCTGCAGAGAGGCAGGAGGGAAACCACAAAGCCAAGTTGTCAGGTCAGAGGCCAGGAGAACCTGCAGGGCCGAGCCACATTCCCCCCCCCAACACCTACCTGCCTCCCCAAAATATCATAGGCAGTCCAACCCTGGGGGGGGGGGGGCTGCCAGCCTCCAGGCTGAGAGGAGGGGTCCAGCTTCCTTTCTCCTGTCAGAAGTGACTTCCGAGGTCCCTAGAGTGTGTAAGTCAGCAGCCACAGAGCCTGCCTGCCCCTCTGATTGAAGATTCCTGAGGGACCAGCCTCCTCAGTGTCAGAACCCTGTCCTTTCTTCATCATTGTCTCTGTTCTGGGCCGCCATTCACAGGAAGCCAGGCCAGCTTGGCAATGGCCCCATTCCTAAGCCTGAACCCCTCTGCACCCGGCCCAAACCTCCGGAAGTCCAGAGACTCTGAGATGTAAATAAGGCCCCTCCAGCTGCACCTGGCTTCCTGGAAAAGCGCCCCAACTCATGGAGCCCTGTGCAGAGCCCTTCCAAGCTCTCCTGGTCTCCTGGCGTCTTTGCCCTCCAGCATGGCAGGACTGCTCCTCCTGTTTCCTGCGCTGACTTAACAGATAGAAAGCTCGAGGGTCCTCCCTCATCAAAGCTGTTGCATCAGAGCCGATTTTTCCTAAGATGAAGAGCCCATCTGCTAATATGTTTGTGCAGCTTCAGACTCTGGCTCAAAACCTCTGTGGGAGGGGGGGCTAGGGCAGCAGATGTAGGCACCGAAGGAGCTTGCAGCCTCTCCAGTCACCAAGAACCTGCACAATCCCTACATCCCCACATCACTGATACATACCTGCATCTGTTCATGCATGCATGCATGTATTATGTTCACTCACGAGTGTGTGCACACGTTCATACATGCATGTGTGCATGACTCGTGTGCATTCATGCATTCTCACATTAATTCAGACAAACCTTTGAGTGTCTACTATGGGCCAAGAATTGGTAATGTAGCAAAGGGGGGAAAAAGTGGGAGACACCTGCACCCTAGAATCAGCATGCTAGGAGGGAGAGAGGCCAGAGCGAGTCAATGGTATGTGACACGCATACAAAACGGTGGCTGTGGCAAGAGAGGAGCCAGGCAAGGGCTCGAGCCTTAGAGCTTTCTCTTAATAAACTGACTGAGTGCTTTTTGCAGGATGCTCACAGCCTGGCTGGTTCCACCTAGCTTTTCTTTTCCCTTGGCTGGGGCCGGGGTGGGGGTGGGGGAGAGTTCCTTAAGCTGAGCACCTAGGATGGGTGCAGCAGAGGCTTCAAGAGGGGCGCCTTCCTGTGAATCTTACAGCCCTCAGACGCCAGGGAGGACACCAGCTAGTAACTCACAGACAACCCTAGCAGATCTAGTGAAACTTGACAAGGCTGACACTGAGGTCCCAACTTGGTCCAGCCCTAATATACATACGACTCTAGGCCCTCTGAAACTGTGGTTCCTACCGCGGCAATACTAGGACCCTGGGACCACTGGCAGTAGCTGGAGAAGTTATATTAGACCACTGGGACGGATATAGGACCCAGCCTAACAGCGCTGTTAACAGCCTACCTTGATGCCTCTGAACTGCCAGGATTGGGTCCCCAGGTGGCTTAATCTGGAGGTGGGAGTTCCCTGGTGTGGCTTCAGACCCCAGAAGTCACACAAGTCAGTGTCTCAAAGCTATTATCTCCCAGCACTCAAGCTCCAGCCCCAGTTCCTATCTCTGGGACCTTGAGCAAGCTGCGGCTTGCCCTGTGTCTCAGTTTCCTTCTCCATAAGTTAGGGATGCTGATGATACCTGCTTCAGAGCGTGCGGCTTGGCAGTAACTCACATGCAGTAAGTGCTCACAGCTAGAAGACATGGTGCTTGTGTTTGCTGGGGTTTCTCAAATCCAAACATCCCTGAAAACCCAAGACAACATGTGACAGCAGTGACACAGAAATGCAGGGAAGGACTGTGTCACCTCCATGGCGCTGGCATTACAAGCCTGCACCACCATGCCCAGTTTTCTGTAAGTGAGTTTCAGGGAATGAACTCAGGCCCTCATACTCACAAGCAGGGGTGTCGCCAACTGAGCCATTCCCATGGCCTTGAATTTAGATTTTTGAATTGCGAAACAGGAGCCGTTGGGAGTCACTGGAAGCTTCCAGATTTACCTCTTTGTCTGGTTTGATCTGCCCAGCCACAGGCAGTGAGGTGGGCACACTGGGGCGTGGGTGTTGCATCCGAAGAGAATGCAGACCTCACGGGGCAGACTGGCTCTTACTTTTAAGATGAAATAGAATAAAACTTTAAAGACTTCTTAAAACAAGCCCTGAGCTTGGTCCTTACACTAATTACAGTTTCTTTCCAAAATGTCCAAATTAAAAATAGACATCAAATCCAGCATGCTGGATGCAGCCCAAAGCCAGGAGCTGTGTTCAGGACATCCTAGGCTCTGCCCTCCTCTGGCCTATACTTTGAGGACATCACAGGGAGATGAAAGGAGTTGGTGGCAAGGCGGGGGTAGAGTCCCTCAGCGTCTGATGGTGAACTCTTCTGTGTTCTGTTATTAAGGGTGGCTGCGAATTGGTCCAAGATGCTAGAATACTGTCATTTCCACATAGCGTGGATCTGCAGCTCTCAAAGCGTGGTCCAGCACAGCAGTGGCACTTGGCATTTGATTGAATTATTTCTCCCACTTCAACTCCTGTTAAATTCAAATCTCCCAGCCTGGAGGACCCCAGGAATGTGACCGTAGTTGGAGAGAGGGTCTTTAAAGATGCCACTAAAGCAGTTCAGACAGTATGCTGGGTTTTGGGGTGACTGTTAGCGGAGAGGAGAATGTGAAGAGCCGGCAGGAGAGGCCATCATGGGGCCATGGGGATACCACCCTGGGGACTTCATCTTGAACTTCAGCCACCATTACTGTCAGGGAACACACTGTTATGGGTTAAGCCTCCTTCTGAGGTATCTTGCACAATTTTTGCAGAGGAACCCTGGCAGACCCTCTGCCCTGCGGAATCTCCAGCTCTGGCTGGAAGCCAGGGAGTGCTGGAACCAGCCCTCAGGGTGACTCCCACACATGCACTAACATAAACTATCACTGATGCCGATGGGAGCCAGCCCAGGAAAGGCTGACCGTGCTGGGTGTGAGGGCTGCTCCACAGGGCGGATTCCCTCTTCACAGATTCTGCCTGTAAGAGTCTCAGTGGGTTCCTTCCTTGAGAGGAACAGGGTACCGTACACATTCCCCACCTTCTGTGGGAAAGTAGGAGTGAATCCCAGTGTCGGCATTTAGTCCACTAAAGACTGTGTTCTTTGAAGACACTGAACCCAAGAAACACCCCTCTCCCTGACTGACTTTTCTGAATCCCTTAGACCTGGTTCGCTTTCTGACCACAAACAATGGAAATGCTTTTCTTTGATAGCAAGAGCAAGGAAGAGTCTATCTTGTTCAGCCCTTTGTGTGCAGTGCTCAGAAGCTTACAACCAAATAAGATCTCAGCTCTCAGATTGCACATAACTCCTCTGCTGTGATCTCCTCAAACCCTTTTGAAAAACAAAAGACAGGAAGAGGGGAGAGAATAGGAAACCTGGAAGAGATTCACCTTCCAGGTCTACTCAGGGACAGGGCCACGAACCCCAGCTCTGTAAAACTGATGGACCGTGGTCGGCAAGCAGCCACGTTCTCTTCCAGTGATGGAGAACAAGCTGTTTGCCGCTAATATGTCTTCTTCACCCCTTTGTCTTCTGCTGTCCCCAAAGAGCTGTCCCTCAGATAGCTAAGCCCCTCTGACAGCTCCTGAACTGTGTGTGCATGGACTGTGTGCAGTGGATGTGTTGTCTGTAAAAGTTATGGCTATTACTACAGCTCCTGTGAGCCCTGGTTGGAGACAAGAATGCCATCCTGTAGCTGGGAAATGAGGATGTGGCATTAATGGGTTTTTAAGCTGCATGCCATAACTCTTCATTGTCCTGTGAGTGGGCGTTTGGGCTATTCTCCAAGGTCTCTCCATCTCAGTCTTGGCCTTCAAGCAAATGACATCTCTCTTCCTCTGGCCTGTTCAGGACTCCCCTAAACCCACCAGGTCTCTTAAAGCAGACTTCAAAGGGGTCAGGTGGAATTTCTGTGGCCTAGGGCTCTCTGTAAGAATCTCATTACTTTTGCATTTTTATTTTGGTGATTTGATTTGATTTGATTTGATTTATGGGTATGAAACCTGTATGGTTGTTTCATCTGCAAAGTACATCTGTGTACCATGTGTGAAATCGGTGCCCGTAAAAGGTGTTGGGTACCCTCGAACTGGAGTTACAGATAATTGTGAGTCACTGCGTGGGTCTTGAGCATTGAACTTGAATAAGCAGACAGTGCTCTTAACTGTTGAGCCATCTCTCCAGCTGCATTGGTGATATCTTTTGAAACCATTAAGCATTTCTGAGTAACAAGCCCCACCCTAAATAGCCTAGTTCCCACCATGTGACATCTGGATGCTGGTACTCAATGATGTCCTAAGGGACACCAGGACATCCCATCTTACCATCTTGAGCTAGTTAGAAATAAGCAGAGAAAGAAAATATGTATCAATCAAGTGAGGTCACTGGGGATTGAGTCTGCAGTATTGAGTCCCGAGACTGAATGGGGACTGTATCCAACTTCGAAGATGGCCAAGACCTTACACTTTGCTGTTTTAAGTACCTTCTTTTTACATGCAAAACAGGCAAGGCTCACTGAAATCAGGGCTTCTGTCTTTAGACAACTCTACACAGGGATGAATTTTGGTGGGAGGGGTGAATCATACAATTTACGATTCAGTGTTGGAGGTTCAGGGCTGGCTGCATAGGTACCACCTGACCCCTGGGCCCCACTGATGGCACGTGTCCAGTGACTTAGACACTCTAATGATCCTCCTGTAGTCTCAGGTCTTGAGGCCACTTATAATCTGGCCTAAAGAGCCAGTGGCCATGGGACAGTCAATAGTGACCTGTGGCCACATGGAAGGCATGAAGTAGACTCGGGCTTCTGATGGACACCAAAGATGGAATGTTGTTTGCAGTGTGGCGGAAAAGTATGTTCGGCCATGAAGAATAGTCAAGTTTGTGTCAGTAGAGATACAAGTGTCAAGAGTCCAACAGGGCCCAGCACAGAATGCAAGCACAATAGCCAAAGGTGAACAGCTGGTTTCTCGTAGTGCTCTCTGTTCAGAATGGGTGGGATGTGGGCATGAAGATGGGGAGACAGGTTGTTATTGGACTGTGGATGTCAAAAGACAAGCATCTGAGTAGAGACCTTGTCCTTGGGGTGAGGTGGAACACAGAACTCTCCACCACCTGACACCCAGAGCAGTTGTTGCATAGCCCCAGGCCCTAGTTTCTCCAGAACCTCAAAGTCAAGATGAAATTCCATTGATACTTAAAAGGGAGGCCATGTTGCACAAGCCAGCTAGGTAAATGGCGGAATGTGCCAAGCTAACTAATAGGGGTCCCCACTCCACAGGATCTCTGAGCCTCAGCATGTTGGGTACCAAAATGGTAGCTGACCAGGACAGAGTAGATGTTTCTGTCTGGGTGAACCGGTTCTGACTGGGCATAATCGGCCATTCTAGTCCATTTCTGTTGCTTTGATAAAATATCCTGACCAAAAGCAACTTAGTGGGGAGAAAGGGATTTACTTGGTGTCTTAGGGTTTCATTGCTGTGAAGAGACACCATAACCAAAGCAACTCTTATAAAAGACAACATTTAATTAGGGCAGGTTCAGAGGTTCAGTCCATTATCATCAAGGCAGGAGCATGGCAGTGTCCAGGAAGGCATGGTTCAGGAGGAGCTAAGAGTTCTGCATCTTGTTCTAAAGGCAAGCAGGAGAAGACTGGCTTCCAGGCAGCTAGGACAAGTGTCTTAAAGCCCACGCCCACAGTGACACACCTACTCCAACAAGGCCACACCTCCAAATAGTGCCACTTCCGGGGCCAAGCATATTCAAACCATCACACTAGGCTTACAGTTTTAGACTATCGTCCATCACTGGGGGAGAAATGCAATCATCATGCTCAGGCAAGAACAGAGGGGAAATACATGCATCCTTACTCACTTGCTGGCTTTTCTCACTCTTACGTAGCTCAGAGCCCAGCCTAGGGAATAACACTGCCTATAACACTGCCTAATAACACTGTGGGCTGGGTTTTCCTACATCAGTTAACAATGGAGACAATCCCCATAGACATGACTACAGACCAATCTAATCTAGGTAATTCCTCATTTAAACTCTTACCAGACAATTCTAGGTTGTGTCAAGTTGACAGTTAAAACTAACCAGCACATTTACTTTAGGGAGGGCCTTTTGCTCTCAGAGAGCACAGAAGTCTTTCCAAGTATTCCCTTCTGGCCTCTATGGCACCTCCGACAGTAAGCTGTTAGGCTAAATCTCACCGCACCCTTTGAAAGCAAGCTTTGTACCTGACGGGATCTAGCTAGGATCACCCTTCCATTGTAATCGCGGAGGACTATTCTAGATGAGCTCTGATTTCTCCTTCCTCCTCTGTCCCCTCTGCAGCTGGAGCTGTCTAACACTGCCATCCTGCACCAGATGAGACGGGACCAAGTGACAGACACCTGCCGGGCCAACAGCGCCATGAGCCGCAAGCGCAGGGTGCTGACCCCCAACGACCTGAAGCACCTGGTGGTGGATGAAGACCACGAACTCATCTACTGCTACGTGCCCAAGGTCGCGTGCACCAACTGGAAGAGGCTCATGATGGTCCTGAGTGGCCGCGGCAAGTACAGCGATCCCATGGAGATCCCGGCCAACGAGGCCCACGTGTCGGCCAACCTGAAGACCCTGAACCAGTACAGCATCCCAGAGATCAACCACCGCTTGAAAAGCTACATGAAGTTCCTGTTCGTGCGGGAGCCCTTCGAGAGGCTGGTGTCTGCCTACCGCAACAAGTTCACGCAGAAGTACAACACCTCCTTCCACAAGCGCTACGGCACCAAGATCATCCGACGCCAGCGGAAGAACGCCACGCAGGAGGCCCTGCGCAAGGGGGACGATGTCAAGTTTGAGGAGTTCGTGGCCTACCTCATCGACCCCCACACGCAGCGGGAGGAGCCCTTCAACGAGCACTGGCAGACGGTCTACTCCCTCTGCCACCCGTGCCACATCCACTATGACCTCGTGGGCAAGTACGAGACGCTGGAGGAGGACTCCAATTACGTACTGCAGCTGGCCGGCGTGAGCGGCTACCTGAAGTTCCCCACCTATGCAAAGTCCACCCGAACTACCGACGAGATGACCACGGAGTTCTTCCAGAACATCAGCGCCGAGCACCAGACACAGCTGTACGAAGTCTACAAACTGGACTTTTTAATGTTCAACTACTCAGTGCCAAACTACCTGAAGTTGGATTAGAGGGCTGCGGGGGCGGTTGGGGGAGAGGGAGAGAATCCTGCTTTTTAATTTAAGATTTTTATTTGTCAAAAGAATTCTATGGAGACTGGGTTATTTTGTAAGTTAATATGTCTTTTGGGGAGATGCTGCGAGCGGCATGGTAAGAATTATTTAAAAATCCTCCATGGGGAAGGACGGCTGTCTTTGCAGAGGAGCGGGGTGGATTGTCCCTGTTTTTAGAAGTGGATACTGCAACACTGTCTCCAAGGTGTCCTTGTGTTCTGGTGAATTCCACAAACTGTGCATTCCATAAAGTCTAAGGAATCTTATTTATAGTTATTTAAACGTGGTCTCTGTATAGGCTTTTTTGTGTGGCAGCAGCCTGCTCCTGTCTTTCTAGAGGAGAGTACAGTCTGTGCTTTGCTGGCTATGACTCTTTTAGGGGAGTGTGATTATCTGTCTCCCCACTGACCTCGCTCAGAATCCCACGGTGACAGCTGCTGGGATGTGTGGATGCCACCATTCAAGAAACCCTGCTAGAAATAAGTAAATTGTCCTTGCACTAAGAAACAGGGATGAGACTGGTCCAAACCGGTTGCTAGCAACCCCAAAGCCCCTTGCAGTAAAGAAATGCAAATTTTTTAACCCAAGAAGAGAGCAGATGATAGCAATTTCTCTTGACCAAAATTAGCAGGCTATAAGAATAGGCTTTTTGTGGAAATCTTTAACTGGCACTTTCCAGTTCTAGCGAAGGCAGAATAATGATTGCTTTATATTCAATAAGTATTTATTGAGCATCTACTATTTGCCAGGCTTGATTACAGGTAGACCATTGAGTGAAACTGGGAGCCTTCACCTTCAACACACTTTATGTGAACACGGGGCATCCAGCTCAACAGTGAACCAACCCCCATCCTTATGGTCCTCACACAGGCTTTGGACTAGTCTCGAGTGGCCCAGAGAATCCATGACCCCAGCAAATTTGCGTTTTCTACAGCTCAAATTTGAAAGCCACACATTTGGATCAGGCCACTTAACTAGCTAAGTAGTTCATTGCCCAACACAAGAAGTGGCAGAAACCTTTTCAATCATGTATATCTACTGCAGCTTCTTGGTAGTAGGAGCCTATAAGGCACAGTATTCTCCAGTCACAAAGATGGAGGACTGCTATGATTGATTAGTGATGTCTGCCTTGGCTAAGAGAAGCGGGGAACATTTCTCAAGTGCCTCCTACTGTCATCTCCAATCCACATCTTGTCCTGCCTGCCTCTTAAAAGAGTGCACTTGCATACGTTTGGAGACTGGCAGAGTTCAGGTGTGAAGGTCAAAGGTGGAGTGTTGGTACCCACAGGCACATGCACACCCTCCCATGTCCTGCATTGGCAAAGTATCCAGGACATCCCTCTCCTCCAGAAGGCTGGAAACTTGCTGTTTCCCATTCCTTGCTGACCAATGCCCAAACCTATTCCTCATTTCTAGTTGTTCCCAGTGCTTCTTGGTTGACGTTTGAGCCACATTCCCATGACAGCCAGTGTCTGGGTACATAGCAGATGCTGTACATAATAGTTCTGATGATAGGGAGCAGGAAGGGTGTAAATTTTTGCTTTTTGTGTTTTTGTGAGGTTTTGTTTGTTTGTTTTGATGCAGTGTAGAGTGAAGGGGTAAGAATATTCTGAAAAACATAAAATTGAGTAATTTATTCACAGAAACTATTAAATGGTATTGTTAGGCTCACAGGAGAGCCTGGGGGCAGCAGTAGCTGCTGCACTATCTCACTGAGGAAATTATTTTATTTAATGTGAGGGAAATGTGAGCCAGAGTGGCTGGTCAAGGCTATTTATAAATCGCAGGTACCGTCCCCAATTTCTCTCCCCTTGCCTTTGATAGATAGATTTATGTCATGTGATTGACCAAGAACAGTGACAGATCTTGGCTGTCCCTGAAATAGAGAGGTGGTCATTGTCCTCAGGACCTGGGCTTCTGCTCATGTGACAGTCGGTATGATGTCGCTGATGCATGTCCCACAGAGTCCAGGCTCTCCAGGGAGTTCCGTTTGGAGGAGTTTGTGGTCACATATCCTTAGAAAACAATATTAAGTCAGGTTCCTCTCTGCAGGGATTTTCAGAGCCTTGAATACACGGTCTGCCTTGTGATTCTGGGAGAACGTAGCATTTCCGGGCTGCATGACCTGGGTATCCTGTATGGCAGACCATGACTTAGCCGGTATTTCACACAGTCGCCTTTGGTGAGGGTGATCTAGCCTGTCTGAGGTCTGCAGAGGTTGACAGCTCCCTCTTAGATCCTTCCACAAATAAGCAGAAAGCGTCTGTCTGGGAACTTTATGAGAATTACACTTTAACTAATTGGGGTAGCTCCATCCAAATACTGCCCCAGAAAATGATCCCATCCCTCCAAAGCACAGCGGAGGGAAGCCTAGGGTGTTGTGGAGCAGGGGCATAAGGACACAGAACTACCCCGTGCTCCCTGGCCTTAAAGGCCACTTGATGGGGATAATGGCCTCATTTGGAATACTTCTCACATCCACCCACTGCTTGGAACTGTTCACCGTGTGCTTGGGGGGGGGGGTTTAATGGAAATTCATGTTGATTTCCATGTTTTGCATTTCTGTTTGTCTTTCTTCTGTGGTACAGTGTTGTGTGCAGATGGTACTTACTCCATTGTTCTCTCTAAAGTGAGAAAGATTGTCCTTCTGGGGATAGTTTATCAATATGCTTCCAGAATGAGGACTCTTTCTCCTGTCTTACGTTCACACTTCCTAGTGACAATTTTAAAAATATGTATCATCGGCTCGACTGTTTATTGTAGACTGTAGAAAGTATTCTGTGTCCCTAGCTAAAGACATCCATTGGGGAAGTATGCTTGGAAATCCAAGTGTTTTCTACTGGGAAAAAAAATGTTGAAAAAGCTTTCTCTTGCATGCCTCCCATGCTTAGCTAGAAAGGGGAGCTGCCAGCATCCCAGCTCCAAGCCACTGTTCAAAGGTGCAGCTGTGTTTTTAGGACCAGGTACAGGCAGAGTGGTAAGGACATGGCTGCTTAGATTACTCATTTATTGGGAAAGTTTTGAATACGAGCCCCAGGGGTCCCTGCCAGCAGTCCCTATAGCCTCCCCTGCCCCAGTGCCTTTCTCAGCTGGTCTGGGAATCAGGGCAGTTCACTGATGAGGGCTTGGACAGCCCTTTCCTCCTGGTCCCGAGAGTAAGGCTTTCTCTGCTGCGTGTCCAGCCGCAAGGAGATCTCTGGGAACCAGAAGCTTCTCTCCAGTCGACCCTTCCGAGCACACAGGTCTAGTCCATGCACCAAGAGTGCTCCTGGACATTGTGTAAGCCCCTAGGACTCTTAGCTCATATGATAATGATTGCATTACTATCCTGCTTTAACTGACAAAACCACAGAGAATTTTGCTTGCTTTCCTTCTCTCTTCCTCTGCCCAGGCTTCCTCCATACATATACATGCACACATAGGAATACGTGCACAGTAGACATGCACACACACATGCACACATGGGTATGCATACACACACATGCACAGTAGACATACACACATGGGTATGCACACACACGCACAGTAGACATGCACACACACATGCACACATGGGTATGCATACACACACATGCACAGTAGACATGCACACACACATGCACACATGGGTATGCATACACACATGCACAGTAGACATGCACACACACATGCACACATGGGTATGCATACACACATGCACAGTAGACATACACACATGGGTATGCACACACACGCACAGTAGACAAGCACACACACGTGCACACATGGGTATGCATACACATGCACATATGGGTATGCACACACATACATGCACAGTAGACATGCACACACACGTGCACACATGGGTATGCATACACACACATGTACAGTAGACATACATACTCACACACATAAGCACACATAGATGTGCACACATACATACACAAATTGCCCAAGCCTGTGCACTTCTGGTGCCTAACTCCCATCCTGGCCCACCTCTCTGTCAGCAGGACTGACTCCATCACTCCCTCAGGTTTTTCCCACCAGCATCCTTCAGCTTTCCCCAGCACAGCTAAACAGCCCCTCTGAATAGACAACAGGACCTTCTAGAACCAGCTGAACCCTTGGACAGCAGCAGGCAAATTTTGATCTGCTCTCATCAGGTACAAAAGGCAGTATCCGTATTCTCTTCTGAGCATGCTCAGTAAGGCATATGGACATAGAATTTAACATCTCTGTGGAGTGTGTGTTTTTACATATTTGTATACAGTCAAGGAGGGCCTGTTGTAGAATTCTCTCCCTGTATCTTACTATACTGTTAAAGAAGCTGAATTCCATGTTGCCAACAGATTTGTGAAATGTTCCCGAACCTTCCTCCAGGAAAAGCCATTCAAGCCTGATTATTTTTCTAAGTAACTTCAATTAAATTGAAGAAAAAAAAAAACCAATAGAAGCTGTTTTCTGTGTGTGAACTATTTTTGGCTCATTAATGAAAGACTGTGGAGTGGGGTGGGCTGGGCTTTGCCCTTCAGCCTGCAAATGCTCTGCTCGTGTGTGTGTGTGTGTGTGTGTGTGTGTGTGTGTGTGTGTGTGTGTGAGAGAGAGAGAGAGAGAGAGAGAGAGAGAGAGAGAGAGAGAGAAAGAGAGTGTGTAGATGAACCCTCTGCTAGTCACTCAGCCAGAGTGATGCCCCATTACCCACAGTGGCCAGGTCCTCCTTGTCAAATGGATGAATGGAAGCTTTGCTTCATTCTGCTTTTCTCAAGAAGCCTCTGTGCACACCGGAAGATCCTCTGGTTAGTGTAGTCCTGCCACTGAGTCAAGAACAAGGCAGTAAAGCCCCCGCCCCTCGTGGGTGTTGGCAGAGCCAATCCTCACACCCTACGCCCTGGCACTAGACTGTGTCTCCTTCTGAGCAAATGTCCGTCCCTACGGCACAGAGCCACTCGGCAGACTCACCGCTGCTCCTTTCTGATGTTCCACATCACTTCCTGTGACTTCATGGATGTGCCTTATTAATGTGACTGAAACAACTTAAAGAAAGAGAGCCTGTTTTGACTCATGGTGTGGGGGATGCACGGTCTTGGTGAGGAGGGTGTGGCAGTTGGTCACATGGCATCCACAGTCAGGAGGCTTTCAAAGGCCCAGGGCATGATGCCACCCACCGTAGCCTTATCATCTCAGTTAACTCAGTCTGAAACTCCTCTCACATGCCTAGACGTTTGTTCCCATGGTGATTCTAAATCCCCATCGAGTTGATGATCAAGGTGAACACCACAGCTGGGCATTGTCTTGGTCTGCTTTCTGTTGTTGTAACAAAATACTCGAGGTGGTTAAGTGGTGAGCACGTTTATTTGGCTGGTGATTCAGGTAATAGAATTGCGAAATGTCCTAGAAAGAAGAGAGCCTTTGGGTCCACCATGATATAACAGAAAGGAAAGAGAATTGCCACCTGCAGGGTATGTGGGGGGGGGGGAGGGATCCAGCAGGAAAGAGGAACTCAGGGCCAGCTTGGGATTCCCCATTCCCTTCAGTGGCTTCATTACCACCAGATGTGGATCTTGAGGTCCATGCTCATTTGCTATCCAAACCCCAGAATCTCTTAGATTTGCTGCCCAGATCATTTTCCTGTGTTTTTCCACAAAATGAAAAAAAAAAAAAAAATCCCACTTGGAAGCTGTTTCTAAAAGCCAAATCTCGGAAACATTACACAAAATAGTTATCAGTAAAACAAACAGAAGGGACACTTGTGGACTGGCAAGCTTGGAATCCCAGCATTCACTGAGGCAGGAGGATTCCCCTGAACTGGAGGCAAGCCTGAACAAAAAATTGTTTCAAAAAATTCTCCGTGTATGTGTGTGTGTGTGTGTGTGTGACAGAGAGAGAGAGAATGTGTGTGTGAGTGTATGTGTGTATGTTTGTGAATGTATGTGTGTGAATGTGTGTGTATATGTGTGTGAATGTGTGGTGTGTGTGTGTGTGTGTGTGTGTGTGTGTGTGTCAGAGGTCAACCTTGAATGTCATTCCTCAGATACTATCCACCTTGTATTTTGTGACAAAGTCACTGGTGCTCACTGGTTTCCGCTAGGTTGGCAGGTAAGCCAGCCCCAGTGCTGGGATTACACGTGTACACGTGTACATTTCTGTGCCCAGATTTTTGTTTTCTCACATGAGTGTTAAGAGATCTAACTTGTATCCTCATTCCTGTAAAGCAAGTACTTGACTGAGTCCTCCTACCCGGCCTCCGATTCTGTTTTCAGCCACACCGTGTATGGTACCTGATGTGTCCACTCACCTGCTGTCTGTGCTACCCACATAAGAGCTCCTGCCCACTTCAGGTATCACTATTACTCTTGGAGTTGAGAAATGCCCAGACCTCAGGGCTTAGTCAACTCAAAGGAAGCCTGTCAGACTGAATGTAACTTCCAGCTAGCCCTGACCCTTCAAGGCCACTGTGCAGGTCCATGGGAAGCCGAGCAGATGAAGACCTTTCTGGCTGCGTCTACTTCCTTGAGAGAGGCACCGAATGGCTTGTCTGCAGCCAGCCAATCAGTAGGAAATTCCGATGGTGCCATGGGCGCCCTCTGTTGGACACTGCAGGAAGTGCAGAGACTGCAGCTTGTGTGGGCGAAGCCCTCCCTCCTGGCCTTGCTCCCAAGAGAAGACAGGTCCAGGTCATTAGGGAAAAGGGCAAAGTGCCTCATCTTAAGAAGAGGCACTTGAGAGAGATTTTTCCAAAGTATGACTTTCCAACAGTCTTTTAATAAGAACATTTTATAATAGACACACATAAATGAAACAAAAAGGTTTTTTTAAAGAGAGGGAGAATTCGTTTATACCCAAAGTCAAGTAAGAAATCAAGGTATATACTTCTTGTATGATCTGCTAGGGAGACAAGGAGCCTCTTCATTCAAAATACGGAAATAAAAAGTAGCATCTGCATTAATGAGCGGCTACTGTTTCTTCTCCTCCTCTCCTCTCCCTCCTCCTCTTCCTTTTCCTCCTCTTCCTCCTTCCCCTCCTCCTCTTCTTCCTTCCTCCTCCCCCTTTTGTTTGTTTGCTCCTGGAGCCCAGAGCTTGAACTTGATATGTAACAAAAGATAATCTTTTTTTTTTTTTTTTTTTTTTTTTTGGTGGTTTTTCGAGACAGGGTTTCTCTGTGTAGTCCTGGCTGTTCTGGAACTCACTCTGTAGACCAGGTTGGCCTTGAACTCAGAAATCCGCCTGCCTCTGCCTCCCAAGTGCTGGGATTAAAGGCGTGTGCCACCACCGCCCGGCCAAAAGATAATCTTATACTCCTGATCCTTCTACCTCTGCTTGCCAATTCCTGGAACACCAGGCATACAGTCCGTGCCCAGTTATAGAATGGAACCCAGAGATTAGGCACACTCTGGGCAAGCACTCTGCCGACAGCCACACCCTCAGCTCTTCCGCACTGTTTTAAAGGGGATGCTGCATCCTGGTGGAGAAACTACAAAGGCTTTGGAATCTTTCCCACTGGTATGAAGGAGCCTGGCTTAGTCAGACCCTTTACCTATTAGGTCAAGTTAGAAACAGCCACTGCCTGGAACCAAGCTAAGGACAGAAAGAACAAACTACCCAGAGCCAGAATGGGCTCTGGGTGTACACTTTAAGATCCCTGCAAAGCTACTTTGCCCTGGTCCCAAATGCCTCAAGGGACCTTAGAATGTTGGCTTTCAATGTGGCTTTTCCCAAATTAATTAATTCATCCTCTCTCTCTCTTTCTCTCTCTCTCTCTCTCTCTGTCTGTCTGTCTTTTCTCTCTCTCTCTGTCTTTTCTCTCTCTCTCTCTTTCTCTCTCTTTCTCTCTCTCTCTCTCTCTCTCTGTGTGTGTGTGTGTGCGTGTGTATGTGTGTGTTTGAATTGGGCACACTTATATCACAGAACACATATGGAGGTCAGAGGTCTGCCTCAGGAGTCATCCTTGCCATCTACTTTGTCTTAGAAAGAGTTTCTCATTATTGACTGGCGCACACACTGTGCTAGCTGTCACATGTCCTTCTAGAGTCTCCTGTCTCTGCCCGCCGCCTCACCATGGCTGCACGGGAATACCAGACTCATGAGTGTCTTTGTGAGTCTCTCCCAGCATTTTAGTTCTATGATGCAAGCATAGGAAAGAGCTTAGCTTGAAAACCCATTTGGTTTGGGGTTACGCACACACACACCTTTCTTGTAATAACACACTCTGCAACCTAGTTTACTTGCATATGCTATATACACAAACCCCTCTCCAAAATGCACCAAGCAACCTCAGAAGCCCCTCCCCCACCCCTTGCATCAGACTACAGGTACTCTTAGCCCTGAACAGTAGTACGGATTTTTGCCACTCCAGGTAAGTCAAATGTAGTCACTTTCTAGTCAAGTGTATTCCCAGTGTATCTGTATATGAAGAACAGAATACGTGATCTGTTCTGAACTGGTTTGGGTTACATGCACACAGTAAAACAGCAGTGTCTCCTCTAGTAACAGTTTAGGGAGAAGCCCCTACTTAACCTCTTATGCCTATGCATACTTGGGTGTACATAGCATTAAAATCAGATCCATCATGGAAAGGAGCATGTGTAATGGGGAAAATAAATACAGGACCTAACCTGTCAATCAAAATAGAGAACAGCCCAAATTACCCCTCTTAGTAACCAGCCCCTCCTTCTTAGCCCCAAAGAGTAAGGGGGTTTGAGTAGTCACTCAGTCTCTTCTCCTTCTCTTTCTCCTTCTCCTCCACCTTCTTTTTCCTCTTCTTCCTCCTCCCCTTCTTTCTTTTCTTTCTCTTCTTCCTCCTCCTCCTCTCTCTTCCTCTGCCTTCCTCCTCCTCCTCTTCCTCCTCCCCTTCTTCCTCCTCTTCCTCTTCCTCTTCTTTCTCCTCCTCTCCCTCCTCCAATGTGTGTTAAGAGGGGTTAAGATTGGCCTGCTGCCAATCTTAACAGGACATCCTTCTATAATCTACACTCTCGCTTCACTCTGAATAAAGCTATCTTGCTTCTCTGCAAGTCTGTGTGAATCCATCCCTTATTTTCAATTCTTTACATCAGAGGCCAAGAATCTGGAAACACTTGGACCAGACCCCAGCCACCAGAGACATGGGGATCCAGACTCAGGCTGTCAGGCTTGCCTGGCCAGCACTTTGCTCACTGAGATCCCAGCCCCCAAATTATGTATTTTCTCCATTGTTATTACATTGTCTGTCTTTATGTGTGTGATGGTTTGCGTGTGGTTGTCAGAGTACAACCGGAAGGAGTGGGTTCTCCTTCTACCATGAGTTCTGGAGATCGAACTCATCAGGATTGGCCGCAAGCCCCTTTGCCCACTGAACCATCATGCCAGGCAGCAAGCTATGTGTTTTCATCAGAAAAGCTGGCCGTGAGGCAAGCAACCTTTATGCATTAATGCACAATTTACTCTAAATCCTGTAGGGTGATCCGTGCTGTCCATAGAAACAAGCCAGGCAGAGGCATGGGCGCTTGCTTCAGATAAGAATTCAGATTAGGATAGTTAACAATGCTACAACCCACTCATCCCAACAGCAACAGAGAGGGATTGACCACAGGTCTGGTGACCCCACAGTTCACAAGTATCATGTGTCTTTAGTGAGCCAAGATTAAGGAGAAGGAAGAGGAAGAGGAGGAGGAGGAAGAAGAGGAGGAGGAAGAGGAAGAGGAGGAAGAGGAAGAAGAAGAGGAAGAGGAGGAAGAGGAGGAGGAGGAAGAGGAGGAAGAAGATGAAGAGGAGGAAGAGGAGGAGGAGGAGAAATAAAAGAAAGAAGGGGAGGAGGAAGAAGAGGAAAAAGAAGGTGGAGGAGAAGGAGAAAGAGAAGGAGAAGAGAAAAAATCTGGGGTCTGGGAGGAAACAGAGAGTCGAACCTGAGCCATGGGGACAGAAGCTGGCCAACAAGTTAACAGATATCATTAACATGGGATAAAATAAGAGAACCAGCAGAAAAAGGACAACATCCAGGCTAAGACAGACACAGAAAACTGGGTCATCTTCCAAACAAAGGCCCTGCCTTCATGACCTATTACACAGCCTTCAAAAACTACTGGACTGGTAACTACCAAATGTGGACCAACTCTTCAGAAGGGTTGGTCTGATATAAAAGCATATAAAGGCAAAGTGGAGGTCCTGGGAGGGGGACATGCCCCAGGGATCACTGAATGGCAGGGTGAGCTGTAAGTATCTGGTGCTGTTGGCCAGCAGCATCTGTCAAACCTTCAGGGCAGCAGCTCAGGGGGAAGGCATCATGGTCAAGTCACCAGTCCCACAGGAGAGAGTCACACAGTGAGTACAGTGGGGACGGACCCGTTTAACTAGGATGAGTGACCTTCCAGACAAAACCAAGGTGAGACAAAGGCCAGTGGGCAGTGGGAATGTCTTAGACACACTTAGCCTTAGTTGCCCATGGTCTCCATGTACTGAGATCACCCTGAGTGGAGCTCCCTGTGGGTAGGCTCAGGCCATTGCACACCCCAGTACTGGGGCAGATCTGTGAGCAGCAGAGAGCCCGGGACGTTCCCAGCTTCCCTCTACCATCGTCTCCAGAGCCGGCATCTGTGCAGAGAGAATTGTTCACTCACTCACTCAAAGGCAGGGCACCCACCAAAGTCGTACCCATTGCCTGGGCAGAGAGCATGAAATACTTAGACTCTTCATCAAGGGAGAATGCAGACGTCTTCCCAGGTACTAGCACACACACCCCAACCTTTTGACATTCAGACATAATGTTCTCATGTACAAAGTTTACACAGTGAGCCACACAATCAGGGGATACACACACACACACACACACACACACACACACACACACACACGGGCAAAACTGGTAATGTTTTAGATAAGTTTCTGATTCTGCATTAAGCTGCATTCAGAGCTGTCCTGACCCATGTAGGCCTGTATTAAAGGATTGCTGATTTATACACAGACAAAACAGCAAATTCTGCTTGGGAAAGACTGGCCCAAGGGGTAGAATGAAGGCGAGATGATTGGAGGAATGGTCCCCAACCAAAGGGAATCTGAGACCCACCCCTGCAGACCATTCCCCACAGCAAATAATCGCCTGGTACCCAGGGTCAGGAGCACCCAGGCTGGAAGCCTGAGTTCCTACGCAATCAAGAGCACAAGTGGATGGAACCCACCGCCCTCGGGAACTGAGAGGAAGGGGGAGGGGCAGGGAGGGTTGCCACGTGACAACCTGGGAAAGCAGTAGCTGTGGATGGGAATTACAGGCAGAAACCAGTTGAGGGACATCAGCTATGGAACTTGATGGAGTCAAGACCAGCATTCGGGGACATAAAGGAGAGGTTCTCGGACCTCACAAAGGGTGTTCTGTGGACCATGGGTGCTAGTCACTAATGTTTACTGTTTCGGACACTATCCAGCCCCGCTGTGTTTTAAGAAGTTCCACGGGGTGACATGGGTACATTCATATTTGCTGGCTGAGAGCATGGATCGGAGAAAAAAAGCTACAAGGGAGAAGGATACCTTACACCAGGCTTCCGAAGCCTGGAGACGTGCAGGGTCCAGAGCAATGAGTCTGACTGCGCAGGTTGTGTGCACTGCGTAAAAGTCCAACTGAGGGCAGGGCTGCCGTTTACCCTGAAAAGCAGGGTAAACTCCGCTTGTCAAGCAATGGGTCCAAACTGCGGGGCTCCTACAGAAAGCACTGATGCGGTCTGCACAGCGCCCTCGGCTTCAGCAGAGCGCCTGAACAAAGTCCACACCCCTCATCTTCAGCTTTGAAACTCATAAAAACCCTTGAATGTTAAGGGGGAAAAAATCCTTAAAAGATCTTTTTAAAGACAGATTTGAGGTAAACTCCCTTAACAGCAACCCTTGACCTCAGCTAACATGAGGCTAATTATATATAGTCTGTGCTTGTCCCACTTTGAGCATTTCTTGCCGAAATATTCACATGTTTCACGAAGGGAGAGCACCCTCGCTCTCTGCCAGGAAGCAGGGATTGGGGGCAGACGCACATGCAGTTTACACTGTGTTTGAAAATGCGTCCCTTCTAAGTAGCGTCTGTGCCAAATGCGGTATCACCTTGACTTTATAGATGGAGAAACTGAGACCCCCAAAGGCCAGATCACAGATCATTCTTTCATCTGTCCTCACCACAGGAGACCCAAGAAGCTCATGGAACATGACACGGCTCTAGGAAGAGTCCTGGATCTCGGGTCACAGCAATGAGGAAGTTTTCAGCCCAAAGCACACAGGTGAGGGTCAGAGAGGCACAGGGCCCTGTCACTTCCGGTGAGGAGGATGGGCACCGGAAGCTCAGCCCTGCACCACAGCCTCACAGGGCCTGGGCCATCCAGCCCAAAGCTATAGGGGTCCTCAACGTCTTCTGGATGACCAGCCACAGCAGACGCCAGCGATAAGGTCAAGGAATGGAAGGAAGCCAGCAGATTCTGGAAAGATCCGTGGGTGAGCCCTGGCTGACTGAAACAACCTGGAGAATCAAATGCTGACAATGAGCCTGTTGCCAGTTCCTGCTCCTCAGGCCCTTCTGGGTCCAGAACAAGCCAGGCTCCCACCTCTGCACCAGCCAGGACAGAGAGACTTCCCTCTACTCCATGAAACACAGCCAGGCCCCAAACGTATCAGCAGAGACGGGCCCCCAGCACCCTCTGCGTAGAAGCAATGTAAATCCGAAAAGCCCCATAGGATAGAGTGTGTCTGCCCTCTCTTATTGCCAGGAGATGATTGAAAATCCAGGATCATGTCACCAAAGTCATTTTTATCTATCACCCACACAAATCAATTTAAGCTCCCTAAAAATATGTCTTCTTAAATCCATTTTAAAGTATTCCAGTGAATATTGAACTCGGAATCATTTTGTGATTCATTTCTGAGTCTCACTGTGTATATCTGAATTACACATTTAGACAATTTGCATTGATTATAGTAACATATATACATACATAGTTCTATATCTCCTTCAAAGAAGTAGCTATTCAAAGTCTTTACCTGTTTTCGTGTTTAAAGACTTGTCCTTTCGCTGTTGTGGTTGGTTGGCTTGGTTGTGTGGTTTTTGTTTTGAGACAGGATCTTCCAGCCGGGCGGTGGTGGTGCATGCCTTTAATCCCAGCACTTGGGAGGCAGAGGCAGGTGGACTTCTGAGTTGGAGGCCAGCCTGGTCTACAGAGTAAAAACCCTGTCTCAAAAAACCAAAAAAAGAAAGAAGAAAGAAAGAAAGAAAGAAAGAAAGAAAGAAAGAAAGAAAGAAAGAAAGAAAGGAACGAAAAGAAAAGAAAAGAAAAGAAAAGAAAAGAAGGAAGGAGACAGGGTCTTTCTATGTAGTCTAGACTAGCCTTGAATTCAATATGTAGCTGTCAAGTTGACACAACAAACCTGTCATACAGAAAGAGAGGACCTCAACTGAAGAACTTCCCAGATCAGGCTGGTCTGTGGCCATGTTTGCCAGGCATTTTCTTAACTGGTAAGTGATGCAGGAAGGTCCAGCCCACTATGGGTGGTGCAATCCCTAGGCAATGGGCCTGGGCTTTATAAGAAAGGTAGCCTAGCAACACAGAGGAAACAAGCCAATTACCAAGGATTTCTGCTTCAGTTCCTGCCTCCAGATTCCTGCCTGAGTTCTTGCTGCAACCTCTTCCCCAGTGATGGACCACATAAGCCTCTCCTTTACCACATTGCATCAGGCCATGGTGTTTATTACAGGAAAAGAAAGCAAACATCTTTTATTTGAATAAAACTGAATTACTCAGCTTCTGTTTTAGTTGGGGTTGTGTCCTCTACAGTTTGGGTAGACATATATCCCCCAGAAATCTCTGTGTCAGAGGTATGGTCTGCAGCCCATGATGCTTCTGGGCAGTATTGGAACCTTTGAAGGCTCAGCTTTTAAATACACTCTTACCTGGACTTTGGAATTTTACTAGGCATGCATATTCATCCTTCTGTGGTGTTCTGTACCAGATCTGCACCCAGCTCTAGCCTGCCTGGCCTTCCAGAACTTGGTCCTTAATTATTAACAGGACTTCAGGCATTCCCCCTCTGTGATCCCAGACTGGGTATTAATTCCCTCCAGACAGAAATGGGTCTGGGAATGTAGCTCAGGTGGTAGAGTGCTTGCCTAGTGTGCATCAAGTCTTGGGTTCCATCCCCAGCAACTCATAAAACAGGTGTGGTAGCACACACCTATTTTTTTCTTTTTCTTTTTTTTAATTGGATATTATATTTACATTTCAGATTTTATCCCCTTACCCCATTCCCCACTACCACCCAGGAACCCCCTATCCCATCCCCCTCCTCCTGCCTCCACGAGAGTGTGCCCCACCTACCCCCCACTCCCACCTCTCCACTCTCAAATTCCTCCCCGCTTGGTGTTCAACCTTCATGGGACCAAGGATCTCCTCTCCCACCCATTCCCAACAAGGCCATCCTCCCCTAGGTATACAGCTGGAGTCATGGGTCCCTCCCTATGTGCTCCCAGGCTGGTGGTTTAGACCCTGGGGAGCTCTGGCTGGTTGGCACAGCACACACCTATTTATCCAGTATTCAGGAGGTAATCACAGGAGGAGCAGAAGTTTGAGGTCATCCTCAACTACACAGTGAGTTCAAGGCCAGCCTGGGATACGAGAGATTCCATCTATGAAAAAACAAAGTCTCATCAATATTGGACCTGACACATTTGCTGCCTTTCCTTGGGGATCCAATGAATCTTGGGGTCCAAGTGCCTGAAAATAGCTGTCTATTGTATTTTTTCTATTTTCCTACATTTTGTATGTGCACACATATATACATGTAAGTGCATATGTACATGCATGTATGTGTATATGTGTATTATGTGCTTATGTGCATGCATGTACATAGTGCATGCATGTCCATATGTGAATGCATGTGCATATATGCAGATATGTGCATATGTGCATGCTGTGCATATGTGCATGAATGTATATGTGCATGTATATATATGCACATGTGAATGCATGCACATATGTGCATGTATGCATGTACATGTGTGCATGCATGTGCATATGTACATACATGTACATGTGTACATGTATGTATATGCATATGTACATGCATGTATGTGCAGAGGCCAGAGATCCACAATATGAATATTCTCAACTGCTCTTTGCCTTATTTTTTGTAACAAGGGTTCCTGTACTTTGAGCTCACTGATTGGCTGGACTGGCTGGGCAATGAGCCCCTGGATTCTCCTCTCTTTGCCTTGATAACACTGAAATGACAGCTGTGCATTGCCATACCCAGCTTTTTATGTGGGTGCTGAGGATGGAAACTTGGGTCTTCATGCTTGCCCAACAAGTGCTTTGCTGAGCCACCTCCTCAGCCCCTGTTTAGATTTTAATTGTGTCAGGTTGACTCTGGTCCTGACTCACTGTCATGGTCAGTTGCGGAAATCAGACAATTTGTGGTGGAGAGCACATCACGTGTGGGATGATGTCATCAGTTCCATGTGCAATGGATGTGTAACTCACTGTGACACTGCAAACTTAGTGACACTTCTCTAAAAAAAATGGGGAGGGGGATTCTGCAAGATGTCTCAGAGGGTAAGGTGCCAGCCACCAAGCCTGAGGACCTAAGTTTGATCCCCAGGACCCACATGGTGGAAGGCAAGTGATTCTTGCAAGTTGTCTTCTGACCTCCGCACATGCTCTGTGGCGTGTGTGTGTGTGTGTGTGTGTGTGTGTGTGTATGCACACACTTAAAACATTTTTTAAATGTACAAAAAAATAAAACTTGTAACCAATTTTCTATTTTTTTCTAGTGATTTCTCTCATTTAGAAAATATATGTCAATATGAACGTTACTATTAAAAAATAAAAGCTCCTTTTATTTTCATTGAAAGTCAATCTCCTTAAGATCCCGTTGCCAGGACAAAGGATGAGAGTGAGCCATTTCGAGGCTCCTGTTGCTATGTTTCGTTATTGTCTCCAGAACGCTATGCTTGTTCCCGTTGCCTGGGAACAGGAGTACTATCTCTGCTGATTGCTGGCTCTGGGCTTATGTGTTTTAATTTCTTTTCTTTAGCTGGAACTGTGAGTAATGGCGCCTAGAAAAGGGTTCAATTTATTTTTCCTTCTTCTGTTAGAAAAATTGTGCATCTTCACATTGGATAATGAATGCCTGAGTTTCCTTGTGTACAAAGTATCCCTGAACTTTGATGACTGATCAGAAGGAATTACAGTGTTATATAACGTGTAACCTTGTGGCATTTTGTAGGGCTGTAAGATAGGTTTTTTTTTTTAATCCCTTAATTGTCTTCTAGTTTTTGTATAACTTTCATTTATGAGTATGTTTCTTTAAGAAGCCATAATGACTAGATTTTTTTTTTCTTGGATGGGTGTTGTATGCAGGGAACTGACCAATTCGGAAGGCTAGCTGGCTAGTGAGCTCCAGGATGCTCCTGGCTCTGTCTCCCCAGCTGAAAGATTATAGGCACCGCACTGCCACAACATCTGGCACTTTCCTTAGGTTCTGGAATCAGAACTCAGATCCTTCTGTTTGTGGCAAGCCCTTCATCCACTGAACCACTCGCCAGCCCCAGACTGTGTTCTCAGTGTCTTTATGCAGAGGATTCCATCCTTCCCTCCCCACCCCCTCTTGAATTGATACATCTGTGTATCGCCATCTCAACTCAGTTGTTACCACTGCTGTGGCTGGCTTCCTCTCTGTATCATCATGTGTGCTGCAGGAAATCACCAGGTCTCAGTTTCTCCCTTTCAACACATGTAGACCATGACTATGTTGTTACCACCATCTTCCAGTCCTACTATGGTCCCAGGACACTGATGTATGCAATTATCGGAGGCTGGGATGTAACTCAGTTGGTGACGTGTTTACTTAGCATGCTGGAAGCTCTGGGGTTTAACCCAGAACCATGTAAACTAGACCTGCTGATGCACGCCTGTGATCTCCGCACTGGGGAGTTGGGGGTGGGGGGCAAGAGAATCAGAAGTTCAAGGTCATCTTCAGCCACATAGTGAGTTTGAGGCATCATGGGTTACATGAGACATTATGACTCAAAAAAAAAAAAAAAGCAATTACTGAGAGCCTGCTAGGAACTCTCTGGAGGATAAGCATGTGGATTAACCCCAGGAATCCCAACTTTTTACAGAATTTGCATTGTAGCTTTTTGTGTTTCTAGTCTGATTTATAAACATTTACATTCCCTTGCTGACCATGCCTCTGCGAATGTTCTAGAATTTTTTCCATTTCAGGAGAACGTTCATCCAGTCTAAGCTGATACCGCTGCCCTTCCCTCTGAAAGGTCTTGCAGCTGTGGGACCTAAAGCCAGTGAATTATTTCAGTACCTTTTTATTCTAAAAGAAAGGTCAGCCTGGCCTGGGTTAAAGGTCAAGAGGAAGGTCAACCCAACCTTTAAAGGTCAACCTGGCTAGCCCTAGGGAATACTAGATGGCCTCTCTTACTCCATTTCATTCTCTGTAATTGAAATTTGTTTCATTCTTATGTCTGAATGTTCCTGCGTCTCAGATCCTTCCAGCTTTGACTAGAGTTATCTTTCTTTGATTGTTGTTCCTGTGTATATTCTGGTCATTCTCTGCACTGGCTGGATACAGCTCACCACGCAAGTCAGAACACGGATTGTCAGTGACTTCCGATAGCCGGGGCCTTCCCATGGGCAAGGCCGCAGCAGCTTACTCTACTCCATCCATCGAGTTCCTGACA
Source organism: Arvicanthis niloticus (assembly GCF_011762505.2). Classification (NCBI taxonomy): domain Eukaryota; kingdom Metazoa; phylum Chordata; class Mammalia; order Rodentia; family Muridae; genus Arvicanthis; species Arvicanthis niloticus. The sequence continues at coordinate 10,092,378 of NC_133429.1, read as the reverse complement.
GGACTAGCAAGGCCTGTCCATTTTTCTTGCCAAAGGGCAGCTGCTTCTGTGACTTGCGCTCAGCACAGGCCTGTCCTCCGTCCCGTGAAATGGCTACTTGTGTGGATGTGCGAACCTTCCTGTGAGCTCTGCAGAGACTAGAAACACTGGGGTCACACAAAGTCCTTTGTATAAGTGATGTCTGCCAAAGGAGACATGCCCCGGTCTGCTCTGGTGTGTGGTGGTGGAAGGGAACTGAGGAGGTGTGGTACCCTCTTATCCCTTCAGCCTAGCACAACGCAAGACCCAAAGAGCATGCTGGGAGTCCGAGAGCTGGCAGATCGCTTTGGCTCCAGCTGCTCCGGTGGAAGCTGCCTTCTCACTTCAGGGACCTGCCTCCTCCGGCTCCCCATATTTGGAACCAGAGCTGAGTTCCACCTTTTCCAGACACTCTTCTTGTCACCTCTTAATCTTTTGCACAAAACCAAACTTTACCCTGACACTTCCGTAAAGATCTCTGTAAATCTGGGCAGAACTGGTTAACTTTAAAAAAAAAAAATCTATTTACACTTAGAGAGTGGGAAGAAGCCAGGAATGAAAAGCTTTGGGTTTCAAAACTACACATATGGGCTTCTTTTTATTTATTAACAGCTTTTATGTATTTTCAATATTACCCCTGAAAGCAGCTGTTTCTCCGGGTTCCATTTCACACCTGCCTGTCACTTCAGATTTCCATGTGTTAATTTACAGATCTGAGCTGCAAGTGATAAGAGTGAATGAAGCCCAAGGTGATTTTTTCCGGGTTTGGAATTTTGCTTCCAGGTCCAAGGATTGCTTAGAGCCTCCGCACATCCTGCGAGGCTCCCAGACAGCCGCTGGCTTACGCTTCACCCCAAGCAAGTACTATTTTTGAGGTGTTAATACTAACGCAGCATTTGCCAAACTGATATTACTTATGTTTGTGTGGTTTTCCTCCACTACACTGTAAGACTGAAGAGAACACTTCCTAAACTCCATTAGTGTATAACTTTGCATTATGCAAATAAATAAGGCATAGTTAATCGGGGAAAGCTTGATTGTTTCTATTGCCCCAAATCTTAAGGAACTAGGAAAAGGCCTTATTGGGCTAGGTGTGTAGTCAGTATATGGAGCATTCCCCTAGCACACAGGAAGTCCTAGGTTCACTCCCTAGCATGACACAAACCATGTGACCCACACCTGTATTCTCAGTCCTTGGAAGGTGGAGGCAGGAGGCTGACGGTAGAGGTTATTCTCCTATTTATTGAGTTTGACACCAATCTGGACCTTGACAAGTTAAATAAGAAAAGAAGTTTTTATCATCCTGGCCCTGGAGACAAAGCCCCACACTCTGATTTACAGAGAGAAAGAAAGAAGAAGCAGTAACAAGAGGGTGTGACTTTCTCGGGTGTGGCGGGGAGGGGGTCCCAGGAGGGAAGGGCTCTTCCAGTTATCCGAGAGCAAAGATGAGTGATTAATACACAGCCAGTAATACTTGAATAGGGAAGTTCCCAGAGTGGTTAATAGACTCAAGTGGTTTGGGCTCACTGTGCTGCAAGCATCACTGCCCCTGCCATGGAGTTAAGATACATGAGTGGCTACCTTTTGGCTGTGGGGAGGAGCAAAGCCCAGCCCAGCGGGGTGGCTTCCTATTGGCCCTCCTGGGACCTTCTGTTTGTTCTGGTTGGTTGGCACTGTTGCATGTGGATCTATTAGATGTGAACGCCCTAGGTGGGGGTGTTCTAAGCAAATGGTTGCTGGGTGGGCTCATCCACTCATTCTTGCCACAGGAAGCCATTTCTTAAGACACTGGGGAGTGCCGGGTGGTGGTGATAACATATACCTTTAATCCCAGCACTCAGGAGGCAGAAAGCAGGTGGATCTCTGAGTTTGAGGCCAGGCTGATCTACAGAGTGAGTTCCAGGACTGCCAGGGATACACAGAGAAACCCTGTCTTGACAAACCAAAAAGGAAAAAAAAAAAAAAAACCCAAACCGACACTGGGGCCCACCAAGAGGAATCAGTAATAATATAATACTTTTGTCAACCAGTCAGTCCTGAAGGACACGAGGGTAAGATGTGGTACCTTAGTCCATCTTCCGTTGCTATAGCAGAATGCCAGAGAGTGGGTAACTTACGAATAATAGAAGTCATTTGGTTCATGGTTTTGGAGGCTGGGAAGTCACTAGCATGGCACCGTCTCCTGAGAAAGGCCTTCTTGCTGTGTCCTAACATGGAGGAGGGGACGCAGGCACCCGTGAGAGAGGGGACCAGCCCACATTCACCCTCTTACCAGAAACACACATGATTTTTTAATGTACTTCTGTGACAAAGACACTAACCCATTGGTGACAGAGGAGGACCGAAGTGTCTCCTCCAGGTCCCGCCCACCACGCTGTCTCAACAGCAATCAAAATTTCGACAGGAGCTTGGCGGGGTGGAGGGCACATTCACACCATGGCGCTCTGTAAGGACACAGCGTAGGGTCACGCTTAGACAGTGTCGTCTTTCTGCTGATGCCATCAGCTCCTTATGGGAGCAGGCCTCGTAACAAATATACCTGCCAGGCGGGCCCAGAGAACGTTCCCTCCAGGAACACCCAACTGTCATAATAATTTAATTCTTCACTACTGACGAGTGAAGGCCGTCCGCGACTCTTGAACATAAGCACACAGCCACCTCCACCCCCCAATATTCAGAACGTCATCTGGAGCAAAAGAAAAGGTGTGGAGGTAAGGGGAAAATAAATAAATAAATCTAGAGGAAATGAAGAGCAGGAAACCAAAACAGCCAAGAGGTGAGGGAGGAAACTGTTTACACAGAGGTGCCAAGAACGAGAGACTAAAAGAGACTCTAGAAAATTAATAATAGCTTACCCAAAACAAATTTAGCTGGAGGATGGGGAGATAAAATTGAAGAAAAATGCACAGAAAGAAGATTTAAAATTACAAAGAGAAAAGCGAGAGATGAGGGTGGTGGTTAATCTCCCCGGGAGGTGCAATACCCGGCTAATTGGGACCCCGAGAACATAAAATAACGAGCAGGAAATGATCAGAAAGAACCAGAAGCTTTCCCAGAAGTAAAGGAAGGCGCCTATATTCAGCAGGATGAATTAAAACCACCCACAAGAGGTTCATCATCGTAAAGCTCCGTGGCGCTAGGAAGATGCTCCCTGCGGAAGGCCATAAAGAGAGTAAAGCTATTGATCACTGGAGAAGCCCAGCTGGAAACTGCAAGGTAATGAGGGGTGCTCAGCCTCTGTGCCATCACCTCCGAGCTTAACCTCTCCTCTGCGTGGAAACCCAACAGCCGCAAAGGTGGATGAGGAAGATGATGTCAGGGAAATGTGGATGCTGAGAACAGAAAGGGAGCCAGCTTCCAAGTGGGTTTAGGGTTTGACTATCAGGACGGTGGGGAAAAGCTGGGGTGACCCCAGTGAACAGGGAGGTTCTCTCTCACAGGACCATTCTGGCCTCAGTAAAGGTTGGATGTGAGCTGAGCCACGGGGCTTTTGTCAATGAGTGTTATGGGAAAGCCTCAGACACTAGCTTCCCTCACATCTACCAGGATGGAGCACTCATTTCCAAGCTGGAACAACCTGAAAAACGCCCTCAAAAGAATTCAACTGGGCCTGAGATATAGCTCAGTCAGTAAAGTGTTTGCTCAGTATGCATCGGGCCCTGGGTTCAGTTCCCAGCTAGGCATAAAACCAGGTGAGGAGGTCCACACCTGTAGTCTCAGATTCCAAAGAAGTGGAGCTAAAAGAATCATGAGTTCAAAGCCATCCCCATCTGCATAGCAAGTTCTGTGCCAGCCTAGGGAACTAGGGTACATGAAACCTCTAAAAAATATAAAGCAAACTGCAAAAACAAAGGGAATCAAAGTAAGATTTAGGGTAACTCTGGGGGTGACATGAACTCAGTCTCCTGCCCGTGTCTAGCCCAGACATGCTTTGGTGCAAGCTTTTAGTGATGCCTCTATTCAATGTTCCAGCAGTTGTCACCCAAAACAAGAGAGGAGAGCAAAGAGAAAAAGGACATATGGTAGGCTGTCACTCAAGGGAAAGACCAGTAAAAACAGAAAACCACACCAATCGCCTAAGTGAACGAGCCCAGCATTTCAGCAATGAACAGGAAGGAGTCACCCATGATGACATCATCTAAGGAAACACTCGTGCATAAAGGAGAAAGAGCTAGGGCCAAAGGAAACAATGAATCTCTGTATTAGTCTGGCTTTCAGCTGCAGAGCTCCCTGTCTCATCTAACTGGATTTACCCAGTTTTCCAATAACTACTGAAAGTCCTTTGGGAGCTGAAGTGTCCCAGAGATGGCAATGAGCCAAACAGACAAAGCTCCTTCCATCAGAAAAGCATCCAGGAGGAGCAGCAGGTGCAAAGGCCCTGGGGTTGGAGCCAGCCCTGGACACAGTAGATGCTGCAGGGTGCAGTGTGGGGAAGAGAGTGGAGAGCTGTAGTGGATAAGTTTATGCATCACATAACCTTTCATTTCGTTGTGAAAGCCTGTCACTTCTGAGAGGGAGAGGGACAGCCACAGGAGGACTTTGGGCTAAAATGACCTGCCTTTAAACAGGTCTTTTTGGAGCTGATTTGAAAAGACTCTAGTGAGCAAGAAAGGGAGCCCTGAGATCGAGGGAGAGTGAGGGGAGCTTTGCAGTGGTCTATGAACAAGTGTTTGCCTCGTGGTGCTGGGTGGGAGACAAAGACTGACTTCAAGAATATTTTGCAGCTACATCTGATGGGCCTTGTAGGTGATTTTAGAATCTGCCCTGAGGAAAAAAGCCAGCAGAGAAAAGCAGAGTTATTATCTATGGAGTTTTTTTTTTTTTTTTTTTTTTTTTTTTTTTTTTTTTTTTTTTTTTTTTTTTTTTTGTTTTTGAAGACAGGGTTCCTCTGTGTAGCCCTGGCTGTCCTGGAACTCACTCTGTAGACCAGGCTGGCCTGGAACTCAGAAATCCACCTGCCTCTGCCTCCCAAGTGCTGGGATTAAAGGCGTGCGCCACCACTGCCCAGCTATGGAGATAAATTAATAGGGCCACAAGAGGATGAGCTTACAGGAAGCAGAATAGAAGGGGGGGCAGTTGGCTCGAGACAAGTTAAATGGATGATGCGATGCCTGTGTCTTATCGGCTGCCAGAGAATGAGGCTTTGTAGCTGAGAAACATTGAGTCCCCTGGGCTCTGTCAGAATCAAGTACCATCTAGCCAAGCAGCTCATACTCAATGTCCGTCATCAAATAGCCGAGTGCTGGGCTGAGCTCATCTGAAAGGCTGACTGGCAGAGGGTGAGGGGCTCTCCAGCTCACTCACATGGCTTTGACACCTCTGCCTGCATGCCAGCCACAGAGGCCGGTCCATAGGGCCATCTGGTGGTGTGGGAATCAGCTTTCTCCGGGGGGAGGGGGAAGCTAGAGAGAAAGGTAAAGAGTGTCTAAGAATGAAGGTACAGCAGTGTGTGTGTGTGTGTGTGTGTGTGTGTGTGTGTGTGTGTGTGTGTGTTCATAGAGGGGAGGAACATATGCATGGCACTATGTGGGGCTCAGAAGACAGCCTTGGGCGTGAGTCTTGCCACCTTTGGTTTGAGATGGGATCTCACATGGCCCATGGCCCAGAGACCCGCCTACCTCTGTCTCTCACATCACCAGAGCTTACATTACAACCACATCCCCCATATCCACCTTTCTACCTGGCTTCTGGGGATCAAAGCTCAGGTCCTCAGACTTGTGAGGCAAACTCTTTATGGACAGAGACATCTCCCTAGCTCCCAGGCAGTCTTTTATCCCCTAATTGCAGTAGCAATGTTTAACATTTCTTCTCTCAGTTAGAAGTGAGTCAGTCCGTCCAACCTACCCACACTCCGAGAAGGAGGACTACATGTGGGTGTGTATTTACGGTGCTGCCTCTCCTTGGACATCCTGTATAAGGTTAGAGACACTTGGGAAAATAGCTGTAATCTGGGGGAACTTCACTACCAGGAATATATTCTTGGTCAATCTTTTATTCTTATTTTATTACTCTATGCATATGGGTATTTTATCTTCATGTGTGTCTGGATCCCCTGGAACTGGAGTAACTACAGTATATGAGTACCACTTGAGTGATGGAAATTGAATCTGGGCCCTCTGAAGAGCGTCTGAGTCCATCTTTAAAGGAACAGGAAGAATCACTTCTAGGCCAAGTCTCCAGTGATGTGCACAAGAGCTGGTCAAGAAGAATCAAAGTGACCCCTGGAGCTACTAATACCAGAGGTCTGTCTCTCTGACCTCCTGTATCAGCCAAACAGTGCCAGGTGGTTCAAGTGGTTTCCTCTTGAAACTGCAGAATCAAAGTTTTCTAAGGAACATATATGGATTGCCATAGTTAGTTTTAACTATGACAATTGTCAGTTAGTTTTAACTGTCAACTTGGTTCAATTTCAAAATAGCCTAGGAACACAGTGTCAGTGAGGAATTGTTTACAGCAGTCTAGTCTATGGGCATGTCTATAGAGATTGGGTGAATTGTTTTAATTGATCTGGGAAGAACCAGACCACTGTGGGCAGCACCATTCTCTAACGCGCCTCCCCTAGAGCTTTGCATCCGCGGAGAAATCACGAGACGCAGAGATCAGGTAGTTACTGTAAACGAGGCTTTTTAATCTTTATCACCCACGTGGAGAAACGTGGAGAGACGCGGAAGGGTCGAGCTGAGGAAGGGGTCCCGCTTAAGTACAGTCCAGAGTGACGTATTCACTTTTGATTGGCTGTTCGCTCACCACCCAATATGCCTCGGGATTGGCAGTGGCTAAGGCACGCCTATCTGCCTAGCAACTGCGCAGCTAAATGTTTACATCTGGAGAAACATGCGGCCAGGGCCAATCTTGGAAATGCAAACGTGTAGCCACTGAAACAGCGGCTCACTACACCATTCCCTATGCAGGGGCCTGGTACTGTATAAGCGTGGAGAAGGTGAGCTGAGTAGTGAGAATGCATGCATCTTCTCTCTGCTCTTGACTGCAGATGTGGTTAGCTGCTTCAAATAGCTGCTGTTTAACTTCCCTGCAGTGATGGGCTGCAGCCTGGAACCATGAATTGAACAAACGCTTTCTTTCTTAAGGTTGCCTTTATCAGGATGTCTTACCACAGCAGCAGAAATAAAAGATGTTGGTGGAAAAACTGACATCTACATCCTAGTTACAGGGAGATGGAAATGCAATTTTAAAAATGTTTGTTATGGGAAGGGGGAGTTAGTATTGTGAAGAACAATCAAATGGAGAAGATATTCAGTAAGGCTGTTGGGGATCTATCTGTAAATGACAACTGCCAGCCATGGTGTGGAAGCAAGCGAAGTGACAGCAGAAAGCAGAGGCCATGAAACACATCTAACAGAAGACTCACAAAAACATATGGGTACATATTGTGCTCATTAAAAACTTCAAAGCACTAACAAAACACAAAAAAGAGCAGAGATCACGAAGTAAGGTTCAAAAAGTAAAGACACAAATGCATAAATTAATAATGCAGTAAACTGGGTAAGAGAAATGGATGAAAAACTCTCAAAATATAAAATAAGGGGTTGGAGAGATGGCTCTGTGGTTAAGTCTGCTCTTTTAAAGGACCCAGGTTCAATTCCCAGCACCCACATGGCAGCTCACAACTGTAACTCCAGTGCCAAGGGACCTGACAACCTCACACCAATGCACATAAAATAAAGTTAAATAAATTATTTTAAAAGAACATAAAACGAAAAGGCAAAGGAATGAAAAATCTGAAGGGGAAAAGAAAGACAAGAAGTATAGAAGGTGAATCAGAGAAAAATGGACTTTAACTGAGCTATCTCAGAACAAGAATGAGAAAGAGAAAGGCATGGAATTATTTTTAATTAAAAAAAAATCCTCCCTCTCACTCCCTGTCCTCTCTTCTCCTCTCTCCCCTTTCCTCCTTCTCTTTTTCTTCCTTTTCTCTCTTTCTCCCTCTCACCCCTCTCTTTCCTTTCTCTCTTTCTCCTTTTCTCCACTCCTCTCCCCATGGTGACTCCCCTGGCCTCAATCCTTGGGGCCAGTGAACTCACCTAAGACCAGCTTCCCAATAAACCTGCCTTTAATACACACACACACACACACACACACACACACACACACGTATATGTGTACATGTGTATATGTGCATATGTATATATGTATGTATATATATAGACACACACACATATATATATTCAGAACTAAAGAAGGATATTCTAATGGCCTCCTAAGTTCCAAGTCTGATGCACATGAAATGGCTCAGAAAGCCTTCAAATTATGACATTTCAGAACACTCAGGATAGAGGCTGGTAGAGTTGATTTAAAAAAAAAAAAAGAGCTGGCCCTTTTATGAGATTCACTATTCAACAACTGCTTCAGTCTCATGCCATATATTATTAGTTCATTTAAACTTCACACACAATAGGGCCAGGAGAGTTGACTCAGCCCTTCAGAGCACCTCCTGCTGTTCCACACCAGGCAGCTCCCAACCACCTGTAACTTCAGCTCAGGGCATCAGAAGCCCTCTTACAGCAGAGCCACAGACCACAGTCATCCACGTGGCCTTTGGTGGGGCCACAAACATCAACATAGTCCTGGCCGCAGTAGGAGCAGTCAGATCATAGACCCGGATGTGGTGGCTCTCAGTGGCAACACGGGCCTGGATTCAGCATGACCCCAGGTGGCAGAGCAGGCTACCAACATTGATGTGGCCCCCAGTAGCAGTATTACCCACAGACCTCAACATGGTTTCAGGCTGCAGCACAGACCATGGACATCTATACGGCCTCTGATGGTAGCACAAGCCATGGACATTAGCATAGACCTGGCTGTACCAATAGACTGCATCTGCCTCCTAAGGCCATGGTGATGCCCAGGGCCATCCTGCCACAGAGGGCCATATCAGGGTCCATGGTCTTAGTGCAGCTGGATCTACACTGATGTCCATGGCCTGTGCTACCACCGAAGGCCTCATGGATGTCCATGGTCTATGCTCCTGCCTGAAGCCATGTTGATGTCCATGATCCCAGCTGCATTGGAGGGCTTGTCTGGGTCCTGGCCCTATTGCAACTGGGAACCCTGTTCATGGTCTGTGCTGACCCCAGAAAACATACAGAAACCCATGATCCATAAAAAGCACATAAACTTTGACAGTGACTTCAATGCCTTCAGACGCACACTTGAGAAAAAGGGACGTGGAAGACTTCTGTGACAACCCCTCCCTCCACCTCACACCCCACCCCCAAATGGTAACAGCCTAGTTAATCTTCAAAACTGTGATAGGTGCTGAAGTGTCTCTGCACAAGAGATGGCTTCCAGCAGGGTGTGGGAGGGGAGGGACTCAGTTCTACTTAAGGGGCAGCCCCTGAGAGTTTGACCACACTCCAGTGAGTATACTGTTAACACAAATTGTACTTTTAGGAGGAGAGTCATGGGGGAGGGGGCACACAAGGAAAGACTGGGAAGCAAATATGATACAGTGTATAATGTGAAATCCTCAAGCCATCAATAAAAATATTATGTTGGAAAAACCAAAAAAAAATTAAAACAAAGCCTTAGCCTTGACCTTGTAGGCATCTACACTTACATCACACACACACACACACACACACACACACACATCATACCATCATACATACACACCACACACACAAACATCACACATACACACCACACACACACATATCACACACACACCACACACACACACATCACATATATACCATACACATACATCCCTCTCTCTCTTTCTCTCTCTCTCTCTCTCTCTCTCTCTCTCTCTCTTTCACACACACACACACACACACACACACACACACACAAATACAAATGTAAAAAATGGATCTTTAAACCTTAAAATACTCCTAAGAATCGGCTACTATTTGCATGTGTTTTTTCAGTTGAAAACAAGGAGCTTATCCATGGAAACACAGCTGGCTCATGGGAAAGTGGGGTTCATACCTGAAGTCTGCCAGATCACCTTAGTTCCTTAATTACCACTTCCTTTTAGAAATCGGGAAAGAGCTGCTTCCAAACTTCTGGCTAAATAAAAAGATTTTTAATGCAGAATTTTAAATATAAATCAATTGTTAGGGATCATAACACATTTTCACATGTGCAAAAACTTAGTGCAAAAGCTCAGATGTGGGAAAACCCACTTCCAGATGTCCAAAGCATGAGTGTATCAGCATATTAAACACGCTCCGGGAATCTGAAGCTGTGTAGTCAATGTGTCCAATTAATACTATGGTTAACCTTGATCATTATTTGATAGGATCTGGAATCAACTAAGAGACCTGACTGGGGTGGATCCATGAGGGCATTTCCAGAAAGGACACACTAAGGGGAGAAAACCCTCCCTCAGAGTGGGCAGCACCTTCTGGCAGGCATGACCCAGAGATAAGGAGTTCTGAGGAAGAAACACTTAAGTGTAGCCACCCCCGGTCGCTGCCACTGTCTTTCATGGATGTCAGAATCCCACTTCTTTATCTCTCCCCCAAAGGGCTGTAGACCCCGAAGACCAGTGACTCTCCAGAAATCTCCCAAGCCTTCAGCACCAGACTGGGACTGCTCAGGCATTCAGCCTTTGAGACTGCACAGGCGCCAGGTTCTCAGACTCTCCAGTGCACAGACGGCCACTGTTGGACTTCCCAGACCTTTCTATTACGTAAGCCATTCTAGTAAACCCCCTTCGGAATGTATAGTCCTTCTATCAGCTCTGTTCCCGTAGAAAACCATGTGTATTCCCTTCCTCTTGGGCAAGACAGATAAGACGTCTGTTTCTTTGCCAGCTGTGACTTTGGCCCAGGAAGGGCTGCAGCTGGAACCTGATACAACTTCCAAAGAGACCAAAACTTGACACACCAGGAACCAAGCCAAGCTGCTGAGAAGGGACTGGGGGTGTGGGGCAAGTGGGGTGTGGAGGGCGGGGGTTAGGGGAAGATAGGGGGAACTTTGGCTCAGGAACAAAGACTGACTCAGGCCTCTCAGTGACTCACGACTTTGGGCCCCATGTGCCTTCTGAGCCATCAGGACGAGTGTCAGTTCCCTCACCCATAACCTTCCTCTCCAAATGGAGCCCTGAGCTTTCCATGTGAACAGAGGGGGGATCAGAGCAACAGAGCCCAGAGGATCCTCACTGAAGGGAGATGTGATCCCCACAGTCTTAGAAATAACTGAGAGCCGGGTGTCTGCTGATCATCCTGGGTAATGAGCATGGAATACTGGCTGTAAAGACAGCTGTCAACTTAGGACCTCATTTGTACCCATGTCGGTGAGGTCTGAGGAAACTTGATTTTCATTTGTTTTTGTTTCGTTTTTTCGTTTTTTGAGACAGGGTTTCTCTGTGTAGCCCTGGCTGTCCTCCAACTCAGAAATCCGCCTGCCTCTGCCTCCCAAGTGCTGGGATTAAAGGCGTGCGCCACCACTGCCTGGCTGATTTTCATTTGTATGGCTAGAGAGTTCTCATCTGTATAGCAGGTGTGCTGTATCCTAGCTGCTTTTTAAAGGAACATCATTCCAGTCTACACATCCCATGCCATACCATCCTCGCCATCGGTGGATCTCATCTCGGAGGGATGCACAGACAGCATCATCATGTCATCATCATCATCATCATCACCATCACCATCACCATCAGCAGCAGCAGTAACAACAACAACAGCATCAGCAGCAGATCTAAGAACATTACGAAGTGTAGACTCCCAAGGCTTGCTCCAGACCTATAAAAGTAGCATCTTCCCCGAGCAAAAGCTCCAAGTCATTGACCTGCACATTAGTTTGAGGCTCGTGTGTGTGTGTGTGTGTGTGTGTGTGTGTGTGTGTGTCTGTGTGTGTCTGTGTCTGTGTTTAGTGTGCCCTTGCAGAGGACCACGGACCTCCAGATCCTTCTCTCTCTATTGTGACCCAGCCATGAGGTAACCAGATTCATTCTGCCACACAAACACTCTAGCCTGACTTGCTGCTTTGCCTTGGGACCAATGGGTCATGGACTGGAACCTTTGAAAACATGAGCCAAAACAAACTGTCTCTCTCTGTAAGCTGATTGGTTTAGATCCTTGTCGAAGTAATGGAAACTGGTTTGTGCACCATGACAACATTTCTGAGAAGAGGTTTGAACAGTTATTTCTTTTCCTTCTGCCTTCTGTAGCTTACCGGCTTAGGCTTTTCCCCTCCTCAGTAAATAGCACTTTGACCAGTGTTGACAGGAGTCAGCCACGCCGGAGCTGGGAGATAAAACACCAACTAACTCAAATCAAAACGGATGACGAGTGCTAAGAAGCATCCTGTCGGTTGTGCATATGAAGCTACTTGATGTAGTGGAGAAGGACCCTTTGGAGACGGGAGAGAAGTGGGGGTTGAGGGGGAGCTGGAAGTTTAGTTTACACTGGTAAACTTCATCTCACAAGCACACACAGAAACGACCATCACTTGGTCATTCTTAGAAAGCCACCTACCAAGTATTTTCCATGCAAGGCTACCCCGAAGCCAATAATAAAATCCAATAAGGTGTTGCTAATTACATTCTCTAATGAATTGTGAGGCCGCCTGATCCACAGACCAGGGGTGGTCTAGTCAATAGCTGTGTTCAATAGTCTCAATTACTTACATAGTCTGTCTAATTTTGGTGTTAATTGTGCCTGTTAATCCATGCAGAATGGTTTTAAATTCCTGAAGAATGGTTAATATGTTGATTCCTCCCAGGCCACGTCGTCCTTTGTCCAGATCCATAGCTGAGGCTCCACAAGAGTGTCTCCATCTTGTCCCTGGAGACAAGATCACAAAATCCCAGATCCTTCCTCAGATGGGATTATTCACAACAACATTGAACTCAGCCTCAGTGCCAACCCTCCAAGTGTCTCTCCAGTAGAACTTCTGTGGAGGGGCTGGCCGGATGGTTCAGTGAGTAGGTAGCATGTTTCCTGTATAAACCCAAGAACCTGAGTTTGAATCCCCAGCACCCACAGAATGTGGGTGTGCTGACATTTGTCTGTAACTCTGCTGTTGGGGAAACAGATGAACCCCAGGGGCCTGCTGGGCAGCCCCTGTAGCTGAATTGTTGACTCTAGGCCTAGAGACCACGTCATAAGAAGTAAGGCTGGTACGATCACTCCGTGGCTAAAGGTCCTGCCTCTAAGGCTGAAGAACAGAGTTCAGTCCCCGGAATCCACATGTGGAAGGAGAGAACCAACTCCAGCAAGCTGTTCTCCGACCTCGGCACGCATGCTCTGATGGGCACAATAACTACTCCATCCTCCTAAAAATAAAGTAACAAAAATATTTTTTAAACAACACGGAGAACAATAAAGGATGACACCCGATGTTAGCCCCACACACTCCCAAGACAGGTGAATCGCGCTGGACCTTCCTTCCTCCTGTGGTCTCCTCATGGGACCCTTTCCTCTTTCTCATCTTCCACAGTGACAGGAGTCCCTCAGCCAGGCTCCGTGGTGCCAGCTCTCCTTGCAGGTTCTCTTTCCTCCAGTAGGGGGAGTCGTGAGCAGCCAGCGAGGGAGGGTTGAGTTCTGCTGCTGTTCACCTTAAAATAAGGTCTGAGGTGGCTTCGTGGCCGTCCTGTGGCCCCTCCTGCCCGAATTCCTTTAGGTGTCTCTTTATGTTTCTTTTTAGTTTCTCCTGACCCCTGGGTGGGGGGTACGGTGGAGGACAAGGTTGGGGCAGAGCGTCGAGGTGCACATACACAAGTTGCTTTTCCACTTACACATCATAAAATATCTGGAGAAATAGAATTGTACACAGCAGCATGTGGTTTATAAATTTAGCACTGAATGTCTGTCGTCTTTGCAATCATCAACCCGTACTGACACCTGCACCTTCCCACGTGGAGATCACTGGCCTTCCCACGTGTTATTTGCTAGGCACACTGAACTAACTCCATTCTGTCAAGAGGAGGAGCGATTTCACATATGGCATGTAATAAAGACTTATTAACTTCCCTGATGGTCCACAGTGGCTTGCATTGCTGCCCAATAACACCTGTCTCCTTAATATGAAGCCACATGAACTCACAGAGTGAGCCAGATCCAATTAGCCATCCACCACAAACAGGCGTTTCCCATTCGGTTCTATTTGAGTTTTAAAACGCTATTAGCAGAAACCCTTAAGTGCTCAGAGAAGCTAAACACCATTTTCAGATACTGTGTAATGACTCCACCATGAATATTTGCCTATAGCCACAGGAGCAGACTCCATATCCAAAGGGTGTCATTACAAGAGGAACTATGTCTCTAGAGAGATGGCTTAGTGGTTAAGTGCACTGGCTGCTCTTCCAGAGGACCCGGGTTAAATTCCCTGAACCACATAAGGGTTCCCAACCATCTGTAACTCCGGTCCCAGGGAATTCAATGCCTTCCTCTGGCCTCTGCAGGTACCAGGCACACACAGACAGACATGCAGACAAGACAAATAAATGAAGTTAAGTAAAAGAGGAAACTCTGTGATGAGCCACTGACAGTTCTTAGTTCAAATCACCTTCTGGAGTTTTCTCTGCTGTACAGGCAGGTGTGTGTTCCCTGAGGCCATGGGCTGCATGTGGCCAAGGATAGCAATGGATGCTGTCCTACACAAAGTTCTAAGGCTTCCTAAAACACAAGGAGATTTTTTTTTTTGTAGCTTGATTGCATGGCTTGCGGATGCTATCATGTTGCAATAGCAAAAGGTTGGATGTGCCTGCATGTGTGCAGATCATTTCATAAAGTCTGGATTGAATGGCCCCACATGTATGTGCACATACATGGCTGCATGTGAGATGGTGATGCTCGGATCCTGGATACGAGCATCATCTGTCAGTTCACTGCAGGATGCGATGCCCAAAGCAAAGGAGAATATTCTGGAAGCCTCTAAAGATGCATTTCAAACTTTCCCTCCTACAGGCTGAACTAAATGGGGCTCTCCTGAACTCCTAGCCGCTGGGAGATTACAGGTTATATGCAGTGAGGTTCAGATGAACTTCCCACTCCCTTGGGAAGGGTTGGGCCAGGCTCCAGATTTCTCTGTGGACACTGTCATTTTTATTTGAATGGAAAGGATTTGGGAGGATATCTTATTTATTAAACAAACGAAAAGAGATTTAACATTTGAAAAGCAGTCTTTGTTTGAGGTAATACTTTCTACATATTTGCCGTGTATAATGTCCTTTCCTTCCCTCTCTCTGATCATGTATTCACAGCTACTTTTAGCTTTAGTGTCTTTCTATGTTGACCAACAGGTCAGTGTTCTCTAGAGTCACAGAACTTTTAGAATGTCTCTATACACTAAGGGAATTTATTGTAATGACTTACAGTCTGTAGTCCAACTAACCCAACAATGGGCACTTGGGAATGGGAAGTCCAAGAATCTAGTAGTTGTTCAGTCCACGAGACTAGTTGTCTCATCTGGTTTCTGTATAAGTTGGAATCTAAAGAGGTAGATTCCAACAGATGTGCTAAGAAGAGTGAGTCATCCTTTTTCCAGTGTCCTTATATAGGCCTCCAGCAGAAGGTGTGACCCAAATTAAAGGTGTGCACCACCACCCCTGGATTTGGAACTTGTTTTGTTCCAGGCTGACCTTGAACTCAGAGATCTGCTTGCCTCAGTTTCCTGGGATTAAAGGCATGTACTACCTTTCCTGGGCTTAAGCTTGTCATAGCCACTATGGCTCAAGATCTCCATGTCAAGATCAGAAGCCTCGAGATCTGGATCACAGGTGTGTCCTTCATTTCTAGATTGTAGTTCATTCCAGATGTAGTCAAGATTGGCAGAGCCATCTCCTACGCTGGCGTCTCCTGGGTGGCAGGGCCAGTGTTTCTGGCTGGCTGTTTCTAGCTGCTGCACACGTGGTTTCTGGCCATGCAACATGGCGGCTGAGATAGGCAGACACCCCCACCCCCCTCAGCTTACATAGTTGGCCTGACCACCGGCGGTCATTTTAAATAATTAATACAACAGGTTTGCTCTGAGCAAGTCATACAATGTCGGTCACCTTCCCTTGGCATGAGTGACTGAATGAGAATGTCCCCCCTCCCCTTCACAGGCTCTTATATTTGGATGCTTTGTCCCTACTTGGTGGAACTGTTTTTAGAAGGATCAGGAGGTGTGGCCTTGTTAGGGGAGGTATATCACTGAAGGTGAATTTTTAGGTTTCAAAAGCCTATGGGGCCAGGCTCGGGCTCAGTCTCTCAATCTCTCTGTCTCTGTTGTCTCTGTCTCTCTCTGTCTCTGTCTGTCTATCTGTCTGTCTCTCTCTCTGTCTCTCTCTCTCCCTCAACTTGTGCATACGATGCAAGCTCTCAGCCGCTGTTCCAGCACCATGCCCGTCATCACGCTCCCCAGTATGATGGTCATGGACTCACTCACCCTCTGAAATTGTAAGGAAGTCCCCAGTTAAATGCTTTCTTTTATACATTGTCTTGGTCTCTGTGTTGTTTCACAGCAATAGAACACTGGCAAGTGGCATGCATGCTAGCCTGGTGTGTGGCCCTCGTTCTTTGCTTTTTGGTAGTGGACCTGGTGCTGGAAGAGGCAACCGGTTACATGTGGTCACCGCTCTCATGGCCAGCGTCCCAGTGACTCACTTAGATTTTCTACTACACAGTGACTCTTGTTGAGTCAGCCATATGGCCTTGAGCTCCCTGAAGCCTCAAGCCCTTTAGCCTTCTAGACCACAGTGTCCTTGAACATCAAGTCAAATGTCTTGTTCATGTTCAGGCAAATGGTTCATGTTCAGGCAAGTGTTGCCTCCTTTCCTTCTTGGGCAGACAGAAGGACCACGCTTCCTAGTGTCCCCTGCAGTTAAATTGGGCCTTGGATAAATGTGGCAAGCCATTCCCATGCCTGGTTCCTGGATGTCACAGTTCCTTTCTCTACTCCATCGGGTTGCTCCAGCTTCTCCTCTGGCTTTCTGTAACCTCCCACCTCAGCAGTGAGAAACCTGGCCTCAGCCATGCACACAGTTAACTGATCAACTCCAGTGCAGTAGGATCCACACTGGCAGGGGACACTTGGTGAACAGCCAATGTTAGACTGCCTCCTGTTGTGCGTTGATGCTATCTTTCTCCACGGTGTCAGAGTTTCCTGTGAAAAGACTAATGCTTACTATAAAGGCTTTCTGGGGGAGACGGCTGTTTCCCTCTATGCTGAGTTTCGAGGTTGTATATTGAAGGTGATGTGGCTGTGTAGGAAGAGGAAATTCATGACCCACACCTGGCTTCAAGCCTTTTGTGTGGCCTCACAGGGTTTCACTCCATCCTATCTTCAAGAACACAAGCTTCATCCCACCTATGGTAAGGATTCCCCATATTTCTGGGGCCTGAAGAGATGGCTCAGTGGTTAAATGTTTGCTATGGAAGCATGAGAAACTGTTAGGATTCCTAGAACCCACATAAAAGCCAGGCGTGGTGGCACATCCCTGTTACCCCAGGACTAGGAGGCCAGAGAAGATGGCACCCAAGACCTTACTGGCAGCCAGTCTAGGTGGTCAGTGAACTCAGGTCAGAGCTGCTGCCTCAAGAAATAAAGTGGAGAGAGATAGAGGTGAGACACCTGATGTCTACCTGTGCACCCACATGCGTGTACATATGCACGTGCACTACACACACACACACACACACACGAACACATATGCATACACAGAGTAAAAATGAGTTAAATGAAATAACTTCTGGAAATTTCCAAGAATAAGAAGGAGGGCTTCAACTTGCCTAGACCTTTCTTGTGGATCTTATCTGCTGACTTCTCTTGGTTTTGTTTGCATTGTATTTTTGACAGGATCTCATGTAGCCTAGGCTGCCCTCTTTATGAAGCCAAGGATGACATCCAACGTCTGATCTTCCTGCCTTCGCTCCTGCTGGGCACTTGGGCACACATCGCTATGCCTGTTTTATGCCATGCTGGAGGCTTGCTGCATGCTAGGCATGCCACTACCAACTGAGCTCAGTCCCAGCCCTCCCCTAAGTTCTTTTGTGGACTTTGCCTTGCTTCACGTTTGCTTCCTCTCTTCCAACCCTTGCCATCCCATAACACCTACCTTTCAACCCTTGCCATCCCATAACACCTACCTTCCAACTCTTGCCATCCCATAACACCTACCTTCCAACACAAAGATGTTTTATTGGACTGTTTTACTATGAGTTCTACTTTTTGTTGCCTGGATTTTTAATTATTATTTTATTTTTATGTGTATGGATCTTTTGCCTGTTTGTGCATACCATGTGTGAAAGTATGAAAGGCCAGAAAAGGGCATCAGGTCCCTGGAACTGGATGCAGAATCTGGAAATGCAAGCCCGGGCCTCTGGGAGAGCAAACAGTGCTCCTAACCGCTGGGCCACCTCTCCAGACCCTACTGTTTGACTTTTTGACACTGTTTGTGCAAGTCCACCCTGACCTTGGACTGTTGACATAGCCCAGGATGGCTTTTAGCTTGAAATGCCCCTGCTCACCTCCTCAGAGGGCCCTGGTGGTTACAGGCATGTCCCCCCACCCCTGCACTTCACAGGTTGACATTTCAAGTCCACTCCTATTCCTATTTTGAGGGAGGCTGGGGCCTGCAATGGCCCGAGGGTCTGGGGGCTCCCTTGGGTGATATAGGAAAGAAATATAGGTTGAGGTGGGTACTTCTAGCTACAGGTGGCTTTATGGATAGTGGGGCGCTTTCTAAAAAAAAAAAAAACACCTATTGTAAAAACTATAATTTCTTCAGATTTGTCAGAAAGATAAGATTTTAGCGTTTGCCAATCTCCATCTTGAAACTGGTCCATCCTTGAGAACATAAGACTGACACATGGCTTTCTTTCCTCTGAAGTAGCATTTCCAGCTTTCCAGCAGCCGCTGAGTGCATTGTTTGAGAACTGTCTATACCAGCGAGTGCATTTCCCAGCTAAAGTCATAGCTGCAATTTTTTTCCAGCTGAAAAGGTTTTTGTTTGGTTTGGGTTTGATCTTTCCCTGCCTCTGGTTTCTGATTCTTCCAACTTATGATTTAAAAATAATTTATGACATAAGTCACCCGAAGACCAGGTCTCTTGGCATCTGCTAGGGAGGTAGAGCCCAGACCCCTGCGGGTGGGGTGATCTGTATTCCGATTTCCCAGGTCACAAAACATATTTTCTGAGCCCTACAGGAAAGACACTTTCCAGTCACTTTTTGTGTGGGAGGTTCAGATGCTGTTATTCTGGATCCCATGCTGTTACTCAAACTTGAATAAATCATTTGGAGAAAGGGATGTTTATCCAGCCCATCCTACCTCTCTCCCATTTAGCTGGGGTTTTTCTTGTTTAAATTTCTTGGCTATCTTATGAGGCAGGCACTGCTACTGCATTTTATAAATGAGAAAGACACCTGAGTCTTTGGGATTAAATCTCCTACCCAGAAAAAAAATGGGAATAAACATGCATGCATGCATACATACATTCATACACACATACATACATACATACATACATACATACATACATACATACATAGTGGGTCTGGGAAGATGGCTCCCCACTTAAAGAGTGCTAGTTGAGGGGCTGGAGAGATGGCTCAGAGGTTAAGAGCACTGTCTGTTCTTCCAGAGGTCCTGAGTTCAATTCTCAGCAACCATATGATTCATAACCATATGTAACAAGATCTGGTGCCCTCTTCTGGCCTACAGGCAGACATGCAGGCAGCACACTATAGACATAATAAAGTTCCCATACGTTAGAGGATCTAATGCCATCTCTTGGCCTGTATGAGTCCTACATGTATGTAGTACACATACATATGTATAGGGCAAAACATCTTGTGTGTGGTGTGTGTGTGTGTGTGTAGTGGTGTGTGTGTATATGTAGTGGTGTGTGTGTGTGTGTTTGTGTGTATAGTGGGGTGTGTGTGTATATTATAGTGTGGTGTGTGTGTGTATGTTGTGGTGTGTGTATGTAGTGGTGTGTGTGTGTATGTAGTGGTGTGTGTGTGTATGTTGTGGTGTGTGTGTGTATGTGTGTGTGTGTGTGTGTGTTTGTGTATGGTATGTGTTCCTCCCTGTCAACTGTGTCATTCCTGGCTAACTTCCTATTTTCCACCAAGAGAGAAACGCCCATCACTCACTCTTGTTCTGTACACTCCCCAGCTCTTCAGAACCTGTTTGGTTGAAACAGAATAGATTTTTTTTGGCCTTGCATTTCCTTAAGATCATTCATTCAAAACTGCTTCTATCCTGCCTCCATCGTCCTGTTAAACACTGGCTTAACAACATCGTCCTGTTAAACAACGAGTCGGAAGTATACTTTAAAGGCCAGTCATGAAGAGTTAAGACTGAGAACATGCTCACCCATGTGTCTGGGGTCATGTTGACTTGAACTTAACATTTGGACTTTTATAGCAGACATGTAGAATGGCAGTCTTCTGAACATCTGGGCTGAGTCCTGCATCCTAACTTGTGAGCGCTCACCCTGTGGGCTGCATCTCCACCTTTCACACAGTGACTGGTGGGGGTTGAGATGGTGGGCGGGGCAGTGGGGGCCCAGAACATAGTAGAAAGTGTGATGTCATGAACTTGTGAAACCCATACCTAGCCTGGCTCCGCTTTCTCAGGATTGACTTGGTGAGATGGCTCAGCAGTGAAGTGTGTTTCCAGGTTTTCCAAGATAACAAGAGTTTAATTCCCAGACCTAGTGTCAGGTGGTCCACAACTACCTAGCTTCGGGGGATCCAATGCTGTCTTCTGGCCTCTGTGGGCACCTGCACACATGAAGCATACACATAAATAAAAACAAAAAACAAACCAGCAAAAGACTAATCAGAGAAAGTATCACCATAGCAACCAAAGATAGTATACCACCTACAAGGGCCACTTGGGCAACAGTGGGTAAATGCCTTTAGGGTTTGGACACCATCACCTCCCACCCAGTAGGCCACTGATATGTGGCCCAGAACCTGCAGGATGGATGGAGACTGTTTTGACTATACTCTTCAGATGCTCGGGGCTAGACACAGTGCTACAATCAGAAGGTTGGCAAGCCCAAGGGCTATGAGCTCCAAACTTATCCTGTGTGTGATGTGTGGATCACCCCAAACAACACATTCTAGGCAGGAAGAGTGGTCTGCTCATGGACTTGCCTTCCTGGGGCTGGCTCAGAAGCCCCAAACAAGCCCATAAGCCAATATCTCTGGACCCGGCAGGGCCTTATGCAAGAGAGGAGAAGGCTAGAGGGGCTCCTGAGAGAGACAGCCAAGTTTTCGAAGTCTCAGGCTATGAAGGGTGACTTACCAAGCTGTAAGAGGGACCAACCCTAGGCTGGGGTACCTCCCTGGATGGTACCTCTGACACTTGACTACTGTGAGGAGCTGAAGCAGGGGATGAGAACACTGCTAAGGGGCCAAGCTAGGCTGATTCTAGCTGCTCCTTCAGCCCCATGTGGTGACTAACCACAGATGTGTTCTAATAAAACTTTATTGAGAGTAGCAGGCAGCAAGCAGAATGTGGTCACAGGACAGAGACAGGCACTTTATGGTTACCTGTTCAGAGGTAATGGGGAAATTAGACAACAAATGGTAAGCGTATTTGTGATTTTGTTACAGATGGCCAGAGTCCCCTCTGTTACTGTTACTGTCTGGCTCTACCACCATCAGATATGCCCACCTCCCTACAGCCTTGCCAAGAACACATTTTATTCAGTTTTGAGGTTTTGCCAGTCTAATAGGTAATACACAGTACACAAGAATCAATTCATGTTTTGTTTCTTGAGTCAGGGTCTCATGCATCTCAAACTTGCCCTGTTGCTGTGGAATGACCTGCAACCCTGATCCTCCTGCCTCCACCAGTGCCCCAGCCCTGGCCTTGTTTTGATCTTGAGGACTGAACATCAACTGTTTCTGTCATGAAACCATCCACAGGTTGCTTCACTCTCCAATCGTTGGTTCCCGACCGACAGAAGTTCTTCACAGGTGTGAGGAGTCAGCCTTTATGTATACTTTGTAGGTACTGGCTACAACCGGCTATTGGAACAGCTATGCTTGGCGGTGACAATGTTGTTCAACCCAGCTGTCAGTCATTAAGAGGTGGCACCATCCACTGGCATTGGGAAGAACAGACTCACTCAATGGAGAGGCTGGGACTGGAGAGGCAAAGTAGGAATTAGCATAGACCATTTAACAGTGTCGTGGGAAGCCTCAGAGAATACAGTAGACTCTGACACTGAGAAGCTGAGAAAGAACGAACCTGGGAAATAAGGAAGGGGAGCCCTCTGGTGTAGGGATGAGAACACGGGCAGATCCCCAGAGCAGAGCTAAGACAGGTGCCAAGCTCTTCCATGCACTTGGGTGACAGACAACTTCCCATCATGTTGTGTGGTGTTGTGTTAAGGGGACTCTTTTTGGTGGGAATTAACCACTAGATTTGGCACAATACAGACTGTTGGTGACCTGGATAAGTGTACTTTATAGAACTGTTGGGGACAGGTCACTGTCCCCAGGACTAGTGGTGACAGTAGTCAGCAGTGCATGCAGTTGCCTGAGACTGAAGGAATTTGATCTAAGGCTGGACAGAGTGGGCATATGTCTTTATCAGGCCATACTCCATGGTTCAGGGCTGGGGGGAGGAGAGGGGAAAGAGGGAGGAGACAGAGACAGTGAGGAACAGGAGACAAATTCGAGCTATGTTTTGTCAGAGCCAGGCTCTGTCTGGGAAGGACTGATGGACCCAGTGTTCTTTGTGGGATGAAGGGAAGACAGGAGCTCTCACAGTGGAGTGGTGGGCTGCAGGAGTGGCTGTCATTGGAGCCCAGTTCCGATGTTTCATGAACACAGGCCACCCTGGACCCTTCCGGGGGATTTCCAAACACGGTCCCTGTTCTGTAGTTAATTAAGAAAGTAATTAAGAAAGAAGCGACCACGGCACAAGAAAATGCTTCTCAGATTTTATTCTGATTTGGGTTTACAGCAATCCCAAGGGGCCAGATCCCACTCTTAGTGGCAGACTGTACTTCAGACACAGGGAAGGTAGGTACAACCCCACCACCTACGACTTTTAAAAGATGCATTTGGCTACATCACAGACACTCTCTGGTGTGACTTTTTCTGATATCTCCATAAGACATGCCCCCATGTGTTTCTATCTTATTAGCTTCTAAGAAACTTTGGAAATTTCAAAATAAGTGGATGGCCAAGAATAAAAAAATATGATCTTTTTTGGCTGTGTATATAATGTGCCTGGTAAATGAGTGGAAAATGAGTTTTGGAAAGCAGGGGTTTGTGTGGCATAAAAATACTGTTTATTTACCTAACACCAATAATAAACTTTATGGGTAAATCAAACTTATATCCATACACAGAGATCCAGATTTAACAGTGTGTATCCCTTCACAACACATTTAGTCTATTTCTGCCCACTTCATGTGTCTTAGACATTTTGCTGTTCTGAGAAAGGTTGAGAATCAGCCTCTCTTGCTATCCTGCCTGGCATAGTAGATCTAGGATGAGGGCTGGCTCTTGGAGGCCTTAAGAAGTGAGGCATTGTTTTTTAGTCTAAAAGTCTTCATTATAAAATAAAAAATGTGTCATAACGTAAATGTTCATTTACAGTCTCTCTGACCTTAGGAACAGGAATAGCTCAGAGGTGGTCCACATTAGGTAGAGGCTTCCCTGCTGGTAATCTAAAAGACTAGTAACACTTGATTGGGCTTTCTCTCGGGTAACTAGGTGGACACTTTGTACATCTGGGGGTGGGACACACATGTGTCTGACAAGATCTACTGGTCTAGAAGAGTCTGTCCACTGCGTAGCTATGAGCTCTTACAAATGTCACTCTGCATTTCCAGGGCCCCCTCATGAAACACAGACAGAAGTCTCCACTCAACCCACCTGCAGGGTGGTGCCATCAGCACCACACGCAGTGTCTATTGCATCTCCGTGTGCTTGGCATTGTGCCTACCACTGCTGGCCGGGCTAACACTGGGGCTTACTCTGTATATTTTTTGTGGGTTAAAGAAAATGAATTCCAGTAGGCTAAGGCAGGTGGATCTGAAGTTTAAGCCTAACCTGTGTAAGACTGTCTCAAAAAAAAAAAAAAAAACCCACAAAAAAACAAAACAAAAGAATGTACAACCAAATGCAAAACCCAAATTCACAAATGCTTTTATAATAAAATGAAAGACAGTATTCATTAATTTTTTAAAAAATAAAATAATCTTTGCAACTAAATATTTATTCATCAACTTAAACTTTACGCTTATTTTGTCAGAATGTTCACTCTGTGACACTAACTCTCCAAAGGAGAGACCTCGTAATTCATTCAGTTCTATGCCTTAAAAGTTTGATTATAAGGCGGGAGAATTGAACGAAGTTTAAAAATAAGCAAAAATATACAACTCTAAACCACAGCCTCCATAAAGACTTAATAAGAATACTGCCTCAGGATATTTACAAGCCACCTGCTACTTACACAATAGCACAACCTCGACATGACAATCAATGTCATGCAGATTTTATTCCCTCAGCAGTTTAAATTATTAAATATTTAACAGCCTTGAAAGATTGTACAGCAGTTTTTTTTTAAGTGCTAAGTGATCTAAAAGTGCTTACTACTGAGTAGCCAGGGGTTAGGTGCTTACAATATTGGCCAGGTGGTCCCTGTAGATGAAGCTCTGATTGGGACATCCAACAGGCAGGGTGCCTTAAAGGGCAACAGGACCACCTGCGTTTCCCAGATCTTAGGTCTGCATTATATTAAATGGTAGTTATTTTTGAAAAATAAATTACTTTGTCTCTGTCTTTCTCTGGTCTGTCCCGCACGCACACACGCACGCATGCATGCACGCTTGCCATCTTGGGCCCACAAATGCAGCTCAGCCCATCTTCTGCTTTAATCACGATGATCGAGACTGCTCAGTGCTTTTAGCACCAGGAGGGGAGAAGCAAAGCAAGAGGACCAGCAAGCTGAAGGCCTGTTGGGACAACACAGTGACCGCCCCCACCTCCCAACCCCACCTCCGCAAAAGAACAAGAAAGTCTACTCAAAGGGTTAGCTGTTGAGAACTCACAGAGCTGAGCTGAGCTGAGCTGAGCTGAGCTGAGCTGAGCTGAGCTGAGCTGAGCTGAGCTGAGCTGAGCTGAGCTGAGCTGAGCTGAACGTTGGCACAGGGCAGTTTTAGACATGGGTACAAGTGAGCTGGTTGTTAAGTTTGGTGGGATGAGTCTTGGGGGTTAAGTGACTGGTAGCCTAGCTCCCAGGGAAGAAGGCCTAATGGGGACGCTCGGCTGGCACCAGTCACGGTCACGTCACAGCACTCTGTAGTGTGACACAGCTGTAAGACAAAGAAGGCTAAAGCTCCCTTGCCTCTAACTGTGCGTTATAACTTAATAATAAAGTCTATTTCTGCTAGGTCTGTGGTTTCAAAACTAACTCATTGTAAACATCCTATATTCTTTCCTAAATTAACTTTAAGAATGTGAGCTTGTATCTATGTCTGTGTCAAATTATTTATTCTACAAAAAGCAGCACAAATACCGTTCATTGTGGTTTCGGCACAAATTCCTTAAAAAGTTCATTAAGGCCATTTATGGAGTCAGGGTGAACCGCAGACTACCCTGGCAGAAGTCACAAGACAGATGAAGAGCCTTGGGGATGGGCAGCAATGGCTGCCTGTGTGACCCCACGACAGCTTGTAGGTTCCATTAGTCTCCAACGTCTCCATCTCGGTCTCCAATAAGCCAGAGAAAATGGAAGCTTAAGGCCAGCAGAGCAGTCCCAAGCAGATCACCCAGTGCTGTCAGGTACGGGATGGAGAAACTGTCTGGGTCCTTTCCTTTCCTCCAGAAGCGATGGACCATCCAGTCAGCGATCCACAGCAGGGTGAACACCTGAAAGAGAGGACCAGAGATGAGGCCGGCCACCTGCATCTCCCTGCCCTCGATAGGCCCACGAGCCTCAACTGCTTGTTTCTGGAAGGAACAGCATGTGTCCAGGTCAAGAGGCAGCTAATTAATGAGAGCATGCTCTTTCTAACAAGCATCTCGTGGACTCCTGAGATGCTCATCGCGTTGAACGTTTCACGGGCTGCACCTCCCTTCACCTCGCTGCTGGTGAACACACTCAGCACTGATCTCTGCCTGGCATTATAATTGGCCAAGTGCTGTCATTCTGGCTCTGGCACCTTTACCAGAAAGAGGGGGTGGTTGTCCACATCAAAGATAAGCTCCAAGAGGCAAATATCAGATTGGCTCGGACTTCTGTCAGAGACATCACACACCAAGCCCTGCTGCCCCTTTGGGTGCGGCCAATGCTCCTTCCTGTGTCTCTGGCAAAGGCTGCCTTGCGATCATACAGAACTAATTCGAACTATCTGTTTTGGGTGTGTAGGAAGCAGAGAATATTAATTAGAATCCTGAACTTCTGTGTTGTAGAATTAGGAATTTGACTTGTGATCCAAATCCAAGCTTGTGGGGCACTGAGAAGGATTGCCATGAGCTCAAAACTAGCCCAGGCCACGGAGTGAACTCAAAGCCTACTCTATGAAGATCTGTCTCAAAACCCAAAGGTTTGGATTTGAGTCTCAATTTGTTCTTAGGGAAGGTTTCTTATGAATCTAAATGTCTATCACTTATTTGAAAGGGAAAAAGAAAACTCACAACAAAGCCTTAAAAACTCAAAGTAGCAAAGTGCCAGCAACCTGGACCAGTAGCCCAGCAGTCCTGACTCAGAGCCCCACAAGCTTTAGAGCCCGCCCCTAGAGCTGGTTGGTCTAAAAGCAAAGCCTCTGCTCCACAGAAGGGAGTACATTCCTCATATCCTTATGCTGGTGGCTTGTGTGTGTGTTTGTTGATCCTGACCTCTCGAAGGACTTTCAGGAGGGAAGGATGTTGTGTAGATGGGGATGCCAGTCAGCTTGGGTCCTTGAGGTTGGTTACAGAGACCCCAACAGTACATCTCTGTGCATTCCTCTCACTGATGCCTGGGTGGCTGAGAGCACCTTTGCAGTCTAGACTGCAGCCTGAAGGAACTATATGACCTTGCGATGGAGGTGAATGTCCAGAGGCCTCTTCAGGTTCCACAGTCTGGCTGCAATGGCGCTTTGGTGGCAGCGGCTGCTGCAGTCTTGAGGAAACATGAACCACAAAGGAAAACATAATTCTCTAGAAATGATCTCAATTTGAAGGAAACCTCTGAGGCAGAAAAGAGAACACAATAGCATTCCTAACAAAACCTAGTAAGATGCAAGAGGCCAGAGATCAGCAACAGAAAGAAATGAGAAAAACAAATTTGGGATTTGAATGGAGACTTCGGAAAAGACAGAAAAGAAAACCAATGGGAGGCCCTCAGAGCTGAATGGGGACCCCTTGGAGCTGAAAATGTCAATCTATGAAGTGAAAATAAAAGAGAATACTTCCATGATAGGTCAAAAACAAAGGTTTTAGAATGAACCTAATTAGACAGCAAGACAGACAGACCACCTTTAAGACACATGGAAAACTTTTAGCAAATAAATGCCTCCATCATGGTAACTCTGGAAAGTAAAGCAAAGGAAGCAAGCATAAAACCCACGTTGCAGACTGGTGAGGTGCTCAGTGGGAACAGTGTTTGCCAGGGGAGCCTGACCACCTGATCCATCCTCAGAACCCAGGTGAAGGTGAAAGGAGGAAACCGTGCTACAAAGCTGTTCTCTGACTCCCATACACACACCGGGGCACGTGAGCACCCCCACCATAAGACACACAATAATAATAGTAACAATAACCTAGTTCACAAAATAATAGGTGAAGTCGCCCCAAGCCTTCTACGATTCAAGATGCTCAGAGGCCTCTAACTGGAGAAGCGAGACAGCATCACTACATACATCACGGTCGAAGTGGCAACAGTACAATGCAAAGAGAAAATCTTAACAATAGAAAGACGTGTCCGTCACATTATAAGCAAGGGTCCATTAGACTGAGAGCAGATTCTTACAGCAGAGCTCTTAGAAGAAAGCTTACAGGCCAAAGGACAGTGAGATAACAGAACCAAGTCATAAGAGAACAAAGATGCCCTGCCAACCAAGGATATACCCAGCAAAACTAACCTTCAGAATCTGAAGAAATGAAGTCAGAAAAGCAGAACCTGAGGAAACTCATCACTATTTAAGAACTACTTATAAGAATCTGTCATGAAAATGCATGTGACAAAATTCCCTAGAAGAACATACAAATAGAAGAGAAACCTTAGCACAACAGAAAGTTACTAAATCATAAAGAAAAAGTCCTATAAGTGAGCAGTGTGCAATTAGCAAACAGTAGAAAAACGGTTCTCAATTATTAATAGTAACCTTGAGTCTACACAGATTAAACTCAACCAAGAAAAACACATGGGCTAAAGGATTAAAAAAGAAAGCCAGACCACACTACATGCTGTCTGTAAGAAGACTCCCTTCAGTGAAGATGGGCATCGTCTAAACGGGGAGGCTGGGAAGCAGAAATCTCACACAAATGGGAACCAACGGGAGACAGCAGAAGCTGTCTTCAGCAGAAACAGCAGACCTTAGACTACATAACATAATGAGACAGAGAATGTCATCATGAAAGGAAGACAGGCCTGACAACACACATACCCAACATGTGACCCCCAAATACATGAAGCACATGTCAGATGTAAGGGAGACATTCTAATCCACTAACAATGGGAACACTAACCTTCTGGTTTTAGTGGACAGGGCAGCCAGAAAGAAAACCAACAAAGAAATACCAGGGTTTAAGCAGAGAGCAAATGCTCAACCACATGTACACACGGCGTCGCTCAGCAGCAGCAAACCACGTGCTCTGCTCACCGGCCACACATCTCCCAGGACACGTCACAAAGAGGCCACAATGAAACTATATTAAATATATAGGAATACACATATACATATATGCATTCTCAGACGACAATGGACTACATCTATGAGTCAACAGGTGAGTTCAGAGCACTTACACATACAAAAGGCGAGGAACAGCTTCTAGAAGACAATGGTGACTGAAGAAATTAAAAGGGAAGGTTTGAAAAGTCTAGCACACAACAGAAAGGCATCTGTTGGCTGAATGATCAATGTGGACAGAAGCGTAAACCAAAGTTTTCAGAGAATAGGGCTAGCTCGTTCTATGATACTGCTGTAACACGCTAAGTATATTTGTATAATTCTGAAGTTCTGTGTGATACATGTGTAATTTACTAATTCCTGGTATGATATACTATGGGTGAGGCCAGCCTAGAATCTAGCTTCTTTAACTGTGTGTCTCAACCCCACATGAGTTATACAACTAAATATGGAGATCTCAAAAGACCTGGCGACAGGAAAAGGCTTCTGAATATACAATTACCAAAAATTAATTCAAATCAAATGCATAAGGACTTTGAGGCGTTTCTGTGTTCCATTGTGCATCAGGTGGTGTCACTGCAGCCTTGATTCTGCATATAAGACATGTGCACTGTGCAGGCCTTCACTCTCTACAACACTAGTGAATGTTGCTTCAAATGCTCCAGTTCAAATTTGTGACTGTTGTATAATATTATGGCTAGTGTGTGTGTGTGTGTGTGTGTGTGTGTGTGTGTGAGAGAGAGAGAGAGAGAGAGAGAGAGAGAGAGAGAGAGAGAGAGAGATGAATTTTAGTTTGGGATTAGGACAGAATTTCTGAGATGAGTCTAAGCATACCCTTTCCATTTTGTACATATATTCAAAGTGGTATTTCGGCATTGATGTTTACAAAACCAAAATACTGATCAATTCTGGGAGATGGTGAAGACACTCTACATCCTGCAGAACCAAAGAGCAAGCCAAGATTCCATCCCTTACACGTGACCAAGCATATCCGTGTCATTGGCATGAGATGAGAAGTAGCTTTTTTAATAAGATTTGTTATTGTGTATGCACATGCATGTTTGTGCATGTTATGAGAGGTGGCACATGCCACTGTGCACGTGGAGGACAAACGACAGCTTTGGAGAGCTGGTGGTCTTCTCCCACCTTTACGTGGGTCCTGGGGATCAAACTTAGGTTGTCAACTTTCAAGACAAGCTCCTTTACCTGCTGAGGCATCTTGCTGCCCTTCCACCTATAACTAATGGTAAAAAAAAAAATAGTTTATCAAATGATTGTTTTAAAATAAATTTTGTTATGATCTATCTATTAATCCCTAAATGTACTATGTAACCCTTGTTTTAATAGAGCCATATACCATGGTCACATAACAATTTCTCAGGAGAAAAGAGGTCACAAATGAAAAACGTTTATGAAGCCCTGATCCAAAACAGACATTGAAGTGACACTTCATGACATCATCAATCTGTCACCTAGGTCTATAAATAAAGTTTTATCAGAACATAACTCTGCTCTGTCCTTATTTTCTGTTGAGTCTACTTCTGAATCCTTGTGTTTTATTACTCCTAAGATTCACTTGGAAAAACTGAATCAGATTTAAATAGCTCTGCAGTTGTCCCAGAGAGGCAACTCCCTGAGCTCTAAGAATCTAAGACATCCAAAGAGGTTCACCATACATGAGCTGATGTAACTCCCAGACCATATTTATAATACAGTATGGGCTAGTATCCCTCACTGGCACAGAAAAAACTAAACAGACAGAGTGTAAGAAAACGGCTCAAGATTGCCAGCTCAGAGCATTAGTGAAGGAAACTGAGGGGCTACTGTGGACCACACTCAAGGTGGCCCTGGGCTACTCATTGCCAGCTCAGTGTAAAAAGTCTACAACACACAAAAAGATGAATCTTTATCAAACACAGGAGAAAGATAGGCATGGAAGATGCCCGGCAAGCAGAAAAAGAAACCAAGGTATGAAAACCAAGGTAGTTGGGGAGGTCCTCAAAGACAAAGAGAAAACACTGGAAGAGGAAGAAAATAAAAAGAATAGGAAGAGAAGTGAGAGGAGGAGCAGGAGACAGAGGAGGAGGAGGAGGAACAGGAGGAGCATCAGGAGGAGGAGGAGAGGGAGCAGGGGGAGCAGTGGGAGAAGGAGCAGCAGGAAAAGTGGGAGTAGAAAGAGCAGCAGGAGGAGGAATGGGAGGAGGAGCGGGGGGGGCAGGAGGAGCAGCAGGAGGAAGGAGAAAGGAGGGAAAAATCTAAAGAGAAACAGAGGAAGAGATAAAAGCCAGAAGAGCAAAGCTGTTCGCTGCAGTGGCACAGGGCACAGTAGCTACTCAGTGGATCCAGTGTTCAGGTAGTTGAGAAGATGGCCCCACCTGTGGAGCACTTGTCTTCTAAGCATGAAGGCCTAAGTTCAATCCAGAACCCATTAACAGGCCAGATGTGGTATTACACACTCAGCACCGCAGCACTGCAGAGCAAAACAGGAAGATCTCTGGGGCCCAGAGTCTCTGTGGCCAGTCCTTAGCTAGTTCTAGGCCAATGAGACAGACTAAGTTTCAAAACAAAGGGGTGGGGGTCATGTAGGAGAATGACATCCAAGGTGGTAGTCAGGCCTCCACACACATGAAAACACACATGCATCCACAACAAACATGAATACATACATGTAAACACATACAACAAGAAAATGTAATAAAAATGTTATGTGTGCCGCTGACTTATTGGGGGAGGGAGGATGTGTGTCACGGCACACATCTAGGGGTCAGAGGACAAGTTGGTTCCCAGGAACACGATGCCAGGTTGCCAGGCTTGTGTGGCAAGCAGCTTTAGGGCAAAGGTGATGGCAAGACAGACTTTCCTGGGTGCCAGCACTTCAGGGAGTGTCTTAGTTTGTTGTATCAGTCCTACTGAACAGAAGAATGCTTAAGAGGCTTTAATTAATGTACATAATAAGAAGAATCTTTAAAATGAGTGTAATAAAAATTGAGAGTAGCCGGGCAGTGGGGCGCACGCCTTTGATCCCAGCACTGATGGGGCAGAGGCAGGCGGATCTCTCAGTTCAAGGCCAACTTGGTCTAGAGAGAGTTCCAAGATAGCCAGGGCCAAGTAGAGAAAGCCTGTCTTGAAAAAGGAAGGAAGGAAGTAAGGAAGGAAGGAAGGAAGGAAGGGAGGGAGGGAGGGAGGGAGGGAGGGAGGGAGGGAGGGAGGGAGGGAAGGAAGGAAGATAGGTAGGTAGGTAGATAGATAGATAGATAGATAGATGGTATTAACAGTTGTTTTGTGTTTATCAAAGCTTTTTTTCCAGGTAAGAAACAAACACCCAGCTTACAGGTTGAGTAAGGCTCAGATCCACAGACATAAAACCCAAGTTCCCTCAGCACTGCCTCGCAGCAGAGAGGAACCCTCCATCAGTCACGGGAGCGAACACTGGCTCACTCTCCCAGAGGACAACTGTCTGTACGTGTCATATGCAGATTCCATGTAGAGGACAACTGTCTGACCATGTCATATGCAGATCCAATACAGAGGACAACTGTCTGTACATGTGATATTTAGATCCCATGCAGAAACAATGAATTGCTCTCTTCTCATTCCCTGAAGTATCAGGATAGAAGGAGAAACTTTTCGGGGCTAAGGACCGAGGGTTCTTCTGCTCTCAGGTCCCCAGATGCTCCCATAAGATCAAGAGCAAAACCTTGGGGTCCTTATGGAAAGCCAGAGAAATTCTTCTCGGCATGTACTGAGAGGGAAAGCAACACCCCTCACCACATCATTCATGTTCTGAAGGAGCTGGACATGACCTGGAGGAGAGGGGTGGCCCTAAGTCTCAGACAGAGCATACCATGAATGACAAAGGACAGGCCTGGATGGCAGTGTGTCAAAAGCCTATGGCTGAAGACAAACGTCTGCAACTCTACAAAGTGCAACACTTTAATATGGCTCCCAAACATTAGAAATAAGACGGTATTCATACGTCAGCACAGGCAAAGCAAGGACAGATGACAGGTCAGGGTGCCGACAGCACCAGAGCAGAATGGAGTGGGGTAGGAGTGGTGAGTGGGTGGCACTTACATGAGTGCTTTTATTTATCATTCTGAAATATCCGCGTCAGGTAACTTCAGGGTTGCTGAAGCTGAGCGGTGGATATGTGGTTAGCCATGAGCGCTGAGGTGGTGGGAACCCACTGACTGAAGGGGCATCCACCCTGGGAAAGGCAGTGTGCATGTCTTGTAGACACTTGGTCATTCCAAGTACTAAGTGAAGACAAACGGTATCGTTGCAGAGGCTCCACAGTGGTCACTGCTGCTGTCCACAGAGGATGGCCCCAAGTCTCTGTTGCCCTAACCTCTAAAATGAGCTACTGTCACCAACCTCACAGGGCTGGGTGCATCACTGAACGTGATGCCATCCATCTAAAGCTGACCCAGTGCCAAGTTCACAGTAAGTGGTCCACAGCCTCCACCACGGTCTGCACCAACAGCGCAGAATCTGAATCGGAACGGAAGTGTGAGCACCGGTTTCTAACATGGCGAGTGCTGTGACATTTCCTTTGTGCCTCAGAATGAGAGGACTTGCCTTTACAGTGTTGTGAACTACAAAGGGAAGAGCCTCTGCCACACAAGGTCACACATCCGCGCTGACCTCTCCTTCCAACTTTCTCTTCCATACTCTTATTCTATTTGCTCTGTACAACAGGCCACAGAATCAGGTCAGCTTCTTACGTGGCTTCTTCTTAAAGACATTATAAGGACTCTAAACAGTTTTACATTTTTAAAACTTTTTTTTTTCAGCTAGGCAAAATATATCAGTGCTTTCTCGGATCTCTGAGTGTAAATTACAAAAATCATGGTGAATATCAGAGCCTTCTTAATGCAATATGTTTTGCCTCAAAATTAAATCATTCATTAAGGAACAAGTGCCTTCTACAGCAGATACCAAACCAAGGGTACACTATGTTTTAACATTGCCTGCTCTTTATGAAATATGCATAACTTCTCTGGGTAAATAAGCCTTCTAAAAGGCAACTTTGTAGCCCTGGCTAATTATGCAAGTTATAAATGCATTGCTTAGAATTTAAATAAATACGTGAGTACAAGAACATATATTTGCTTTGGCCGCTACTGCCTCTCTCGGCCGCTCCTCCTCTGAGCTCAGATCAACATTCGCATGCATTGGCATTCCTTCAGAGCTGTGGTTGCCAGCAGCAGCCTTGTCCATTGTGTGACGAAGGGTGATTGCTTTGGGGGAGGAATGCTCTGTAATATGACACAGATAAACCGCAGAAGCAGAAATGAGGGCAGTCCTTTCTAACTTGGAGCTTTGCAAAGGTTGAATTCATGCCCTCTGAACATAGCCTCAGTCTCCAGGCTGAAAACCACCCACTGAATAAACCATTTAAATACTAGAGAGTCTCTAGTATTTAATTTAGAGAGTCTCTAGTATTTAAATGGCAGGGAGTAACTCAGGATTATCACTGGGCAGGAATTCAGACTCCTCTGATATTTAGATGAAATGTCCTTCTGACTGAAGGCAGCCAGAAAAAGAAAGGTTTATGCCTATAGATAAATACACAGTACAGCCAGATCCAGTCAGACACCCCTCCCAAATGAACGTGAGTCTTGACTTCTTAGAAGCATTGCAAACAAGTCATTCATTGAGAACAACTTCAAACACTTAGCAAATTTTAGAAAACAATGTCTTTTTGTTGTTTTATTTTTGAGGCAGTGTCTTTTTGTAGACCAGGCTGGCCTTGAACTTACAGAGACCCACCTGCCTCCACCTGCTGAGTGCTGGGATTAAAGGCGTGTATCATCACCACTGCAGCTGACTCTGCAGCTGTGAGAGGCTGCTCTAGTTCTTCTGATCTCCTAAGGAGAGAAAAACCTGCAAATTATGCTTCTTGGTTTCCCAAGCAGCTGCAGACAGGCTAGACTGCCAGGTTGCACTCAGTAAGACTCTGGAGGTGTATGGGAAAGAAACTTTTGCTTCTCTTGTGGAAGTTCGGTGCTGTGGAGCCTAGGGCAGGCTTGAGTTCTGAAGACCTGACCAGACTCTACATTCCTCCTTCAATCACCAAGTGCAAGCCCTGGGAACAGCTGCTATGACTGTGGTTTGAGCCTGAAAGCCAAGGCAGCTCCCTTCCCTCACACAACTCCCCCTCCTCCCATCTGCTAAGGTGTAACAACGGTTTCCAACATCCCCCTCCTCCCCTCACATCTCAGACACTGGTGTGAGCATCAGTCAGACAAAGGTAGTAACATGTCACGCATGCGTCATCCCTGTGAAGAGTATGAGGGCACAGGTCAAAAGTCAACAAGCCAGCCAGGCGCTCACACATGCAGTATTTAAATATACCTGGCCTTTGTTCACAGACTCTGCAGACATTTTCCTAAGTTAAACAACCTAGGAAAACACCATTTCACTCTCGATTGTTTAGTTTCAACAGAGAGTGCACAAAGTCCTGAGTGTATTAATAGTCTTCAAGCCAGGCATGGTGGTCCGTGCCTGTCATCCCCCAATCCCCATACTTCTGAGGAGAAAGCAGGAGGTCAAGATCAACTATGCAGGCCAACCTTGGCAGCCTGAAACCACACCTCAAAACAACACAATCTTCAACATTAATGTCCTATACAGATCTTTTAATGTCAGTATATATAATAGTTCTTATTAATTTTCTTTTTTGTATTATGTATATTCTTGAAAAAACCATGACTGTTAGACAATACAACATGCTATTAAAATATGCACGAATTTTGGAGAGAGGAAGCGGTGACATTTTCTTTCACAGGGCTACAATTTACTGTGTACATTTAAAACTTGATTTGGGAGACTAGGAGCATAGCCCAATGGGACAGCACAACTTATTGCACTGGAGGCCTACAGTTCAAATCCCCAGCACAAAGAGGTTAAAAAAAAAAAAAAAGTAAAACCTTATTTTGAAAAGTGACCCATAATATTCAAACATTCTCAGGAAGTCCATGAACAAAGTGCATAAAACTCCAGAAAACCCTCAATAGCATACCTCAGATTCAATAGTCACAGGCCAGAAATCAGCTAAGGGCTCAGTTAAAAAAAAAAAAAAAAAAAAAAAAGAGTGAGTAGGGGCTTGAGAGATGGCTCAGTGGTTAAGAGCACTGGATGCTCTTCCAGGGGACCCAGGTTCAAGTCCCAGCACCCACACAGAAGCTCACAAGTGGCTGTAACTCCATTCCAAGGGTATCTGCCGCCCTCTTCTGGTCCTTGAGGGTACTGCATGCACACGATGCACAGACATGTAGGCAAAAAAATACACAGGCGAAAGAGAAAAATGAAAAGAAAACTTAAAAAGTAAAGAAAGTATCTAATATTCTCACAAGGCCATGATCTAACAGTGAAACACGATGCTCAGAAACAATTACAGAAAAAAAAAAAAAAAAGCCCTAAGAATATACTCAGTGTGGCTCCATTCAGAACACACCAGAGACAAAGAGATCCAGATACACACAGCCCAGCATGAGGAGAAGCACAGCCAGGAGGCTATGCAATTCGGTAACAAAAGGCGGGGCAGATTATAGCTAATAAAGAAAAATACAGGCGTAACACGGTGGCTCATTCCTGTGACCCTGTGTATCTCAGAAACAACACAGCAGCAGTAACAATGTTAGAAATGTTTTTGACATGAGTTGGGAACGGTGAAAAGAAGCCTGTCTTTTCAGTGGCGTGGGGAGAGCACAAAAGGACAGGATGGAAGATAACCCAGAAATCGGAAACTGAGAACACGCCTCTTTAGGGAAGCAGCGGCTAGTTCTCTGGACAAGAGGAAGAGACACTAATTAATCCAGTTAGCATTCTGGAACAGTAATGGGGCACTGGGGACAGCTCTGAGAAGCCAGTAGCTTCTGTGAAAGCCCGGCAGCATTGGCTTGGGTC
This sequence comes from Arvicanthis niloticus, assembly GCF_011762505.2. Taxonomy (NCBI): domain Eukaryota; kingdom Metazoa; phylum Chordata; class Mammalia; order Rodentia; family Muridae; genus Arvicanthis; species Arvicanthis niloticus. The sequence goes on along the minus strand of NC_133429.1, from coordinate 10,055,684 downwards.
TTAAGATGGCCCAGTTACGTGTCCCAGCATCTGTGGTTCTAAATGCTCACGTGTCCCAGGGTCTGTGGATCTAACTGCTCACGTGTCCCAGGGTCTGTGGATCTAACTGCTCACGTGTCCCAGGGTCTGTGGATCTAACTGCTCGTCTGAATGCCAGGGGCATTCAGTGCCAGATACATCTACATTTGACTTGGCTACAGGAATATTTAAGACAGAGCATACAACATGCTTCCACATTAGCGAACTGTGACCTACCTGAGGAGCGTGATGAGAAAGAACACTGAGTCCCTTCTGAAACTAAGATCAAGATGAACCTTCAAAGGCTCAGAGAGGAGGAGCATAGATGAGCCGAGCAAAAGAGCGGTTAGGGACACCAAATACATCAACTCTCACACGGCTCAGATGTTAAAGCATCTGCATCGCTGCAATGCCTCAGTCACTGGTACAAGGTCTTACTTGTCCTTGTGGAGCATGTGCCTGTGACTTCAGGAAACTCTTCGGTTTGTTTAATGTGTGCATTTCTGGTCTCCAACTGCTCTGTCACTGCTTTGAGAGAAGAGCCTTGTCAAATGTTTCACCTCTTACCAATACTAGTTATATTCAGTGAATCTTTTAAAAAATGTGATTATTTATGACTAACACGTAAGACACACGAGTAAGATGTCTGGAAAATTCTGAGAATAAAACACAGCTTTCAGTAAAATTAGAATCTCCATGACTAAATACTCATTTTGCAAGTATATATTGGCTGAGCTTGCAATGATGAATAAACCACAGTCCTTGGAAAGAGCCTGACCTGGCTACATCCCCCTTTCCATCCCCCTCTCTATCCTCATCTCCATTCCCCATGCTCCATCCCCCCACCCCTCTATCCACTGTAAAAGTAGAGGGGACTTAGCAATGCTGGCAAGACCTAACCCACAGAAGCTCACAATGGGGACGGCCTGTTGACTGTAGGTTTTGTGTGCCTGCACAATGCAGGCCCAGCTAAGACCACTGACACGAAGTTCTATGTCACCGTCCTTCGTGTTCTCACCTCTATAAATCCCATGTCCTGAACATCCCTGCTTCTGGCCTTTGCCTCAGACTCAAGGTCTTCAATGCCAGCCAGGAACTAGGAATTTCTGAGGAATTTTATGCCAACCAAGGCTCTACTCCCCCAGCCCCCTGACAGACATGCCTCGCTGGGCCAGGAATGGTGGTGCTGAGGCATGAAGGCATCAAGCCTCAGGAACAGCCGAACAGTTTGAAGTTGTCAACAACAAAAAAATTGGCTCCTTACTTTTGCAAACATACTAAATAAAACAGTTCAGGCCCTGAAGACATGATTTAATTTCCTTAACCCAAATAATTACAGCTGATAAATAATAATTAAAGATACTAAAGTGGGGGCTGGCAAGATTGTTCAGCAGTTAAGAGCCTCTCTTCCAGAGAGAGGGTGCTGGGAACCCAGCACCCACAGGTCAGTTCACACCTATCTGTAACTCCAGCCCATGGCTTCTGACACTCTCACACAGATGTGCACGCAGGCATAATACCAATGAACATAAAATAAAAATAAATAATTAAGATAGTGAAGTGTCTTTGAACTTTCTTTTGACCAGCCAAAAGCACTGCTAACATTTCAGGCTGAACAGAATTTCCAAACTACAGGGAAGCAGTCTGGCTGCTCTGCAACCAGAGACAGTGAAAAGCCCTGAGTCCTTCTGTAAAATATATCTGATTATTATGATTATTATTTTTTTGTCTCACAGCCATTTGATGTTTACTGTTCAGTGTCTTAGATGCTTTTGTCTGGATACTGTCCCAGCAGATGTTTCTACAAACGACTTGACACAAGGAAAAAACGCAGAGAAGAACGGCTGTTAACTAACACTTTAGCTGGGAACAAGCTCCCCACAAACCACAGGCCAAGGAGGAGCAACGGCGGTGAGGAGGGGCGTCTGCAGGGTGAAGACCAAGGGCAGGAAGTGAGACAAACCGTCTTCACACTCCCAGGAGAAGACTGGCCTGTTCTCGGCCACAGGAGCTAAACGCCCTAGCTAAGCTGCCCGGACCACTCTACCAGCCTGTCACCACGTGGTAAAAGCTGTCTCTGATACCAAGTGACTGCTCCATCATCCTTTGACACCATTGCTTTAGGAGACAAGGTCTCTCTGCAGCCTAGAGTTCTTGGAACTGCCCCTGCCTTAGATTCCCAAGTACAGGATCACCAGTGAGTACACTGTACCCAGCTGCTCTCTGCTTTATAACACTGCTTTGGCACAATTGAGCTGTGTTTGTGTGTCTGTGTGTGTGTGTATGTATATATGTATGTATATATGTATGTATGTATGTATGTGGTATCATACATACCACATACATACATGTGTGTGTGACTTTCTTCTAAGTTAAATGTGAAATTCCAGCTGCGTTCAGAGTACAGACAGGAAGACCCTAAGCAGAACATCTGGGAAAATTCTGCTTCTGCTTCATTTCTATGGGTCCTGACAAGACTGAGAGAGACCCCTTCCCCAGCACCTCCCTGCCCTGGAGTCCAGAGTGCTGCTCCCCCATAAGATGCAGTCATGTGACTTTCTATGGGCACCCAGGCATTCCTACATAAAGCTCCACTGAGAAACATGAACTTAGGAAAGAACCTGGATATGAAGATCTTTCCCCTTAGCTACCAGAAGAGCAGCCTGATATCACCACATACCAACAGCCATAAGACCACAGTACCACATACCAACAGCCATAAGACCACAGTACCATATACCAACAGCCATAAGACCACAGTACCATATACCAACAGCCGTAAGACCACAGTACCACATACCAACAGCCATAAGACCACAGTACCATATACCAACAGCCATAAGACCACAGTACCATATACCAACAGCCATAAGACCACAGTACCACATACCAACAGCCGTAAGACCACAGTACCACATACCAACAGCCATAAGACCACAGTACCACATACCAACAGCCATAAGACCACAGTACCACATACCAACAGCCATAAGACCACAGTACCACATACCAATAGCCATAAGACCACAGTACCACATACCAACAGCCATAAGACCACACACACAACATACCAACAGTCATAAGACCACAGAATTTCAGATAGGCAACTGAAGACTCCTTAGAAGAAATCTCAACAATCCACCTCCTTCCTACCAATCTAATCTCAATGTAGATATTGTTATAATTAGAAGAAAAGTTAGGATCTATGTACTTCCTCCTGCCATGACATCTCCTTTTTCTTCACAGGATCCCTTCAACCAAAGCTGACAGCCAAAACCAACCAAGAAACAAAGGGAGACCAGTCACATGGAAAGAATAAAGCAACCAGGTGTGGGGTACATACCTGTGATACCAGCAACCAGAAGATGGTGGCAAGAGGGTCAAAAGATTGAGGCCAACCTCAGCTACATATCAAATCAACTCTAAAAATTAATTAAGAAAGAGTAAGAAAAGTCTTTCTAATTGAAATCTGATAGATTGAAATCCCAAAGAACAAGAAGCAATGAAGAAAGTGGGTGAGGGTTAACAAGGCCAATACACACCCTGTGGTGTTTGAATAGGAATGGCCCCATTGACTCCCATAGGGAGTGGCACACTTAGTGGGTGTGGCCTTGTTGGAGTTTGCAAGGTGTGTTCTTATTGGAGGAAGTGTGTCACTTTGGGGGTGGGCGTGGGGGTCTTATAAACTCAAATTTGGCCAGTGTGCCTTGCTGCCCATCTCTCAGCTCCCTCACAGAACCATGTCTGCTCCACACCACCATGTTTCCAGCCATGACCATGCACTAAAACTCTAAAGCTGTAAGCAGCAACAATTAAGTGTTTTCCTTATGAGAGCTGCTGTGGTCATGGTGTCTCTTTATGGCAATAAAAGCCAAATGAAGACACAGCCCCCTGGCTGCGTGGCTCTTTCCTTTAAGGGCCATGTTTGAGGATAAGCTATGGCCCCATCATTTAATAAGAGACACAGCTACTCAACTATTACAGCTACCATGCAAGGTGAATGAAGTATGCACATTCTGCACACAGGCAGCAAGACTCCTGGGAATTAATAACTTCCCGAGACAAGGCTAATTAATTGCTTTGTGGGTGGCTGCCCTGAGTTCCACGTGAGACCAGGCTGTCACTGTGGGGCTCTGGGCTACATGATGTAGAGGACTGACTCGGAGGAATGCTGCTGTCCCACTGCCACACAGGGTGGCTCGTTGCTCTCTATAGCCACCAATGTTGATGTGGATGAGAACTGAGAACTAAAACTGCTGTGTTCCTGAGGGAAGTGTGAGGAGACCACTGTCTGCCCATAGTACCAGCCTAAGAATATGTTTCCATGGTTCCCATTAGCATTGTGGGGATGCTCAGAGCGAAAGTATACAGGTCAACAATCACAAGCTTTCTTTCTCATAAAAAGCAAATGTTATTAACCAATATCCCGATATTAAGTCTTATTATGTTATGAAGGGCATCATCTACTTGTTTAAAGTGGGTACGGGATTCGTTGAGAATAATCATTTAGAATATGAATCTTTCATATTCTAGTATGACATAGATTAAATTTTATAATTTGTATGTAAGTGTAAATTTCAAATCTGAGATATAGTAATAACAGAAATCAAAGAACCCTGTCTTTTAACTTATGTTAATAAGAAGCACATACATGTTGCTAAGACCAATATATTTGCCAATAGTAACTGAGCAGCTACAACACGGAGCCTTTGATCCTGTCTTTAAAATATCCAAGTATTTTCCAAGAATGACGGACAGGAAGTTTACAGAGTTCAGAAGACAGCAGTGTTAAGAAGAAGGTAAGAACGCTTCTCTCACTGCCTCTTAACGTGTCTCACTAGGATGTGATCCTCAGAGACGGTGACAGGGACAGGAACAGTGTTCTCGGTATCTTTTGACAGTGACTAGCACACTACCCGATAAAATTCTGGTATTTCTCATTTCCAGCTTCACATACTGAGAATCTGTTGTCACTTTACATTAAGGGAAACATTATTTAAGATTTCTTTCTCAAGTCAGCGTATGTGTGGGTTTGTACACATGAATGCAGTTCCTGCAGAGGCCAGAAGAGGGCGTCAGGTCCCCAGGAGCTGGAATGATAGACAGTTGTGAGCCTCTGGATGAGACCTGACCTCAGGTCCTCTGGGAGAGCAGTGCTGCTGAAAACTACTGAACCATCTCTCCAGCTACAAGAGAAACGTTCTCCTCTCTCGGGGCAAAGGTTTTATAATGAGACTTAATGATAAATTTACCATGGAATGTCATTTGAGAGTGTTCATAGCATTCTTAATGATGTCATCTTATGAAATGAGCAGTGCCTAAAATAATTAAAAGCTCCTCTGACAAATGATTTCAAGTCATTGTTTATAGGCTGTGTGAATAAATGCTTCCTTGGGATTCAACAGGGATCAAAGGCTAGAAACGACCCCTTCTCTTTCTCCACTGAGATGCTTTTTAGCACCAAAACATTAAGATGGTTAATATGTTTATAACCATCACAATGAAAGGGAAGAAGATAAAATAGTAAAACAGACGAGTTTTTGTTTCATGTTTAGTCAATGCAAGTGGACTATAAAACACTGACTTCTCACACTGGCAGCACTCGGGGGGACAATGTCTGCCATGTCTGTCCTTGCTCAGTTATCTGGGGCATCTTGCTGCCTCTTCTAGGGTATGCAGCAACATACCATGCAGACTCACACTTCTGTCTCACAGACAGGAGATGCACACTTAGGATGTAAACACAGGAGAACTGGTGGGAAACGGACCAGGCAGCACTGCCACATCTTCTCAGCTACAGAGCCCAGGTGCTGACATGGCTGGCGGTGTCTTGGTGCCTTGCCAGGTTTGTTTTGCTGTCATGGCTCTATGCACTTGAGAAAGATTGGGAGTAAAATGAAGCACAAAAATAAAACAAAACCAAGCAAAATAAAACCAAACAAAAAACCAACCAACCTCGCAAGAAGACAGATTCCTTACAACTTAGAAGGCAAAAGTGTGAGGTCCATTGCAGAGTGGAATGCCAATCTGCACTTCTGACTTCCCATCTGCTGTGAGCAGTCAGTGGCACAGCAGCAGGACTTGATGCTTATGGAGAAGAACCCACATCTTCTTCAAGTTGTGGAAGGAAACACGCTAGGTGTATGAGAGTCAGACTGCAGGTATGATAGGACAATCTAAAACCAATGCTTGCACTGTCCACAGCTACTTGTCTCAGAATGAGTATTATGGGATGGTTGACTGATATCAACGTTACTGTTGAAGAAAAATCTGAAAAGCAGAGTGACTGATGGTATACCCAACAGAATGTCTTGCAGATGTCGCTCTGGCCCCCATGAAAGCATGGGGCTCGGGAGATGGCTCAGTCAGTGTCTGTTATGCAAACAAGAGCACCTGGGTTCCAATCCTCAGACAGAAGTCCTCAGAACAGTTATCCAAAGCTGAGCACAGCAGTGTGTGCCTGCAACCCTACACTGGGAATATGAACACAAGGACCCATGGTGCTTGCTGGTCAGCTAGTCTAGTCTAACCAGTAAAGTCCAGGGTCACTTAGATGCCCTGTCTCAAAAACTGAAGACTGATAGGAACACACCAAATCAACCTCTGGCTGCCACAGACATGCATACACACCACACACAGGTGCACATGCATGCATATAATACATGTACACAAAACACACACAGGTGCACATCCTTGCACATACATGCACAGATCACATACAGATACATATGCATGCATACACATGCATACCCACCACATACACATGTATGCACACCACACACACAGGTGCACATGCATGCACATACACAAAACCAAAATCATTCCAAGGCATACCATTTCTATCCTTTATTTAATAATGATAACAATAAGCTAAGTCTGGGGTAGCATCCACGGTACAGCCAACTACCCTAGTAACTCATTCATTCTTCTAAACAAAGTGACCGCCACTACCCTTCCACTTCTCAGAAGGAAAATGGTTTTGAGACAATAAATGAGCACATACTGGCTCCTCAACTCCAGCTCTGCAGGCCAGGATTTCGGCCAAAGGCATGAGATGCTGCATGTGGTGACACCCACCTTTAATTCCAGCATGCAGGAGACAGAGGCAGGTGAATTTGAGGCCATCCTGGTCTACACTGTACATTCCAGGATAGCCAGGGCTACTTAATAGACCCTGTCTCAGAAAGGGGGAAGGGCATGTAAGCATACTCTACGAATGAAATCTGGGCCTGGAAGTTAAGAGAGTCTATTTCTCTTTCAGAAGGACTTGAGTTCAAGTCTCAGCACCCATATCAGGCAGCTTACAACTGCCTATAACTAGAGCTCCGAGGGATGCACTGCCTCAGGCCTCTGCAGTAACACACGATACACACACACACACACACACACACACACACACACACACACACTCACACGCATGATTTAAATGAAGTCTTTATTTAAAAAAATGAAATGTTTTATAACTTTGGAAAAATTACTATTTTTGTCAACTTACAGGATGAATGATGCAAGGCAGTGGGGTGTACAGGCACAGGCACAGGCACAGGCACAGGCGGCACATCCATGAATTACATGGGGAGCACACACAGGAACCTACTCTAGAAATGGCTGGTCAGAGCAGACCTGTCTGTGTGCTTCCTTCTGGACTGAGGAGAGCAGCAAACACAGGCAATGATAACAACTATCTCTTCCAGCTCTTGGGCAATGCAAGGTCAAGGCAGCAAAAGCATTGGGAGTGAGTGTGCTGTTTACCAGCAGGGAGAAAGATGGCTCCCTAAGCAAGCGGCTGCTCTATCATCCCCGAAAACCTCAACACAACCAGTGTTTATACTAGAGCATACTGGTGTGTTCAGAGAGCGTCAGACTACAGGTCCTTCAACTGTGCTCTGGGGACTTAAAGGCAACCTCTGCAGCAAATCAAGGGAGAGATTTGTTGAGTAAATAGAATGTTAAAATATTAATAGTGGCTTAATAAAATCATAAGACTAGAAAGCATTATGGAGACATTGTAAAAGTCTCAATCATGCTGTAAATACTGGGTTATTTTAGAATCTACTCTACCCTCCCCTGACTTGGCACTGAAGGCCTTTCTGTATCAGGCTCAATCTGCATAAGGTCTCCTCTCTCCTGCCCAGCCCCCTCCCCCAGATTCTGTATCCACTCCTTTTCTGGCACAGTTCTGTGCTTTCTCTGGGAATTAAATCGAGATTAATGAATTACTAGAATCCCACATTGTGCTGCTCTCTTGTAGAAAATATCTGAGCACACTTATTAAATACTGTGCTAGCATGTTTATTATTAAGTAGTCATGAAGATAATAAAATACACTTTAAGCATATCAGGCAGGCAGAGGTTTGACTTTTTCTTTCTATACATACTGGATTGCTCTGCACTTCTGAAATTCACTGCTTCCTATCAAAGAACACATCTCTCGTATACCGAGAACGCAGAGCACTGGTGTGTAGGTGCAGTATGGTGCTTGGCTCGCAGCAGCTGCTCCAAGGCCACTTCATTGAGGGCTTCATCAACATGGCTCCTATCAAGGTGACTTCTTCTGACTGGAATCCTCTCTGTCTACCTTCCCTAGCCTGCTTCCTCCAGGGCAAGACCCCTGAAGTTCATATGCAAAGCACCTCCTCAGGCATCCTTTTTATCTTCCTACCAAGGCACAGCATGCCTCACTGTAGGGGGCACCAAGTCCTTAAGGTTAAACAAGAAGTCAGTCCTTAGAAGCTGGGATAGCTGAAACACTAAGGCTTATGGGAAGAGACCCAAGTGAGAAAAGAAAGCATTACTAATGCCAAGGAAAACAATACATAAACAAAGAAATAGAGGGAGAGCAAGCCATCTGCCTCAGTGAAAACATTAAAGAAGGCTTAATTACATACTGACAATTGCTTTTTCTTTTTTCTCTTTCTCTCTTCCTTCCTTCCTTCCTTTCCTTCATTCCCCTTTCTCTCTCTTTCTTTCCCTCCCTCTTTCTTTCTTTCTTTCTCTCTCTCTCTCTCCTCCCTCCCACCCCCCCTCTCTCTTTCTTTCTTTCTTTCTTTCTTTCAAGACAGGATTTATCTGTGTAGCCCTGGCTGTCCTAGAACTTGCTCTGTAGATTAGGCTGGACTCAAACTCAGAGATCCACTGGCCTCTGCCTCCATATGGCTGGGATCAAAGATGCATACCACCACCACCCAACTTTAACAATTTTATTTTTTAAGTTGTGGTATAAGTATGTGGGAAATATGGGACCTTGTAAACAGCTCAAAAGCCCTCAATTATTATTTATTTATTTTTGCCAACATCAAAATGGAATTAATCATAAACTTGAAATTCAGGCATATTACTTTAAAACTTACCAATAATGGCAGAAAAATAGCTAAGGTATTTCAAAATGATAGTATCTGAGAAATAGATCTAGGGATGTAGAAGCTTTTGGTACTCTTTAATATTTAAAATGTGTACATTTATTACAGCAGCACACCTTTAAATGTCTTTGATGGGATATTTAATTATAAATAATAATGGCTTAAATTACGACATTTTTATGCACGTACATAATGTATTTTTATATTCACAGACATCCCATTTACTACCCTCTCCAAACTCCGTCCTCTACCAAACCAGAACCCTTCTGCTTTCATCTTTTGAGTCTGTGTGTGTCTGTCTATCTGTCTATTTGTCTGCCTATCTGTGCCTGTCTGTCTGTGTCTGTCTGTCTGTCTGTGAGATCCAATGAATTTCATTTAGAGTTGTTTACCAGAGCGTAAGGATTTGTTTACAAAAAAGAAATTTTCTAAAGTTTAAAACATAAAACCTTCTACACAACACAGAGGAGTAGAAATCTAAAAAGAAAACAAATAATAAAACAGAAAATGTCTAAAAGTAAGTTTGATGCAAGTTTAATAACCAAACAAGATCCATGAAGAACCAGACATAGTGAACACTACTGTTACCCAGTACTTATAGACAAAGGCCAGCAGATCACTAGTTTGAGGCCAGCCTGGGTTACAGTTGAGTTTTGATTCCAGCTTAGGTTATATATCAAGAGAAGAAATTTCATCAAAAAATAATATTTAAAGACATATGCCCCAGAACTGAAGAACGTGAGCTCTTGAATTAATAGAGTCAAACAAGAGACAACTTATCCCCATCCCAGAGTTTATCAGCATAGAATTTAAAACCTGCCAACGTGCCAACAAGAGAAAGAGGCGTAAGAGTCACAGCTCTGAAAGCTGCCTAGAAATTAAAGCACAAGTCACATGCAGTGAGAGACACAGCCATGTGGGTTAAGTGCCTGTCCCACGCATGTGCAGACCTGGGTTTGCACCTCCAGGACCCTCAGAAAGACAGGTACAGAGGGCACATCTGGATCCCAGCACTTCCACAGCCAGACGGGAGGCAGAGCCTGGAGAATCACTAGAGGCTCATGGGACAGCTAGTCTGATCCATGACACTGTCTCAGACAAGGTAAGGTGGAAGGCAAACCTCAACATTCAAGGTTGTCCTCTGACCTCTCCACATACACGGTATCACCCATGCACCTGCACTCATTCATAGACACAGATGAACATAAAGGTAAAAAGTCAAGTTTGTACAAGAGACTCCCGAGTCAGATGGCACCTGTTCTCACTGGCAACGTGAGTAGCTAGAGAGCAATAGGCAGGCTGCCTTCAGAATTCTGAAAGAAAAGGATCAGTCAGCCTGTTAACACAGAAGGTGGGGTAAAACACCAGGCACCACCCCAAAACATACTTCTTTTCCCTGCTTCAAGAATCTATTGGAAGGTGTGTTATACAAAACTGCATAACCAACAAAGGATGTTGTCGAACTCAGACAACCCAGAGGTTCTGAGTACCAGTCTGTACCAGGCAACCCAAGGGTTCTGTGTACCAGAATGTACCAGGCAGCCCAAGGGTTATGTGTACCAGGCTGTACCAGGCAACCTAAGGGTTCTGTGTACCAGGCTATACCAGGCAGTCCAAGGGTTCTGTGTACCAGGATGTACCAGGCAGCCCAAGAGTTATGTGTACTAGGCTGTACCAGGCAGCCCAAGGGTTATATGTACCAGGCTGTAGCAGTCTATTTCTGAAACGGTAACTACGTTGTGTACTGTAGATAGCCATCAAGACAGTTTCTCAGCAGTCTAAGCAAGCACAGATCATCTTTGGAGGCTGTCCGTCTTACCTGCAGCACAGCAGCCAGCAGATACACAACAACAAAGACCACAGTCAGAGAGGTGTGGCCGCTCTTCATCAGATGAATCGTGTACAGGAAGATCAAGTGGCCTGGGACCACAAAGAGCAGGAGAACCTGGGCAGACTTATTGTTCACTCCTGTAACACAAGGGCAAATGGCATTAAAATGGCATTCGAAGTGAAAGGCTGCTTGCCTGTCCAGCATTCACAGGGTTCAGAAGCCCCAGTGTTAGTGAAAAAAATAAAGTGAACCTATAATCTGGGGACTGTAATCCATGTTACCACATCGGAAAACTGCCTTGGACAAGGGAAGCAGAGGCAGGAAGGAGCACCTGGGGTTCAAGGCCAGCCCAAGGCAAACAGTGATTCCCTCACTGTCGCAGAAAAACAAAACAACAAGTTGAAGGTTACATTCTCCATACTACAGCTCACAGCATCCATCAATTCAACTGCCAAGAGTCAATCTCAGTCCTTTACATTTCATTTAATTCTTGGAAATTCCCCCATTAGGTGTAATTGTAAAATAAAGTAAGAGATGGTTGACTAAAAACGTATTTTGGAGGACATTAGTATCTATCATAGAAACAGAAGGAAAACACAAAAATTGGAATGTTCATTTTATGTCTTCTTTGACTGTTCCATCACTGATGTCACAGGAGGGGCTGGAGCTCAGTGGGAAGAGCACTGACTGCTCTTCCAGAGGACCAGGCTTTAATTCCCAGGACCCATGTGGTAGCTCACAACCTTCTATCACTCCAGTTCCATGGAGATCTGATGCCCTCTTCCAGCCTCTGAGAGCACCAGGCATGCAAATGGAACACAGACACACTTGTAGGTGAACAGCCATACGTATAAAATAATAAAATAGTGATTAACACTGTAACGGTTGTCACATATGTTCACATATGTGACATACTGTACTCTGTCACTAGGTTGTCTCCTAACTTCCTGTTTCAGAGCAAATACCTGCATTTTAAAGGGTCAACAGGGCTGATACAGGAGAAAGGTCCATCTGTCCCTAAGTCAAGGGAATCTTCTGTGTTTGTACATGCAGTTCCTCTTTCTTAGCCAACAAGCTATCCCAGAGACAGTAACAAAAAGTGTAAATGCCACAAAAAAAAAAAAAAAAAAAAAACCCTCAGCAAAGACACAGACACAGATGTGGAAGGTCTTTGTTCCCTGACATCATGAGCTCAGCACAGCATGCACAAAATACAGATTCGACAAATTTTGCATAGCCTAGGTCTCAGTGGGCAGCAGTTCCTCAAAAAAAAAAAATGCCCCCACACCCCCACACAACACTTACCTGAACCAAAAAAAGTCCTAAATGGGTAGGAACAGCCTCTGGGCTCTTCAGGTAGTTCTCCGGGGATGCTATGTAAATGGAGGTAGGTAGAAATCCTGCTAGCCTGAATGGCCACCAAATTGCCACCGATCCCTAAAACAGTGGGAAAACAGGCCAGCAAGTTACCCTTTCACTTAAACAACTTTGTGAATCCCACCCAAGCAAGCCTCTTCCTGCCACACGATAGGCCAACGAAACACATCCTTCTCTCAATCTCGGCTTCTTTAATGTAGAGATAGATAACTCATAACATCATTACTGTAAAAACACTGTCATTATTTTCAAATCTGATTGGCTTTATAAAGTGAAAGTAGATCAGAATAGGTAATTTTAAAAAAAAAATTCTTGCAATCAATTCAAAAAACTAGGTAACAAGAGATCCATGTTTGCACCTAAGAGAAAAATAAGTTAGATTTATTCACACTGACAGGCTTGATACCTTCTCATCTTACACGAATTAGGAGTTGAATAAAATTACTCAGGAAAGTCCCACTTTCAGCCTAGAAACAGCCTCTCCGTGACTCGGGCAGAAGTGTTAATGCTGAGGTATGGAATGAATTCCAAGGTGAGAAGGGACATGTGAGTTCTGTCTCCACTTGCAGAGTTGGTGAGGAAAAGACAACAGCTACAAAAGCAAATGCAGCTTCCAAGTTCTTACACACAGCACATGGGCCAGCACACCCACCAGAGAGGCTGACACCGAATACAGGGCACGTTTACTAGATAGAGAGTGACCTTCCAAAAGCTTTCAAAAGGTACTCCTGACACCGAGGGAGAGTCAGAGACGCAAGAGTCACGCTCATGGGATGCCATCCCAACAACTTCCAGACCTGGCTCTACACAAATCCTCACCTGAGAGGTGGAGGAAATGCTATCTGCAAGGTCCCAGGCAGAGCAGTTACCACAGGGTGAAGGAATGTCTGCCAATGAGGGGGAAGAGAAACACTTTGAACACCCCACCCTGCCTCTCAGGACCAGGTCCAGGGACTGTGGAGATACGGTAAGGTAAGGGTAAGCCTAGCCCACATCATGTAGGGAACGCATCAGCACTCGGCCACAGGAAGAAGAGCAAGACCACCAGGAGCCAATTCACACCACCCACACTCGGTCATACCAAGAACGGCAGTGGGAGCCTGTGATGGAGAGACGCGTAGCAAGAATACTGAAGGAGCTGCCATCCACGGACTGTCCCAACCTCTACACTAACAAAAGGAAACACATGCTCATTGCTAGGCATGCATGCTATCTAACTGAGTCTCCAGTGATCTTTTATATACAATGTCAAACATTTAATAAAACTACACGACAGGGCTAGAAGGCAACAAAGGAAACGGCCCACTGTAGGAGTTAAGGTATTAGCAAAACCAGACCCAGAGATGCTTCGGGTGTTGAAATGATAATTGTTACTATCATCATTGTCATCTGGGATTTGAGACAGGGGCTCTTATAGTTCAGGCTTGACCTTGAACTCCTGATCTAACCTCACCCCCCAAGTGCTGGGATTACAGGTCCAGGTAAAGAAATTATATGACAATGATTCTAATATATATATGATTATTAACACATTAAAGAATCCAGCGGGGAAAGTGTATAACACACAATACAAGATGGGCTGAGATGATCTAAAGTATGAAAAACTGTATACTAGATGCACACGGTGCTGAAGGAACATGGAGGAGCAGCATCGGCACCCAGCAAAGTGGTACAGTTGAGAATAGTACTAAAGAGACTCTGACACACTTTACAGAGCACCCACGGGCCACTCACAAACTTAGACTACAGGTTACAGGACAAGTCTCCATGAGTTCGGAATGACTGAAACGTGACAAGGTTGCTCTGTGGACACACCAGGAAAATGGATACCTGGGACTCCCCCACCCAAACACTCTGAGAGTCAACAGTGTGCTTCTAAGTAACCTACAGGTCAAAGAAGAGATCAGAGAACATGGAAAACATAGTCAATTTAACAAAAAGATAACACCCTGAACTGCACGGGAGGCGCAGACTGCAGTGCACTGATATCCAAGGCATTCCTTCCATTTGCACACAGGACAAGTTTGCAGATCGATGATGTCAAGTTCACATCCTTAAAACTTCAAAAAGTTGCGGAAGACAGAGAGGAAAGAAGGAATAGTAGACAGAAGAGTACAAGCCAACAGAAGGGAAAACACAAGGAAGAAATAACCCAGAAGCCTTTGACCGAGTGAACAAAAGGGAGGTCATTCGGGGTAACACCCTGAAGGAGACAAGACAGCAGTGTCTGTATAGAGCACAGGAGAGGGAGAGGTGGGGAGGGCAGGGAGGGACTGCTATGAGCCTGAAGCCACCTTAGCATACACAGTGAGTTCTATGCTAACCTTACTTACTGGTTACAGAGTTAGACTGTCTCAGAAATAAACAAGGAGATGGAGAGGAGGCTCTGAGAGCACAGGGTGTCCCTGCAGGGACCCACTCAGGATTACAACCTTTTATAACTCCAGCTCCAGGGGATCAAGGCCGACACTGCACGCCTGGGACAAACTGCCCCTCCATACACATAACTATACATTTTTTTAAAAAAAGCAGCCCAATATTAAAAACAGAGAATTAAACAGAATTCACCACTATTCCAGTAAACAGACACACAAAAAAGTTATTATAGGAATATCATGAAATAATTTTTATTCCAAACTATTAGCAAATCAAATTCAGCAAAATATTCAATGTGTGATAGATAGGTCACAGCCAACCTGGGCTTATCCAAGGAATGAAAGACCAATTTAACAGCTGGAAGTAAATTAACATAATTCACTAACAAGTAAATGGATGGGGGAAAGTAACATGATTATAAGAATATGTGGGAAAACCTGACACAACTCAGCAGTCATGACTACTCTTAGCAAGGCAAAAAGCTCTGATATCCATGCAAGCTGGGACGGGACGGGCGCAACACACACACACACACACACACACACACACACACACACACACACGGTCTAAATTGTTAGAATTTCTATGCAAAACACTTGAGAACTATGTAATGAAGGTGATGTGTATGCCCTACAACCCAGTGATTTCACTCTTCCACACTTAAAAAGATGAGTGGAGACGGCTTATGTGAACCAGTTGGAAAAAGAAACTCAGGAAGAAATATGAAATAAAAAGAACTGGAAAGATTTTCTTTTTAAGAGTGCTTTTTGAAGATTTGATATTTTAGGCAGATGTAGATATAAGCCTAAGTGTGTGTGTATGTGTGTGTACCCGAGTGTGTGCATAAGTCTGAGTGTGCGCATTTGCACATGTGCATGGAGATGCCCACTGAGGTCAAGAGAGCATTGTTGTAGCAAATATTTAAAAAAGCGGCCACCGGTTAAGCCAACTGACTATCTAAGCTGCAGTGTCTCTGCCTAGCTCAGCCGCCATGTTGTGTGGCCAGAGGCCATGTGTGCACCACAGCTAGAAACGGCCAGCCAGAAATACCAGCCCTGCCACCCACAAGACGTCTCTGCAAGGCTGAGCATTGCCCAGACCATCCGCCAACCACACAGGCTGGGTACAGATGAGACTCTAATGCTTAGATTATCTAAAGGCTTATATATTTAGTAATGATCAATAACAAGATGCCCTTACAATCAGAAGTGTAACCCAATACCCAACCTAGATATACCAACTACCTTTGACTGCCAGAGACACATGAACATCTGCCTCCATGTTGCCCTCTCTCATTCTCCATCTCTCCTTTAGCTCCTCCTCTTCCTTCTTCTCCGCCTCCTCCCACCTTAGCTCCTCCTACAGAGCATCATCAGGGTCTCTGCATCTGGAGTTACAGGCACTTGTGAGCTACCTGTGGGTGCTGGGATCTGAACTCAGCTCCTCTGGGAGAGCAGCAAATGCTCTCAACACCTAAGCTATCTCTCTAGGTCTGGAAATCTTTTTTAATGCCAAAGAGTGCTTTTTACTTTAAGCTGGAGATGAGTGCAGGATGTAGTCTGGAGACTAGGGTGGGAGGATTGCCTGAGCCCCAAACCAACCTGAGCAGCACAGGCCAGACCCATTTTAACCAAAAAATAAAACCGGAAAGGCCATTCACACTAATGGATTACTATGTGATACTATATTATATGCTGTAATGTTTCAGTTAAATATATTTATCTTCTTAAATATTTATCATATTGTCATTAGATACTGCAATTATAAACATTATAAATGGATTTTCCTAACTGTGGAAAGGCAACATACATGTTATTTGTATCCATCTCTCCTGCACAACAGCATGGCACATCTTCCCATTCTAACTGGGATTCAGTCAGTACCTCACCCATGGATCAGTGTGCACATACGCGTGTACACCCACACATTGCCACTCTCCCTGGCTACCACACCATTGTACGGAGACAGCCTAGGAAGTTAACTTTTTCAGGTTGATCTGACTGGCATCCTACAGAACCTGTCTCTGTGTTTGGCTTGTTTCAGTCAACACCATCACATTTCATCCATGTTGACACAAGTGGCCAGACTTCATTCTCTTTTATCCCTGAACAGTATCCTTCTGCTTGTCTGGAACACGTTGTCTTTATCCATTCATCTAGTGACATATTAAACTGCTTCCATCCCTTGGCTATTGTGAACAGTGCTTCAGTAAACAGGGACGTGTAAACGTCTCTGACAGATTAATTTTATTTTCTTTGGATATGTACCCAGCAGTGGGATTGTTGCACTGTGCAATCATGTCAACTCTCTTCCTCAGTGACTATGTATGGAGAACAGCCGCTCTTACCAGAATGACACGCTGGATCACTGTGGCTTTGATCTGTATATCCCTGACTGGTGCTGAGGGCCAAATGTCATCTTTTGAGAACTGTCTATTTAGTTCCAGTGCTAGAACTGGAAAGATAACATGAATTCATCAAGACTCTACCTAAGCTGGATGGATAGTCACACATTGTTTAGTGATGGGGGCACACTCTGTTGAACTTGTTACATTTCTTCTTACAAAACAGGCTGAATAGCTACACAGACTAAGCCTGCTGTACAAACTAACACTGTCATGATATAGGAGGCCGTTGCCCAAAATGTCACTCTGTTGTACATGGCTACCAGAGAGGTAGATTTTTGAATACAAAGGATTAAAACCATTCCAAGAGGATGTCTGAACCAGGTGCTAAGAACCAGCAGTTTTGATAAACTCTCTGCTGTAGATTGTCACTACGGTGGTTTTAATGAGAATGGCCCCCGGGGGAGGGGAGAATCAGTGCTTAAATGTTTGGTTCCCAGCTGATGGAACTGTTTGAGAAGGATTAGGAGGTATGGCCTCTGGTTGGAGGAGGTGTGTCACTTGGGGGGTGGACTTGGAGTTTTCATAAGTCCATGCCACTCCAAGCCATGATGGAGAGTGTCTCCTTCTGTCTTTCTACTGTGCACTCTGCCTCCTGGTTCTCATACCAACCAACCTGTAAGCTCTCAGCTATTGCTCCATCACCACACCTGACCGTCTATCCCCATGCTCCCTGAAGGAGACTCACCCTCTGAAATTGTAAGCATGTCCCCAATTATGTGCTTTCCTTTATGAGTTGCCTTGGTCATGGTGATTTTTCACAAAGTATAAAAGTAACTAAGACATGTACCTATTGTGAATCCCAGTGCTCCAGCCCAGTGCTCCAGCCCAGTGAGCCTCACTCCAGACCAGTGTGAGACAGCCTCACTTTCTCTAACAGGGTTATGGGCCTGTTGCTGGAAGATGGATTCTTTTCTGCACAACTTAGGAGATGGCTTAGGGAACTAGCAACAGGTAAGTTAGCATGGATAAGGCTAGCATTAGGAGCTTCTGCAGCTAAGCAGTGGGCCTGGGAATATACACAATTACATTCAAAATGACAAGTTTGGAGCCAGGTGTGGTGGGGCACACCTTTGATCTAAGAACTCAGAAGACAGAAGCAGGTGGCTGTCTATGAGTTCCAGGCTACCCAGGGCTATGAATAGGAAGATGCTGTCTCAAAGAATAAAAATAAATACAAATTCAGTGACAGCATATCTGTCATCTGGTGAAGTTTTGGTGTTTGGACACATCCCAATACAGTTAACTTACTATGGAAGTAAGAATTTAATTACGTTAATCACAGAAAAGATATAAATAGAAAACAATCACAAAAAATCATGAACTTGCCATTTTCCTATGGAGAAGATAATTTGTTGCTGTTATTGTTAGTAGACTAAAACTAAAACAAATTTGTTACATTTTTAAAGGCAAAAACTAAATTTAGCCTCATGATTTCATTGTTACGTGTCATTAATAAGCAACAAATATCACTAAGAGCAAATGCTGGGTGTGGCAGTGCACACCTGTAATCACGGAAGACTAAGTCCAGCTACATAACTAGGTCCTGTCTCAGACTCAGACAATAAACATGATGATTTCAAACAGAGCTCAGGAGCTGGAGAGCTGGCTCTGTGGTTACAGGCTTGTCCTGTCCTTGCAGGGGACCTGAATTCAGTTCCTAGCACTATGTCAGACTCCAGGAGATTTGAAACCTCTGGTTTCTGTGGGTGTCTACACTTACCTGCCAATACTATCCTATCCACATATAAATAACATAATTTTTTAAAAGATAATAAAGATGATCACTTAGAACCTGAGGGATAGTTCAGCTCACAAAACCTGACGACCCCAAGTCTGATCCCAGACCCCATTGTGAAAAGGTGAAAACCAATTCCAGAGGCTGTCTTCAGCCCCATCCCCCACACACATACACCAACAGCAATACTAAATGTTGGGGAATGGCTCTGTCCACTGTGTATTTCAGATGCTGATTTCTGTGCCCAGAGATCTAGCTGCAGTCCAGATGTTGGCACGGCCAAGCATCTCCTGTCTCAATGTTACCAGGGTCTCTGGTGGGGACCAAGAGGGAGGATTCACCAGAGGGAGTCCCCATGAAAGACAGTCACCAAGGGAGGAGGGATGGAGCAGGAGCAGCCAGGGCAAGACTTAAGATGGCAACTAACAGGGCACATGGCTGGGTAGTAAGCAGCACAGTCAGGTTAGAATAGATGAGAACCCTGCCCAGCTATCATGCAAGACGGTGTTTAATAAATATACCAGGTCTCTGTGTCATTATTTGGGAACAAAGGAGGCGTAGAAAAGCCTGGTACTTCTACAACTAAATTTAAAGATAAAGTAATTGGAGAGAATCAACTCTAAGGCTGTCTTCTGGCCTAGACACACCCCACACACACCCCCGCCCCACCCCCACACACAGACACACCCACACATCCATACATACACACATGGGTGGGGGACAACAATACTAAATTTTAAAAAAATTAACTCAGTTTATCATAAAGATATAAACAAAACAACTACACCCTACAATGTTCTAGATACTCTCTTAATGGAAACAAATTTCTTTAAAATTATGTTTAAAAGTCACACAGCCAGGCAGAGTCACTGAGGCGCATGAACGTAGAGCTCTATCCCCTGTAGCTCCCAGATCCAGCCCGAGGGCCTGAACCCTGCCCCAGCTACTCAGAACAAGCAATTTACACAGAGTCAGTTCCTAACTTACTGTTTCCTGTTGTAAACCCTTCACTTAGCATGATGTCAAATTCACCAATCAGTTAGAAGCTAGCAAGGAACTGTTCTGCTTTTCAATTTATTTGGAGTCATCTGAGAGGAAAGAACCTCAATTAAGAAAATGCCTCCATAAATTTGGGTTACAGGCTTGCCAGTAGAGCATTTTCTCAGTGGGGGAGGGCTCCGCCCATTGTGGGTGGTGCCATCCTTGGACAGGGTAGTCCTGTGCTCTATAAGAAAGCAGGCTGAGTTAGCCAGGGGAAGCAAGCCAATAAGCAGCCCCCTCCATGGCCTCTGCATCAGCTCCTGCCTCCAGGTTCCTGTTGTGTGTGAGCTCCTGGGGCCTTGACCTCTTTCAGTAACAGACTGTCACCAGGAAGTGTAGACTGAAACAAACCATTTTCTCTCCAAGTTCCTTGGTATTATGGAGTTTCATCACAGCAATAGAAACTGTAACTAAGACAGACACGGTCTTACTGTGCACTCCTGGCTGACCTGGAAGTGTTTCAACTAGGCTGGCCTCGGACTCACAGAGATCCACCTGCACCTGCCTTCTGAGTGCTGGGACTAATGCCCAGTCTGCTGTATCCATACCAACTTAAAACGACCTGCTTACTTGTTGAGTTTCGTTTCTTCGCTCTCTCTCTCTCTCTCTCTCTCTCGCTCGATCTCTCTCTCTCTCTCTGTGTGTGTGTGTGTACTCATGCCACACTGCATCCGTGGAGGCCACAGAGGAACCTCAGGTGTGTGACAGAAGTCTCTTCCTTGCCACTGTCTTATCACTGTGTTGTCTGGGCTGGGTGGTTACAAGCTTCCGGAACTCTCTTGTGTACACACTGCAGGTGAACTTAAGGTGCTCAGCTTTTATCTGGGTTGGGAAGCAAATCGAATTCAGGTCTTCAGTGTGACACCCACTGAGCCATCGCCCCAGCCTCTGCTTAATGACTTTTCTATTAGACGCTTATGACAACTATGTTTTTAAGTCTGGAGTTTTCTAGTCAGAGCTCACTTCTGAAAGTAAAAGATGAGATCAGAGAACCCACAACTGACACAAATTGTACACAGTACAAAACAAGGCCAGTAACTCACTCTGCTGATAGTGAGAGAGCATGTGTCCTAAAGGACTGAAGCACTGTCACAGAGATTCTGGGGATGCAGAGAGGCAGATGGGACCTTGTAATCATCCATGGACATCCATGGCTCACAGCCTCTCAAAATGCAGAAGAACCCAACAATAAGAAAGCAAACTATCGCAGATAACATTTTTCAATGCCAGCCACAGGAATGCACACATCTCTCTCTGTTTCTTTCCTTCTTCACTGTGGGGACTCTCTGGGACCAATGCTCCATCTGGTGTCTCATTAGACCTGGGATGCTTCAGTACACATGTAGGCAGCACACGCTGTAAGGCTGGAGCTGACCTACCATAGCTGCAATTTTGTGGAGATTGAGCTATTAATGATCACTTGTAGCTCTCTCTGATTAAAGGCACAGATGCCTTGGTGGAACCCTTCAGAAGCAGCACTCATCGCTTCTGTGCTGCCATATGCTAGGGATTAACACACGGAACAAGTCAGCTCAAAGCCTTCCACAGTCAACCTCAGAAACACACTAGTGCTACCCCTCCAGAGGAAATAAATACCATGTAAAGAAAACAGTGCACCCAGTGAGAAGTGAATACCATGTAAAGAAAACTGCAACCAGTGAGCTGGGCGACTAGTAAATGACAGCCTTTCATGGTCTTGTCAGGATCGCTGACAAGTAATTTTTAATTACTGCAAAAATTATCACCTTAGAATGGCTTTCTTTGATGTCAGTATGCTTTCCTGGTACTGTTTTATACACTGTCGCTTTTAAGAACGTGTTATTAATATAGCTTTTGAATTATTTAAATTCTACAGACACTAACTGCATGATTAAAGGTAGCAGGAGGCATCTAAAGATAGTCTCGTATAAATTAAAAACACCAGAAGAGACAGCCTGTCAATATTAGCGAGACTCCTCAGTATCCACGGGACCTAATTTTAGGTATATTATGCTGGAATAAGCTCATTAATCGTGTAAATACCTGATGCTACGATGAAATTAGCAGCAGGTTCATCTAGGGACTCCTTTAAAACTCTGTTTCCAGTGAACGTCTCACACTCCCATCATAGATTATATCTCAGATTCTGTCAAGAAGTCCTTGTGTGCATTCTCAATGGAAACTAATACAGAAGTTCATTTCCTTAAAAAGCGCATTTGCTCCCAATCCCCTTCGGCAGGTGCTGTGTATGTATCAGCCTCCCCACGTGCCCCTGTAAGATCAGCCTCCAGGCAGGGCTCCCCACCAGAGCTCACGGGCAGTCATTACTCCTCGGCCTCAAAGCATGCACAGGGATGGAGAGACATGTCCTCCGTTTCCTGGTTCTCAGGTGCAGGCGGAGCCCTTTAATCTGGACCTGGGCGGGTACACTAAATTCCCTTCCCCGTGCATTGCCTTTATTTTACATAATGTGCATAAACTGGCTAACAATTGACTTCTACATTTCCACTGTAGCTCATTCATTTCTAATGAGGGCAAAAACACCATATTCCTTTCATGTATAAAGTATATATACTGCATACATTATTTAATGTATAAAGACTATATACTCTGTATACACATGTATAATATAACCATGTGATAAATATGTATATGTGTAACTTTATACTAAGCAGTATTATATAATGGATATAAACAGATACACAGGGAATCCGTAATGTTAATATTTATGTAGCCATTTTAGGGGGAAATTATTTTAAATGGCTCCTTTAGAAAGTGGTAGTGAAAAAAAAGACACCTTAAAAGCAACTGGTATGTGGAAATGAGTTTCAGGCATGTCAAGACAACCCTCTAAATTCTTAGAATGGCCACAGTGCTTCCTTCATCCAAACATCATGGCTTCCCTCTTCATGCACTGTCACAAGGATAGCAGTTGAGAGGCACTGTGCTGGAGAACTAAATCTGTCTACTTGACTTGGGGCAAGTGAGGCTTCAGCCCTAAGTCCCTCCATCCTAATCCCTCATCCCATCCGTCCTCCCTGTTTCCACCACTCCTCAGTGATTCCTTCTCTCATGCTGAAGAGAAGATGTGGCCTGTCTTTTCAAGGCCTTCAGCACTCTAACGTTCAATAAATATGACAGACACACTCTTAGGAAGGCAGAGGCAGGTACGTTGTTTGAGTTTGAGGGCAGCCTGATCTACAAAGCAAGTTCCAGGAAAGCCAGGACTGTTACAAAGATAAAAGCTGTCACGAAACAAACAAATAAAAAGGGTGGTGGTGGTTAATCCCAGCACTTGAGAGGCAGAGGCAGGTAACTCTTTATGAATTTGAGGCCAGACTGGTCTTCAGAGTTCCAGGACAGTCATGGCTACACAGAGAAACCCTGTGTCCTGCCCCAAATCTATAAAAAAGCCTTTCCCCTCATGGCTATCTGAAGACAAGATGGGTCACCAGCAGCTCTACTGGAATCAACCACAGAAGTCTGGCCAGGGTTCTCGCTCTTGCCGTGCCTGCTCTAACCACCACAGACTGATGCGAAGATACAGTCAGATGTGGAAATATGGGCTGAACAAATGCCATCAAAGGCTTCATTAAGTCGGACTAAGAGACTTTGAGTGGGTTATTCAATAGTGTCTACCCCGTGAAACTCATCATGCCGTCTTTGTACATGAAGAATAAAAACAGGGAAGATCTTAAAAAAAAAAAAAAAACAAAAACCCATGTATAAGCAAATGTAGACTGTAAAGCATCAACACCTGGACCCTGCTGTGTTCACAATGAATGCCCCCTCTCCCCTGCATTGCCCTGTGGTCCTCCCTGTATTCCTCCCCCAAACTCCTCCTCCCCTACCACAGGCAGTCCTCCCTCCCACTCCTTCCTCCCCTATCACAGGCAGTCCTCCCTCCCACTCCTTCCTCCCCTATCACAGGCAGTCCTCCCTCCCACTCCTTCCTCCCCTATCACAGGCAGTCCTCCCTCCCACTCCTTCCTCCCCTATCACAGGCAGTCCTCCCTCCCACTCCTTCCTCCCCTATCACAGGCAGTCCTCCCTCCCACTCCTTCCTCCTCCCCATCACAGGCAGTCCTCCCTCCCACTCCTCCCTCCTCCCCTACCACAGCTGCCTTAGAGTCTTCCATGCTTCTGCATTTCTGTGTTTCTCTCAAATTGTGTATTCCTCAACAACACAGTGCTTGGTTTTCACCCTTGTAGGACTTATGTAAAGGACATCAACTGTACACCGCAACCCCAGGATTCACCACGCTCTCATTTCCTTTCACTATGAGTAATACTCCACTAAGAGTCAACACCTCCACGTACTTAGCCCGCTACTAACCAAGCTTTACTCCTGCACCCACAAATAAACAGTGCTCTCTTTCTTCTAAGGATGGATGCCCAGGTCAACTCTTCCTTCCTTCTTAATATTTCTGTTTACTTTTGGGGGGCAGAGGTCAGGGGACAGCTCACAGGAGTCTGTTCTCTGTCCACTATGTGGGTTCTAGGCACTGACCTCAGCTTGTCCACCTCGGTGACAAACTCCTTACTCCCCTGAGCCCAGGTCACAGGCCTCAGCTTTCTTCTTCCTGGAAAGAATTCCCTTCTGATCTTTAACTCTCACTTAATATGTGAAGATGCCTTGCCTACATACTCCTATCCAAAGAGTGTGGGAAGCAGAGCACACAGAAGAGATGAGAGATCAGTATTAAGTCAGTTTCTCTAGTTAGAGCCAGGAGAAATTATTAAGGGAAGAATTAATGTTGCCAACATTGTTAAAAGTTTTATATAAGCAGAGCCATTTTTTTTTCTATTTTTGACTCCTTAAATGTACCTTAACAGTTCCCGCTAAAGTCTGTGTAGTTGTTTTACGTTCTAAGTTGTGTTGTTTACCATGATAATTTCCTCTGATTCCGTGACATGTAGTTTGCAGCAAAATGAAATTTACTCCTTAACACATACATTTATTCAAGCAATTGCCAAACCTTAACACTGTGGGCATTACTCAGTCATAGAAAACAGAAGTTATCACTCAAAATAAACACACGCTGCAGTACAATTGGCTAAAAGCGTATCAGGGAAGCCCAGAGAAGGGAGCAAACAGCTCTGTATACATATGCCTAGCGGTGGATGGGGGAGGGGGGTGTTCACTGCGACTGCAGCCTGGGCATGCAAAGGAGTGAGAGAAGGTACAGCAGCATGACATCAGGCAGGGACAGCAGTGTGATGTCAGGTAGGGACGGCAGCGTGACGTCAGGTAGGGACAGCAGCGTGACGTCAGGCAGGGATGGCAGTGTGATATCAGGCAGGGACAGCAGTGTGGTATCAGGCAGGGACAGCAGCATGATGTCAGGCAGGGACAGCAGCATGACGTCAGGCAGGGACAGCAGTGTGATGTCAGGCAGGGACAGCAGTGTGATGTCAGGCAGGGACAGCAGGGTGACGTCAGGCAGGGACAGCAGTGTGGTGTCAGGCAGGGATGCTCCTGACCAGGAAAGCAGGAGTCAGCCACTCAACAGGGAAGACGGTAATGTGTGTGTGTGTGGGGGGGGGTGGGCAGTGAGACTGGGCCCAGAGTTGGGCTAAATAACTGATGCTTTGCTCCAGTTAACAGGAAGAGAAAGCAAGGGCACAATCTGGTTTGTTAGAAATATACGTTATTTTTATTATAGTTGTTATATCATCATTATGCATTGCGTGTATCAGGTGCCCACTGAAGTCAGAGGACAACCTGCAGGAGTCAGTTGTCTCCTTCCACCATATGGATCCTGGGGGATGCAGCTCAGTCTTGGTGGCAAGTGCTTTCACCACACTGAGCCAGATCAACAGCCCTGAAGATCATCTTTACAGCAAATGAATGGCAGGGTAAACTGAATGGGAAAGGGGTCAGCGAGGTAATGAGTGGGATCTACTCTGGGAAAATAATGATCAATGTATGAATAAAAAGTCAAGTATGCTTCTCATTACCCTGTCCCTCTGTCTCACCTGCTAAGACATGAGGCAATTTCTCCCTAAAAACCCACTGGCCATGCTAGCCAGGAAAGTAGGTGGGTGATCCTCACTCTCCTCCCTGTCCTCCAATTCCAACGCCTCAGTCTCATCCTCAGCCCTGCAGCAGACGTCCTGCAAGGGCCTGTCTTCCCACTCATCCTGTCTCCTGTGGACTCCACAGGTCCTTATGGCAGAGCTGGCTCTTCCCTCCTGTGGACGCTCAGTCCTGTGCCCTTCTAGCTCATTGCGATACCTCCCTGTCAGCTCCTCAAAACCTAGAAACAAATTCTACCAGGGTCCTCAGGAGCACCCCTGCCAGGCAATCCGCAGCCACCACAGGGTCCTAAGATCCAAAAAGGGCAACAGGAATCAATGAACAGAAAACCCACCCCAAAAAGAGAAGATATCAACACCAAGAATTACAATCATACAGCTGAAGCACAAGACAAAGACTTCAAAATAGCTACCATGAATATGTTCAAGGACCTTAAAGAGGATATGAATAAATTCATTAATGAAGTCTGTAAAAATACAAACAGTGAGATGAAAAAAGTTCAAGACATGGAAGGACAAACAGATGCTCTAAGGAAGGCTGAAACTGAGGTGAAACTGGAATTGAAGAATGTAACAGTCAAGGTGGAACCTCAAAGGCAAACCTCACCAACAGAATAGAAGAGAGAACATCTCAGGCATTAAAGACAAGATAGAAGAAACGAAGACCTCAGTGAAGGAAATGTTAAATATATTAAAAAAAAAAAAAACAGGCATAAAAGATCCAGGAAATCTGGGATACTATGAAAAGACCAGATTTAAGAATAATAGGAAGGAACAGAGGCCCAGAAAATACATGCAACAAAATCATAGAAGAAAATTTCTCTAACATAAGTAAGGTTTCTATCAAGGTACAAGAAGCATACAGAACACCAAGATAGACTAGACAATAAAGTCTCCTCAGCACAACCTGAGTTCCTCTACAGAGCTCTAGCTGTAAGGAAAGCATAGCACTGGTGTAAATACAGATACGTTGACTAACGGAACCAAACTGAAGATCCAGACATAAATTTCCATGTCCATGGATATCCCGTTTTTTATAAAGAAGCCAGAAATACACACTAGAAAAAAAGATAGCATCTTCAACAAGTGGCACCGGTCGATCTGGATTGTGTGGAAGAACACAAAGAATCCATATTTATTGCCCTGCAAAAAAACTCAACTCCAGATGGACCAAACCTCAAAGTAAGGACAAACATACTGAATATGATCGAAGAGCACGTGGGGATTTGCGTTGAACACATTGGCACATGGAGAGACTTTCTGAGCAGGACACTGGTAGCACAGGCACTAAGACCAACAACTTAAAAATGGGACCTCACGCCAACAACTTAAAAATGGGACCTCATGAAACTGAAAAGCTTCTGTATGGGAAAGTCACCATCATCAGGACAAAGTCACCATCATCAGGACAAGGTTACAGAATGGGAAAAAAGATTTTTTACCAACTATACATTCAGTAGAGGACAAATATCTAAAATATATAAAGAACTCAAAAGAAAAAAAGACAGACATCAGCTGGGCAGTGGTGGTGCTTGCCTATAATTCCAGCACTTGGGAGGCAGAGGCAGGCGCATTTCTGAGTTCGAGGCCAGCCTGGTCTACAGAGTGAGTTCCAGGACAGCCAGGGCTACACACAGAGAAACCCTGTCTCAAAAAGCCAAAAAAAAAAAAAGACAGACATCAAGAAACAGCACATGTAAAACGGGGCAGAGATATTCTGAGATATACAATATATATACATACATACACACACACACACACACACACACACACACACACACACACACACATATATATATGAACAGTTTTCTCAAATGGCTGAGAAGCACTTAAAAATGTTCAGCATTCTTAGTCATCAGAGGAATGTAAATAAAAGTTACTTTGAGATTTCCTTTTATACCTGTCACAATGATTAAGATCAATAAAACGAGTGACAGCTCTCTCTAGTGGGTATGTGGAGTAAGGGGAACACTCGTGCACTGCTGGTGGGACTGCAAACGTACAGAGCCACCGTGGAAGTCAGTCTGCTGGTTCCTCAGGAAGTGGGGAACGGATCTATTAGTGCTATATCACTCGGTGATACATGGTGGACTCTACATCGCCTTCAGAGACACTTTCTCAACCGTGTTCATTGCTGCTCCATTCCTAATACCCAGAAACTGGAAACAGACTAGACTCCTGTCAATGGACGAACAGATAACAAAATGCAGTACACTTTACACAATGAAAGATTACTCAGCTTTTTAAATCACTGAAGTCAAGAAATTAGCAAATAAATGGTTGGAGCTAGCAAAAAAATCATCTTGAGTGAGGTAACCCAGCCCAAAAGACAAACGGTGTGTATTCACTTGTGTGTGGTGTTAGCTGTTAAGTCTTCAAAAAGCAGGCTACCATCCATATAGCCACAGAGGCTAGATATACAGTAAGATACTAGTAGGAAGGGCTGTAATACCCTATAAAGGGGCCATAGAATATATAATTATGGAGGAGGAGACTGAAATGGGAGGATAAACGGGAAGGCAGATGGAGATGGGGAAGCAGAGAGGGGAAGCTAAAACTAAAGGCCATTTGAGGGGTCATATGGAACCCTAGTACAGTACGAGCCTCCATATATGTGAAGATGATCTAAACAGAATTGTCAAGTAACAGGTGAGCTGGAGCCCCAACTGAACACCTCGTCACCAAATCAAGTCTCCAGTTCAGGGAATGGGCTTCACCTAATTGAGCTGTTGATCAAAGGGGCCCCATGGAAACCCCCAAACAACCCAGGCTATTGGGTGCTCTCCATAAACTGATGGTCCGGTCCCATTGCTGAAGATTACCCACATACAACTCAGTGAAAAAAGTCAATGCCGGTGCCTTCCTAGAGTCTTTGCACCTAAGTAACCAGTGTCCACGGTTCTAGAAGATACTGTGCACATGAGAAGAGAAAGGTGAACAGCAACCCCAGCTACAGTCACCTCAATCCACAATGGTGATCTGCCTGTAAGACGTGCCGTGCAACAGTAGCACAAAGCATTGTGGGAGCAACCACAATGTCTGATGGATGTAAGGCCCAGTCCATGAGATGGAACCCATACCTGACACTGCTCAGGTGGCCAAGAACCTGAGGCTAGTTAGGCCGGGGACCAAGGGGAAGACCAAATACTAAAGGGACATAGCAATCAAAGTGACTTCTAATGGCATTCTGCTGTGCTCATAGGTCACTGTCTTGCTCAGCCATCATCAGAGAAGTTTCCTACCACGATAAATGAGAATAAACAGAGACCCACAACTAGACACTGTGCAGAGTGAGAGACCTCAGAACACCCAGTCTAAGTGGATGTCTGCTCCAATCCCTCCCTCAGGGTTCAGGGAACTCGGCGGAAAAGGAAGCAGAAAAGTGTAAGAGCCAGAAGGGATGAAGGAAACAAGGCCTTCTACACACAGTACGACTGATGTACAAATGAGATCACAGAGTCTGTGGCAAAATGGACAGAGCCTGCATGGATCTGGGCCTGATGGGGTGCACCAGAGCGGAGATGGGGGGACACAAGCCCACACCCCTAACCCAGAAGCTACCTCCGATTGAGTTAATTTTTCTAAAATTAGTTTCTGCCAACAGAGACTCACTGGGTATATAAACCAGTCTTAAAGCCAGATGTCACGCCCAGCAGTAGATGGCCAACTTAACACAAACTCAGTGGCATTTGGGGAAGTTCTTTGTCTCATAATGTTCTGCCTGTCTGTTTTGTAACCTTATAGTCTGTTGTGTACCCACTGTGGCTTCTGGTTTTGTGTTTTTATGGGATTTTTGTTTGTGATAGGTGTGTCTCTGAGTCAATGTGTTTCTTGAGCTTTTTCTGTCCCTTTTCTTCTTCTTGCTTTGTCCTATTCTGGTTTCTGTGTTTTTAACCTAATTTTATCTTTTTTTTTTTTTTTTTTTAAGATGCCGGTTTGTATCTTAATGAGAGAGAGAAAGTGTGTAATTTGGGTGAGTGGCAAAGTTGGAAGAATCTGGAAGAATTGGGGGGAGGGGAAACAATGATCAGAATATGTTGTATTAAACAAAAACTACTTTCAATGTTTTTTTTTTAAAGGCAAAGTGACAAAGCTAATTTAGAAGTTATTTCAAGAGCAGGAACCTTGAGTATAAAGGAGAGCAAGCAGATGACTTTAGGCTGCCCTCACTGGAGTACTGGTGGATAGTCACACCGTTTAACAAATGTGGGAAGGAGAAGGGGGGCTCAGGGGGAAGACTTTGAGTTCATTAGGAATTTGGGGCCTTTTATGTGAAAATGCCAACTTACAGTATGGATCTGAGCCAGGCATGGTAGCTTGATTATGTAATTTCAGCTCTTGGAAGGCTGAGATAGAAGAACGGCAAGTTTAGAGCCAGCTTGAGCTACAAATTAAGACTGTCTGATAAAGAAAATACGGATCTGAAAATGAACATAAAAGTCACAATTGAAGCCATATAAAACCATGTGGCAAGAGAAGGGTCCCTCAGACATATGTTCTCAGAGTCCCTGGACAGGCTCCATCCCAGAGTTCCCAGTCAACCTTGAGAATCCGTGTTTGTGACAGTCCCTGGCAGTACTGGCAGCCTGGAAACCATATTTCGAAAAGTCTCTGAACTAGACAGTATCATTAATAAAAACAGTGAAGACAGAGTTGATGATGATCAGGAACACAGGCCTGAGGAACACAAACGCTTGGCCAGCTGAGAAAGCAGAAGGCACAGGAAAGAATCTTCAGAGAATGAGATGAGAACTGGGAGAGTGGGAAAGAGCACATCAAACAGCTGACAGAGGAACTTTAATCCAGCAACATGGCTGCTCTGGCAAGGGATCACATCCAAAGGCTTTCTAGGTCTGTGTTGATCTGGCTGGAAGGTAGACTCGCCACACAGCTTGAATCCCTCTGGCTGGAATAGACATGCCCTTAATACACACCTTTAAGGTAAAGTTAGTTTGTAGAAGGAAGCAGCCATGTTTGAAAGCAACATCTAATTGAGAGGCAGACAAAGTGACAAATCAGAGAAAGATTTGGCGGAAGGAGTCAGAGACAGGATATGCCCAACTCTCAGGACAACAGCACAGGAAAGAACTAGAAAGGGTGAGCTTGTTCAGCAGTAAGCCTCCGGGATGACAATTACAGATGACAATCACATCAAGTGAAAAGTTACTTTCCCATAGCTGAGTGGGATAGAGACTGAACACAAGCAATGGACAAAGAGATCAGGTCACTGGGCAGCCTAGTAAAAGCAGTGGCATCAAGTGAGAGGGCCAAATGGTGGCAGTGAATTGAGGAAGGATGGGGAAAGGTGATTAGTACCAAAGACTCAGCACATGCTGAGGACCAGGAGAGAGGAAGGCACAGAGGAGACAGTGTAGTGACAGACGGAGGTGGAGTAAGATGCAACGGTGCCCAGGCTGCAAGCCCATCACACGAGCCAGACGCTGCTCAGATGCAAGAAGCTCAGACAGGCACTGTTAAAGATGAAATCAGGAGAGAGAAGCCTGTGTTTTTTTTCTGCAGGCTTGCCCTATCAGAAACACTGAGAGGAACTTCTTCAGGCAGATGGAGAAAGCACAGCATTCAGATGGAAGTGTATGTGTATAAAAGAAAGAGCTGGAAATGTCAGTCTGTGTAAGATAACAGAAAATACCATTTTTATTATGCTTAATATTTTTAAAAATACTAAAGCACAAATAATATTGTATACTATAGAGTTTAAAACAAAAATATAAGAGAAGACAAAAGGGTATAGTGAATCTCGTCTCTGATCCTACATACAAAGTGAAATATTATCATTTGAGAATAGATTGTGGAATGCCCCCAAAACAATACAGGCTATTGCTAGCCTACGACAACTCCATGTTAAGACTGCCTTGATGAAGACACCATACGTGCTGATTACAGAACGTGGAGAAATGATGCCATGTGGGCTGCTTACCTGTGGGGAGTCATCAACTATCTCCCAAGCTGTGAACTTTGTGAACTGCAATAAAAACTAGCATAAGCATGATAGCCTACAGAGGCAACGGTGGTGCCGGTGGTGTGTGGGTAGAAACCGCTTTCTGCTTGGATTTAAGGCCATTCCACAAACACATGAATCCATGCCTGGGGAGTCTACAGGCCCTGGGAGTGAACCACTACTTTATTCTGCTAAACGGACCTGGTACAGAACTGCCCTCTCTCTACTGTTTATGTCTCTGTTCATAGGTGAGTGGGGCCTCCAGACACAGATTGTTGTTAATGCAGAAACTCCCAAAGAGTGCAGAGAAAAGATGTCAGTAGAATTCTCAGCCACGAAAGGGCGGTCCACATCACACCCTTCCCCAAAGCTTAGGAACCACTTTGGAAGAGTAGGCAGGAAGACGGCAAGACCAAAACGATGTCTTCTGGACATGACAGACTGCTGCACTCGTGAACCCACAGTAGCCGTGGTTGCCTGCATAAAATCTACCCAACCCAGGCAACATTCGTGCCTGGAGTAGGGGTCGGGGGTCATGAGCCTCTAACCCTAACTGGTTGTAACTGGTGAGTTACAGACAATAAGTAACAGTGATGAGCTCTGGAGGAAGGAAAGTCAGTTTTTGTTAAGGGCGCTGTTTCTAGTAAACTACATTCCAGTGGCTGCCCCAGACCCTAACGCAAATTAGAGGTGATAGGATATTTTAATAAGAAAGGAAGAGGACATGAAGTTTGGAGGGTAGGAGTGGGGGACCTGGGAATAGTCAAGGGAGGAGTAGGGTGGGAGATGATCAAAGCTGTGCGGCACTCTCAAAGAATTAATACAAGATTTAAAAAGAAAAGAGAACGGGTCGAGGCTAAATCTCAGTGACAGAATGACTTCCTATAGCACGTGAGAGGCTGTCAGTTCATCCCTAAGTTCCACTAATTAGCAAATAAATATCTAAGCCCAAATTCAGTGGGTTCATCAACACACCTAGCAGACGTACCAAGAGAGAGACCCACAGAATGGCTTACGATATCCTGTAGTCAAGAACTCTGTAAACGTACGGTTTACCAAGTTTAACTGATCACAGAACTCACTTCTCAAATCGTACTCACTAATATCTTGCAGAGCGAGAGTGAGCAAAGCATTGTAGAAAATGCTATTAGTTCTGAGGCATGTAAACATTTAATGAAAATTTAATCAGATCGGCACAGATAAATTTTACTTGAAACACATGCATTTGTGGATGAAATAAATTAGATAAATTAGTAGTTATATACTTTGAGAGAAAAAACCTATGGGTTTGGGAATTAAACAGATCTGCCTTTAAAGTGTGACTTACCATCATTCACTAGATATTTAATCTTAGACTAATTACTTAAATGAATATTAAATTATATATAATACGCTTAAAAGACTTGTAGTCACTTGGTACTTATGTAGATACATAATAAATATTAGATTATGAGAAGGGGGAAAGAGAAACAGCACAACCCTTATATATTTAGAAATTACTCTGGTTAAGAGCACTTATTGCCGAGGACCCAGGTTTCACTTCCAGAACCCACATGGAAGGGCTGAAGAGATGGCTCAGTGGGTAAAACCACTGATTGCTCTTCAAGAGGTCCTGAGTTCAATTCCCAGCAACCACATGGTGACTCAGAACTCACATGGAGGTTTGCAACCATCTGTAACTCCAGTTCCAGGAGATTCGGTGGCCTCGTCTGACCTCTGCGGGCACCAAGCATGCACACAGTGCACAGACATACACGCAGGCAAAACACTCACAAATATAAGATGAATAAATCTAATGAAGTTGTTTTAAATGCAATTCAGTTCTAAAAGCTGTACCTATCTGAGAGTATGCTATCTTCTCTACCACTGCTTCTAAGAGCAGAATTTAATGGAATCAAGCTAAGAGGTTTACCAGTTGACATAACAAGAAGGACTTAGTTATGTGATGAGAAGCACAGACTTCCAAGGGTGTCTGTCATGATGTCTAACATGGTTTCTTATAAAAGGTGAAGCAACTGAAAGAGTCATAAGAGTCTAATGAATAAAGGATCATTTCCATTTAATTTACTGCTAATGTTATTCAATATAGCACAATAAAATAACACTTAAGATAATGGGTTTGTTGGTTAACATTCATTGAAGCGAGGAGGAACAGGTGGAAGGAAAGGCATGCCTGTTCTGCTAGTGAAAATGAGGATGATCATAAGGACGTCACAAGATCTAGTTCATTTAGTGCATCTTACGAGTAACCATTGGGGTAGTTTGGTGCCTCTTACTAGTAAGTATGGGAGTAGTCTGGTGCATCTTATGGGATCACTGATTCCAACGGTGAAAGACGGTGGAGTTCAGATTTGATGTGGCACACAGGGGAAACCCACTGAGAAATTCATCTTCTGACAGACAGGATACAAAGACTGTTTATCTAAGACTGGCATCTTAGCAACAATGTGCACCAAGCAGGCAATAACTCAGGAAGGTTACTTCATCACTCGAAAGGATGGCCCCAGTGCAGTGGAGAGAGACACCACTGTATACAGAATTGAAGAAGCAAGCCTTATGAGGGGCAACGGCAAGGGTTGGCAATGTTCAAGTCAGAGCAGGTAGAACCAGACGGTTCCATGGCTTTAAGCAGGGAAGACATCAGACAGCTGGGAAGGAGATTCCTGAAGAACCTGCTCTTGACATTCCAAAGGTAGACAAAAATTACAACATTCAGTGGAAATTTTAGATCAAAAATTAGATTTCTGCAGAAAATGTCATTGTATAACTTTTTCTGTGAATATAGAAAGTGAAATCTTTAAAAAATATATATATGGTAAATATATGGTATGCCAATGTAGAATTACTTTTTAAAATCATGTCAACCTAGGCTACACTAAAGTCCATCTTAATAACCACATTTCCAAAAACAGTAGAGATGGATTGAATTGTCTTGTTCAGCATAACTCATGGAAAACCCCTAAGACTATTTTACATGATTCTTTAATGTACATAAGTATTTAATATAAAGACTATCATTTCTATTTTACAGGAAAGTATGAGGCATAGTTCACAGGTGCCAACACAGTAGAAGATTTTAGTGAATGGAATGACTTCGGGCAATGATCAAATCTGGCTAACTCTGCTTCTTCCACGAAGAAATACAAGAACAGCAGGTAAGATGAGGGAGCTGGAGCGGTGGCCCAGTGGTTAAGAGCATGCAGCGCTCCAGCAGAGGACCTGAGTTTGGTCCCCATTGCCCATGTCAGGCAGGTAACTGACACTTATGTAACTCCAACTCCAGGGAAGTCCCATGCCTATGGCCTCTGCTGGCACCTGCACTCACATGCACATGCCGCACATACATACTCATAATTAAAATTATTTTTAGAAATATGCTAGGCTTAGTAGCACACACCTTTAATCCCAGCACTTAGGAGACAAAGGCTGGATCTCTGAGTTTGAGGCCAGCCTGGTCTACAGGACATTCAGGGGAAGAAAAAAAACCCACCAGGTAAGCCCAAATACTGTATTTTGTTGCGTTAGCCTTAAAGGTCAGGTGTACCTGTCAAACCAACATGTAACAAAAACTGAGAAACAGCTCTTTCCCAAAGTATTCTCTGCAGTGAGACCAGGGAAGATGACTTCCACTCTGAGTTACACCTTGAGTTTGAAGAAAGACATGGAAGGCATAGGAAGCTGTGCCTGTGGGTCTCTAAGAGTGATGTCATCAAAGGACAGGACCTTCAACTCTTACCATTGATAACCGGCGTGTAAACGACAATCCCAACCAAGTTTGGGTCAGATACAGTTGTGTCCAGAATAAGGCCCCCGATGCTGAAAGGAAGAGAACCACACATTAGGGAAGAGAAACGAAAAATGATCTCAACTTGTTCTGACATTCAGACACCTCTACCTCATAGGGTACAATGTTTGTGCAATGAAAAAAAATCAGACAAAAAATAGAATATTCAAAGTAGAAAGCAATGTTAGCAGTAAAAAGCTGGGAATCAAGCATGGCATTGGGGCAGGAGAGGTGTTCAGTGGTGAGGAACTGGCTATGTGACACAAAGCCTTGAGTTCTGAGCCCAGCGCCCACATAAAATCCAGGTGTGGGAAGGGGGACCTGCAATGTCTACAATAGGAGGTGGACACAGAAGGATTTCAGGGGCTCCCTAGCCAATCAGTGATCTCCAGGTTCAGGGAGAGCCCAACTCAAAAAACTAGGATAGAAGACAAAAAGATAAAGTACAACAGGAGAGATTCAGGTGCCTGGTGTTGACCTCTGACCTCTGCAGGTGTATTCCTGGGCACACAGGAGCATACGCATGGGTAATACAAAATAGATGAGAAATGCTGTAACCATCGGATATGTGTGTGGGTATTTGTGTGTGTGTGTGTGTGTGTGTTTTGTCTAGTGTATGGGTTTGTTTATCTCTTTTCTATCTTTGGGGAACAGGATCTTGTTATATAGCCTAATATGGCCCTGGACGTGTAGCAATCCTCCTGCCTCAGCCTCCCAAGAGCTGGGATTATAGGTATGTGTCACAGTTCTCAGATTATACATATGTTAACAACACTAAACTATCTAGAAGGACCTACAAGGCATCCTTAACTATTTCAGAGGCTTAAAACAACGAGACTAATGTTCCTCATAGCCTTCTGCACAGTGCTTTTTGTTTTGTATTGTTTGAGACAGGGTCTCACTATATAGCTTTGGGTGGCCTGGAGCTTGCTGGTAGGCCAGGCTAGCCTCAATCTCCTAGAGATCCACTGTCTCAGCCTTAGAAGTGGTCAGATCATACTGTCATTTATTACTGTTCAACTCAGAAACTATCTGCATTTTCATTTTTGAACTAACTAGGCATTAAAGGGCAGTTTCTATTATGCTAAAACTAGACAGATTATAACCAACCTTATTACCACAGAGAGCTGAGCTTACGAAGTCTGGCAAACAAGGCCATTGTTTTACTATAACACAGTGGCAAGCCATTCACGTTCGATATGTCAGTGGAATGTGGAGGCTTCGTTAAGATTCAGTCCGTGGCACTCACTATAAGGCAGTGGTGCCACAGGAACCTGTTGCCTAAATGTCCCAAGAAATACCATCTACTTGTAAGCAAAATGAGCCAGAGGCTGTCACAGGATGGCCTTGACAGTCAAAAGAGCAGAGCAAAAGCTCTGTCGTCATCAGTCAGCAGTCCAAGCCCCATTCCCAGACCCTCTGTGCACTAGGAATTTGTTTCCACTGTAGTGTCCATGTTTCTAAGTAGCATGCCTAAATGCTGTTTCTTAATGCTACTTTTAGACCCGTACTTAGTGACTTCCAACCATGGCAGATGGAAATGCTCCTCACAGCTTCCACAAGCCCCTCCTCTCTGTATCCTGTCAATCATGGTGAGCCCTTCTTGATACACCAAACCCATTAAGGAATCAATTCCATACAGTTGCTGTTGTTTTTTAATTCTTAGAGATGCTTTTCCTTCTGCTCTCTGTCCCTACACTCTGCGCGGCTGGTCTTGAGAGCACAGGTACAGCTGTCATCCTCGATCTCCTCTTCCATGCAGGATTCTGACCTTTGTATTACTCAAATCCAAATCCTGCCTAAGACTCTTAGCTGATCACACTTAACCTGACACTCTTCTCTTTCCCAGACTACTGTTTTCATCAACTGTGGACTGAACATGTTTCCATAGAAACAGAAATGTAACTGTCATTCTGGGAGGCTAATTGCAACTGTATTAGGCTTCATCTAACTGATGCCTCATTTTCAGTCCAAGAAAACTTGTTTAGTATGTACATACCTACACAGAACATGATCGTTCTCCCCTCCCTCCCTCTCTCCTTCTCCCACCCCAACACTCACCTGCTTATAACCATGGCTGTTATGACAGGCTCCCAGCCTGAGTGAAGCACGGTCCTGGTAGCTGGGTGCTTGGCAGCTATTATAATCCAGATAGGAGTCAGAGCCAAGAAAAAGGCACACACTAATGGGGAAATGTAATAATATGTCTCTAGAAGAAAGAAAGAGAAACATTTAGCCCCTCTTCTTTCCAATAGCAAATCTAAACGATCAAAAGAAATACTTTACCAGATGTATTATCAAACACAGCAAGTGTCTTACATTTTCTACATACTTAACATTTAGATCTATAAATAAAACTCAATGCAGGGTACAGTGACCCACTCCCCTAACCCAGCACTCAGGAGCTGGAGCTGGGGAACCACACGTGTAAGGCCAGCTACAGCATACTCCAGGCCAGCCTGTACTACACAGTAGGGTGTTCTTTTAAAATATCAATAATATAACTGAAAGAAAACCACACTAATTCTACAAATATGGGATAACAATACATGTTGTGCAAGAGTAAACAAAGGCCATCAGAACGAATGACAAGCAGCAGGAGAGCAGCCAGCAGGACAGTGGCCGAGACCTTATTGCACTTCTCTGTGCACATGTCTGGGTCATTCATCCAGACTCTGTTTCCACGTTCTAACAGCAGGCCTGGCTGCACAACACTTCACAGAAAAGATTCCTGATAACTTTTCTTTTCTTCTCTTTTTTCTTTTCTTTGATTGTTTCCTTTTGAAACAGGGTTTCTCTGTGTAGCCGTGGCTGTCCTGGAAATCAGAGAGATCCGCCTGCCTTTGCCTCCCAAGTGCTGGGATTAAGACTTGCCACCACTGCCCAGGTATACCCATGCCATTTTTAAACAAACTTTCACATGAGCTCTCAGAAATTCTGTGTGTATGTGTGTGTGTATGTGTGTGTGTGTGTGTGTGTGTGTGGTGTGTAAATTATCTTCTAATACAAGACAAAAGACACTGCAAGATCAGAGACAAGGTGAGAAATGAACCCTCAAGTTACCCCTGCTTCTTCCTAAAGTCTCAAAGAGTGAAGCTGGGGTAACACAAATTCACAAACAAAGCAGGAGAGAAAACTAGCAGAGGAGCATGGGAAGCGATATGCCCAGGGTGAACATCACACAGACAGAAAAAGAGATAAAGCCCAACCCTCCAGAGCCTGCAGACACTAGGATCACTGAAAAACTGAGCATGCAGAGAAGAGGCCCCTTAGAACAGTGAGAGCATGTGTGCGCACACATACACATACATACACACACACACACACACACACACACACACACTCCTGCCCACAGATACACAGATACAGACACACACACACATGTAAATTTTTCATAAAGGAAAGAAAAAGGGCTGGAGAGATTGCCCAGTGGTTAGAGCACTGGCCGCTCTTCCAGAGGACCCGGGTTTGAGTCCCAGCAGCTGCACAACAGTTCACAACCATCTGAAACTCCAGTTCTCAGGAACTGGTTCCATCTTCTGACCTCCACAGACATTTCATACATGTGGTTCCCCGACATACGTGCAGGAAGAATGCATACTATAGTAAAATTTCTTAAAATATAAAAGATGAAAATTTTTAGAATAAACATTTAATATATACAACTTTAGTTGTTACTCCATTATTTCTTGGGTTTTTTGTTTTTTTAGATGGTTGTGAGCCACCATGTGGTTGCTGGGAATTGAACCCTGGAAAGACCTCTGGAAGAGCCTCTGGAGTTCTCTCCTTCCACCCTAGGATCAAAACCAGGTCATCAGGCTTGGCAGCAGGGCCTTACCTACTGAGCCATCTCACAGGCTTGGCAGCAGGGCCGTACCTGCTGAGTCATCTCACTGGTCCTCTCTACTGTTTTCTTAAAGATGAAAAAATATAAATTTATTGTAATCCAATTGGAAACATTCCTAACTTACAAAACACCTAGAGCTGCCAACAATATCCACAGCACCAAGGACAAGCTGAAAGGCTCCAAAGCACTAAGCACAAAAGAAAGGAACTCTCCTGCCAGGGTAGCGCACCTCAGCATGGTCAGGTCCACTGCAGGCCTTACCCACTGTATCCTCAACCTAACTGTCAGGAGAGATAAAGAAGTTGAGAAAGGCACTCCCGCCCCCACCACTCACTGCTGCCCTGTTCTCAAAGAGGAGGAAAAAAATTAAAATTAATGAGTATCCATGTGGATCCACAAATCATTAAACCAAGTTACCAGGTAACCCAAACGCTGTATCTACATATTTCCCAAGAGAGCTGAAACCAGGCATTTTCACATAAAAGCTCGTGAATGCTCACCTCAGCATTATCAGCAGAAGTCAAAAGTGGAAATGACCTAGGCATTTACAGTGGTTAGTGAAGAAAGTACAGCATATCCATCCAATAGCCGGCTACTCCAACATGTTATCATTCTATCCTGGGATGTGCTTCAGCAATGAAGATTTGACCCTGGCTCCTCTAAAAATATAGGCAAACCCTGAAGACACCATGCTAAGAGAAAGAAGCCAGACATCAAATGTTGCATATTATGATCCTGTTTGCATGAAACCTCCAAAAGAAGCAAATTCAGCCATCCAGGGGAGATTAGCTGTTGCCAGGAGCCAGGGGAGAACAGCCTGTGGACCATGCTCACGTACACCAGGCTTCTCTGGAGGTGGTGAGGGGAACATGGTGAAGACTGATCTCATGAAACCTCTACTGAGCTGTTCACACAGGAGGGAGAGCTGCATGGTGGGTGCTATCTGGTTTTTAAGGACTTTAATTGTAAAGGAAGGCAAGCAGAAAAGGAGAAATACAGGATGCAGTGCCAATGCTGGGTGGGGCTGAGGGTGCGTATGTGGGCATTTTTTCTCTTTTTATGTGTGCAGCTCTTCTGAAAGTGCACAGGTATCAATCATCAAGTAACTTTCTGGATTCTGATAGCTTCCGAGATTACTGT
This sequence comes from Arvicanthis niloticus, assembly GCF_011762505.2. Lineage (NCBI taxonomy): Eukaryota > Metazoa > Chordata > Mammalia > Rodentia > Muridae > Arvicanthis > Arvicanthis niloticus. Next base: position 10,014,792 of record NC_133429.1, on the reverse strand, counting down.
ATGGGTACTGAGTGCCCTATGAATGGATACAAGCCTTTGCACTTCCCCAGCAAACCACACCTTAGTCCTATGGACCAGAGCTCACACTACGACAGCTCCTCTCCTCTCTCCACCTGAACTAGACCTAGAATCTGGTTCCTGCCATTTCTACTTTTCTGAAGTGATGCTACTCTCCAGAGCTATTTACTGAGGCAAGATGCCTGACACAGTTCCTCTAATCCCCAATCCTCCTGAGAAGGGTGCTTTGCTACAGCCAATCATATCACTGGACAGCCACTATGACAAAATCCTTAGAGGGCACTGGAATAAACTCTAATTGTATGAACTAAATCATTTTCAAAACGAATAATGTACTTTGTAAAACAGTATTTATTCAATATCTAATATGTATATGGCACCAAAGAGACTACAAAGAAATTAAAATAAAAAAATTTAAAAGCCCACAATATTGTCAAGAAATTTGTGTTTTCAAACACAAAGATACAGTCATAGGCAGTCCCCTACTTACTGCCCAGCCCACTGACTTCCTGCAGTGAAGTAAGTCAGTTTTAATAAAAGGGTGGGGGGGGGGAGAAAAGGGAGCACTGTATTTAGTCAAAATAATCACTATAATCACTGACCAAACACACAGAAAGTCATGAATGAGCCTCAATAAAGCGACATAACAACGCTGGGGGCTCGGATGGACATCTAAATGGTGGGTGGGTGGTTTTATTGACAGACTCTCATTATGAAGCAAGGTTAGTCTACAGCTTGCCATGTACCCCAGGCTGGATTTGAACTCAAGATCCTGTTGCCTCGGCTTTCTCAAAGTTAGGACTAAAGGCGCACAATGCCATCTCTAGCTCAGGTCAGTCTTTATTGGCATAAAGAAATGAAACAGTTTGGGCTCTGATTCATATTCTGAAACCTTTACCCATTTATTAGTTCTAAACCTAACTGGTGAAATCTTCAAGGTTTTTGTTTTTTCTTTTTTTAAGAGACATAGGACCACATCACCTATAGATAATGGTGGCTAACTCTTGCTCCTCAGTGTTGATGCCTTTCTTCCCCTTTTTCCTGTCTACGTGTTTGTACTCCCAGTGTGACGCTGAGCAGATGTGGAAGGAGTGGGCGCTCTTCCCTGGAACCATCACACAGGCGACAGCTACAGCTGATGTAATTTTAACTCTGCTTGCTCTTATTTTACTGAGAGTACATCAGCTCTGACCATCAGTGCTACTGGCCAATGGCTTCCTTGAAGTCTCTGGCTTTGATATCAGGCTGAGAGACTGACATCATAAAACATGCCTGGGGTCATTATCTCCGAATATTTCGTGGAAGCTTTTGTTGTCTGGAGTATTAACTGTTTAAGGTGTATTTGTGTGTGTACTTAGGTACCTGAGTTGTTGAGACAGGGTCTCACTCTGGAGCCCAGGCTGGCTCCACACTCATGGTAACCCTCTTTTTTTCTCTTTAATCACTACTCCAGTGTACTTGCTGTGTGTCTAGTCAGGTCTCAGTGGGTCCATGTTTACAGAGATGTACCCACTGCCAGAGGCTGAGTTTCTGGCATGTAATCCTTCATGACACCCTGTGGTCCTCTCCATTCTGCGGCACTCATCACAATCCTGTGCTTTCTTTTCTGGCCCTACTCTGAGTCTTTTCTCTTCTTAGTCTAGCTACGATTTTGTCAATTTCCTTCAAGAAAAACCTTGCCATCATTTTCTTCATTTGTTCTGCAGCTTTCCTACTTGGTTTACCTGTACTTCGCTCCTTCTCTTAACCCTGGGCTCAGTTTGCTCTTTGTCAGTTCCCTGCTGTGTGGTACTCAGCTGCCTGCCATCTTCTGGAATGTAGGGTTTATAGCTATGAGTGTCCTCCTCCCTAGAGCTGCCTGTGCTCCATCCAGTGGGTTATGGAGCCTGTCTCCAGGCTCATCTGGCTTAAGATGTTTAGTTTCCGCTTTGAGATCTCCCACTGGCCACTTGTGGGAGGCTTACTGTTGAATTTGCATATACTTATTTACTGTCGACTTTCCAGTCTCACACCATCACAGTGACACAAGGCAGGACACCATGTCTGCTTCCTAAATGTATTAGCATTTGTCTCGTGGCTTGTTGTGAGGTCTATTCTAGAAAGTCTCCACGCACACAAGAAGAAAACACATCGTCCGGCTGTTGACTGGAACACTTTGTAGACTGTCGGGCTCCTGTGAACCAACATTTCTTCACTGGGCTTCCATCCGGATGACCTACCTACCCATTGTGGAAAGAAGGGTGCTGGAGTCCCCACTGTTCTTGTGTTGTTCCTCCTCTTCCCTTCCAACCCATTATTAACTTTTACATATTTCAAAGCACTGACATTGGGAACATATAGATTTACAACTGCTGTATCTTCTTTGTGAATTGATCCTGTGGAATTTTTCCTGTGTCCAGTTCATTGAGCAGTTTGGTTGGTAGCCTCTGAGCCACGTAGGATGGAGTCTCTATAGCCAAAACTTACCACTTCCAAAAGGAGCCTCCTTTCCTCTCTAAACACTGCTCAGTGTTTCCAGAGTAGTTCAGAAATTAAACTCTGCTTCCAAGGGCCAGGCTTCTCAGCGAGATGAACCGGATCTTAAAAGTTAAATGTGCCTCCTTCTAATCTTTGTGTTCAGAATGAAAACACTGAGCTTCTGAGGCCCCCTAGTGCTCAGGCTGCTGCTGCTGCTTTAGCAACCCAAACACAAATGAAGGTTCAAAACACCTGTAAACTGTTAAATTAATTGTGGAATTAACTGGTAGCCCATTTAAAAAGGAAATCCCTTGGGGGCATCAATTACACAGATGAAATGGACAGGATCCATAACACTGCAAATTGAATAGCGTTAAGCCAACTTTCAGAAGGCAAGTAAAGGCTTGGAATATCCTAAACAACATTTAATAATGTTGTCGTCTAAGATTATGGAACACTGCACTTGCTTTTACTCCTCACTCATGTTAAGATCACTGCATCACCATGCAAGGTTTTGGGTTCAAGCCTCAACTCCGCAGAACAAACAAACAAAGTGATGTCTGATTTAAGGGTTCACACCCATGATCACAATACTCAGAAAGCTGATGAAGGATGAGATTGAGAGGCAGCCTCAGATACATAGTGAGACCCTACCAAGACCTGACCTTAATTAATGTGGCACCACATAACACTCAAAATGTTGAAAGCTTTCAACAACACATTATTGTTAAGTTTGGGACTCCAGTACAAGGGACTGAGGTCTGTATTGTACATATTAAAGCAGATCTGGCCTCCAGATTTTCCCAGCATCCCTCATTCCTACCTGTGGTACCTGTCCCCAACCCTGAACTTTCTAGCCCAGGGGCTAGGCTGCCCGTTCCCCTCAGAGGCTCTTCCAGATAAAATCCAGACATTTTGGGCTCTCCCCTCCCCTCCTCCTCCTTTCTTCCCCCTCCTTCGTTTCTTCCTCCTCCTCCTCCTCTCTGCATGGTGCCCTTTCTCTCAGACCCCGCTCCATAGTGACGTGGTCCTCGGGGCCAGTAAATTCACCAAGAACAGCTTCCCAATAAATCTGCATTTAATATAATCTAATCTGGCTTGAACTGGCTCTTTTCACCAGCAGAGAAATAACCTATCAATTATGATGTCATTCATTTATTTAACCTGTATGGGTGTTTTAACTGCAAGGATGTCTGTATACCATGTGCATACACAAGGAGGCCAGAAGAGGCCACCAGATCATTTATGACTGGAATTACAATTGTTTGTGAGCTGCCATGTGGGTGCTAGGATTACAGGCTTGTAGTATCATGCCCAGTTAATCTGTGGCAGGCCAGTATATCCTCAATGGTGCTGGAAGAAACCCTTCATCCCCTTGTGTATGCCTTTTCTCTTAGGCCCCCCTCACAGCAGGAGAAACTAGGAGAAACTTCTCTACTTTAAAGTGAGTCAAAGGGCACTGAGCATCCTGTTTGGACTCCTACAGCTTCCTCTTGATGACAGAGTCCCAAACTCACAATCCTCCTGCCTCAGTGACCCAAGTGCTAGGATTACCGTGTGTGCCACCATGCCTGACCTGACAAGCTGTCTTCTCCAGCATAAATAATAACACACACACTCACACCCCTCTTAATAACTGTATTCTCATGTTCAAAACATGTAACAAAACAGTAGAAGGTAACTTCTAACTGGCTATCCTACTAGAAGAAAGTACAGAAATTATGGAGTATGACAGGCTTGTGTTCAACTACAAGACCAGAAATGAATAAAGCTGGGTATCATATATAACTCCTATGATCCTCTGTTTTCTCAGCTGAAGCTACAAAGGATACCTAGGTGTTGTAACCAAATACCTGGGAGGTAGAATGTGAAGGCAAGTTTGAGGATAACCTGAGGTTACATGAAGAGGCTGCCTCAAGAAAGAAAAGCAGGCAATGGGGCAGAAAGGAAAGAAATTAAAGAAGATAAACATCACCTCAGAGTTCTGAACTTAGTGAGGAAAAAAATGTACATGAGAAACACAGCACATAAAAAACATATAGGTCCAGTGTTCCAGTCAGTGTATGAGAACCACAGCATGGAATAAACATACAATCTACAGCGTTCCAGTCAATGTCTGAGGACCACAACATGGATTAAACACACAAGCTACAGTGTTCTAATCAATTTTACCCCTAGTTCTAACAGATGAAAGTCACCATTGGATTTGTGACATTTTACATTTCTCTTAAAGGCTCTGAATAATGCCATGTTTAGTTCCAAGTTAACTTACCAAGACAAGAGTACAAACCCTGACTTATCCAAGCTAATATGGCGAGAGTTATCAGATCACCAAAACTAGCAGCAATGGGTGTGGCCACATTGTCAGGGTTTATGCCTGTCTTCTTGGAGCCAACGATAACTCCAACCATTATTATTCCTAGGAGAAAGAACTCTAGTTATTTTTGATGCAGACTTGGAAAATCCATTCCCCAAATACTGAAACATACAGCATAGATAAATAGCACACTGGTTTCAGTTAGAATGCTCAAGTAAACTGATTGAGCAAACAAAACATTTTACTGTAAACACTTTGGCAAAATCCCCTAAAACTCTTAAAGATCACAGAACGTACTGGTTCAGAGTTGCATTGACTGTAAAATTAAATTAAAATTTCTAACTTAAGGACGTATATACTTTAAATGTACTATAAACATATAGATCAAAGATTTTAATTTTAACCCTTCAAGTGTGAAAATGTTAAGAATAGGGGAGTCCTATTTATGTGCATACTAAAAAAATATGCCATATATGGTAACTAAAAATGCTTCTTCTTATTGTCCAAAACAAAGTATAAGAAAGCAGGAAGCGGGACATGATCACAATGTGAACTCTAGGGTTCAGAACAGAGGATACAAGATACTCCTGGGAGATCATTTGTTCAGTGGGTAAGAGCACTTGTTCTTACAGGGGACCTGGGTTCAGTTCTCTGTACCCACTTGACACTCTGGCACACAGACATATGGACAAGCAAAGTATGTGCTCATATACAATAAATAAAATAAAAAGCAAAAAAGAAAAAGAAAAGAAGGGGAAGTGGAGGGGGCTAGAGAGATGGCTCAGCGGTTAAGAGCACTGACTTCTTCCAGAGGTCCTGAGTTCAATTCCCAGCAAACACATGGTGGCTCACAACCATCTGTAATAGGATCTGGTGCCCTCTTCTGGTGTATCTGAAGACAGCAACATATAAAAAACTTAAAAAAAATAACAAGAATATGGTTTTTTGAAAAAATAATAATCTTTGGGGCTGGGGAGATGGTTCAGTCATTAAATACACTGGCTGGTCTGGCAGAAGACTTGAGTTTGGTTTCCAGCACCCATGTGGTGACTTACAACCATATATAACTCAAGTTTCGGGGTATACACCTTCTTTTGGTCTCCAAGGGCACCAGGCATGGGCACATTGTACATACATACATGTAGGCAAAACATTCATACACATAAAATAAAAATAACTAAATCTTTTTAAAAAAATAAAGAAGAAGGGTGTGCTGGTATATGTCTTTAAGCCAAGAATTTTGGAGGGAAAGGAAGAAGCCAGTGATTATCTATGAGTTCAAGGCCAGCCTGGTCTACATAGTAAGTTCTGGCTAGCTGAGGACATTTGACAAGACCCTATAACAAAAACAAACAAATAAAGAGTTTAAAAGATTCTTTTCTTCTCTTTGAGGCAGGATCTCACCATGCAGCTTCTGCATGTCCTGGGACTTGCTATGTCCACCAGGCTGGCCTTGAACTCACAAAGAACTGCATGCCTCTGCCTGCCCCTTGGTGCTGGGATTGAAGGCAGCAAGTACCATATCCAGCTTACAAGATACTCTCTGGCTCAAGTTCCTGTCTCTGAGCCAGTGGCAGACAAAATGACTGAGTGCTTACACTGCCAGATCTTTATTTTCTTGAATCATACAAGTGAAAAAAAAAAAGGTAACATTTATGTCCATAACCAAGAGTATAAGAAAAGAAGACAAGGAAATAACATCATACAAAGAAATGGAACGTGTGTAGCTCACACAGGACCCGTCCATCATTCTGAAACATAGCAGTTATGGGAAGTAATAAACAGCATCTCACCACACCTTCAGAGTACCTGTGGCAGCAAATGTTTTGTTCTGCCATGCCAGCTTTACGGGTAATTAGCCCAGGTTCTAGGGAATAGGGCTTAAATTCTTGCCGAAGGCCACAGAATTTATGATTCTAGGCTAGTACACAAGACTGTAGCTCATAAAGCCAAACCTGCAAGCAGCAGAATTTGTGTCTTGCACCAAGCGATGCTCATATCTTATACACCAGGAGGCTGTCATCATCAGAGCTACTCTTGTCATAGGGCATTTGAAAAGGGAAAGAAAATGTTTATATAGCCATCCAAGATGGGGTTCTACAGAAACCTTCCCCAGATCAGCACCTTTAGAGCCAGCCCTACATGGAGACTCCTCTCAGGCCACACCATCCTGGCAACTGCCCATGGGATAGCTGGGCATCGGAAACCAGAGCTGTAATCTGACTGACCAGGAGGTGAAGTTTCCTCACCTAAGAAGTGTAGTTTACAGGACCTGCTTTATACATATTAAAACAGTTAAAACGTCTAGTGACCATATAAAATGAGTAAAGCCAGATAGAGCAAGGATTATAAAAACCCACTTAAAGTTTGAGTTTTGCAAATTGTAGACATTTCACTCTTGATGTATTGAAATTTTTTAAGTAGCACTTTCTAAATGAAACAAAGTTAGAAAGAGGGTTTTATTATAATTATTTTTTAATGCAGCAAGATTTATCCAGGCATGATGGGTCATACCTTTGATCACAAACAACTGGCAGGCAGAGGTAGGGGGCATCTTTGTGAGTTTGAGGCCATCCTCGTCTACATAGAGAGTACCAGGACAACCAGGGCTACATAGAGAGATCCTGTCTCAAAAACAAAACAGAACAAAAAACAAAACTACCTTAAAAAATGTAGTAAAGACTAACTTCAATGATTATATTCTGTGACATACATGTCACATGTATGTGCTCATGTCGATAAATACACAGAAGATAATCCTGTAAATTCTAACGCAGTTAATGTTTATTTGGGGATGTGGTGTTTGAGACAGGGTTTCTCTGTGTAAGCCTGGCTGTCATAGAACTCAATTTGTTTGTAAATCAGGCTGGCCTCGAACTCAGAGATCCACCTCTCTCTGACTGCCAAGTGCCAGGGTCAAAGGCATGTGCCACCACCGCCCAGCTCAGTTAATTTAAAAGTTTTTTTTTTTTTGCTTTTGTTTTTAAAAAACATAGAGCCAAAAATATGCTAAGCATAAGCACAAGGTTATATTTGTATTGTCATAGAAATGTAAAGTTTGGAGTTTTTTAGTTTGTTTGGTTTTTTTCTGTGTATACTTGTGTATCTGAGTGACTGCAGATGTTCTCAGAAGTTCTCGGTGTTGGATTCATCCTTTACCCTGGGCTGCAATCACAGGCAATTGTGAGCTGCCTCATGTAGGTTCTGGGAACTGAATTCCAGTCCTGTAGCAGTACAGGAAGTACCTTCAACCAAAATTTAAATGAGGGATTGTTTTTGAAACTAACAATTCCTGGAATGCTTGTGATAGGCCTGAAAGTCCCCTGTGCAATTTCCAGGAAAGCATTTTTCTTAACTTTTAAATTAGGTAAAACAGTGAGTGTTTTGACCATTGTAGTATTCTTACTGAAAACTGAGCAGTAACATCTACCTATGGCAAAGGGGACAACCTCATAAAGCCTGTTCTCCACTGTGTTTACTCTGTGTTTATAAAATATTAAAAACCAAAATTAACCAGGTGGTGGTGCATGCCTTTAATCCCAGCACTCAGGAGGCAGAGGTTGGTAGACCTCTATGAGTTTGAGGCCAGCCTGGTCTACAGGGCTAGTTCCAGGGCAGCCAGGGTTATATACAAAGAAACCCTGGGTCTCAAAAAACGATAGATAGATAGATAGATAGATAGATAGATAGATAGATAGAAGACAGACAGATGGAAATAGATCTGAACTAAGGCTCTTTAAAGTTTATGTGGAAATTTTCTACCATTTTCATCGAGAACAAATATTTTAAAAGCTGCCATCCTGGGAAATCAATCCTTTCATTGAACTGTCCAGAAGTGCCAAGCCGACCTTCACAGCTCCACTTACCCTGCAGTAGCGATGCGATGAAGGCGGTTGCCACACTGCTGGAGCACAGAAGCATGGAGTGGCTGAGGTAATACTTCCCTTCTGGGATCCAGCCCAGTATGATGGCTGCCACAGCTGCTAAAAAGCCGACCACTGTAGCCTGAACCTAAAAACATTTTTGTAAACTCCAGATTAGTAATTCTTAAGACTTTAAACTATCATTAGTTAATCATTACACACAAGATCATCGGTGGTGCTGTGTATGAACTGAACTACTTTCCTTTTGACAAGGTCCTAGATTTTAGTTTTATTATCACTTAAGACAGTGGGCTCTCCAACTGCTCTGATCCAGCCATGTCAACAGGCATGGAGTGAGGGGTCACATCTTTTTTGTTTTGTTGTCGAGACAGTCTCATTGAGTGGTCCTGGATGGTCTGGGACTCATCATGTAGACAGAGCTGAACTCAAACTCTCATAGGTCTACCTTTTGATGTGGATGATGAATGAGAACCAAGCTCTATTACTCTGGGGGAGCAGCGAGTGCTCTTAACTGCTGAGCCATCTCTCCATCCCTCCATGCCTGCCCTTCAGTACTCTACACTCATCTTCTCCTCACAAGTGTTACTGGTGAGCTTCAGGGAGAAGATAACTTCCCTAGCTCAGCCCTCAGTCCCCAGCTTCTCTTCTTCCTTTTCTCCAGCCACAGCCTTGCTCAAGGGCATCTGCTGTGCCCTGACAGGTCTGCCCACGTTCCCTGTTCATCACGAGTCCTTAGGAGAATAAGCCAAACATGCTGGCAACTAGTGTCAGCAATTTCCTAGCCATCTCTGGCAACCATCCTAAGCACGTTACAGGAACGAGGAGGGCAAGGGAGTGACTGCTGGAGGCTGGTGTGGGGACTGTCGCAATGACCTGTGTGGGTCACCCAGGACAGGTTCATGCTCACAGCTTATGAATGTTCAGTGCTGAAAGCCATATATTCTCAATTTTTAAATTTGTTACAGTGCTCTATTTATCTACAAACATTTGGAAGCTCTTGGTTTTGTTTTGCTGTTGTTACAGGGAACATTTTGTATGTTTGGCAAGTACTTTCCCACTGATGTACATCCCTGTTTGTAAATGTTTCACCACTTCTGCTTAGATTTCTACAAGGTCAAGATGAAAGGTTCTTAAGAGTGTTCAAAGAAAATACTATGACTGAAAAGACAAAATGAAGCCCAGGAAGGTTATATGAACTGACAGAGGCTCCAAAGCTGGGTGACATTAGAGCTGAGCTTATAGCTGGGCTTTTATTTCCAGGAACCCTTTTGTCCCTGAGATGCAATGCACAAAATTATATTCCCACAACCATGTTCTCAACCTTATGGCCTCGCTGAGATAACATTAAAATTAGTGTATATTCCTGGTGCTCATACTAGCTAGAGTTACTCATAACAGGTGAAATCTCTGACTTAAGAGTTGGGGAAAAGTAGATAAGAGGCAGAAGAGACACCTCAGACTAGAAAGAGCCATAGATGATATATAATTCCTGGCCCAGTAGACATGTTATTGGTATCTGAGTGGATTTATTAATATTAATGATAACAGTAAGAAAGAGAAATCAGCATAAACAGATGAGCACATTACCAGAAAAGAGCTCAGTTTAATTACACAACTAATACTTACTTGAAATTTCTAATTTAATTTCCCAGAGAAATTAATGCTAGTTTCTTATTTTTAATACTGATTTAGAAACATTAAAGTAGGCAGTCTTTGTATTGGTTCCTGTAGACCCAGGAAGATCCATCTGAACATAGGAATTTGAGATCAGACCAAGAAACAAAACACAAAAAGCAGGGCCTGATGATTGTGCCTGAAAGGTTGAGGCAGGGGGATTCTGTCTGAGTGTAAGGCCATCCTGAGCAACACTGGAAGGCTGCCTCAAAACTCATAAAGAGGGGGAGAAAGACGGGGGTCAGCTGGAAGAGTGCTCGGCTTACATTCACTTACATGCACACACACACACACACACACAAAACGGGTTTAATCCCAGTCACCACATAAACCAGGACTGCTGGTGCACATCTGTAGTTCTCACACTGCTGAGGCAGTGGGGGGACCAGAAGTTCAAGGTCACCCTCACCTATATAAAGTGTTTAAGGCCAGCCTGGGATACATGAGATCCTGTCTACACCATTATAGTCATAATAGAAAAGTAGAGTCATAAATGAAAGCAGAGAAATAGCATGTGTGATGGCTTAGGTGGGACTGCCCCCTGACCCCACAGGCTCATGTATTTCATGCTTAGTCACCTGTCAATGGAACTGTTTGGGAAAAATTAGGAAGAGGAGGGGCCTTGTTAGAAGAGGTGTCACTGTGAGAGGACTGTGAAGTTTCAAAAGCCTTTACTCAAGCCCAGGCTCTCTCTGAGTCTCTGTGTTTCTCTCTCTCTCTCTCTCTCTCTCTCTCTCTCTCTCTCTCTCTCTCTCTCTCTCTGTGTGTGTGTGTGTGTGTGTGTGTGTGTGTGTGTGTGTGTGTATCTCACTGCCTGCTGCTGATCAGGATGTAAAGCTCTCAGCTACTGCTCAAGTGCCATGCCTGTTTGCTTCCAGCTGTAATAATCAGACTCTAAACTGTAAGCAAAGCCCCCAATTAAACACTTTGTTTTATAAGAGTTTGTCATGTGTTTCTTCATAGCAACAGAACAGTCAGTAATTAAGACAGTCTTAAATATTTATATAAATATCACTACAAAGGCTAGCTCTATTACAGTTATAATGTTTTTTTTTTTTATGTCTTTCAGTATTTGTGTTCTTTTTTTACATTTGGAAAAAGTTAATCAGTTTCTAGAAATAAAGTAACTTTCAAAGGCCATGGGTATCAGTTGATTCCATTAACTTTTGGGGGTACTAAGTTGTTATTTGGATTCTTTGATGGTAAACTTCGCATCCCAGTTCTGTAAATAAGCTCACACCACTTACCTGCTTTAAAGCCAAGTTGCCAATGATGAGATTCCACTTCTCAATGGGGGAGTCCATCTTTCCGACATTTACCTGTGAAGAGGATACTTTTATGTTCCATTCAGTTGTCTGTTTTATTTAAACAGAACACAAGGTCTTACAGTACAAAACACACCTTTAGCAATAAATCTGCTATGTGCAGGCTGTGCTCAGAACAATCCCCAACTCAGCACTGGCCAACACACCTTTATTAATAAATCTGCTATGTGCAGGCTGTGCTCAGAACAATCCCCAACTCAGCACCGGCCTGCTACGTGACACCCTGCCTGGTCAAGATGAGACAATCGGCTCTTAGGTGACAAGTTACAGTCATGCATCTGCTGGAAGACAGCTGTAACCACATTACCAACTGTCATCCTCATGCCACACTTGGTATACTGAGGCCCAATAGAAACAGTGGTATAATTCTGAGCTGTTGGCACATAATTCCATGGCATAAAAGTAATTTAATTCAAGAGTTACTGCCAAAGAGTGTATATAAACAAATCACTCACGTTTGAGTCATGACTGCAATTCCTAGCAGAGTTCAGTAGGTTCACAGATTTCACTGTGTACCTCCGACTATCAAAACGTATATACAGCTTTCTGGTAAATGGAGGGACACTTTCCAAAACAAGATTAGAATTCACATAGTCTTCTGCTCTGCAAGCCAGATAACTTTCTTTCTCAACTACTCAGGATTAAAAAACTTTCTTTCTCAACTACTCAGGATTAAAAAACAATCATGCAAATGTGCCAAGTTTTTCTAATGTCATAATTTGGAAAGCAATGGACAATCATTAGCAATACACACACAAGCACGCACAAAATTTATAAATATATCACATTGAGTTAGACTTTAATTATTCTTCATCTACTCATGGGAGATTTTCAAATGTTATAAAAACATCTGCAGCCTGCAATATGGCTCAGTGGTGAAGGCAACATGAGTTTGATTCCTGGAAGTCACACAGTGGAGAAGGGAACAACTCCAGCAAGCTGTCCTGACCTCACACCCACATGGTATGTCTGTGCTCACACATACACATACCTGGTAGGTGTGTGCTTGCACATACACAAAGACTAAATAAATAATTTAAAGCTTTTAATTTTTTTTTCACAAGGGCAAGTAAAGGGTTTACAGCACACGCCAGGCCCTAGCTCAATATCCAGCTCCACAGAAACACATGATGTGAAGTTGTTGTTTACAGATAGATTTAACTGTGGATGAACTGGAGCTGTCTCAGTAGCAGCAGAGCAGCTGGTCAAGTGTCACATCAAGATGCCATGTATTCGATTTAGAAAACATATTCTACTCTGCAGTCTCCCTCTGGACTTTAGGTCAAAGTATCCCGCTAATGCAAACACTGAGGTTTCTCGGTGCTTTAGAACAATTATTCCTGCTGTCTTTATACTCGTATTTACTAAACCTGAGCTCCTCTTGAGAGAGCAATAATTAAAGAGTGAATCTCCCTCAGAGTTAGAGCTCCAGAGGCAGGCAAAGATTAGTGTTGCAACTTCAGTAACGATTAGATGTCAATAGTTATAGTTAACAATCTTCAATGACTCCAAAGGAAGCCTTACACACAAAGCCTCCACGGCTGTTAATAAGCCACAGAGGCTCACACGCTCCAGGGTCCACAGAGACCAAGGCCAGCAGAGTGCAGAGAGTACTGACTCAAGGATCTGGGCCAGGTTCACTTGGTACCATCACTGCAGACCTCTTCCCAGGCAGGGAGCTACATTCCACAACTCCTGTCCAGACAAACATGCAGGTTACTGTGGGACGGGAATTACTCAACACTGGGAAGGCACTAGTGAATGGGGGGGGGCATGATTTCTGGAAGACAGACAGAAACGGTGGGCATGGAGACATTTCTTGCCAAGGACACACGGCTGTCTTCCCTGTCCCAGTACCTACACTGTTTCTCCAACCATCCCACCACCCCCTTCACTTTTCTACCCTCACATTACCACAAGCCCACAGAACAACACGCAGCTGATGAGGTCATAGATCTTAGAGAAGAACCTAAGGCTGGCACTCTCCTAAGCCAGTATAATTCCTAACTGCACTCTAAATGGTATCCTTCTAGCCACGGGTACGTGTAGGTAGACCTCAGCCCTCATCAAAGAAGATTGTTTTATCCTGCGATGGAGAGATGGCTCAACCGCTAAGAGCACTGTTGCTCTTCCTGGGGACAAGGGTTCAGTTCCCAGCACCTACGCCGCAGCTCACAACTGTCTGTACTTGCAGTTCCAGGTAACTCAATGCCCTGCTCTGGTCTCTGCCTTACCAGGCACACTCATGGTGCACAGATATACATGCAAATAAATAAAAAGATGATTTAGCAGCAGAGACCATTGTACAAAACTACCACTGTTCAAAATGCAGAGAGCAGCTGACCACAGAAACCCAGCCCCGGTTGATACTCCTTCACTAAGGGCTCAGGGATCGTCAAAAAAGAGCGGGTGAAAAGGTTACAGGAACCAAGGGACCACAGTGTCTGCTGTGAGACCGTGTCTTCTAGTCACGACAGGGAAGCTACACCCCTGAGATCTCAACAACCTGGCTGCCTAAACAAGAGCAGAACAATTCTAATCCCAGCTGCCATCCCAGTGTAGACGGGGCGGCCTCATGGGGCTGCCCTCCTAGATGAAGAGATACAGGCAGGTAACTGCTGAGGGAGGAGAGCGAGTCTTTCCCAGGGATGAGCCTCTTGAGCACTCCTGTAGTACCAAGTGGTCAGCCCTGGAAGCATGCACATCCAGGCGGCACCGAAGGCCTTCAGGGAGTTGTGTTTCTGCATCTGTTTATAAGTATATGTAATGGCCAGGGTTAGAGAAGAGGAGGCCATGAATCTGGGAGAAGGCAGGAATGGGGCAGATGTGGGAGGGTAGAAGGAAGAAAAAGAAAGGGGGAAATATGTAATTATATATTGATTATATATTTTAAACCCTCTAATTATGAAAAAGAGCAAATCAGAAGAAAGGAGGCAGAGCAACAATGTCTGTGAGCGAGTAGGTGGAGTGGAGAGTGTGGTAGGGTACCGAGAAAAGGTGAGGCTTGCGGTGCTCCTAAGAAGCCACCGACTTGGAGCTGCATTACTGCCAGTGACCTAAAAATGCACACGCTCAGTCACACACACTGGAGATCTGGCCCTCTGGGTAATGACCACGCATGGCAGCTCAGGATGGCCTTGAATTCACTGGGAATTACCTGCTCCTGTCCCCACTTCCGCCCCCATCCCTGCCCCTCCCTCACCCCTGACTCCAAGAAGCCCCACCTCTTTGCACAATTCTCAGTCCACAGAGGAGAGAAACTCCAGCCCTACCTCCCACAGAGATGCTCTGGTTGATCCCTGAACCAGTGACCCCAGTGACAGGTTTCCTCCTAGTGCTGTGCTTCTACACCATTTTGAAACTCTCCTCTCTAAAATATTATCAGAAAACATGATATATACAGACCCATGAGGAAAATACTTAACATAAAACAGATACTAGAGCAGAGTAAAAAAATATTAAGGCCAAGTTGGGTGTGATTTCTCACACCTGCAATTCCTGCATACACGAGGCCAAGGCAGAAGACAGTAACAAGTGCCAGGCCAGCCTGGTCTACAGAGTGAGTTCCAAGTTAGTCATGGCTATACATGGAGACCCTGCCTGACTTAGAGCTTCTATTGCTATGATGACACACCATGACCAAAGCAACTTGGAGAAGAAAGGGCTTATTTGGCTTACACTTCTATATCATTGTTCATCATTGAAGAAAGTCAGGACAGAAACTCAAACAGGGCAAGAACTTGAAGGCCTGCTGATGTCCAGGCCATGGAGGGGTGCTGCCTGTTGGCTTGTTCCCCATGGCTTGCCTAGCTTGCTTTCTTATAAAACCCAAGGCCACCAGCCCAGGAATAACACAATCCACAATTAAGAAAAATAAATGCCCTACAGCTGGATCTTATGGAGGCATTTTCTCAGTCGATAACTCCTCTCAGCTAATTCTAGGTTGTATTGAGTTAACATAAAACTGGCCAGGACGCGGTCTATATAGTTTTCCTCCAAAAGATTAGATTCAGCTTTATGAGACTTAATGTCAACAGTGGATTAAAGATGAGAAGTCTTACTTAAAATATATTCTTTTTTAACTGGATTTCCTACAGCATGATCTATTTCAAAAGAGAATGACATAATCTATTACAAGTCTAAACAAACACTGGACAAGGCTCAAGAATGACAGATGCATTTAGAACAATGTTCTTTGAGGCAATTGAACCAAAACTTCACTATTCCTGGCAAAGTTGTCATGCTGCTTAAACGTTTGTATGCTTAGCTGTATTTATCAGAACAAAGTCCACTTTGCAACAAGTGACGCAAGAAGCCACCTTTTAATTCCCGCCCAGTAGTGTTCTCCTCCTCAAACGCTTCCATTTGGTTTTTTAAGACCACTGCCTCAGTTTCTCCTGGACTCAGGTGTGGGTGATACCCATGTCCGTCCACTACTTCTCAAAACCACAGGAAAGCCCCACATGCTTTTGTTTTTCCTTCTTAAAGGCTGAGGCTATACCCAACACATTCCATCTGGATGCCAAATGATCAAGCATTAAAATCCAAATTCAGCATATCAGTAGATGTCGCCATTCAATTAAGCACTGGAATAAGGAATAAGCATATATTTTTAATTTTAAACATTTATCAAGATTTCACTATTAGATTTTTTTTAAGAAATTTTTTATGTGTTTGTGTGTTTGAAGGGGCACACGCACATTGTATGTACATGCATTAGAGGCCAGGGCACAACTTAGGATGTCATTCCCTGGGTGTCATCCACTCTGTCTTTTAGACAAGGTGTCTCCTTGGTCTGCAACTGACCAAGTAGGCTAGACTGGCTGGCCAGTGAGACTCAGGGGTTCTCCTGCCTCTGCCTCTGCAGGACTGGGATAACAGGCATACACTACCTCAGATCGCACACTCAGATCGCACAGTGGTCCTCACACTTGCACAGCAGGCATTCTGCACACTGAGCTATCTTCCCAGCCCCCATCACTTACTTTTCTAAGAGTTTTAAATGTATTTATCGTACCACATTATCACTTGAGAAAAAGACATCCTTAAACTTTGGGTTGAAATATATAATACAGGAAGCTGCTTTTGGGGTGGGGGGTGGTTCTCCAAGACAGAGTTTCTCTGTGTAATGGCCCTGGCTGTCCTGGAACAAGGCTTGTCCTGTAGACCAAGCTGGCCTTGAACTCTCAGAGATCCACCTGCCTCTGCCTCCCGAGTGCTGGGATTAAACACATCCACCACCACTCCCTACGTGGGCTTTCAGAGCTAAAGATAATTTTTAAAGTTTTTAAATCTAGATAATCTTAGACTATGTAAATATATGTCATGAGTCTCTACTGTATTCTTGCCCCTAGCACAACTGTTAAAGAAAACCTATCTAAGCATGGTGGCACATAGCCAGGATTTACAGAAGCAGACACGGCAATCAGCAGGCTGTTACTGGCAATGACCCAGTGCAGGTGTTTCTCCAGGCCATTCTGTTCCAGGTATCAGGTGAAACCATGCTTGGCACACAGGCAGTACACGGATCGCTTTAAGTAAATCACTAGACAAGCAAGTAAGTCAGTAATTGTCTAATGGTTGGTCTTCTGCCTCATTTTTAGTTGTGTCCATTTTATGCCTCTACTGTCATTCACTTATACTAATTGTCAAGTCAGTCATGGTACTGCATACCTTCAATCCCAGCACATGGGAGGCACAGACAGGGCATCTCTGTGAGCTTGAGACCAGTTCTCACTACACAATGAGTTCCAGGCCAGCCGAGGATACAGCATGACACCTTATCTCAATTATATATATCATATGTATATGATACATAATATAATAACATGGGCTATGATATATATATCATATATATGTATATATATGATATATTATATACATGTATATATTTATAGTATAATTATATATTGTGTATTATTTATTATATTATATATTATATAAATATGTGTACTTATATATTTTGTATTGTGTATTATGCATTATATAGTATATATAAATATTGGTATTAATAATCTATATTATGTATTTTATATGTATATAATAGTACATATTCATATTTATAATTTATATATTATGCATATTATATACATTACCTATATTATGTTTAATATTATATATTATAATATCTTGTATTATATTAAGTATAATAATACATATATAATATGTTTATATATGTAGATATAGATTCAGTATTATTTATTTATTTATAAGTGTTTGCCTGTATGCATGCATACCATAAGCTTGGTGCCTGGAGACCAGGAGAGGATATCTGATTTCCTGGAACTGAAGTTATGGACTGTTGTGAACTGCCATGCAGTGGGATTGAATGCAAGGAAGTGCTCTTAACCTCTGAGCTGCCTCTCTCAGCTCCTGACACAACATTCCCTATAATGATAGACCATTTGAGCGTGGTTAAACATCAAATAATGGGTCATAAATCAAACTATGGGACTCTATAATATAAAAGGAGATAGCCATGTGCAGGGCAGTGCACACCTTTAATCCAAGCACACAGAATCAGAGGCAGGAAGATCTGAGTTCAGGGCCAGTCTTGTCTATATAGCAAATCTGAAACACTGTCTGAAAAAACAGCAGTAGGTAATACAGCATAAACATGGATCCTCTGATATGAACAGATGAGCACTATGTGATAGTCAGATTATAAAAGAGAATACAAAGGATACTCGCTCTACTTTCAGCTCAGCCGACCTCAGACCCTTACACACTCTCAGCATCTGCCCACCCATGCACTGCACACTAATCACACCTGCTAGCTTGGGCTGGCATCCAAGGAGGCAAACACACCGAGGCGTCTGGTGATGAGGGAGAGCAGGTCCACATCCTCAGGGGAGAGAACTCCGAGAACTTTCAGGGCACTGTGTCAGTCACAATTATTTAGTGTAACTGTGTGACCAGGAAACTTACCAGACAGGAAACCAACCTCCTTGTCACACAGACTCTTCTAAGAAGAGAGAAATAAGTAACACACATAATAGGAAATAGGGAAAAAACTTACGGCAGTGGATAATCGAGAAGCCAATGTCATTTCCAAGTTCCCTTTAAGACCAAGAAGCGCAGGGACCAAAATGAAGACTTCTGTCACATTTTTGAACACCTCCCAGTGCTGTAAAACAGAGCAACGTCTTCCCTTAGCACAGGACATTTCTAAAGCCCGGGGACTCATCCCAACCTCGCTTCTCTTGTTGTTGTCACTGCTATGGAGATAGTGTCACACCATGTGGCCCTGGGTGACCTGAAAGTCACTGTGTAGACCAGGCTAGTCTCAAACACAGAGAGACCTGCCTGCTTTGGTTTCCTGGGTGCCTAGGATTAAAGGCTTGGGACAGCACCCTGGCTGCTTCATGGTTTTAAAGGACAGCACAGGTTATCTCATCATTGAACATGTTCAGGGATCACCACGCCCTCCTGTAATCAGGATCCGAGGACTTTAGACAATTCCAGTGGCATTGGTTCAACATCTGACATCACTACGCTCCACTCTACAGCTAACACCAATAGCTACAATTAAGCCTGACATCCTGAAGCACCTGGGTCTCACTCTCTCACATCTGTTTTTGTTGTTGTTGTTGTGATTTGTTTGTTGGTTTGTTTGTTTGGCAGTCCTCAAGATGAAGTCCACAGCCTGTCACATGTGGGGCAAACACTCTACCACTGAGCTGTATACCAGCCTTTGACTTTTTAAGACAGCTTGGGCTGGCTATTAACTCACCACGGTAGCCTAGGGCAGCCTTAAACTTGTGAGCCTCCTGCCTCTGCATCCCAAATGCAGGATGTCAGGCGTGCAGCACAATGCCCTGTTACTTTACCATTTCATGGTGGCAGAGTCCATGTCGCTAACAGTTAAAAACCCAGCTGTGGGACTTCACCATCTGGACTGGAATCTGGGTTCCAGAACTAGTTACAACAGTCTCCTAATTAATTAATAAAGAATGGAAGGCCAAGCAGAGGCGGTCCAGGCCCCTAGAGCTTCAATAGTTGCCAGCCAAGTTGGTGAGTTTCAGGTGGAAGAGAGACCCTGCCTCATAATCACAATGAAAGCAAACAATGGAGATACCCAAGGCTGTCATGCAAATGAGCAGACATAAATACACACACACACACACACACACACACACACACACACACACGCTTGCACATACAGTGAAACTAAAGATAAAATCTCACCTGCACTATGTCCAAAACCATGCCAGCAGAAACTGTTCCAAACCCAGCCAGCAAGAATGGCACCAGTATCTGTAAAGCCATGACCCCACTGGACTCCTTTGGGAGCCTCTGGCTTGTTTCCACAATAACATCATCGCCATCACTGGACAGATCTTCGTCCTGTAACATGGCAGTGGTTTCCGAAGCCTCTCTTCCATCACAGTAGTTATAGCCAGCATAGTCGTCATACTTGGGGCTGCAGCTGGCTGGAGCATGCCCACCGCTGCTGTGGAAGGCCTGCTCTGAGAACTCGTGGTAGTCCAGATGTGGCTCTGATCGTTTGCTGAAGGTCTGTGCTGCACCCGACAGCCCGTCCTGCCAAATGCCATTCACTTTTTTATGCCTGTCTTCCTGATTTTTCTGGTAAATGACTGGCACCATGCTTAAAAGTAAGTTTAAAAACTTGTCGGATTGAATTGTATTTAAATTTAAAGTCCAATCTACAAAACCTCCTCCACTCTCCCGACTGGCACTTGTCTTGCAAGTGACAGGTCTTCCTTTACTGTGGGTCATACTGTCATCACAAACAGCCCTGTATCCTTCAGACTCGAGCTTCCTGAAGCACAGCAGAACCAATGCCACAGCAACACCTGCTCAAATTAAGCCATTGACTGCTCTGTAGAAAATGTTTCCACCAGTAAAAAAATTCAGAAGTTTAAGAGAGGAATTCAATCTGCCAAGAAAAAGATAAAATGTAAAACTTAGATAAATCACACTTAGACTGATTTTCATACAAATGCAGGAGTAATACTCTATTCTATGAGTTGGATGCAGATCTGTTCTGTGACATAAAAGTGAGGGGTTTTTGTATTGTTTTGTTTTATAAAATACAGTGCAGAAGCCAGTTGTGGAGGTGCACGCCTTTACTCTCAGTACTTGGGAGGCAGTGGCAGGCAGATCACTGTGAGTCTGAAGCCAGCCTGGTCTATGTAGTGAGTTCCAAGCCAGCTAGGAATACACAGATCCTGCATCAAAAACAAAACAAACAAAAAATTAAATATGTTTTATAATCTACCTTGAATAAGAATGCTTTTACTTGCTGGGCAGTGATGGCACACTCCTTTAATCCCAGCACTTGGGAGGCAGAGGCAGGCGGATTTCTGTGTTCGAGGCCAGCCTGGTCTACAGAGTGAGTTCCAGGACAGCCAGGGCTACAAAGAGAAACCCTGTCTTGAAAAAAAAAACAAAAGAAAAAAAAAAAGAGTGCTTTTATTTTTATATAATTCCTGTAACTGAAGCCCACCCATATGAGGTCTTTGACTGCCTTGGAAGATACAGTGATGAAATAAAGTAACAGCATTTGCTGGACACGGCAGTACCCTTCTGTGATATCAGCTCTAAGGATGCTGAGGTAAGTGGATTGCCCAAAGATAGAGGCCAGCCTGGGCTACATAGTGAGACCTTCTTTCGAACAAAACCACAAAGAGGAGGAGGAGAAGGAAGAGGAAGAAGAGGAAGAAGAGAAGGAGGTGGAAGAGATGCCATGGCACCTGCCACTACAGAGGACTGAAACTTAACATTGTGCTTGTTTCAGAGTTTTGGCACCAATCAATTTAAATTGTCAATATAAAAGACACGATATAACATTATACTCTGTAAATATTAAATAATAAGCTATATTCCTTTATTTATAAGTTACTGCATATTAATTTCATCAGAATACAAGGAGACAAAGATGACATTGATCATAAAAAACATTTCACTGGTATCCTGAATACAGTATAAGACATTTATTCTACAGATAAATTTAGGTTGTCATCATCTAACATCCTCACATACATAAAAATATCATTAAATTAACTTAAAAATATATCCCTTTGATTATTTAAGAAATAACTCAAAAGAATGATTACAAATACTCAGGCCTCCATTTTGTAAGACAACCAGAACAAAGTTTGGAATGCCCTTGCACGGTCCTCAAGTCTGCTGTGGTCTACAGCCTTCAAGAAGGTCTCTGACTAGCTGGCTGGCTAGTGACTGGAGTCTCAAAGGCCAGAAAAGACAGACACAGATAGATACTGGAGCTAGTCACCAACTGGCACTGAGCTGCAAGGCCACAGACACCTGGGCAGGCAGCACCCAATTGCACAGTGACTTCATGGCCACACCTATCACAACGGGGCTAGAAGCCTCAGATGCTTCTCAGGAACATCTAAGCCTGTCTTACACTTCCTCGAGAATCAAGGCAGCACTGTATTGATAGAGGACACATGGCCCCACTCCCCACCATACTGGTGACTTTAATGAAGACACTGAGTCTTCAACCCTGGGACAGGAAGACTGACCACAAGAAATGACCAGAGGAGAAAGTGATGAGGGTCGGTCAGTAAGACAAGCAGGTACAAAGGCTGCATCTCACTATTCCCTCTTCTTTACTTATGGGAGAAACCTGGTAACTCCTGAGACAGAACACTCTTTCGGCATTGGCTCAAGACCTCAGGTCTCCTGATTCAGAACATGATGAGCGCATGGGTCCTTTATCCGTTTTATATGCTTTGTCCTTCACCACTGGATTATGGTACCGACTTCCTATGGAGTTGCCCCAGGAATCCAGTGACTAGATTAGGTACCACAGTTGGACCTCCATGTTCCAGGGTTGTTACGCACTTGCAAATTCAGCCACTCACAGATGGAAAACACTGAGGGTAGAATGTTACAAGGGCTGGTGATATAGCTCAACTTCCAGAATGGTTCTTGCCTAAATATGCACTATGGCCTAGGTGTGAAGCCCAACACCACAGAAACTGGACATGATGGTACATGATGCAATCCCAGCACTAAGGAGGTACAGGCAGGAGAATCAAAAGTTCAGACTCATCCTCAGATGTACTGAGTTTGAGGCCAGCCTGGGTTACATGAGATCCCATCACAATGGTGGAAAAACAAGTATCTGTACTACTGGTTGATCTTGCCCTCGGTCACGGACCAATGCAGTAGATATACAATTTATAAGCTCTAGGGGCCTGAATCCCCAATCTGCGGATGTTTAGTCCCCAGTTGATGAGCTGTCAGGGAAGGACTAGGACTGGCCTTATTGGAGGAGGTGTGTCACTGAAGATAGGCTTTGAGGTTTCCAAAGTCCCCATCAGGGCCAGTGTGTCTCTCTCCCTGTGCTTGCTTGCTGATCAGCTACGTCTCCAATACCATGCCTGCCTGTGTGCTTCCACACTCCCTTCTCTGATAAGGGACTTGCCCTCTGACACTGTAAGCAAGCCCACCACTAAATGCTTCTTCTGTAAGAGCTGCTGTGGTCATGATGTCTGTCTGCAGCAATAGAATGGTCATTAAAGATGTGCCATTCCTATTATTTCAAGTATTCTAAGCAGTTTGAGAGCACTGAGGACTGAACAAAGTGTTTCATGTTTGCTGTAATAAGTGGTCCACCACTGAGACATCACCCCAACTGTTTTTACTTTTTTATTTTGAGACAGAGTCTCACTAAGGTGCCAAAGACAGATCTCAAATTTGTAATCCTCCTGCCTCACTGTCTAGAGTAGTTGGGATCATAGGCCTGTGCAACCAGACACAGACACAGATCTAAATTAGAGAGAGAAGCTGGGTTGTGGTGGTGTATACCTTTAACCCCAGGCCTCTTGGGGCAGAGACCATCAGATCTCCTTGACTTCAAAGCCAGCCTGGTCTACATAGTAAGTTCCAGGACAGCCAGAGTTACATAGTGAAGCCCTGTCTCAATAAAAGAGAGGAGTGGGGAAGAGAATATAAATCAGAAGCTGCACTTTCCCTAACATCCCTGGTGATTTGCTTACACCATCAAGTGTGAGAAGCACTTTCTAATACATTTGATAATCTGGTCTGTCCTCATAAGACCAAATGTGAATATGAATTTGTACATAAACAGTGTGAATACACACACTCCTCCTAGTCAAATAGGAACAGTGAGGGACAACTTGGAACAATCTACTAAAAAGAAGCAGCACACTCTCTACAAGCTAAGAACTGCACCATAAGTACATACCCTGTGCTTTACACAAGAGACAGACAGAGACACAGAGACAGGAACACATTGGGATGGCTCGATAAGAAGATTCAATACAAGTTGCATGATAGTGGTTTTGTTTGAGCAATGGTATAAAAGTGTGGGGTCCTTCAAGGGTAGGGGTGAAGGGTAGGGTCAAGTGAAGGGGTCCTTCAAGGGTACTGTTTGTTTCTTAATCTTCATGTTCTTTGAATTGTGCAAACATCTTTAAAAAGCCCATTAGTTAACAGAACTTGTTGCTCCTGCAAAGAACCAAGTTCCAACATGGCTGCTCACAACCACCTGTAACTCCAGATCCAGGGGGATCCAACACCCTCTTCTGATCCTGGAACACAAGACCCACACACCGTGCACATGTATGTATATACATGTAGATAAAACACTTACAACTGTAAGTTGTTCCAGTCTGAGTGGTGCTGTGGTAGATCTTATCATTAGTCTCCCTTCCTATGAGAGGAGGATGATCTCTACCTGTTGCCATGGTTTCCTGGACACTGAGGAGGATGACACATCTTCATCTCCACTGGCATCCGGTCTAGCCATATGATTCATTTTGGCTGCTAGAAAGGCAGCCACCACACATACCAGGAGTAGTAAGGCAGCTGACCCACCCCACATGTGCACTGTCTTTCCTCCAGGGCAGTGTCTCCCACATACTGAGCAGCTGCAGGTTACAATCCATGGTCAAGAGCTTTAAAAACAGTTTCCAAAGACCTGAATCTCAAAACCAGAACAGTTTCTTCTGAAATTTTACCAAGTTGAAAGCACTTCCTGGGGCCAGTTAGATGACTCAACAGATAAAGGTGATTTGTAGCCTGGGCAAGGGAGCCCTGAGGACTCTGAGTTCAATCCTTGGAACCCATGGAAATGTTAAAAGAGAGAATCAACTCCATGAAACTGAGCTCTGACCTTCACACACATGATGAGGAGGAGGAGGAGGAAGAGGAGGAAGATGAAGAAGAGGAAAAGGAAGGGGAAGAAGAAGAGGAGGATGAAGAAGATGAGGAAGAGTAGGAGGAAGAAGGGGAAGAAGAAGAATTAATAAAAGTTTTTAAAAGTTAAAAAGCTACACATTTAGGTTTATGGAAAAATTTATTCTATGTTCCCCGGAAGGCTCACTACAGCTTACACTGAAAGAAATGTGTCAGGGTAACAGTCTTAACAGAAATAAATTAATACTGAGAACTCTGTAATGAAAGCAATTCGAATCAAGAGAATTTAGAGCATCGATGCTAAAATTGAGTCTCTGTAACAGTAGAAGTGTGTGGGGCCTGGGGTCCTGCACTCTGAACTCTGCCGCTCTCCAGGCCTGCGCTCTGCTCCTTCCAAGTCAGCATTCAGAAGAGGCGTGCCAATCTAAACCCGCCTGATCACACACAAATGACCTCCTCGGTCTATTTAAAAGATCTTAACTCCTTTAATAATACCCACTAAGTGCTCCATTGTGTAGTAGGTTCTGATGACAAGGATTGGCTCTATTTAATTTGCTTTATGTAGCGACCAAACAGCAGATGATGCCATGGCTGCCCAGTTCTCCATTAACGACCCAAATTAAATTAAATATAAGTCCTCCCCCACCTCCCTCTTTCTCTTCCTCTCTTCCTCCAGCCATCCATCTCTACTTCTCTCTGTACCTCCCTCTTTCTTCCTCTCCCCTCTCCCCAAGACAAAGTCTCACTGTATAGCCCAGGCTGGCCAGAAACTACATAGACCAGGCTATCCTAATACAGATGCCTGGAATTCATGTTGGGATTAAAGCTATACACCACCAGGCCCAGCCCATTTCTTGTTTTTAACCCTTTGACTTCATCATTCTCATCCACTGGACTCCCTACAGTGCTTTTCTAGATTACCTAAAGGAACTGTAATCTGGTGTGTGTGTGTGTGTGTGTGTGTGTGTGTGTGTGTGTGTGTGTGGTGTGTGTGTGTTCTCCTGAATTGAACACATGTCCTTGTCCACGCTAGGTGAGCAATCTATTGGCTAAGCTGTATTCCCAGTCTCCTGCAACCGAATCCAATCTCCTTTAAAATCTCCCCCTTCTATGCTTTCTATTATACTGTCCATAACACCCAGAACTTTTGCCTTTTTTTTTTTTTTTTTGGTTTTTCGAGACAGGGTTTCTCTGTGTAGCCCTGGCTGTCCTGGAACTCACTCTGTAGACCAGGCTGGCCTCGAACTCAGAAATCCACCTGCCTCTGCCTCCCAAGTGCTGGGATTAACTTTTGCCTCTTTCAAAAGACCTGACACAAAGTATACCATGTGAAGAAACCCTCCCAGATTAATACAGAATCAACGACGCAGAGAGGGGAGAACAGCAGGCATCAAAATGACCAAATCAGTTGGCACCCCCTCAGGACCAGCCTTTCGCAATGCTGTGACAGGGAAAAGGGCTTATCTGGCTCACAGTGGAGAAGACACCCCAGGAGCATTAGGTCATGCTGGACCCACAGTCAGGAAGCAGACAGAGAGCAGCGTTGGCACTCAACCTGATTTCCTTTGTAATCAATTTGACCTGATCCATGAAACTTTGCCCTCATAGGTTGGATGTATCTTCCCTCTTCAGTTAAACATTTCTGGAAATATCTGGCACACCCAGAGATGTGTTTCCATGGCGATTATAAATCCAACCAAGCTGACAGTGAAAAACTATATTACATTTACTGTTTAACATTTTTATTTCAGTTTTCTTTCAGACAGTATCTCATTATGCAGACCTAGAACTCTTCACGTAGACCAGGCTGGCCTCAAACTTACAGCAGTCTTCCTGCCTGTCTCAGAAGTGCTGGGATTACACGTGCACACCTCCACATACAGTTCACACTTAGAATGTTTTAAACAATTTGTCAGAGCTAAAAGTATCCACTTAGTCCTCCACCACCAATTCCTCTGTGAGGAAGGCACCTTGCACCTCCTGTGCTATGTAAGTAGTTCCTGGCTCCCAATATTGGTGCTGGGGATGGTCACACACACCTGTCATCTGAGGCACTAGAAGGGTGAGACTAGAGCCTGGTTCAAGGATAGGCTGCACTACTTAGCAAGACCTCTAAAGACATGGGCTGGTGTATAGCTCAATGTTGGAGTGCTTGTCTATGATGTCCTGGGTCTTTGGACGTGGCCATGTGGAGGAGCTTTCTCCATTCCCAGTGTGCTCTCTCTGTTGGCTCAGGCATGCCATGGCACCCAGTGGGAAATGGGCAAAAGTTAGGGGTGAATATATGGCTTTCTTTTGCAGTTACATGTCAGGAGAAAAAAATCTATTCCCAGGAAAATGTGTAAGAATGAGGAGCAGAGAGAGGAACTGCCCTGGGGCTATGCATAAAAACATTGCAGTAACCTCCCTTGTTTTTGTTTGTTTGTTTGTTTGTTTTTTGAAACTGGGTTTCTCTGTGTAGCCCTGGCTGTCCTGGAACTCACTCTGTAGACCAGGCTGGCCTTGAACTCAGAAATCCACCTGCCTCTGCCTCCCAATTGCTGGGATTAAAGGTGTGCATCACCACTGCCTTGCCCAAATATATTTCTTTAAAAAAAATCTCTCCCTTCTCACTCTTTTTGTGAGAATACTGGAGATTATAGTCCTGAGAGTATAGTCAGCTTCTCTGAGTCTCCTGTCGCTCGAAGACTCTGTAGTAAGGATTTAGCACAGGAAGGACTTGTTGTCCTCAATTTGGGGGGGGGGGGGACTCCAACACAGTTTTACAGATGTTTAGCCTTCCTTCCAGCTGTGCAGAGTTTTAAGGCTGCTGAATTTGATGCTGTTTTATGACATAGCAGCCTTATGATGTTGTCTGACGGCACCGGCTGGCTGTTGAGTGGCTTGTGGTGAGAACTTGTCAAGTCTGTGCAGTGGCCAGAGCCAGAGTGGTGTAAGGTGGCTGGCTGTCCTTTTCCTCTTCTTGAATCTTCCCCCAAGTTGTCAAGAAAGCTGACGTCACTCCCAGTTACCTAAGTCAGCCTTGTGAGTTCGTGAATCAGTTTAGGTAGGTTTGCAGCCGAAGCTAACAACATCAACATTTTTCTTAGATGCCGACTCTGTATATTTTAGGGTCCATATCCAAAGGATACACTGTTCTTTTATTAAAAAAGAAAAAGATTTGTTTTATTGTTCTTTCTAAGTGTGCGCGAGCAGCCCTTTTGGGGATGCTGTATGTGTGCATGTGAGTGTAACTGCCCACTGGGGCTGGAAGCTAGAGGCGTTGGACTCCCCTGGAACTGGTATTACAGGCAGTGTGAGCCGCATAGTGTGGTGTTGAGAACCCTACTCAGGTGCTCTGTGGAACATGTCTTTATTGCACTTTAGAGGTAACCTTATAATCAGGCAGGAAGAGGATTTGGGGGAATAGTAACTCTGGCATTGCCAAGTGCCTTTAAATCAGCTGGCTAAAATACTGTAGGGTAAGGTGTGTACATTGCTGTAGGGTAAGGTGTGTGCACTGCTATAGGGTAAGGTGTGTGCACTGCTATAGGGTAAGGTGTGCACATTGCTGTAGGGTAAAACAACAACAACAAACCGCATGCCTTTAATCCCAGCACATCTGTAATGGGATCTGATGCCCTCTTCTGTTCTGTCTGAAGACAGCTACACTGTATTCATATACATAAAATAAATAAATAAATATATCTTTAAAAAAAAAAAAGGAAAACTGCTTTTAAGCAACCAAAGGACATACTTCTGTTAAGCTACCTTAGATATTTCATACATATATTCTGTAAAACTGCCAAAAACCCCCTCTCTTACAATTAAAATGTCAAGTTCATTAATTTCTTGCACTTTCAGAGACTATTATACCATTTAGCACCTGATACAAAGGCACAGAAAACTTTATTTAGAAACTGTACACAAGGTATTGCTACTGAAGACTTGGAGTGGGCACATGCTGGTTTGTATTTTGTTTTGTTTTTAAGGTTTCATTCTTTCTTTTTTTAAATGTGTATGTGTTTCTTTCCGTGTAAGTGCCTGTTTCGGGTGTGCGATGCCACTGTCCTGGAACTCGACAAGAGATCCACCTGCCTGCCTCTGCCTCCCATAGCCACCTATACTTCTTTAAACTAACACATAGCCAGGTATGGTGGCTCACACCCAGAATCCCAGCACTCAAGTGGGACTACTGTAAATTTGAGGCCAACCTGGGCTACAGTTCAGATAATGCCATAAATAAAATAAATAAATAAATAAATAAGAATTATCTGTATTATATACATAAGTGAAACTGCCCAAAAAGAAATGTAAAGTAAAAGCAATTGTTCTGGCCAGGCGGTGGTGGCGCACGCCTTTAATCCTAGCACTTGGGAGGCAGAGGCAGGCAGATTTCTGAGTTCGAGGCCAGCCTGGTCTACAGAGTGAGTTCCAGGACAGCCAGGGCTACACAGAGAAACCCTGTCTCAAAAAACCAAAAAAAAAAAAAAAAAAAAAAAAAAAAATCAATTGTTCTTCTAAGGTCCTTCTGTAAGCCCACAAGATGCCATAGTAAAATTAACATGAATCATATCTCTTCATTGTTTCTCCAGCACTCAGAGTCCTGGACAGCCACATGTAGAAACTAAGACAGCCATTCATTCACCAGGGTTCCAGTAAGAACCCTCTGTCACTCAGAAACCATATCAGCGTGTGCTTTTCTATTTTTCCATTTTCACATATCCCCCCCCCCCACGTCTTAGAGTTCAATTTTTTTCAAAGCAAACCCACTTCTAAAACCACCTTAAAACCTGTACTTGACTCACTGTATAATTAAAATGAGAAGTAATGAAAAAGCTTCTGGAATGGCCAGGTACAGAGAAGATGCCAACAGGTCAACGTTCAAAATAGAGAAAAAGAGAAAGAAACTGAGAAAGGACAAAGCCAAAACGACAAAGTTTAAAAGAGAAACAAAGCTGTCCCTTTGCAAGAAGAATTCTTTGCTCTGTGTAAAGCTTTCGTTTTTATTCTCCAGTTTAAGTTCAAAGATGCCCCATAGAAAGTCATATGCATTTATATGTATGAAAGTATCACGAATTCCATTATTCTGTAAGCTTGCTAATAAACAATAAATACAATAAGGCCTGCTCACTTTCACAGGTCAAATGTCTACTCAGCACTTCCAGCCAGCTGAGAGAGAGAGAGAGCGCGAGAGAGAGCGAGGGAGCCAGGTCTCATTTCTGTCCTGAACTAGCAGCGCTCGCATCTGACCACGCCCACCGCGCCTCAGTACCTCACATCCTTGGGTGGTGAAATGAGAGAGGTGGCCTGCTCCCACATGGAGGCAGGTCTAACTCAGACAACTGCCTACCAACCTCACCTTCCCAAGCTGGGCCACCTTCACAGCGGCGAGTTCCTTCCGGGGAGATGAAGGAAGCCAGATCTCACCCGGAGCAACTCTGCTTTCCTTCAGTCAGCTCTGGTACTCGAACTCACTAGAAAAGTCTGCCAACTGCAGGGACCTGGCATCAGGTTTCTCAATTACGTTGGCACCAAGTTGAAATAATGACCTGGCTTTTCCTATCTTTACTCTGGCAATCAAATTCCTCCTCTACCTTTGGTCAAGGCTGGGTATTTCTTAGTTGGCTATCAGTTGAAACCAAACCAAACCAAACCAAACAAAAATAAGGCAGGCACCCTGGATGATCAGGTGGCCAGCGCAACTTAAAGTTGAAGGTAAAACTATTCCCTACCACTGGGCCTGCACCGCACAGGCGCTCAACAGTCAATCAAGGGGGGGGCGGGGCTTGTGGATCCTACCCCTTACTGGTGAACTATTGCTGACTGACAGACTATGGGAGGAGGAGCCACTGTCTCCAGTTATGTATCCACAGTGGAAAACCCGTCCCCAGGCTTCAAAGGCTATTTCCAATCCCACCACCACACGGTACCTAGTCAAATCCTGTGCTCCTGAAAAAGGCCTGGTGCACAGAAGGGACGAGAGAGAGGCTGAGAGCTATCACCATGTGTTACAAACATGTATGACCCTGTCAAAGAACACATTTTAAAGCCCACTCCTACGTCTACAGCTCAGTAGTCTTCATTTTTCTTGTTACACAGCTTATCTGCAATATAAACAAAGATTTACAGGAAAAAAAATTATTTATTGTGGGAGTGAATGCTCCAGAGACAGTCTGTTCTTGGGTCCATGGCAGAAATGAATCCGGAAACTAGGGAAAATAGGCCAGGCTTTATCAGAACATCTTCGTGAGCTACACAGGAGTTACAGCTCTGACTGGAAGCCAGTCCAGCTGAGCTGAGCAAGCAAGGTTCTGAGCCTGGACTCCCAGCACTCAGAGGCTTGAGCCAGGAGGATCATGAATTTGAGGGCAGGGCAGGCTTTGTAGGAGTTCTGGTCACTTTGTGATATGTGATTAAAAGTGTTTCAAAAAATATGGGGGTGCAGTACTTGCCTAGCATGTCCTGGGTTCAAATTCTGTCTCAAAAGAAGGAGGAGGAGGAGGAGGCAGGAGAGACGGTTCAGCAGTTAAGAGCACTGCTCTTCCGGAGGTCGTGAGTACAATTCCCAGCAACCACATGGTGGCTCACAACCATCTATAGTGGGATCTGATGCCCTCTCCTGGTGTGTCTGTGACAGCTACAATGTACTCATACATAAATAAGTAAACAATTAAAAAATAATTAATTAAAAAAACAGATTTTCTGAAAAAAGTTTTTTTTTTTTAAATTACTATGTTTTCAAGGTCCTGCTATGTAGCTCAGGTTATCCTGGAACTTGCCCAGGCCCACCTCAAAACCCTCTGGCTATAAAATCATAATTCACACTTGGGAAACTGTGTTATGGGGATGGAGTTATGTTCCCATATTTGTAAAGTTAGTATGATAATGGACTTGAACTCAGGGCTTTCTGGGTGGCCAGCTGGCGACACAGAAGCCACTGCGGGTGTTCCAGGTTATCCCACAGCCAGCATGTGTGTGCATGTGTGCTAAGGATGCAAAGAGGCTGTGCTGATTCACAGGTGAACTCACTTTGCATTATCTTCTATTAAGTAGTAAGTGGACAAATACCTTCTGACAACCCAGATATGCAGGCCATAGCTGGCTTGTTTGTATGTGTCATGTGGAGCCATGCAGACCAAAGCACTGGCTCCCTCCACTCATTTACACAAAGCTCTTTACCAGTCTCTGAGAGTTTGATACAAAAGTCCATGTATTCCCCAGGACTTGACAAAATGTGCCCATGAGAAAGACTAAAATAGTGAGCTTTAAAGGATAAGATCCAAAGAAATTGGGGTGTGGGGAGAGGGCACACGGGAGACGGGGTTGGGGGCGGGGCAATACAATGAAGTAAATGGCAGACAGACAGAAAACCACACAGAGGGAATGGAGAGGTCTAAGTCACAGTTCACATGACCAAAGTGGCCGTCAAGAGAAGCTCCAGAATTCCTAGCCAGGAGGAAAGTACAGAGAAGACACCTAAGTGCTCAAAGCATTTACCCGTGGGGAAAGAGTAAGGGAGCAGGTTGGATTTCTTCAAAGGGCTGATGCATCTTAATGAATCATTTCCCTAGAGTCTACTCTCTTGACTAAATTACACTGCAATGAAAATGAGCAAGTTTGTGCATAATACTTTCCAACGTCTGCAATTATTTTAGGATAATTACAGAGGGCCAGTGAGATGGCTCAGCGGATAAAGGTGTTTGCCACCAGGCCTAAAGAACTGAGTTTGATTGCCAGGACCTAGATGGTGTTAAGGTGAAAACTGACTCCTGCAAGTTTTCCTTGTGCCCATAGCACAAGTGCATGGCCTGTGCACATACAACAGACATACACAGACACACACACATGCACGCACATGGAAGTACATTTTAAAGATCTATACATGGTAACAGTTTCAATTTAGTTCAGTGACTATTTTAAAGCCATTTCTTTATCAACAAAGTTTGATTCTGAGAATCTAGTCTAAAATATATCTCCATAAGCTTACTTACAAAACTAGCCAAGTTTCAACACCTCAAAAATCTACAGATAGGCAAGTTTGAACTGAAATCTCTCTACTTCTCACGAAATTTTCAAAGCTGCTTTCCGGTTATCAGAACCATATGCCAACAGAATTCTTCCTTTGTTTCTCGATTTAGTTTTGTGACATCACAGTATTGTGACAAAAGAGACATTCTCTGGAAACAAACTAACATCATTAAATTCGTCTCCATAAGTTCTCTGGAGTATATTGGTGCTCTAATTTTACCGCTTCAAAGAGCAAAACCTCTCTCTCCTGTTGGCTCTGGGGGCTTTAATCTCACTTGCTTTGCCCCCAGCATTTGTAAAAGCTGCCTTTGTCAAAAGCTCAGGACGCCTGCATGCTCAAATACACATATGTGCTAGATTTCTGTGCCTGTGGGCCACCTGTCCCATTCTGCAATACTTCTAAGTAAAAATCAAGACCTATAGCTTTTATTACTGTTTGTTGTCACTGCTGTTGTTTTCAGACAGGGTTTTGGGTATACCAGGCTGGCCTGGAACTTGCTAGGGAGCTGACATGATCTTGAACTCCTGATCTTCCAGAAGCTGGGACTGCAGGAGAGCTCAGCTTACCCAGGACCTTCCTCCAACATCTCCACCACTGTGTGACTGACTGTAAGATCTTGAGCACGTTGGGTTGCACACCTTTGAAATAAGCGAATGTAGTTGTAACCCTAGTG
The DNA here is from genome assembly GCF_011762505.2 of Arvicanthis niloticus. Taxonomy (NCBI): domain Eukaryota; kingdom Metazoa; phylum Chordata; class Mammalia; order Rodentia; family Muridae; genus Arvicanthis; species Arvicanthis niloticus. The sequence goes on along the minus strand of NC_133429.1, from coordinate 9,981,278 downwards.
CGGAAAAAAATTCTAGTAAGACCTTTTTGTCCAAGAAAGTCTAACTAAAAACAAAATAGTCCTGCTATTGGGAAATATTCCGTTTTATCTTTTGTTGTTGCTGTTTTACATATGTTTGTTTGTTTGTCTGAGACAGGGGTTCAGTATGTAGTTCTGGCTGTCCTGGCACTTCCTGTGAAGACAAGGCTGGCCTCAAGCTTGGAGCAACTCTTCTCCCTCTGCCTTGTGTGGCAGATTACAACTATGGGGCACAACGTTTCTGTCACACTGTGTTTTGTTCCACATTTATTTGTGGGTGTGTTCTCGAGTGCATGCCTGCGTGTGAGTGTGTGTGTGTGTGTGTGTGTGTGTGTGTGTGTGTGTGTGTGTGTGTATCATGTCATGAACACGGAGGCTGGATATGTGTGGAGTCAGGGAACTACTTTCAAGGGGTTGGTTCTCTCTGTCCACTACAGGGGTTCTGGGGATCAAACTCAGCTTGTCAGTCTTGGTGACCAGAGCCTTCACCTGCTGAGCCACCTCCTGCCCTGTTTTGCTTCTGTTTTATTCTTTTGAGATGGGGTCTCTCTCCTTAACCCAGGCTGTCCTCAAACTCATGACTGTCTTCCTGACTCAATCTCTCCAAGTGCTGGAAATACAGAAATAAGCCACCACAGGAGGCTCACTGTGTCATACGTCATGAGACTCAACAAACATATGCTTAGTCCCTACTCTGTGCCAGGCACCATTACAAATATGTTTAGTCCCTACTCTGCACCAAGTATTGTACCAGTTACCAGGTGCAATGTAAACAGGCAGAAGCAAGGTCTTAGACCTTTCTATCTCGGAGCAAAAGAGGGAAGACAGACAGGGAACCTTTATGAAGTGGGACAAAAACAAAGGGAAGATTCTTCAGATCAGATTGGAAGCAGATTTTGGAATGCCTGTATCACTAGGCCAAGAAATCTAAAGTTTCTGACTGAGTTAAGAAAGACAAAGGACCTAAAGAGATCTTCAGGAGATAGCAATCTCACCACTCAGGTCCTGACTAGATCAACAGCCTCTTACTTCCTCTACGATAAACCCAGCTTCCTTAAGAAGGCTAACTGAATCTTAACAACAAGCCCGTAACCCTGTGGTCCAGCAATATCTATGCTCAATACATTCTTGTTTTCTACTTTATTTACCAATGTAGCCCTGGCTGTCCTGGAACTTGCTGTAGAGAAATGGCCTCAAACTCACAGAGATCTGCCTGCCTCTATCTACCAAGGTCTAAAAGCATGTGTCACCATGCCTGACCTACTTTAAATTTCAAGATGGGTTGGTCACACAAATCTCTAAGTTGTTTCATAACCTATTAGTAGGTGCTTAGAGTTGGAAAGATGACCTAATGAACTGCGTTCTCCTTAGCGTGGGGGTTATTTTTGTTGTTTTGCTGTGTTTTATTGAGAAGGGGTTTCATGTAGCTCAGGCTTTCCCACACTATAGCCATGTAGGGTGGTTCACTGTTGGTCCTCTTGCTGTCACCCTCCTGAGTCCTGGGACTGCAGAGTGCTAGGGGTGGAATCCAGGACTTCTCAAACACTAGGCAGGCACTCTGCAAACTGAGCTATGCCTGAACCCCTCTTCTTAGTTTTCTTACAGGAGTTTCTTCCCTCATGTAGATGTTGCATGGTGGTTTTGTTTGGTTTGGACTAAAACATGTCTGCTCAGTTCCAGTCTCTCCTTTTACCTGGCTACCTACTACTCCACTTAAGATCTCTGCTCTTGAATGTGAGTTCCTCAGCCTTCCAACATCATTTCCTTCTCCACAGCCCAGAGGACTATACACTTCAGCAGTTATCTCCCTAGGTTACAAACTCCATGGACCCAAGGGCTGCCCAACGCCTGCTACCTATCACTCAATAAATAAAGATGACAGCTAGTAAGAAAGTGGACTTGATGACCTAATGCTTTGCCACATAATGAAATGCACCTCAAATAACTTTTTAAGGCAGTTTAGTTATTTTCAAGGAATATACATCGTTGGTTCCTCTTTTAAATGTTGACTAAGTTCCTGGGCTAGCCTAAAGACCCCACAACCCACAACTCTGCAAAAGAAAGGATGGCTGTTTATTTCCCTTCCTTGGTGACCACCAGTAAGCAGGAGAGAGAGAAAACTAAGAGAACGCTTCTCTGGCTGTATCAGTGATCAGTGGTCCCTCCAACCGGATCTAAGGCTGAGGTAGGGAGAAAGGTCAGAGTTGAAGAGGGCTCTACCACAGGCTCTCCTGGCTCACACTGAGTCTCTTCATTGCTTGCATTCCTGGAAGGAGAGTGGTTTGGTTTGGTTGGTTTTTTTTTCTTTTTTTGTTTTTTTTTTTTTTTTTTTTTTTTTTTTGGGGGTTTTTTTTTTGTTTTTGTTTTTTGTTTTTTTTTTTTTTTTTTTTTTGTCTTTTTTGTCATCCAAGTCCCATCATTAAGCTCAGGAAAGCCCTGGCTTTCCTTCCTGGAGTTTTTTCAGGTTTTACAATTTCATGTGAGTAAGTATATAGGTCACACAACTCTACACTGTTTGGCAACCTATTAGGTGCTTACGGTTGGAAAGTTGACCCAGTGTACCTTAGCCTGGGGGTTGCTTTTGTTGTTTTGTTGTATTTCTTTGAGAATGGGTCTCATGTAGCCCAGGCTTTCCCACACTCCTTAGTCAAGGAATCAGCTGAGTAAAAGGACTCATTTCTTGTATAAGCGTGAGGACCTGAGTTTGAATCCCAGACCTGCATCAAAAAGTCAATGTGGCCACACCTGTATGCATAACCCCAACACTGTGGAGGACGGAGACAGAATAACCACTAGACCTTGCTACCTTTCAGCAGATACCCACATTCAACGAGAGACCCTCTCTCGAGGGGATATATGGCAAAGGGTGACACCGAGAGACACCTGTGTGTAACCACCCAGGCATCTGCTCAGACCACATGCACATAGACACCAAAAATAAAACAAAAAAGGGAAGAAGAAACAAAATGTGGATTTAATCTTAGTTCTCCAGCTAGCTTCTACCAGAAATGAATTCTGGAGTATTTTATCAGTATTTTAAGTCTCACCTGACTTCTTGAGTCTGACCTCAGTTTTTTTCTCTTGATGTGATGTTGAACTCAGGACCCTTAGGCCTCAGCCTCCATCCAGAGCAACTGGAGCTACAAGCATCCCACCACACACCCTGCTTGATCTCAACTGTTGCAGCTGCTGAAGACCTGGTGTCAAACCAAGGGCCTGGTACATGCTCCGTTTTCTCTGGAAAAAAAATCTCTGGACTTAACTACAATATTACCTTCTAATAATTTCTTATTCTTGCTCTTTCTCTCCAGCTTCTGACCCACATTTTCTTAAATATAGCAAGTTTTGCTCAAATCTCTAGAACATTCCTTTTTTTAATTTTAATTTTTTTTTTGTTTTATTTTTTTGAGACAGAGTCTCTCTACATAGCCCTGGCTGTAGACCAGACTGATCTAAAATTCAGAGAGATTATTATGCCTCTGTTTCCACCAAGCCTGGCTAAAACATTCTTCAATGTTTTACCTGTCCTGTACTTTCTTGACTCAAAATTCCTATTTGCTTAGTAGCTGATCAGGAAAAAAAAAGAAAATTACTAAATCCACCAAAATAAAAGTTAAAGTAGATGGGGCTGGAGAGACAGCTCAGAGGTTAACTGCTCTTCCGGAGAACCCACATGGCAGCTCACATAACTATCTATGTTCATTTCTATGTATTTTAAAGCTAAACAAACTTAACTGCAGTAATTTCACAAAGATAAGGGGTCCCTAGAAAAATCCACTGCATAACTCAGGCAAGTCCACTCAGACCATAATTTTCCAGGAATTGAAGTGTAAACAGTGGTGCATGCCTTCAATCCCAGCACTAGGGAGGCAAAAGCAGGTGAATCTCTGGGAGTTCAAGGCCGGTCTCATCTACATAGTGAGTCCCAGGACAGCCAGGGCTACATAAGAAAGATACTATCTCAGAAAACAAAACAAAACAAAAAAACCAAACCAACCAACCAAACAAACAAAAAAACCCAACCAGAAACCAATTCCCCCAAACCTGTCAGATTGCCACCTACTTGCAGAAAATTTGGGGTTTGGGGTGATTTTCTTTATTTCACTAACAGTTTCACTAGGTAGCCCTGGCTGGCCTTAAACCCACAGAGATCCAGTGCTGGAATTACAGGCATGCACCACCATGCCCAGTTTACAGGCAACCTTTCTCAATGAGTGGTGCCAAAGCTGCAGGGAGCAGAAAGGTACATGGAGCAGCTATATCAGATCGAGGTTTATACCGTCACCGTTGGACACGCCCCCTAGGTAAATCAGCAAGAGCACACTGAGGATCCATACTGACGTTGTCAGATGATTTCTGAGAGGCCACGGTGAGGCACAAGAACAGTTAGATCATGTGCGTTCCAGTTCACGGGTTGGAGGGCAGGACCGGGCTGTCCATCACATACTTTCCATCAGTTGCTCTCCATAATTTCTCCTTGGAAATCTTTAACCTTTTTCTTTTCTATAAAGTTCCTGAAGTTTGATGGCCTATGTTTAAACAGTAACAGATTTCCTTGCCTGACCAAACCATTCAGTCTCCTGAGCCTTTGCTTAGGACGACCCACAGCTGTTACAAATTGCATCTTTAGCAAAGAACCCTGCCAAACCGGTTAGGTTAGAACCCTCTCCCAGGAATGAGATGAAGTGGGCCGGTATTCTTCATCTCAGTGTCCCACGGCCAGTCCTGTCTTCAGCAGGAATCATTTTAAGATGATTTTCCCAGGATGCCCCTCTCTAGAGATGTCTCCCTTTAACACTTTTCTACCCACTGCCCCCACCCCTTCTCTCTTCACCTATGCATACCTGCTCATCCTGCTCGCCCACACCATAGTCAGGGTTAAGTCCCATCGCCTCCCCCAGTCCCAAACCCATTGTCATGGCCCATATACTGCTACAGTGGCCTTAAATCAAGTTCTTCACCATACAACATCCATTAAATATTTTTTTTCTTTAGTAGCAACTAGACTCATGGAAAAAGGTTCAGAGAGATGTCATCCCTTCTAGTAACTTTGGAAAGAAAGACCTTAGTCTGGATTTGCACACACATACAGAAAGCCCTGTGACATTCATTCAGTTCCAGGTGACTCTTTAATCCCAGCTCCAGCAAAATGTTTTTCACTTGGGGTGCCAGTGCATGCCCACAATCCCAGTACTTGGGAAGCAGAGGCAGGAGGATTGCTACAAGCTCAAGGTCAGCTTGATCTACATATGGGCTTTTGGCCAGCCAAGGCTACACACACAAACACACACACACACACACACACACACACACACACCAGAGAGAGAGAGAGAGAGAGAGAGAGAGAGAGAGAGAGAGAGAGAGAGAAACTCCACCTCAAAAAGCAAACATATAATCTAGTACCCATATATATCATGACTGTAACAGAAACTAAACAGACTGAAAGGAAAAAAGACCTTTTTACTTTACTGGGAAGCACATGAGATTTTGTTTGAGTGATTTGTTTAACATCCAATATAAATTTCTTGTAGCTAATGATAAGTCAAACTTTCCAAACATAAAATATACAATAAACAGCAACTAAAGTCCCAGCAGGACCCCCAAGATCATAACTCCTATGGTTTTTCTCAAGAAAGTCAAGAAAGAAAGTAAGTAAATAAATAAATAAATAAATAAATTTACAATAAAATGCCCAAGAATGACCAGGTTAAAGGTAAAGCATTCTGAAAGATTCAAATGCCACTTAATCATATTTTTATGCAAGTGTTCCAGTACCAGTCAAAAATCTAGAATTTTCCTGTAATGAATAAGACAGCTCAACAACAATAACAAAAAATCCAATAAAACAGTAAAAATAGAGGCAGAGGGTCTAAACAGATTTTTTTCAAAACAGATACACACATAGCCAATAAGCATACAAAAGGCTTTTTAATCTCTAGTCTGAGATGCAAATTAAAAACAGGAAAAGACACACACTAGAATAGCTTAAAAACAGTAAAAAATGACAAGTGTGGGCGGTTGGCAGTTTAAGAAAAATGCAGCCCACATAAACTGTTCGGTGGAGTACAAAGTGTAGCAACAACTTTGATTAAAGTCTGAAAGTTTCTCAAAAATGTTAAGTACCAAGCAATTCCACACCTAAGGGTTCAGAGCATTTAAAACACACATCCACAGATGTTCTAGCAGCATCAGATGCGATGGCTAAAAAGTGAAATCCAATGCGATTTCTTTAACTGGTGAACAGGCGTGGTAGTGACACACCACACTATCAGTCATTCAGCTCTAAGAAAGTACAGAACCCACGCATACTAATTACAACATGAATGAACTTTGAAAACATTAGGCTACATGAAGGAAGCCGGACAAAAAGCCACAGACACATACATTGGTTGGGAGTGGCACAAGGGTGTGTGAGATCACCACTTGGGAAGTTGAAGCAAGAGGACACCGAATTCAGATTAGCCTAAACTACACAGCAAGACTGCTCCCCTAGGGAAAGAGCCAAAATCTTGCCTTTAAACGGAGGAGGTGGGGAACCACAAATACTGTGTGATTTCATTAGTGTCTCCAAAGAGCAAATGCATAGAAACAGAAAAATTAGTGGTTTCCAGTGGGTTGTGGCAGTCGGGGAACTAAAAGGTTTCGTTTGGAGATTACAAAAAAAAAAAAAAAAATCTGGATAGTGGTGACAGTTACAAAACTAGATGAATGCACGAAAAGCCACCTTCTGGAGGGATAGGTAGCACGTATGGTACATGACGCATCGGTCAATAGAATGAACATTTACAAAAAGATGACATCGGGGCACTATACCTAAGAACGTAATATATAAGTAACACACAAACATGCCAGCTCTCGCCATAAATGGACACGGAGGCTTCTTAAAATTGAGGCGTACTGTGCATCCATAAAGCTAGGAACTGGGTGGCGACGCTGCTGAGCCCCGAAGCAGGCTCCAGGGGTGAGCGCAACCTGCCTCGCAACATCTGCATCGGAGCTCACCTTCCTCCTTCCCACGGCGCGCGCCCCCAGTCACCGCCGCCGGAGCCAGAGGCGAGCAGAGCTGGGCAGAGTCGGGCGGCCTGGGGTCCCTCCGGCCTCGGGTCCCGGATCCGGCCGCACCGCCGCCCTCCCACACCCAGCCGCGCTTCAGACCCGGCTCCCTCCGCGGCCGCCTGCGCCAAGCCCGAGCGCGGCGACGCCCCCGGAGTCCGTGAGCCCGGCCCAGCCCCGCGGGCCCGCCGCGCCTCCTCTTCGCCGCTGACTGTCGCCCGACGCCCGCGGCCACTCGCGCGCCCCGCCCCGCCCCGCGCACGCGCGCAGCCGGCCGGGCCCGCCGAGCGCCGCTGATGTGGCCGCCCGGAGGCTACCCGGATCCGCGGCCGCGCCCCGGCAGCCGCCCGCCAGCCCGCCCGCTTGCCGGTTCGTCCGCCTGCCAGCTCCGACTCCCGCTGGCTGGTTAGCTCAGGCTGCCCCGCGCATCCTCCCAGCCGCATCCCTGTCCGCGCATCCTCCTCTCACCGCTGTCAGCCCCGAGCCTCGGCGGGGGTCCAGCTCGCGTTCCTTGCGGACCGGAATGAAACCGAGGACGTGGGAGTCGTTGCTTGCGCGCTTCTGGGAGGCCAAAGGACGGGGAGGAGACGTGCGGGCAGCGCGTCACGCCCTCCGAGCGCCTGGCAGGGTCAGAGCCAAGTGCACAGTGCTGCCCAGCCGAGCTTTGCAGTTTGCCCACGCTCGAGTTTGGGAGCCAAGGTAGACTTGAGCCAGAATTTGCCTAGGAAAACCGGGGGCTGCTTCAACGACTGTTAAGCACCTATTAAGTGTGGTTCAGCTAGTGGGACTTCACCATCCCACAAACGTAAATGAGCGCCACGGCACTGACTCCTGGGGAGAAACTGCTCATTTTGATCCTGAGGCTATTTTATTTCCTTAAACCAAAGTTTTCACCATATTGAGACAACAGTGAATTAGCACCTTTTCGGGTGGGGACGGGACACACACACTTCCATCTGGCTGGGCATGGTGACACCTGTCTTTAATCCCAGAGCTTGGTGGTTCTCGGTGAGTTCAAAACCAGCCTCCTCTACTTAGCAAGTTCCAGGAAAGCCAGGGTTACATAGTGAGATCTCATCTCAAAACAACAAAAATCCCTCATTCTCTTGTGGGGTTTTCTTAAAGCCTAGAAGACAAAGTCTCTCTGTGCAAACCAGGCTGGCCTTGAACTCTGTTTTGTTTATTGAGACAGTCTCACTGTGCAGCTCTGCCTGGCCTGGAACTTGATATGTACAGCAAGCTGCCCTTGAATTCACAGAGATCTGCCTGCCTCAGCCTCTCAAGGCTGGGATCGAAGGCGTGCGCCATCATTTTCCAATCTGCCCTCAAACTCTTACCCCTCCTGTTCTGGAATTACAGGTATGTACTGTTGTACCCACCCCTAGAACACATTATGAGGGGTGGGGGTGGGGGACAGAGGAGGGCGATTTTAAAGACTGGAGAGTTAAAAACAGGTACTGCTCTTGCACAGGACACAAATTAGGTCCCAGCACCCGTGCACGCACTCACGCACGTACACATGCACCTGGAAACACCAGCTTAGCTGGACCCCATGCCCTCTTCTAGCTTCCACAGACATTAATTACCATTCATGAGTGCATGCCCAATCCCTACACACATATATACGGTAATTTAAAATCTTAAAAGGATTTTAAAATACCTTTAGGAATGAAAGCATTCCTATGAAGAACATGGGTGCTGAATAAAAATTACAGGGAGTCATTATTTTTGTTTAGGGTCCTGTGCTAAAACCCCCCAAATGGAGTCACTTGCCACTAACCAACTGCTCCACCTCACAGAAACCTGTCTGAATTGCATGCAGCCTCTGCCTTAATCTTAATCAGGCAACCTGAAGCTGAGTCTTCTGTGATTCCCCTGTCTCTATCTTACAAGGGAAAGAACTTTCAACCGCCCAGTCTGTGCCTGGGTTTTTTGTTTCCACTTTCTTTGGCCCCTTTGTGTCTGTGAAAGAAACCTCTACCTACCTCTTTGCAATGCTCACTCTATTTTGTGACTTGAGCTATGGCCCAGTTTTACAATCGGAACATAAAGCCAATTAAAACCCTTAAACTAAATGGTCGTAATTTTGTCCTTTGACAAGGGAGAACCTTGTTTACATTCATTTCCAGATATCTTCGTTTGATTTAACTACTGCCTTAGTTAGAGTTTTATTGCTGTGAAGAGACACCATGACCACAGCAACTCTTATAAAGGAAAACATCTAACTGGGGCTATTTCAGAGGTTCAGTCCATTATCTCCATGGTGGAAACCATGGTGGCATGCGGGTAGACTCTCTGGTGTAGGACCAGAGAGTTCTACATCCAGATGGCACTGGTGTGATTTGAACATCTGAGACCTCAAAGCCCACCCCAGTAACACACCTCCTCCAACAAGGCCACACTTCCTAATAGTGCCACTCCCTATGTACCTATGGGACTAATTTATTCATACCACAACTACATCTTAATAGAAGGTAATTAGCTATTCCAAAATGTGTCAGAAAGTTTAACAGATAAGTTTATCTCCCTGGCTCCCTGGTTCAGGGAGTTTCTTAAAATTCCCACTCAAAGCCGGGCAGACACCTTTAATCCCAGCACTTGGGAGGCAGAGGCAGGTGGATTTCTCAATTCCAGGCCACCTGGTCTATAGAGTGAGTTCCAGGACAGCCAGGGCTACACAGAGAAACCCTGTCTCCAAACAAACAAACAATTCCCACTCAAAACCACCCATCCAGGGCTGGGTGTAATTGGGGCACACCTTTAATCCCAGCTCTCGGGAGCAGAGGCAGTAGATCTTTAAGGTTGAGGCTAGCCTGGTTTACTGAATAAGTTCCAAGACAGAAACCCTGTTTCAAACAACAACAACAAACCACCCATCAGAAGCCAACCTCTGCCGTGTTTTTTTTTTTTTTTCCTGAGAAAGCAGGAGGTTTCAAGTACCCTCCATCTCAGACAGTTGACTGAGGAAAGCAGCTTTCTGCATATATATATATATATATATATATATATATATATATATATATTCTTCATTCTGTATGCCACAGTTTGATGTGGATTTTTAAAATGTGTTGAGCTTCAACTAGGAACTCAAGTGGAAATCAAGTTTTCACCCCGAAAATAACTCACTGAGTTCGGGTGTAGAGGCAGCCCCTTCTGAACAGGTCCTGGGCCACACAGGCAGCCAGAATCACAGTCCCACTTCATCTCTGGCTTAAGTGCTAGCAGCTTCGAATGTGAAGCCAGTGGCTTAGAGCTGGAACGAGGCAGGCAGTGAGCATTGCTGGGAACGATGGCTGGAGGTGACAGACGACAGACAAAAGGGCCTGTCTTCCCTGGGGTAAAAGAGCTCTCCTTGAGGAAATGACATTTGATCTGAGCCTGATGAATGAAAAGTTGGATGGACAACAAAGAGGCGAGTATGAGTTACTGTGGCGTAGGGATTGAGATCCATTACCTTAAATGACACGCTCCAGCCTGAAAGAGATTACATAAATTTCTGTAGTTACCGAGGAACAGAAATTCACAAAGCAATACGTTTACCAGTGAATGGGGAGCATCAGGGAGAGGGGCTCCAGCACAGCACAGCAGGCAAATCTCTCAGATTTACCTCACAGCATGCTCAGCTATAGTGCTGTCCAGGGGTCTGAGATTCTGAGAAATGTGTATGCACACACAGTCACACCTATGTACACGTACACAGTGACATATAGATATCTCATTTGAGATAAAGCATGCAGTGCTTACCCTATTGTGTTTTATTGTTAACATCATGATTTCCAGTTACATTTATCTTCCTGCAAATGTCATGATTTATGTCTTTATAGTTAGGTACTGTGTGTGTGTGTGTGTGTGTGCATGTATGTATGTCACACATGTATGTCACATGTCTGAGGCAGAGTCTCTGTTTAAGCCTGAAGCTGGCTGTCTCGGCTACTCTGGCATGCTTTTTTTTGCTTTGCCTTTGCCAGCCTAACATAAGCTAGAGTCATCTGAGAAGAGGGAACCTCAACTGAGTAGGTTTCTCCATCAGATTTATCTCTAGGCAAATCTGTGGAGCATTCTCTTGATTGATCAATGATATTAGATGGCTCTGCCCACTGTGGGCAGGGCCTCCCCTAAGCAGGTGGTCCTGGGTTGTATAAGAAAGCAGGCTGAGCAAGCCAGGGGAGGAAGTGAGTAAGCACACTTCTTCCATGGCCTCTGCTTTAGTTCCAGCCTCTAGGTCCCAGCCCTGCTTGAATGACCTAGGATATATAAACCCTAACAAACCTCTCCCCGACCCCCAAGCTGCTTTCGTCCGTTTGTTTCCACAGCAATAAAAAGTAAACTAGTATGCCTAGCTAATCAGGACGGCCTAGAGATATGTCTGCCCTCTCTGCTATCCAAGGGTTAGCCATGCAGGTATGTCTGACTGACAGCAACACGCTCACCTACTGAGCCATCGCCTAAGCCCCTTGTTTTGTCTTTTTGAGATAGGGTCTCTATACGTAACAATATAGTAGACTGGCCTTGAACTTGTGGCAATTCTCCTGCCTCAACCTCCCAAATACTAGGATCACAGATGAGTAACCACCGTCTCTGGCTTCTGAAGAGTTTAGTAGTCAGGAGAGTATTGGGTGAAAGAAAGAGGAAGATGTCAGCTATTGGAAGGACTAAGGAGTCTCAAGGTAAGTGTGACTTTTGACTTACAATGTTGCTTCTCTTCAGAATCACAAGGTTACAGGCAGCCAAGGCCAAGCCCTCTCCGGAATAGCTTCTTCAGATAGCTTTTGTTCACTAGGACGTCAAAAGGGGGGGCAATTTGAGCTGCTTTGGATATGCCGAGTAGTTAATGTCACTAAAGTCAAAGTGTTGGCTATGCATTTGGAGAATGAGGACTGAAAGCCTCCATGACCCAGGCAAGTAATATGCTGAGTCCAACTCCCAGAGTAGAGATGCAGACTAAGATGGAGTCAAAAGCAAACTTTAAGAGGGCAGGTAATGAGACTTGCTTGTGATGTAGTATTACTTTTAAACTTTAGAGAAGGCCTGAGGGGAAGCAAGGGAGCCTCCATGTATCAGATACTTGGAGGAAATCACAATGTTCACCCTATGAGGATGGCATTATAACTAAGGAGTAGCTGATGATTGAACTGCTGGGGTTGGCCTGGTGCTGCTATGCATTCAAATGCTAAATTCTGTGCCTCAAGACCTGGTTGCCCCAAGATGAGCGAATTCTCTCTACACCGGCCTTCGTTGTGCAAACCTTGCTCCTCAATGTAAAGCTATTGGTTAATAGAACTGGCTACAGCCAATTCCTGGAAGGAATAGAGGTAGGCGGGTTTTCAGTTACCTGGCTGGGGTGTGTGTGCGCGCACGTGGGGGGTCTTAGGTAGGGGAGAGAGGAGAAGGAAAGAGAAGAGAGAGAACAGGAGGTCTCCATTAGTCATGATGGACTCCAGCAGCACATGCTGGAGTGAACTGCCTCCCCAGGACACCAGACTGCTGGAGCAGAAATAACCCAGGAAGATTCAAACAGCAAGTATTCGGGGAGCACAATTGGAAAAGTAGCCCATTTAGTGTTAGAGAATTAGATGGTGGGCAATCCCCCAGTAATTGTGCAGAGCCTGATACATAAATCACAGTTTGAGTCTCATTCGTTTGGAAACTAGACAGGGATAAAAATAATAATTAATTTACATTAAACCTTGATCCAAGATACATCCCTAAGCTTCCCCCTTAGAGGTCTGTGGATAAGAACTACAATGTGCAGCTGGGGAAATGGCTTAATTGGTCAGGTGATTCACCTATAGGAGTTAGGGCTTCTGATACCCAGAATCCAAGTAAAATGCTGGCATTGAGCTGGAGAGATGGCTCAGTGCTTAAGAACACTTGGTCCTCTTGCAAAGATCCTGGCTTGATTCTCAGCATCCACATGCAGCTCACAACTGTCTGTAACTTCAGTCCCAGGGGATCCAATGCCCTGTTCCAGCCTCCTTAGGCACTGTGCACACATACACGGTACATATACATATGTGCGGGCAAAACATTCAGACACATATAATCAAATTAAGTATTTTTAAAAGAAAGCTGGATGCCTGTAGCATGCACTTCTAATCCCAAAGATGATGAGATAGATGACAGAGATAGATGTGTCAATGGAGGCTCAATGGGTTTAGCTACTTGGGTTGTAAGAATGTAATTTCAGATCTCAGCTTGAACTTAAAATTAAAAAGATCCTTAAATTTGAGTCAAATATTAACTTCCCCCAGGGACACATCCTGGGAGAAGCACATTTCAAAGACTCAAACAAACATTCCAGGAAGAAAGACCCAAGATAGGAGTTTATGAGCCCTTAACACAGTAAAACCTGGATAAACAGAAGCCACTTAAGCTGACCTTCTTTGTTGTAAAATGATAAGGTGCAAATTTGAGTTACTTAGAAACTGGCCGGGCAGTGGTGGCGCACACCTTTAATCCCAGTACTTGAGAGGCAGAGGCAGGCAGATTTCTGAGTTCGAGGCCAGCCTGGTCTACAGAGTGAGTTCCAGGACACCCAGGGCTACACAGAGAAACCCTGTCTCAAAAAAAAAAAAAAAAAAAAATCACTGTCCCAGGATACATTCTGTATTCCAGGAGGAGTACATTATTCCTGAGTCAGAGGACACTTGCTGGATTAACATTCAGGAGAGGAAGGGAGAGGCTGATTAACATTCCTCAGACCTCAAGGAAGAGAACCCACCTGCAGGTGGGGAAGGCCCAAAGCAGGGAGACACATTCCAGGATGGAGGAGGTAGGGAATGAAAAGAATGGAAACTTTTTGAGACCCCTAGCAGACAGAATGAAGCCAGGCCAGCTATGTTACAGGAACCTAGCTGACCACAAAGTGGCAGAACCAAGAATACAGGTCAGCTGGGTTGTTCCAGGAACTGGCTGACCACAAAATATGTAGTTGAACAAGGTTAAAATCTTGAAAAAATATGTAAAGGATGTTTCCCACATACACACACCACCACCACCCCCCCACCCCCCCCCCCGCACTGGATAATGGGTTGGGACTTTCCACCATTTTTATGGTATGGGCTGGGACTTTTTATGATATTCTTCCTTGGTTCCCCCCTCAACCCCCCCCCCTGGTTTGTGGTGTTTTTCCTTTAAATACCCTGTACTCCCATGCCTCGGGGTCAACACTCCTTGGAGTCTCGGCCTCAGCATGCTGATTCTGATCCCAAAATAAACCTCTTGTGCTTGCAAGAGTTCTGTGCCTTGTGAGTTATTGGGTGGCCGTGATATCCCAAGACTTGAGTGAGGCTCTCTCCTCCACGGAGGTCTTTCAATGGTTTGTAGATGCTTAGCCCAGGGAGTGACACTTTTAGGAGGTGTGGCCTTATTGCAGTAGGTGTGTCACTGTGAGTGTGGGCTTTAATACCCTAGTCCTAGCTGCCTAGAAGTCAGTATTCTGCTATAAGCCTTCAAGTGAAGATGTAGAACTCTCAGCTCCTCCTTCACCATGTCTGCCTGGATGCTGCCATGCTTCCCACCTTGATGATAATGGACTGAACTGAAGACCCCCATACTCGGGAGACCCTTCCTCAAGCCTCCGGAAATCGCGACCACCCAAAGATCACAAGAAACCATACCTGGATGCAATCAGCAGAGGCTTTATTAGGGAAGTAAGCCGGCGGTCAAAATGACAAGCTCCTTAGCTCCAAGAGCAGGGTTTTGGTGAGTGGTGGGTTAAAGGGTCTTTTATAGCATGGGGTGGGGGGAGGGAGGCATTTTCGCGTGCTTACACATGATTGGTTGTTTTACAAATTTTAAACATAGCACTGGGAAGACCAAGGGAGGGGTAACCAAGAACAGTGGACCATTTCAGAGAATCTAGCCCAAATGATCTGGAGTCATGTGAAATCACTCTGCACACTCATTCTTCTCAAAAATGTGTTTTTTTCCATGTTATTGAGTCCTATCCTGCCATTTACCAACTATTTCAGATTAACTATCTTCCGGCTATAGCCCCACCTAGGTGGCAGCATCTTTATCTGTAGTCAGGAATGCCTTCCTGCCTTGGGCCTCTCCCACCCATAGGTGGAAGAGGCTTGAGGAATGTAATCCAGCAAGTGTCCTTCACCTGGAATGTGTAGGCCTGAAATCTTATTTTCAGTTCCGTGTTCTGTAAGGCGAAAAATCTACACATATTTCATAAAATGGCCTTTATAATTTTTCACTGTACAGAACCTCTGAACCTGTAAGCCAGCCTCAATTAAATGTTTTTTTTTTATTTTTATTTTTTTTATAAGAGTTGCCTTGGTCAAGGTGTCTGTTCACAGCAGTAAAACCCTAACTAAGACAAGGCCATACTCTGACCTCCCTGTCCACAGCCGTGCAGACACACGAAGAACCTGTGTGGACTATTTGAGAGTGATCCCACAAAGCTAAAGCCTAGGAAACACTGTCATTCAAATGTCACACAGCCCATGCAGCAAATGACCAGACACACTACTTCCTGCCCCATTATAGTAATGACTCATCCTGGGACTTGAGAAAATTTTCTTGGGTATTTAAATGGAAAAAAAAAAAAAAAGAAAAAGGGAAGGATGACTTCCTAGACAAGATGGAGGAGAAGGTTTATTGCAGATAAAGGGGAGAGCATAGTCAGAGGCAGGGACATCTGGGAGGGTTCCAAGTGAACATGGCCAGATGGAGCCAAGCCATGTGAGGAGAGGAGAGGAGGAGAAAGGGGAGAGGAGGGAGGGGAGAAGAGAGAGGAGTGGGGAGGAGCCACTGACCAAGATGGGAGGCCTGGGCCAAGAGACTGGCTAAGAGAGTAAAGGGTAGACCAGAAGGACCAGGTAACAAAAATGGCTGGATTATATGGGGAAGGGTAGCTGGGGGAAAAGTAACCTAGCCCCTGGGATGGAGATGTTTAGGGTAGGAGGCAGGGTTTGCCAGCCATCCTCTGTAACAGGTAGGGACTGAGGGATGCTGGGAGAACCTGATGGCCAGTGTCCGCTTTGATACGTTAATGGACACCTGTCAGCAGATTGTCCAGGGTTTGAGACCTAAAGTCCCAGCCTTTCTTATTAATAGTAAATGTTAAGAGGAGACGCAATCTTTTCTATGACTCATTTCCTGCTGACACTGGGGAATCGTTGGTAAGGATAGAAGAAAGCTGGAATGTTGGCCGGGGAGAGAGAGGAGTGAAGTCTGCTGTGCTTTCTGTCCAGACTCTCAGGACCATCTGGGGCTAGGGATAGGGAAGTGCAGGCCTCTTTGTGGCAGTCTGTGATGCTGGACCACCCACCCCAGGCTAGCCACTTTGGAGCTGTGCTGTAGATCCCAAAGGAACACCAGAAGCTGGGGTGGTGCTGGAGAAATCTGCAGTTGATTTGAAATCTCCTGGGTCATGGTAGGCTGGGGTCAGAAGGTAAAGTTAAGGAGTTAGGGGAAACTTGTTATCTTGGGTGTACATTTGAAATTTTAGGCCTATGATCCTGGTAGCTGAGGGAGATGAGTTCCAAGGGCCAGAGAAAGGGGGAGAGATCCCATCCTCAGGAATAGGCAGTAGGTGGGGAAACAGGCTGGGCTGACAGGAGTACTTCTTGTCTGGAGTCCGTTTGACCTGTGAGAGGTGGATTCAAGTTGATTCTTTGAAGCTTAAAAGAAGTTTCTTTACTTTTTCAAAAAGAGATAAAGCTTTCAGATATGGTCGCATTACCACTGTTTGTAATCTGTGCCAAGATCCACACTGTAGAAAAGGCAGTAGACTCACGCCTTTGAGTCATAGTAAAAGTTTGGGGACCCAAAAATGATTTTGAGTTAAAAGCATTAAGTCTTTACAGAAGCCTGGTTTACAGATTTTTTTTTTTTTTCACAATGAGAAGCAATTTCAGTCTATACTTAGAAAACAACCAAGGAAAATTTAAATCTTGAGCTTGTGACTATGTTAATAGCAGTCTTCACCAGACCTAGATTAATAGCTTATCAGAACTCCATTGGTTAATGGCAAAACTCTGAATTTTTGAAGTCTTAATATAACAATAGCACAGAGGGAAAGAAATCTGAGACATTTTATTTTTTTTATGTTTCTTAAATCACTTTTCTATACCTTTATAACTTATATAAACTTTAAGCTCTCCCCACCCCAATCCAACCATTCACGTGAGACACAGGGGTTTGTTTACTGAGAGCAGTCGTTGGAAAGAAAGTTTCTTTAAATAAAAGAATAGTAAGGACTTACTTTGCAATCTGCTCTGTGAGTTTACTTCTTGTCAGAGTCAGGTAGCAAGGTAAACTGTCTTTCTCAGCTCAAGACCAAATAGTAGCCCTAGGAAGGGGAGGCCTGAGGCCTGATCTTTTACAGATGAAGAGAAGGCAGCTGTAGCTGGGTGCTTGCAGGCTTGTGAAACTGACAGAGCTACAGTTAGTCAGCCAACATCATCAGAGATCTGAGAAGGATAAATTACAGCAGGAGGTATAATCCCGATGGTTTAGGCATCAATTAAAGTGACAGAGTCTTCCCCTGTACCTAGACAGCTGTCTTAGCCTCATGTGGTCTCAATGGCTTTGTTGGGGGCAGTGGTGACAGTCGATTTCCAGCTGATGCACAGCATGTAATTTTCAGCTGCCACACAACAACGCAGCGGCCTTCTGCTATCAGACCTCAGCCCAATGGTTAGTGTTACCATAGGGTTCCACTAGGAAGAGGCACGTCTCTATAATAGGAAGCTTCTTATTGAACATTTTTAATGCCGTATTCAGCAGATCTCTGGAGAGTCTGAAGACCACCTATCTATTAAGTATCCCTGAGTTTGAACACACACACAGGAAGAGAAGTAAAGCTTGTCACTAAATACAGAACAGCTTATAAGTCAGCTGCTTTGATAAGATCAGGAATTTATAGATTTAGCCCTGTTAAGTTTGAGCCTTAAATCATTGAGTTGAAGATTTAAGCCATTGCGGTTTATAGAGATTGGGAACACTCCTGATCTTCTCATACTGTACCATTATAGAATAGCACAATGTTTTGTATGACTTAGTTTATCCAGATAGCTAATGCTTTACAGACTGAGCAAAAACAAAGGAGCTAGACAAAGGTTATTTAGATAAGTCTTACTAGGACCCCGAGTTAGACCTTAGGGATTTATAACTCTTATTTATTGAGCAGATCTATTTATCAAACCTATCTTGTTACTTATCTAAATCTTTTAGAAGCCTGGTGCTGAACAGTTAGCAAAGACATAAGTAATGAGGTGAAAATCTCCAAATCAGCTTTTGTTAATCTGAATAGACGTTTATAGCCTTACAGTCTTGTCATTATACAAAAACCCATACCAATCCAAAATATTTTAGAGATCTGTTGTTGTTTCCTTCATCTAAAAGGAGACAAAGTATCCTTGAGATAAGAGTTTCCATCTGGGTCGTCCCCATGCAGAATGGGAAACTTGTCAGAAAACTGTTCCAAATCACGGAGGAAAAGGTCCCTTATCCTTGTGATTGCAGCCCACGGAGGGTAAAAGGAGCTTCCGGGCACATTGCTTGGCTTTTGTAGTGACAGTAAACAAACCGGGCAGTTCAGGGTGACATTTATCGGGGATAAAAGGAAAGGGGAGCGAGCAGGAAAAAAAAAGGAGATATCGGCATAGGTGCAGCAGGCTGCAGGAGTGAGAGAAACATGCAGAGCGTGTAGAGGTGTCCACATAAAGGGCGTAGCGGGGCCAGATCCCAGAAAGCTGAGAGACCGATGGTTAGAAAGTAGCAACTGAAGAATGGACTCTAGAATTTGGAATCAAGTGTGGGCGGCAGAAGCCAGCAGAAACAAATGATCCATGCATACCTGAGGCGAGTCAGATCAGCAGCCTGGGTCCGATGAACCCTTGATGGGTGGAGGGGATCCGGGTGGGGTGGGTAAAGACTCATTATGCCACGCCCCCAGGTTGCAACACCAGATGAATGAAGAAAAGAAAGAAAGAAAAAAAGGAAAGGACATGACTGCTCCTAAGTATTGTGGGGAAGGAAGTTTATTATAGATAAAAGGGAGAGCATAATGAGAGGCAGGGGCTCGGAGAGAGTAAACATGGCCAGAGAGTAAACATGGCCAGACTGAGCCGGGCCATGTGAGGAGACTAGAGACATGCTGATGATCAAAGGGAGGTGGCCTGGACCAAGAGACTGGCCAGGAGGGTAAAGGGTAGACCAATAGGGCCAGGTAACCAAAATGTCTGGATTATATAGGGAAAGACAGCTGGGGTAAGGGCAGCCCAGCCCTGGAGCTAGAGAGGTTCAGGGTAGGGAACAGGGTATGCCTGCCATACCCTGTAACAGGTAGGGTCTGAGGGATCCTGGGAGGACCTGGTGGCCAGCATCAACTTTGATATGTTAATGGCCACCTGTAAACCATTTGTTTGTTTTGAGACCTAACAGTATCCACAGAGCAAGTAGCTATTACAAGATGCCCTGTGTGCCAAACACATGTCATCATTCATCCATCTACAAATACTTATTGAGTACTTAATCAAATGTGATTTTCCATCCTCTGCTCTGGGACTACAGCTCCCATCTGGGACAGATGAGTGACTGTCTCACAGGGTTCCTGCTCAACTGAAAAAAGACAAACAAAAAATATTTATATGTGGAATGTCACCAAGCCTGACAACCTGAGTTCAGTCCTCAGGAGACACTCCGTAAAGAGAACCAGTTCCTGCAAGTTGTCCTCTGACCTTCACACATGTACTATGTACTATGGCAGGTCCACACACACTATATGTAATAAAAATAAATATATCTAGCTGTATATTGATAATTACTAAGAAAGCAGAGTTCAAAGTGTTGGGCCAGGTGTGGTGGTGAACATCTTTAATTCCAGCCCTCAGGAGGTAGTGGCAAGTAGATCTCTGTGAGTTCAAGTTCCAGGACTACACAGTAAGACTTGGTCTCAATCCACCCCCAAAGAAGAAGAGTTCTGGAGAGAGGATGGGGAGGCTGTAGGAGGAGGGCTTTGTCTCATTTGGAGTGAACATCCTCCTAAGTTGTAATTTAATCAGAGAGAATTTCATAGCTTGAGCAGAAAGAAATGGGAAGGCAGTTACGAGACGTGAGGAAAATACAGACACAGATGTCTTGAGACAGAAATGCATCTGTTGTATTCAGGAGACATCCATAGGCTCGGGAGAGCAACTGGGAGGGTAGGATGAGTGCCAGCATGCAGACAGCCTGGTGTTGGGGGCGGGGTCTTGTGTCTGGAATGGCAGAGAGTGGGTGTCGGGACATGAGATTCACAGGGTGTTGTAAGAACTTGGGCATTGACTTGGCCTGAGAAAGAGCCACCTGAAGGATCTAAGAAGTGGCTGCCTGCTGTGATTTTAATTTCGGTGGGGTTGTTGTGGCCAAGGCAGACAACCCATAAGACAGTTCCTTATAAATCTGGGTAAGAGGAATGGTGGCCCAGCCCTGGGCAGTCGAACGTGAAATGGTAAGAGGTGCTGAGGCTGTGGACAAGTCTGTTTGGAAGTGAGGACAGATGGCAGGATTTGCTCATGGAGAAGTGGGAAAGGAGACAGAAGGAGCCTTGAGGTGTGCCTTTGAGGCTCAGCAGCTGGAAGGATGGAATTCCTATTGATACAGTGGAGATAGATATGGGAATTCAGGAGAGCTGAGGAGACACCCCATGTCCAGTAGCGATAGTATTACAGCAGCGCCGCGGTGCAGCAGTGTTACAGCAGCGCCGCGGTGCAGCAGTGTTACAGCAGCGCCGCGGTGCAGCAGTGTTACAGCAGCGCCGCGGTGCAGCAGTGTTACAGCAGCGCCGCGGTGCAGCAGTGTTACAGCAGCGCCGCGGTGCAGCAGTGTTACAGCAGCGCCGCGGTGCAGCAGTGTTACAGCAGCGCCGCGGTGCAGCAGTGTTACAGCAGCGCCGCGGTGCAGCAGTGTTACAGCAGCGCCGCGGTGCAGCAGTGTTACAGCAGCGCCGCGGTGCAGCAGTGTTACAGCAGCGCCGCGGTGCAGCAGTGTTACAGCAGCGCCGCGGTGCAGCAGTGTTACAGCAGCGCCGCGGTGCAGCAGTGTTACAGCAGCGCCGCGGTGCAGCAGTGTTACAGCAGCGCCGCGGTGCAGCAGTGTTACAGCAGCGCCGCGGTGCAGCACTGTTACAGCAGCGCCGCGGTGCAGCAGTGTTACAGCAGCGCAGCGGTGCAGCAGTGTTACAGCAGCGCAGCGATGCAGCACTGTTACAGCAGCGCAGCGGTGCAGCAGTGTTACAGCAGCGCAGCGGTGCAGCAGTGTTACAGCAGCGCAGCTGTGCAGCAGTGTTACAGCAGCGCAGCGGTGCAGCAGTGTTACAGCAGCGCAGCGGTGCAGCAGTGTTACAGCAGCGCAGCGATGCAGCAGTGTTACAGCAGCGCAGCGATGCAGCAGTGTTGCAGCAGTGTTACAGCAGCGCAGCGATGCAGCAGTGTTACAGCAGCGCCGCGGTGCAGCAGTGTTACAGCAGCGCCGCGGTGCAGCAGTGTTACAGCAGCGCAGCGGTGCAGCAGTGTTACAGCAGCGCAGCAGTGCAGCAGTGTTACAGCAGCACAGCGATGCAGCACTGTTACAGTAGAGGTGCTGTTTTTAGCCATTCTCTGTGAATGACAAGTTGAGGCTTTACCCTCAGGCTCCACATCTGTGAAGCATTGCTTAGAACTGGCATGTACAGCACCAACAGACACTTGCTCAGTGTGCATGAGGTTCTGGGCTTCTTCCCCAGCACCCAAAGAATCACAATTAAGAACACTCTGCGGGCGGTGGTGGCGCACGCCTTTAAGCCCAGCACTTGGGAGGCAGAGGCAGGCAGATTTCTGAGTTCGAGGCCAGCCTGGTCTACAGAGTGAGTTCCAGGACAGCCAGGGCTATACAGAGAAACCCTGTCTCGAAAAACCAAAAAAAAAAAAAAAAAAAAAGAACACTCTGGAGTTTACTACTGCCTTGACTCAGAGAGGACAACTTAACACACAATACAACACCTGCCGCTATGAGGCCGGGGAAACTTGAGGGGCCGAGGTTTATAGAACAGAAGCATTTCCTGAAGTTTGAAGGTGAGGAGAATCAATAAAGAGGATATAATATTAGATTGAAATGAGGAAGATCAATAGTCAGAGAAAGATACTTTTTAGGAATAGAGAGAAGGAAGGAAAGGGGCTAGAGAGATGTTCCGGGGGGCAAACATACTTGCTATGCCCACTTGTTGGCCTGAGTTCAAATCACCTAGAACCTACACAAAGCTGGGTGTGGTACCATATGTTTGTAATTCCAACACTCCCCCTTCAAGAAGGGAGATGAAAAAAAAAAAAAAAAAAAAAAAAAACTCCCATAAGCTGGCAGCCCAGCTGGTCCTGCGTCCACAAGTGGTGACCAAGAGACCTTGTCTCAAATAAAGTGAAATAAGAAGGTGAGACCCAAGGTTTTCTTTTGACCTCTACCCTGTGTTATGACACAGCCATGCTTGCTTTCACACACAGATACAAATGTGTTGGGAGCCGACTTTAGTAGAAAGCGGCTAGATCAACTTTGCAGCCATATGGAACCATATACCCTGATGAAAGACTTGGTTGTCAAAAGCCTGTAACAGCTGAAGCACACTCTGATAAATATATTGTTTATCCCACATAGCTTGTTTTGCTGTTTAGTGACCTCAGCTGTATGGTGCACGTGGTAAAGTGTTTTCACCTGTATTCTCCTACTTGTGTATATAAATACCTCAGAATTCCCTTCAATGAGGGAGACATGAGAAAATAGAAGAGACTGAATCACACCCTGTCTTGTCTCCATTCTTCGCGTCTCTTGCCCTAAGAGCCCCACTCTCTCTCTTGACCAGAGCACTTAGCCCCAAAAGTGTTGAGGCAGAATGTGGGCCTCAACATTAGTGGTGCCCGAACAGGGACTCCAGTAAGCGGGATACAGTGGAAGACAGCCTGCGCTGGAGAACCAGTCGACTGATGGAGCTGGCTGAATTCGGAAGTGAAACAAAGGTGACTGCATAGTAACAAAAACGGGGCAAGAAATAAGTAAATAGAAACAGATGAAAAAGGATTTAAAGATGCAAGGAGTAAATCGCAGGCTGCTCTGAGTCAAGAGAGCCAAACAGATAGATAAAGGTTATAGTAACAAAAACTGGGCAAGAAAAAAAATAAGCAGAAACAGATGAAAAAAGTTTTAAAGATGCAAGGAGTAAATTGCAGGCTGCTCTGAGTCAAGAGAGCCAAACAGATAAATAAAGGTTATAGTAACGAAAATGGGGCAAGAAATAAGTGAGTAAAAACAGATGAAAAAGGCTTTAAAGACGCGAGGAATAAATAGAAGGCTGCTCTAGACAGAGAGCTAAGCAGAATGATAATGTTAATTGATTTAACTTTCAAAATGGGTGTGATTCTGAGTTATATAGTTATATTTTTCTGGATAAAAACTCAATGTAAAGGTTTTTCTGGTTACTGGCTTAAGGAAAGGCTAATTTGGAAAAAGTTTTTCTATGAGTTTTCTGATGAGATCATTAAGGTAGTAGTTATGTCTTCCAGAATTATATGGATCAGACATGACAGAGGTAGGCCTCCAGAACACTAGATTTCAGAGAATCAAAATAATTATCTTGATACTAAACCTTGTTTTGAGATTTGTATATTGCAGAATACACAGCTTTGGAGAATGAATCTTATCACCTGCATGCTCACTGATGCCCTGGACTTCCAGCTGGATGCAGTTAAGACAGACTTCAGATGCTTATCAATTTACCCTTCCCCTCATTCCTCTTCTAAAAGTCAACGCCCATGTTCAGCTTGAAGAAGTTAATGAAGAGTCGGCGCCCCAATTCCCTGGACTTGGGGACTGAGGTGGTTAATATTAGGCTGTCTTAATCTGTATAATTGTTACTAAGCTGATGCAAAATTCAAGGATTTCATTGGTATAAATTTGTGGGTACAAGGCTTAGACCTTTCACTTCTCCAACAGGGGAAGTTGTGTGTTGCCTTAAAGAGTGTTGCTTTTATATCAACAGTTTAGATATTAAGTCTTTTGTCTCTCGGGTTCATGCTGTTCAACAAACTGATGGCTTTGGTACGGCAACAGATAACAAATGAAACCCATACAGGTCCGCTATTACAGGCTAGAAGTAGGGGACTCTGAAAACTCTGTCATCAAGACTGACGAGGATTAACCCCTAACTTACGTGTTAAGCCGGATAGCCAATGACGGGTTAAGAGCATATCGGAGACCCTTGCCCCTAAAATAAGGGAGGCCTCAACATCTTAAGTGAGGCTGGGATCCTTTGTTCCAACCTAGGACAGGCACGGTTTCCGTAAGTTTTTCCAGCCTTCCCTTTTGAAAAAAATTTAAAAAGGGGAACCTGTTGGGAGCCGACTTTAGTAGAAAGCGGCTAGATAAACTTTGTAGTCATCTGGAACCATATACCCTGATGAAAGACTTGGTTGTCAAAAGCCTATAACAGCTGAAGCACACTCTGATAAATATATTGTTTATCCCACATAGCTTGTTTTGCTGTTTACTGCCCCCAGCTGCAAGGAGCACGTGGTAGTCACGCCTGCAAGGCATTGCAGTTCACGTGCTGTCCACGTGCTATCTACGCCATACATGCTTATAAGGCGCACGTGCTATCCAAGCCTGCAAGGCATTGCGGTGCACGTGCTGTCCACGCTATAGACGCCTGTAAGGCTTACATCATATCAACACCTGCAAGGCACGTGGCAAAAGCCTATAAATAGCTCAGAATTCCCTTCAATAAACGAGACTTGATCAGAATCTCTGTCTTGTCTCCATTCTTCGCGTCTCTTCCCCTTTATCCCCACTCTCTCTCTTGCTAGACCCTGACCCTCGGACCGGAACGGGCAGTACGGGCTGCAACACAAATGCATGCACACACGCTAAGGGAGAAACAAGCAAACAAAAGAAACCTACTTCAGAAGGAATGGGGCATTTGGCAGGACTGGAGGCATTACTGTTTGACAGCAGAGTCTCTTGGTGATTGACCCATGACTGAGCTTTTCTCCGGTGAGCACCCAGGTCATGCTCTGTTCACTCCCTGCCCCCAGTGTCTTCTGAAGGTACTTTGCCTTCTGCACACTGCTTTAGGTTTCTATTAACCTTGGCTGCTGAGTTCCCACCTCCAGGCTTTAAACTTCTTGTTCTTTTTTAACTAGGAAGACTCTGTTCTTCCAAAGACCCCCCCCCGACCTATATCCATCAGAGCATCACAAGTCTTTCACCATTGAATACTACTCATCACCCAAACCACCAAACCATGACGCTTTACCCACCTGCCCACCTCTTGATGTTTGTCAACTATATTATTTCATACTGGCTTGGTGTTGTCAACCCTAAGTGAATACTCAGTCATTATCCACTTGAAATGGATGAATGAACACATCTGAAGGTTCTTCTGTTAATGTTGTCTTTATTTGCATTTTGGGTTTCTATTCTGGTTTCACTCCTAGCAGAATAGTTTACTAATTAAAAGAGAGAGAAAGAGAGAGAGAGAGAGAGAGAGAGAGAGAGAGAGAGAGAGAGAGAGAGAGGGAGAGAAAGAAAGAAAGAAAGAAAGAAAGGGAGAGAAAAGAATGAATGAAAGAAAAGAAGAGAAAGCCAGATGCAGATGGTGGTGGCACATGTCTTTAATCCCAGTACCCCAGAAGCAGAGGCAAGTGGATCTCTGAGTTCAAGGACAGCCTGGTCTACAGAGTGAGTTCCAGGACAGCTAGGGCTACATAGAGAAGCCCTTTCTCAAAAAAAAAAAAAAAAAAAAAAAAAAAAGTGTCATTATGTAGCACCAACTGGCCTCAAACTTGATATTCTTCTGCTCAGCCTCTCAAATGCTTTGGATTACAGGCTTATGCTACCATGCCTGCTGCTATTTATTTAATTTAGAATTTGACCATAGGCATCTAGAAGATGGCTCGGTGCTTAAGCACACTGGATGCTCTTGCTGGTTCAATCCCTAGCACCCACCCCCTAGCTCATAGCTATCTGTAACTCCAGTTCCAGGAGATCTGATGTTCAGTTCTGAGGGACCAGGCACACTCTTGGCAAGCAGACATACTTGCAGCTAAAAGATTCATGAAATAAAAATAAAGATATTAAAAAAATAAATTTTAAGCTGGATGCATGCCTTTAATCCAGCTTCTGTGAGTTAAAGGCCAGCCTGGTCTACAGAATGAATTCCAGGACAGCCAGGGATACACAGAGAAACCCTGTCTCAAAAAAATAAAAAAAAAAAAAATTGTTTTTCTTTTAATGAATTTAAGTGCATAATACATTCTTTAATTGACTTGGTTGAGTTTTTGCTAGGGCACAAATTTTCTATAATCATCTTACTTCTCAGTGGCTGGCATTACAAACCTGTACCACCAGGCCTAGCTTCTCTGGTACATCTTCCAAACTCTGGGGGCTAGAGAGATGGCTCAGGGGTTAAGGACACAAGACATACTGTTTCTCCGGAGGACCTGAGTTCATTTCCTAGCACTCCACCACTAGGGGGTCCAACACCCTCTTCTAGCCTCTGAGGATACTATATGCAAGTGTATACATCCACAGAGTACATCCACATATACATGTAATGAAAAATAAAATCTTACACATAATCTAATAAAGAAGCCAGACCTGGTGACACAGGCCCATGATCCTAGCTACTCAGGAGGTTGATGCAGAAGGATTGGAATTTCAAGGCTTGCCTAGGCTAGAGAGTGAATTCAAGGCCAGCCTGGCCTCTATCTTTACATTAAAAGTTTTATTTTAAAAAGCCAATAAATGATGGGGCTGGAAAGATGGCTCACTGGGTAAGAGCACTAACTGCTCTTGCAGAGGACCCAGGTTTAGTACCCAGCTCTCACATGGTAGCTTATAAACATAGGTAAACTCCAGTTGCAGGAGATAGAGCACCTTCTTTTGGTCCCAAAGGGGATCAGGCACACATGGAATGGACTTAAATACAGACAGACAAAACATTCATACATTAAAAAAAAAATCTTAAGACGAGCCAAATGGAGTGAATTGGCCTTTTAACCCAATACTTAGGAGAGAGAGGCAAGTATATCTCTGTGAGTTCAAGGCAAGCCTGGTCTACATAGTTCAAGGCTGACCAGGGCAATACCGTATTGTGAGAAACTCTGTCTCAAAAACAAAAAAACAAGCAAAAAAAAAAAAAAAAAAAAAAAAAAAAAAAAAAAAAAAAAAAAAAAAAAAAGAAAGAAAGAAAGAAAGAAGGAAGGAAAAGAAGAGGAGGAGAAGGAGAAAAAGAAGAAAAGAGAGTCAAAATATACTTATTTTTGGAATCAACATAATAGGTATACAAACATTACTTTTACAATTATCTATAAATAAGACATTATAGCAAAACAACAACAAAAAGAAGAACAGAAGACTGGGAAGGACTTAGCCTGTTGCTCTGCAATCTGCAGTGTCCCTGAAAGGAAAGAGGTACACAAGAAACACTGTGTCTACATCGGTCTCTGCAGCTGTCTCTGGCCTCATCCCTTCCATAATTTTGGCTAACTAAATCTGAAGTCCATACCCACTTTGTAGTGTTCTGTTTGGGCTGTTTCAAAGGGAACAGCAGATATTATGACCATGGGAACATGTTTTTAGGATAGGGCCTGTAACTGGAAAGGCCTGTAACTATCTGAAGTCAGAATGTGCAAACTTGCACAACATTCTTAGCGGGAAATAGATGAAAGCAGATTGCACGTGTAGGATGAGGAAGGGGAACAGTACAGGCTGTACTCAGTCTGCTAACACGGCACAACAAGTGTTTGTCCTGTCCTCTCCTGGAGTTTGACTCTTGCATGTATTCCCAGTTAAGCTCATTTCTCTTGTATTTCTTTGGTGCAGTCTGGAGTCACAGGACCAGGTTTGTTCTGTCTGACAATGGAAGGATTAAAGGAGAGGAATGTTATTGGAAATCCCGAGGACCCCAGCAGAGCTGTTATAGAGTACCCAGGATCCAGGGACCTTTCTTGGGGTTCTTAGCTTTGTTAGCACAATAAGTTAAGAATAGACATAAACAGAAGCTTGGGGACAATGTATTCTCATCTAGAAAGGAAAACTCCAGGCAAATTTCCAAGCCTGGAAGGGAGGAGAAGAACAGAGGAGGAAGAAACCCCGTGCGGGCTGAGATAAGGCTGAACCGAGGCCAGTTAAACAGTGGCAGGCAGCCATTTGCCCGGGAGGGGAGCTTTAGAGAAGGAATAAGGAGCCCAAAGTATCAGTTATGTAGTCTAAAAATATCCTTAGGCTCTGGTCAGCATTTGAAAGGAGAAGAAAAGAAGAAATAATCAGGTCTTAGAAAGGCAGGCTGACTTAGCTGCACCCCTAGGCAGCCCAGCTATTGAGGACAACGTTAGGGGGTGGGAAATCTGGGAAGGAAAAGCAAGTTATCTTAAGATGAACCAACCTTCCTGGGGATGGTCCCCTAGCCAAGCCCATTACCTGCCCCATTGGATTAACCCTTTAAGGGGACAAGAACTTGTCTTCACCTAGAGGTATGTTTCATTCTTTATAGTATGTCTGCACTGTCACAGGCATTTCTACCAGAATGTAGGGACAGTGTCTGAATTTGGAATGTGTTTTCTAAATACTTCCAAGGAGAGGCTGAAAAGCCAGCTCAGCATTGGATATGCTGGTGCTTTAGGACAAGAGCCTAGAAATTTAACTGAGGAGAAAAAAAAAATCAAGGTATGGAACTAACCAAAATTGTTTTGACTTTAATCAGTGGTGGAGGATGTAGGTCTAGCACCCACGTGGTCCTGGGTTTGATGCCCAGCACTATGTAAACAGAAACAGGAGTGTCAGGTCAATTTCTGTAAGCCCAGAAACAAAGGGACTGACTCAAGTTTGAGGCCAACTTCGTGTCAAGTCATAGCTGTCCTTAGCAGTCAAGTGACACCAACCTAGAGTCACCTGGGAAGAGGGAACTGCAACAGAATTGCACCATTATGGATGGATCTGTGAGGTAATCTTTCTTAATTGCTAGTTGATGTAGGGGATTGTTTGCCCAATGTAGGCGGTGCCATCCTTAGACAAGTGGATTTGGGCTAATGAAGAAAGTAGCTGAGCGAGGCAAAAAGGCATCCTTCCTCCATGGCTTCGGCACCTGCTCCAAGCCCCTGCCTTGACTTTCTGCCTTGGTTTTCCTCCATGATTCACTGTAAAGTGTTGGTGGAAATAAATCCTCCTTTCTCAGGTTCCTTTTGAAAACATTTGTGTGTGTGTTAAATTTTAACAAAGAAGAGGATTTTATTCCTATACTGGTGTCAGGTCTCCCCCCAAGACTTGTGGATTCCTGAAGACACTGCCCAGCCTGCTTAGTCAGAGGCTTCTCAAGGCAAAAGACACTAAGTTACATTTTGTTTATGCTCAAGCAGAAGTGCATCTGAGCAAAACAAATTTTTGTTTATAGAAGCCCACACAGGGAGGTTTGTTAAAGTTGTGCAAGTCCAGGCTGATTGCAAAAAACTAACCCTTAGCCGCCCCTTAACATTTGGAAGTCCAACTTCTTTTATAGCTCTAAGCACAGAGATTTTAAACAGAGTTGGACATCAACGTAACACTAGCCATCATGTCCAGGTGAGCAGGTGACCACAGGCTAGAAGGGTGTTTCCACAGGCTGCTTTTGCTCATTCGTGGTTTTTATTAACAGCAACAGAGAACATGAGTGAGCTCCAGGGCAGCCAAGGCTGCATCGTCAAAGCTCACAAACTGGACAGCAGCAGGAAATTGTTTTTGCCACAGATGTATACAGTCTGAATGCTTGTATCCCCCAATTTGCATGCTGGAACCTAATGCCTAAGGTGGTGACAGTATTAACAATTGTGATTGATCCATCCTGACCCCTCCCATCATTAAGATTATTAAGGGCTGCATCTGCAACTGAGTCAGGACGATTTCCCTCTTTTTTTCAAAGGTTAGACTTGAAGGACATCTTCTGTACTTCTGAAGGAATCACCCCCCCATGGCAGGGGTTCCCTCCCTGACCCTGGATTAGGCACAAACCACACCCAAACACCTGTTTTCACAGAGAGATCTTTCATTAAACTGAGCCAGGTTAGAAGTGGTTGCTTTCTGACTCAGGCAGACAAACAGCATCCTGGGAAGAGGGAAAATTATACCCTTGAAGGTATAATTCTTAAGAGAAGGGCGGGGGGGAAGTCTGTGTAGGATGGGCTAGGATGCAGTGGGATTATTTTGATTGGGCATGTTAATTAGGTGAAACAAAAGGGCCTTTTGATTGCTGGACTTTGATACTTTGATACTTTGATAGCTGGACCTTGGTAATCAGCCTCAGCAGGAGGGAGTGGCCAAATAAGGGAATAGAGCTTGGTGGCTAGCAGTTTGAAAGTAAGGCAGGAGAGGGAGCAGGAGAAGGGCAAGGCCTGCCAGAGCCATGTCTGCCATGCTCAGGCCTGCCAGAGCCTTACAACTTCCATCTTGTTCTCTGCCATCCTACTTGATGTCTTCCTATGGATACTGAGGTTTGAGATCCCAGCACAAACTCTGCTTGTGTTCTCTATCCCTTACACTCTAGCAGAAATTGCAAGCTGTGGCGTCATCTGCCCCTCCCCCCTCTGTAGGCATAAATTTTTTGCAGCCTAGTTTAGTAATCATTCAACCTTTCCTTTAGTCTACCACCCACCAGAGGCAGTGGAAGAGAAGAGTTATTAGGATATGGGGGAAGTGGACCTGTTTAGCAATAGTTCTGTGGGGGCGAGCTCGATCTTTGTCAGTAGCTTCCGTCCAGTCCTCTCTGCAGGCAGACACCTGGCAGCTGTAGTTCAATCCTGAAGAGACTGCATGACTTGCCAGCCAGCTTGAGGTGAGGCAAGAAGCTTCAGATATCTCTTGAGTAGTTCTTGCCTAAGTTTCTCTCAATGTTGATGTTACCACAAGCTAAACTCAACAACGCTATGTAAGGTGAACCAGTAATTGTGTGTGTTAGTGAAGAGGATTGAGGCAGAGCAAATCAAACCGAAGCTTCTCTCACTGTCTGTGGGTCATATTTACACTCCTTCATAAGGAGGCCTTTCATGTGTTTGCTCCAGCAAAACATCCTTTCACCTGTGTCTGCTTCAGGAAAACAGTCTTTCACGTGTTTGCTTTAGCAAGACATCCTGTGACGTAACTGACTTTCCAAAGGTACTAGAAGTTTCCATTTCCCCCTTCCCACTTTCCCAGCGGGATCAGAGGTTAGTGTAAAGAGGAGAGTTCTCGTGTTTTTCCTGGTAGCTCTCCGCAGACAGCTCAGCCTCATTTCCATGCCTCTCTACCTGCAGCATAGCCAGGCATCTGCCATCATAGCCCACTTAGCGGCCTATCCTACGTGTACTGCTTTCAGGGATTGCAACACATTCTCCCAGCCATTTTGGGGGACATCCCTGTACTTGTGTATGTCTGTATATGGCGAGTATGAGCTCAGATGCGGATGTCTAAGATTTCCATGCGATTGGTTACCTTTGTGTATTGACGAAGAACTATGGCAAGTAATCTCTGGCTAAAGATGATACTGAAGAGTACTTCCAATACAAGAAATGAACAACAACAATTTGTCCACTTTCAAAAAGAAAGAACAAATATATATCCCAGCCCTTTGACTGTATTTTAATTGGGTTATTCGGGCTGGCCAATAGATTAGCAGGTAAAGGTGTCTGCTGCTATAATTTTTTTTGATCCATAGGGCCAATGAAGTGGGAGAACTGACTCCCTCAAGTTGTCCCGATTTCCTGTCATGTGCCCTGTGCCAGGGCATGTGCCCCACCACACACACACACACACACACACACACACACACACACACAACAGGGTTTCTTGAGACACAGATTTTTCTATGCAGCTCTGGCTGGCTTAGATCTTGCTATGTAGTTCAAGCTGGCCTTACCCTCACAGAGATCCACCAGCCTCCCTGCCTTCTGAATGCTAGGATTAAAGGCACTGCTTGAAGAAACAACTGCATATTTGCTGCTGTTCCTGTTCACAGCAGTCATGAGGTGGAAGGAACTCAAATATTCACCATCAGAGAAAACAGACTGTTAACAAGCCCTGGTAGCCAAAGCCTGTCTGTAACCTCAGCATTTGGGATTAAGAGTTTGAGGATAGCTGGGCGGTGGTGGCGCACGCCTTTAATCCCAGCACTTGGGAGGCAGAGGCAGGCAGATTTCTGAGTTTGAGGCCAGCCTGGTCTACAGAGAGAGTTCCAGGACAGCCAGGATCTACACAGAGAAACCCTGTCTCAAAAAAACAAAAACAACAACAACAAAAAAAACCCAAACCAAAACAACAACAACAACAACAAAAAACCCCAAACAACAAAAAAAGAGTTTGAGGATAGCATGGAGTTGAACTATGTAGCCTAGGTTATATAGTGAAACCCTGTCCCCCCAGAGCAAATCCCTCCTCGGCCCCCCCAAAAAAGTGTGGCACACAGTTCAAGAGCATGTCCTTCAACATTAAAATCAAAAGATAATCTTTCCAGTAAACCTTAAAGGCATTTTTTTCCATGAAATAAGCTAGTTACAAAAATAAGCACTTTATGATTCTAGTTATATGGAGAGAGAAATTGTTAGGTTTGAGGTGGGAGCTCTGAAAACTCACTTCAGAGATGGAAGCTTTAAAAACAAAAGCTTTATTTTCTGAGCGCCCAGGGAGGCAGCCAGTATGGGATCTGAACCTAGTCACTAAAGGGAGATTGTGCAACATTTTTAAAAGATGGGAACACAAACTGAGGGGGGACCTGGGAGGAGCTGCAGTGTTATATGATTGTATTTTGACATTATAGGCGATACAAGGGAGTACCCATTGGAGACTGGGCCATAACCAGGGCACCTGGCTTCAAGGCCCTTAATTCATTCTCCTAGACATTAGGTGCAGAGATCACAGTGATAGGGGGTAGAGGGTGGGGTGGAGGTAGGGGTAGGGGTGGGACAAAGGAGCAGGTCTGCTGTGTGTTGTTAACTAGCACAGAACAGGCAATTAGTTATATATTTTTTATAACTTATGCACCTTAGCTTAGATAGTAGCAATTCCTATATTCTTTACCAGTTAACAGACAATTAAGAAAACATGTAGATAGGTATTTGTTCCTAAGTCTGGGAACATGAACTTGTTTGCTCCTGCCAGCAAGATGGCGAAGTTGTCTTTGAGACGGCTGGACTCAGACAACTGTCTTCTTACAAGTTGTCCCTGAGAGGTCTGCACTCAGACAGCTGTTTACAACAGAAGCTGTTCAGCTCTAGGGAAGTGCCCAGCTCCCACAGGGCCTGGGACCTTGACTTTGGTCTCTCCCTGTGATTAAATGGAGTCTGAAAATGAAATGTTTCTCGTGCTTGTTCTCAACAAAACCCTGAGCATTGGGTCCCAGGGGCAGGAAGAGAGGAGGAATGGGGTTTGTCATTCAGTATTTTTGTTTCAGCTTTTTAAAACATTAAGGCTTTGTTTTGGTGCTGGAGACCAAACTCAGGGCCTCCCTCACACAGCTTTTTACCATTTAATTACCACCTGGAACAACATTTTAGGATTTTGACATGACAGTGTTCCAAAGGCTCGGTGTATATATAGCAATATAAACAGCATTCATGATACTGCTGGGTTTTGTGTTTACAATTAAATAGTAAACTAAGCTGGGTCTGGTCATCCAGACCTAAAATCTAAGCTATTTAGGAGGCTGAAGGGCTTAGGAGGACTTTGATTACTAAGCCAACCAGAGAACTTGGTGAGACTTCAACAAATAACAAACTAAGTACGGTAATGGGTGCCTGTAGATTTAAGTACACGGAAACTGAAGCCAACTTGGGCCAGCCAGTATGACAAAAAACAACAACAAAAAAAACCCCAAACAAATCTGGGTGTGGTGGCTTCAACCTATAATTATGGCATCTGGAAGACTAAGGCGGGATTGCCACAAGCTGAAGACCACAGAAACCTTCCCAAACAACAACAAAAATAGAATAAGCCCTAATAATAACAAAGGGGGAGACCCTTTTGCTAGACTCGGGCTGGGGAGGACTAGGCGCCTGACGCGTGCATCCGCAGCGTTCCGCCCACACTGTGTGGCGCCATCACCCCGCCCCCGCCTCGGCTGCGCCTCTGCTTCCGGTCCCCGAGGCCCCCGAGGCTTCAGCTAGAGGCACGAGCCGCCGCCACGCACCCCGTAAGTCTCCGCCCACCTCCTAGTTTCCGCCAATTGCCGCCTTGACCCCGCCCCTTCCCCGTGCCTTCCTATATCCGGGCTTTTCCACTCGTGCTGGCTTGGAAGCATGGAGCTCTGCGACCAGCGCGCGACCGGTCCTGGAGTTTCTCCGTCTTCTGTCACGGTGTCCAGGGAGCTGCTGACGGCGGGGAGCCAGGGTTCGGGAGGTGAGCGGCGGCGGAGAGCGGGATAGGCTGGAGGAAGCCTATCCCGGAACTCTGCAGGGTCGGGGACGCCGTGGGACCCAAGATGCTGCCGTGTGTCCGGGACGCGACCAGGACGTGGGGTGTTGCGGGAGCTCGAGGGTGCTACCGGGACTGCGAACGCTGCAGGACCCGGGACGCTGAGGGAGGACGGGGACGTTGTGGGACTGGGGACGCCGAGGGAGGTTGGGGACGCTGCGGAGTCCCTGGACTCTGAGGCGCCGGGGACGTTGAAAAGCCGGAGACGCTGCAGAGCCGGGGACGCCGAGGGGCCGAGACGCAGTGTGGGGGTCGGGGTTACTGCGGGGCTGGGGGAACCGAGGAGCCCGAGACGCTGCGGTGGCTAGGGACGCTGCGGGAGGTGTGGGACTCCGAGAGAGCCCGAGACACTGCGGAGGTCGGGGATGCCACGGGAGGTCGGACGCTAAGGAGGTGGGGGATGCCGCGGAGCCCGAGACGATGCCGGGGTCTCTTGGGGGGTACGAGTAGGCCAGCCGGGGCCTAGGCGGTTCTTAATGACTTTACAAGGACCACCTGGCCTGGACCGGCTTGAAAGGTAAAGAATAGACAAATACCATTTTTAGTAGTTTTTGGTTTTTCGTATAAACTCCTTAGTATGGCTTCCGTGGAGGGAGACCTGTGTTGGGGAAATCCGCTCAGCACTTCAGCCAGTGTCACATCCCTTTAATCCCAGCACTTGGGAGGCAGAGGCAGTGGTATCTCAGCTCCTGGCCAGTCTGGTCTATTTAGGGCGTTCTAGAACAGCCACAGTTGCACTTGCTGCTCAGTGCTCTTTTATGCTGTTAATTGTTTGTGTGTGTGTGTGGTTTCAGGTATCTGGGACCAGTTGCTCATCAGCTCTAAGCCTCATTCTAGAAAGACCTCTGCACTTCAAACAGTTCGGATGCAGAGGAGCCCTTGTAAGTACCTCCTGTCTACACTAGAGGGCACTCCCCCACTTTGGCTAGTTAATCCGTTACCTGATGGGAGGATAGTCTTGTCTTCATGGCTCATATCAGACTGTAGGGTCAAATACATTGTTGTGTAAGTTATTGAGGAATAGAATTTCTCATGTTAATCCCTGTCTGCAGTTTTTTTCAGAATAAAAGACATTTTTTTTTTTTGAATCCTAAAGGCCCAGCTAGTTATGGTCTAGCTAGTTTTCTTTTCTTTGAGACAGGGTCTCCTGTAGTCCAGGTTAGTCTCATGCTTCATTGTGTAGCTGAGAATAACCCTGAAGTCCAGATTCTTCTATCTCACCCAGTTCTAGGATTACCGGCCCATGCTGCCAGGCCAATTTTGTTTTTTCCAGTCTCACTCTTATCTCTGACTGGCCTTGAACTCTATGTAGTCTCAAATTCATAGATTTACCTATCTCTGCTTCCATCTCCTGAGTAGTGGTGTGTACCACCACACTTGGCAGGTATTTATTTACTCTAGGAGTTTGTTTAGAGTAAGAGTGCTTGTTGAGCCAACAAGAGGATCAGAGTTCAAATCCTTGGAACCCACTTAAGCTGTGTGGCTTCTTGAACCCATAACCCTTCTACTGTGGGAAGCAGAGAGATAAGAGTCATTAAAGGAGTCTCAAACTGATCTCTGAAACCTCCAGGCCAGGCCTCCATCTGCACTGATCTCAACATTGTTTCTTACCCTCCAAGCTCCTACAGAACAGCCCACTGAGCCCTGAACATTTAGTGGTTTTAACAGCCCAGACAATCCTAAACACAGTCCAGCCTCTGCCACAGCAATACCCACTATTGTGGTACCAGTTTCTTTCCTAGTTAGGGTTGATCTTGCTGTGATGGAACCACAAGACCAAGGCGGCTTGGGGAGGAAAGGGTTTATTTGGCTTATGCTTCCAAATCATTGTGTATTACTGAAAGAAACTGGAACAGGAACTCACACAGGGCAGGAGCTTGGAGGTAGGAGCTGATAGCAGAGGCCATGGCGGGATGCTGCTTACTGTCTTGCTTCTCACATGGCTTGCTAGTCCTGCTTTCTTATAGAACCCAAGATCAGCCCTAGGATGGCACCACCCACAATAGGCTGGGCCCTCCCCCATCAATCAGTAATTAGTTAAATGTCGGACAGTTGGGTCCTCAGTTGAGGTGCTCTTAGACTAGCTGGTGTCATGTTGTGGTGAGATTGACTGCATTAGTTAGAACTCTGAATTGCAGAAGAGTGGAAGCTCAGATTGCTTTAAGAGAAGCCAGAGTGAGAAACTAAAAGTTGATCTGGATCCCAACACCCATTGTCCTCATGTGCTGCCAGTCTCAGCTCTGCACTCACTCTGCTGAAGATGCTGCTCTACAGCTGTGGCAAGTCGGCTGGTTAATGAGAAAGTCATCTGGCTACTTGGTAGCTCTCAAGTTGGCCGCTCACTGGCTTGGCTAGAACACCACAGGCAGATTGTGATAGGCAAGACTGCAGAAACATAGGCCAGTTCAGGATGAGGAACATAAGTGACTCAAGCTTCAAAGGAAGGACAGACATGGTCCTATGCAGGACTTGGAAGGTAGGAACATAGAGAATTTGTAATTACATAGTGTTGTGGACCACACTACCTCACATTTGGGGGCCAAAATATCGCTCTGTCAGTAATGGAACCCTTACTGCCAAAAGCCTTGGGGATTAAATTGTTAGAGTCTACACTGCCCCAAGCTGCTCTAGTCCGCAGGTCAGGGTTCAGCAAGAGAGAGAGTGGGGACAGACTCAAGGAATGGAGACCAGACAGAGTGTGATTCAATCCCATTTATTCTTCAGTCTCTTCTCCAAGTCCCTAGTCTTGAGTTCCTAGTCTGTAGTTCTAGTTTCTAGTGCATCCAGGTTCCAAGTTTCCTGCCTCAAGTCTCAAGTACTCATGCAAGTACAAGTGTTCTATAATCCTAGTTGCCTGTCTCAGTCTCAAGTGGGTACTACTTTCTTCTGTCTGCCTCTGCCTTTTATACGTCTCACTTCTAAGTCACGCCTTTTAAGTCTTCTCTCTAAATCTGATCTCTAAGTCACCCCCTTAAGTCACACACCTTTAAGTCTCACACACCCAAGGGAAAATCCTGGGTATCTAAAACAAGATGTTATCAGAGTGTACTAAGCTGTTGTAGGCTATTGTAATCAAGTCTCTTGTCAGAGTATATGGCTCAATATGGCTGCAAGGATGATAGCGGCCTTCTGTCGGCTCCCCACAACATAGCAAGCCTGTTCCTGTTTGTCTTTTTGTTTTGTTTTAAATTTTTTTTTTTTTAAAAAAAAAAAAAAGAGTGGTACTGACACTTTGGATGAAAGGTGGGGGGAACTGGGGAGGTGAGACATTCCAGGTGACTGACATAGTAAAACATGGAAATAGGGTCTCATTACGAACCTTGACAGCCTCACTGTAAAGACCAGGTGCACTTATTATTAGCTCATTCTGTCTGTTTTTTCCCAGTCATCTTGTTGAATGCCAGCCTTCTAGGTCTTTATACTTTGGGGATGGCAGAGTAACAGAACATTTGAGTAATAGTTGGGAAATGACTAGGTTGCTCTGGGAGTTCAGAGGGCCTGGGCCTAGCACCCACCCTCCAACCCAATGAAGCTCAGAAGTGGAGGGGCAGAGTTGATGGGTACATTGTTAGCTCTGCTCAGAAATGCTGTACTGGGAGGTCTGGGATTAGAATTTACTAACACGCTTGCTTGCTGTGTTCACCCTCCAGTGTTAGACCAGGTTCAGGCCTTCCTCCCACAAATGGCCCAGGCAAATGAGAAGCTGCGGAAGGAAATGGCGGCTTCTCCAGCTGGTCATTTCAATATTGAAAACGTGGACGAGACCACCGGGAACATCATACAGATGGTAAGTAAGCCTTGTTTCTACTTCATACATTGTGATAATTAGTATACCTGTTACCGAAAGGGAAAAGTGGTATTTTAAAATGTCATTCTAAAGTAAAATGTTATTTTAAAATTAGCAAACATTTTCACACAGGCAAGATAATACAACATGCTTGAGTTCCACAGGCCATACTGTCTCTGTTTGCCTGTTTAACTTGCTGTTCAGTGCTGAATGTAGCTATTTACCTAACAGGCAGGCTTTGTAAAGTTATAGCCACTAAAACTTGAGTTGCGTACAATTTCGGATGTTTTTTTCTTTTTTCCCTCCCTCCCTCTCTCCCTCCCTCCCCCCTCCCCCCTCTCTTTCTTTCTTTTCTTTTCTCTTTCTTTCTTTCTTTCTTTCTTTCTTCTTTCTTTCTTTCTTTCTCTTTCTTTTAAAGGGAAGGGCTATTCATGTTGGCTCACAGTTCCAGGGAGCAATTTTTTATGGTGGGAAGTCCTGCCCAGGGCTGTGGTGTCAGCAGCTTGTGCATGCTACAGTTTCATCTTTCCCCTTCAGCTACTTTTTGAAAGTACAGACACTATTCCTGCTTCAATAGCTGAACAGAAGAGAGGGCATGCAGGATTTTGGTTGCCCGTTACACTTTGCATTTTGCTCAGAAATGTAAATTTTTTTTTTTTCCTCGAGACAGGGTTTCTCTGTGTAGTCCTGGCTGTCCTGGAACTCACTCTAGACCAGGCTGGCCTCAGAAATCTGCCCATTTCTACCTCCCAAGTGCTGGGATTAAAGGCGTGAGCCACCACTGCCCAGCGAAATGTAAATTTTTAAGGCAAGAGTTGTGATGGCGTTTTGAGGGGAAACCCCAGGTTGGCCTCAAGTTGTCAATCCTGTTACTACACGCTGGGATTGTATCCTGTCACTGCGGCCAGCTGTTTGTATTTCTTGTCAAGTCTGAAGTGTCCAGTGTGGTGCCTGACTGTAGTCTAGCAGTTCTCAACCTGCCAGGACCCAGAAAATAGATTTACATTGTGGTTGAAAGCAGTAGCAAACTTACAGTTACAAATAGCAGTGAGAGTAATTTCGTGGTTGGGAGGGGTCACCACAACATAAAGAAGTATATTAAAGGGTTGTATTGTTAGGAAGGTTGAGAACCACTGCTCTAGTCCGGTTTTATTGACTGAAGGCTATTGGATGTGTAGTAGGCAGGAAGAAAAAACAACAAGTCCTTCAAAAATAAATAAAAACAAGTCCTTCAAACACTTCCTGACTATGCTCTTAGGATGGAGTCTGGCACCTTGAAAGCATGGACGTGCCATTTGTGTTAAGCACACGGTCTGACATTTGCTCCCGAATGCGTCGTGAATATTGGATGCTTCCTCTGCTGCTTTATTAGGAGTTACTTGTGCATGTGTCTTCCACTTGTGTGGGTGCCCATAAAAACCAGCAGAGAATGTTAGCTTTTCTGAGGCTGGAGTTGGAGGTATTGTGAGCCATTTGCTAATGGGTACTGGGAACTGACCTGGGGTCCTCTGGAAAAGCAGTGAATATCTTTATCTGCTTGTTGAGCCCTCTTTGTAGCCAGCCATGTTGCTATCTTAGAGCGTGTTGTAGAACTGCCCTGAAGGACATTTCTCATCCTGACACTTCTTTATAGGATGTGGCCTTATTTGAGATGAATCGGTCAGATTCAAAAGAGGAGGATAGTCCAGAAGAGAGCTCACAGGACAGTTCTGGGGACAGCTCGGAGTCTGAGGATGATGACTGCATTCCCTCTGAAGTCACCATCGAGAACATTAAGCTTCCGAAAGCAGAAGGTGGCAAAGGCAAGATTGAAGTTTTGGACAGTCCGGCAAGTAAAAAAAAGAAGCAGTGAAATTAACCACATAAGAGGAGCAGGTGCTCCCCGCCAGGATTGTGGGGAGGCCCCCTGGGCTGGTTGACTTTAGTCCTTAACGTGTCACAAAGAAATTCAAAGGCCAGGTGTACTTTACATAGAAGGTGCTCAGAGCTTGACTGCAGAGAGGGAAGTACCCTTGGATACTGAGAAGGGAAGCGAGGAAGAGATTACCAGAACGCTTCTGCAGACGTGTGCGCCAGAGCGTGGGCTCTTACTCATCCATGCTGGTTATAAGATTCCTATCGCCAGGTTTGGGTCTTGGTATGGTCTATATCAAGGCAGGTTGCAGTTTGTTATATAGGAACTAGATACTAGAGCCTAGGGTAATAGCCCCCCTGCCATTTAAGGTGTGACAGTGCCTATATTAGTTCAGGAAAACTCAAGCTGCCATTTAAAGATTTGTAAAGGATAGCATTTGACATCCTGTTAGAGCAGATTGACCTTTGCTGCTTCTGTAGAGTTTACAAACCACTATGTGCTATATCACTGTCTTGTATGTGAGTGCAGTCATGTAAACATTATCATTTCAAATTGTAATGACCCCGACAGCCTAAAGAATGACTCCAGTTCTTTTAGTGACCTTAGAGTGTTGGAAGAGCTGGGTAGCCATCTTCCCTGACTAACCAGTCTTAGATGATGATATCAGGGCTAGTAAGTACCAGTGGCGGGAAGATGAGCAGACTTTTCAGGAAGCTACTTGAGTAGGGGAACTGTGCCCCGGTGACTTGGAGGAGATGGTAACCTCTGTCACTTGGTGGTTTGCCATACTATCTAATGATACTTCATCCTTGGCTCCTCTGAGCCAGGGTCTCGGGTTGGTCCTGGCAGCTACTGTTCCATAGTCAAGCTGGGTTAGGGCATCAAGCCTGGACTACCAGTTTTCCCACCCTCCAGCACTTAATACCCTTCTGTACCTTCCTCCATAGTTCCTGAGCCCCTAGAAAGAAGGTATTCTGGTCATTTTCCTCCCTGAGCAGAGCAAAATGTTCCAGGGCATGCATAACCACCTGACTGAAGAGAGTCCACCGTATGTGCAGGTCAGATCATCATGGGTTACAGTGCTTGCTGCCCAATGCAAGAAGAGGCGCCCCTCAGTTACAGTTGGCAGCTACAGTATGACTGATCTCCATATCCAGAGGATAGATAATTGTCTTTCTGTTTCTGTGAAGAGACCCTTCATGACTAAGGCAGATAGTAAAAGAAAGCATTTAGTTGCAGGCTTCCTTTCCGTTTCTGAGGGTGAGTCTATGGCACACTGGTGGGGAGTGTGGGGATAGGCAGAGCAAGAGTGCAAAATTGGGCCTGGCTGGGCTTTTGAAACCTCAGAAGTCTGCCCGTCTCCCCTCCCTGCCCCTCTCCAGTGACACACCTTTTCCAACAAGGCCCCAGCTTCTAATTCTTCCTAAACAGTCCACCAACTAGGAACCAGACATGCAAATCTATGGTTCTCATTTACACAATTACAATGATTGATTTGGTACATACGTGTTTGGACATGGGATTCTTTAGCCCGAGGTTGGAGGGGGCCAGACAGACAGTTGGAAGATGGTTAACTGTGCCTGTGCAGATAGAACCACCACTGAACCTGCTGTTTGTGTGACACACAGGTAGGGGAGTACTTGGGGTCCTTAGCCAAGTAAGGCTGTAAGACTTGGCTCTCCCTTGTGGCCTGAACAGCACCGTCTGACACTGAATGCTAACTGCTGGGGATTGGGGTAGTGTTTTCTGGGGTAAGCCCAGGTTGGTGTTCTAGTCTCCTGAAGTCAGCATATAGTGACAGTAGTCACTTCTGGGATCTGTCTCTCTGGCCAACAGCTCATAGGAAGCTAGATAGAGCACCCTGGGATTGGAATTATTTAACCCTACAGTTGCTGAAAGCACTCTATGTATGCATGTGTAGTGTCTTTATAAACTTAGCTGCCAGTTAAATGTATGTGCCATTTATGTAGTTTGTTTTTCTCTTTTGGTGACACTTCATAGTCTTGGCAAAAAGGTGAAGCACATCCTGCTAGATGTCACCTTTTCATAACAGGGATATGAAGCTCATTGGAATTGCTAGGTGGTTTTATGTCTTGTCCCTCAGCTGAAAGCCTA
The DNA here is from genome assembly GCF_011762505.2 of Arvicanthis niloticus. Classification (NCBI taxonomy): domain Eukaryota; kingdom Metazoa; phylum Chordata; class Mammalia; order Rodentia; family Muridae; genus Arvicanthis; species Arvicanthis niloticus. The sequence goes on along the minus strand of NC_133429.1, from coordinate 9,939,018 downwards.
GGACCCCATTATCTCTAAGGTAAACATTGGGACACTAGGCACACAGTTGCCTAGCTGTCCCACCCCCATCCCCAGAATCTAAGTTCAAAGTCTTTTTGTGGGAGGTCATATTGAAGGGAGTCGTGAAGTTAAAGGGGTATTGGGGTGCACATGATCAAGATGGGTTGTTTACATGCATGAAATTGTCAAAAATGAATAAACTATATTTAAAAAGTGTTTGAAACATTTGGTGGCACATTCTTGTAGTCCTAGCATTGGGAAGGCTGAGACAGGAGGATTGAGGATTTGAGGCTAGCCTGGATTGCAGAGCAAGACCTTGTTTGAAAACAGAAACAGCCTCTTGAGCACCAGTGTCCTGGTCTCATGCCTCCTCAGCAGGTTGTACAAGGATGGGCAGCTGGAGCTGGATGGGGTCTGGGATTGCACAGTACCAGGAAGTCCATCCATACAAGGCTACACCAGGTTCTCTGTGACCTTATCAGGCACTGTCTGCCTGCAAAACCACACTTTGACCTTGTTACAAAGTAACCCCCTTGTGCCCTATTTGAGTAAGTATGTCCTTTATCTCTCTGCCCTCAGAGCCCCATCCATCGCCTCATGTAGCCTGGCCTTTACTCTCTGTGTCTGTGTGTTCTTTGTCCTGTTTGTCTGTCCTCATTATGAGTTACTATCTCTTAATCTCCTGCCTGGATAATTTTAAGACTTTACACCTGTTGGAATACATGTTGCACATAGGCTAGGATCTTTCTATGGGGAGAATATGCAGCTAAAGTCTTTCTGAATTTGAGTCAACTTGCTTAATACAGCTTCTAGAGCTGCCCATTTTTTGTGCAGATTTTGTTTTTCTTCACAATTAAATGATACCCTATTGTGTGTTTATATACTGCATTTTTAAAAAACAGTTTTCTGTTGGTAGACATCTAGATTGCCTACATGTCTGCTACCATGAACATTGTAGCAGTAAACATGGATGTCTTTCTGATAGTGTATGGAGCCTTTTGGGTATTGGCTCGGGGTAGTATAACTGGGTCAAAAATTTTTAATTTTTTGATGCACCTTTGTTGCAGTAAATCTTAAACCTGAATAAGGCCAAAGAAAAAAACAACTCAGTAATTATGAATACAAGCTGCACACCTAGATTGGGTAGATTCACCACTACACTATTCTGTTCCCCAGCTACAAGATCTCTTATAACTTGCAGGTTTTCTAAGCCATGTGCTTATTCTTCCACCTCTTGCATTGTCCTCTGCATTCGTCCTCTCTCTTCCCACAAACCTTTATATCTCCACCTCCCCTTCTACTGCCCAATCACTGGCTCCAGACTTTATTTTACAAATTAAGGTGGGCAGAAGGTTCACTAGAATTCACCTGTGTACTGACTCACTCCTCTGTAGCCCTTCCCAAGAAAGGGGAATTGGCATCAAAATACAAGGCTGGGGCTATCCACCATACACCTTCATGATTGTTGTGTTTGGGATGGCGGCTGTGTCCATATAGGTCACACCAGGCTACAGCAGTCTAATGTGGTAGAGGTTTTATTAGAAAAGGACACAAAGGGGGGAGAGAAAAGACAAGGAGAAAGAGGGTCAAAGGTGGGGAAAGGTTAGCCTTTTATCTAGGCTGTGACATAGGGGGTTCCCAGGTGAGTGTGAGGAGTGGGCTCTAAGAAGGTATGCAGGGTTTGTCCTGCCAGTGGATGTCACCTATGTGACATTCCTGAGTTTGGAGCCAGTTTGCCAAGCTGGCTCTGGATACCAACAGTATCCAGATGATTTCCCTAAAGGCTGAACTCTTTGTCTTCTTCACTAGCACTGAGTAAATATTTCTTTGTCCACATCCTGACCAGCACTTGATAGATATCTTGATAGCTGTTGTGGAAGAGGTGAGATGTTATCTGAAAGTGTGATATTTATTATGATGGCTTAAGGATATTGAGCATTTTAAAAAATGCTTCTGGGCCGTTTGTGTTTCTGCTTTAGAAGACCATACAATCCATTTCACTAGCCTGTTTATTGATTGGCAGGTTTGCTTTTTGGTATTTAATTTTTTTTCAGATTTTTTTTTTTCCTCGCAAATTCTAGATATCCGCTCCCTGAGTATAGTTGGTAAAGATTTTCTCCCATTCTGTGGTTTGTTGATGTCTTTTGCTGTAAAGAAGCTTTAATTTCATGTATTCCCAGCTGTTTTCACAGGGTGAGTTTCTGTTCTGTTGAAGTTAGGTTTGAAAAGTTCTTTCACAGTGTTTTCCAGTAGTAGGTGTAGGTTTTAAAGTAAGATCTTTAACTCATTTTGAATCCATTTTTGGAGACAGAATATTTTCACTATGTAGCCAAGGCCATCTCAGAATCTTTCATTGTCATCTGGGCTGGCCTTGATCTCATGGCTACACACTTGTGCCTTTGCTTTCCAAGTACTAGTGTTGGATTCTAAAGATCCAAAATCATGGGTCACGATTGCCCAGAAATACCTACGGGACTCGCTGCAATCACATGAGGTTTATTGATGAATTGATGAATTAATAGTGGCTGGTGCACTGGGGCCCCTCTGCTCGGAGGTGAGAAGGAACCCCGAGTGGAGGCAAAGGATGGTTTATATACAGCGTTCACAAGGACAGTTAATTGCTTTTTTGACAATATTAAAAACAGATGTCAAACAGCCGTTCCCAAGCCTGATTTTCGTTCCCAGGCTCAGCTGCTAAGTAACTCTTTACTTGCCTTTATAATCTGGGAGAATTCTCTTCTTGAGGTTCATTTCCCTTATCTTGGGCCCTTTCCTCTGGAATGTTTGCTTGAGCCTTTAAAATGTACTCCTCCTGGGATGTGCCCTGGGGGCAGCTAGTATTTGAGTGTAAATTGAAACTCCGAACCTAAGAATCCTTCATGCTGTGACCTGAAATTCCATTCTTACATTTAATTTTAAGTTCACGCTGAGGTTTGGAATTACATTCTTACACTGGCAGTGAAAGCATGCATCATCATGCCTGGCCCTGGGGTGACTTTAAGGATGACAGGTAGGACTCTTCCTCCTCCTGTAGGGTTTTCCTGCTCAGGAATTGGCAGTAACTTTGGCAGTCCGCCCATGTCCCCTTGGTCCATAACTGTTTGTCCTGAGTAGTTGGCATCAGCTGATTTACTGCCCTGGTCACACACTCTGTGTCTTTATTTCTGGGAGTCAAGCAGGTTCCAGGGTTAGCTAATGTGGATGTGCTTGCTTCGCATGTGTGGGCCTTCATGTGCTGCTAGTCGGAGAATGCTTACTCATCCTATACATCTCAGTTGCAGGCATCTTTGGCCAAGGTGCCTGACCAAGCCAGCTCAGTCAGTCAACAGGTTCTCCAGTGCAGGAGTGAGAATTAAGAAGAAGAAAAAAAAATAGACAACATGTAGCATGACCCCATCCAATTCTGAGGCTGAAGGCTGAGGCAGGTTTATTTTCCTACTTTTTTTTTTTTTAAAACCATTTCAATTACATGCAAGTATTTGGGTCAGTTCTAGGTTGAGAAACCAGCAATACAATAGATACAAACAGTCAAGGAACAAACAAGGCAATAAAGTCCCATGATCACTCCTGCTGTCACTGTTTCTAAGGGCTTGTCAGGATGACCAATATCTCAGCCTACTTCCCTGTCCTAGCCCATAGTCATCCATGCTTGAGGCCTACTTCTTTGTTCTAGCCTAAGACTTAGATTTCTGACTGAAATTACTTCTCTGTTTTAGCCTAAATTAAATTTCTGCCAGAACTTCCCTGTCATGGCCCAATGTCAGATTCCTGCCAAAGCTCTCCACAGGCGCCATTGCCCTAATGCTGCTCAGTGGAGGCTTGATAGGAATTGGTGTTAAGGTGTAGTACCTTACAACAGTAACACTGGGTAAAGGCATCAACTGTCCCTATAGCACACTGCTTAGGACTACATTCCCACTTTTTGTTTATTATTAACAAACAATCTGGGCTAGAGAGAGGGTGTTGGAAAAGGAGAGGTGTTATCATTAGACTACTTCCTGTTGATTTGGGGCATCAAAGTTGTCACAAATTGCGATTGAGGACAGAGGTGAGAATGAAGCCTAGCACTCGGAGGTCAGGTTATATAGCTTTATCTGTTCATAAGTAGCAATAAACAAATAGCAAAATGGGATTGCATTCATACACACACACACACACACACTCTTCACTAACCTTCAGTCTGGCCCAATGTTGTAGCCTGGCTTGATGGCAGTGGCTCATGTCAGGTTCAAGATGTGTCCTTCTGCTTTTGGGTTCAGCTGGAGCTCTGTCCATGGTGTGGGCTCATCATCTTTGATGGCAGATGTCTTTGTCAGTGGACTCGATCTCTCAGCACAATGGCATTTCTGTGGGAATCGGGGAGCCAGTGAGTTGAGGTGGCCAGACCTGGGTGTTTAAGCTACACTTAGACAATCATAATTATGGCATTCACACATTACTCCAACTTTATCACACACACATATTTCTAAGCTTGATTTCCATGGTTACATTTCCATGGGTTCGTTTCCTTGTTGTCTACATCTTGTTCCTCACATTCCATGTCCTGGAGCCTCGGGGAAATCAGAGCTACAGGTCTGGGTATTCCCGAAGGCTCCACAAGACTTGCAAAGTTCATATACAGTGCATAATCTATTTTTGTGGTAACTTCCGTGTACGGTATGCATTCCTTTGGAAGATGCACTCTTTTTTTTTTTGAGACAGGGTTTCTCTGTATAGCCCTGGCTGTCCTGGAACTCACTCTGTAGAGCAGGCTGGCCACAAAATCAGAAATCCGCATGCCTCTTCCTCCCAAGTGCTGGGATTAAAGGCGAGGATGCAGTCTTTTAATATCGGTTTCTATATCATTCTCAGTAAGCCTGTAGGAGTTCTGGGTTATGCGATTGTGTGGGTTTTTAAGACCCTCACAAAGGGAGGACCTCACCCAAGTCTCAGGAATTGGTGGCCACCCAATAACTCGAAAGACACTGAGCTTGATGTGATCAGCAAGAGGTATATTTCGATCCGCATGCTGAGGTCAAGACCCATAACCCACACAGGGGCAGTGACTTCGATTCCCTCCATCTCCCAAGTTATGGAGATGGAGGGAATTTAAAGCCAAAAACTACAAGGAAAAAAAACACAACCTAGGGGGAGTGAAGGAGGGCTATTGGAGAGTACCTGTGGAAAGTCCCAGCTCATTATTCAATTTGTGACATGGTCCAGGGAACAGTCATGGGGAACATTTTGTATAGGCTATTCTCAAGAGCCTATTTTGTATTCAGCCATCTATCTTGTGGTCAGCCCTGTTCCTGAAACACAGCTCATGACCAAGCTGACTGACCTGGACTCTTGGTTCTGCTCAGCTTGTTAGTTGTTTTTGAAAAATTTTAACCCTTTCAGGGTCATCCTGTTTTTGGAGTCATGTCCATGTTCCAACATGTGGTACCAAAAGTGGCTCCCTTTGCTAATACAGCAGGCCATGAGGCTGCTCAATATGGTTTGGGTTGCCCTGATGGGGTTTGAGTGCATGTTCCAGGATGCAGGGTTGTTGCAGTTGATATTTAAATCAGCATTTTCATGGGCCAACTATCTAAGCGGCAGTGGCTCTGCTTAGCTCTGCTGCCATGTTCCTTGGTCAGAGGCCACGTGTGCCACAGTTAGGTAGGGCCAGCCAGAAACACAGGCCTTGGCACCCACAAATCGCCAGCATGGGAAATGGCTCTGCCAATCTTTCACACTGTCTCCCCAAGGCTGTGCTGGCCCAGACCATTGCGCCATCCATGCGGTACCCAGTAGGAAATGAGACTCAAAGGCTTTATATGTTTGGTAATGTTCAGCAACAAGATGCCCACACGATTGGAGGTGTTTCCCAATTAACCTAGATATAATTTGCTACCCAGGACTGTCCTCGGTCCAAGTGTGGTTCTTCATCCTCCTACATGTCTGTTTCTCCCTCCCTCCTCCTCTTCCTTCTTTTCCTCTCCTTACTCCTTTCACCTTAGCTCTTCCCAACTTTCAGGGAAAATTTCCTGCTACACAGGGTTGTGAAAACAACAATGGTAAAACTAAGAAATTTGTCATCCATATTGGGCCTCAAAAAGCATATAGCTATATTTCCTGTTTCAAATAGCTTATTTCTAGTGAATCTATCAAACAAAATTCCAAATGATGATGCATTCACAAAGAATATTTTTCTGAAAAATATATTAGCTATTGCTACACTGCTGAGGTCTGTCCAGAGTTGTTGTCTTTTGATCTCTTCAAGTGAGGGCCTTTTTGGCATACTTCCATAGTTGCTTCTAAAATGTATCAAAAGTACTTTTAGTAGTATAAAGATGATCAGAAATGTGAGGAACCAAAATGTTTCTTTAACCCAGTGCCACCATGAGTATATTGGGATGCATGCAAAGTCTAGGCTAGTCTGCTGATAGTATCCCACAGGCCACATTTAGTTATCTACTTGTGCCCCGGCCCGTGGGGATTCAACGAGACCTTAGGGAATGGGGTGAAAGAATGAAGAGACAAGAGACACGAGGAAAAGAAGCACCAGTCTGAATGTTTGATCTAGTGCTTAAATTTTATTGTTCATGCTGCTGTTATAAAGGCAAGCAGGCAGGAGGGTCATCTGACAGTCAGGGTCCAGGGTCATCCCTTAATTACAGAGTTCTCTAAGCCCACAAGAATTCCTAGCCCAAATTACTTATCTAAATATTTTCTTACAGCAAGAAGGCAGTTAAAATATTTCTTGGCTCGAGTTGCTTATCTGATTAATATTTTCTCCCTGGCAGAAGGGCAATAAATAAAGTATTCCTTAACTCAGGCTGTTTACATAACTGACACTTGTTCTCAGGTAGAAGGGCAATAAAGTATTCCTTAACTCAGGCTGTTTACTTAACTGACATTTGCTCTCAGGCAGAAGGAGGTCTTGGTTTCCAGCATACTTGTTCCAATTTATATTGATTATGGTGTTTGTTGCCGCCTGCTCTGCTCTGCTCTGCTCTGCTCTGCTCTGCTCTGCTCTGCTCTGCTCTGCTCTGCTCTGCTCTGCTTTGCTCTGCTTTGCTTGGCTAGAGACAAAAGACTTAACAATGCCTGAATAGTTACTATAACAAAAATATTGCGACCTGCTCCACTCTGCCTGGCTTGGCCTCTCAAGTGCTGGGATTAAAGGCGTGCACCACCACTGCTGCTCTGGTCTTCGGGTCAGGGTCTACAGAGAGAGAGAGTGGGGATAAGGGGAAGAGACGCACAGAATGGAGACAAGACAGAGGTTCTGATTAAGTCTCATTCATTGAAGGGAAATCTGGGGTATTTATACCTTTTGTCACATGCCTTTTAGGCACGTGGATATAATGTAAGCCTTACAGGTGTGGATAGCATGTGCACCGTGCGCCTTGCGCCTTGCAGGCATGTACGGCGTGGATAGCTGCTTTCTAGCCGCTTTCTGCTAAAAGTCGGCTCCCAACAGGTCCCCCTTTTTAATTATTCTTTCAAAAGGGAAGGTTGGGAAATCATAAGGAAACCGTGCCTGTTTTAGGTTGGAACAAAGGACCCCAGCCTCCCTTTTCTGTCCTTGGATACTCAACAGCCATTGGTTGAGATCCTGTCTTAGGATGGTGAGGCCTCCCTTCTTTTAGGGGCAAGGGTCTCAATATGTTCTCTTACTTGTATTTGACTACCCGGCTTATCGTGTAAGTTAGGGGTTAATCCTTGTCAGTCTTGATGACAGAGGTTTCAGAGTCCCCTGCTTCCAGCCTGTAATAATGGACCTGTAAGGGTTTCTTTTGAATAGCATCTATCTGTTGCCGTACAAAAGCCATCAGTCTGTTGAACAGCATAAACCTGAGAGACAAGAGACTTAATGCCTAAATAGTCGGTATAACAGCAACACTCTTTAAAGGGCAACACACAGAAATACAGAACTGATCATAGCTTTGATCTTAACAAAACAAGTAAGGAAATTCCCTGTCCCTGCTCAACATTCAGTTGACAATATGCATAATGTAATATCCTGGGATTCATCTCTACGCCTCAAGGCTGCATCTTGTATGCCCTTTTCCACTAATGTTAATGCCGCTCTAGCTTCATTAGTTAAGTGTCTAGGGGAGTTGAGGTCCGAATCACCTGGTAAAATATCATATGGCTGTAATTATTTATTAGACCATGAGAGATAGGGTCTAAGCCACTGTATATCTCCCAACAATCTTTGGAAATCATTCAAGGTACGCAAATTATCTGTGCGAATCTGGATTTTTTGAGGAATTACTTGTCCTAAAGATATTTTTGTTCCTAAATAATTAACCACAGAGCCCTTTTGTACCTTCTCAAGGAGCTATCACTAACTGTTTCTTTCTTTTTGGTTTTTTCGAGACAGGGTTTCTCTGTGTAGCTCTGGCTGTCCTGGACCTCACTCTGTAGACCAGGCTCAAATCCGCCTGCCTCTGCCTCCCGAGTGCTGGGATTAAAGGCGTGCGCCACCACTGCCCGGCAACTGTTTCTTTCTTAAACTTAACACAATGTCTCTATAGGCTTCATCAAGCATCTGCTCGGTAGGAGCAGCAATAAGAGTATCATCCATGTGGTGATAACATTTGATTTTCAAAAAATTCTGACTTCTTTCAAGGCCGCATCAACATACAGTTGATACATAGTGGGACTGTTGGCTATGCCTTGTGGCAATACAACCTATTCATATCGCTGATCTGGCTCTGCATGAGTCATGGAATGTCGCGCCCTGCTTGATCAGCAAGGAAGATGTGACAAACCGGATCCTTCTCAACAGCCTTTATTGTAGAAGCGCTCTTTTAGATTTCAGTTAGAGACCTCGAATGCCCAGAAAGGGCTGCTTATATACCCTCAGCCCTGGGCGGGGAAAAGCGCATGGAGGTGTACGATTGGTCAAATTGCAGTGCTTCATTAGCATACCACATTAGCATACCCTGCCCGGGAGGGGGTGATTGGTCAGAATGTGGTACTTAATTAGCATACCCCGTTCGGGAGGGGTTGGAGCCAAACTGAATTGTGCATGTGCAGTGCACTGGTAGTTACTACCAGAAGCCTAGGCAGGTGCCATCTTGGCCAGCCGCATCAGATTGGCTGGTGTGCGTGTGCGCGGGTCTTGGCCTGCCGAGTCGGGTTGGCGGCCTACATCTCTCCCTTTTTTGTTTTATTGCAAACCCTGAGTCATGGAACGGGTACATGATAGTTGCCCTATGAGTGCAGTTGTACAGTGAGGGAAAGCAGAGGCCTGATCCCCTGTGCAAAATGAGATATTGTAATGGGTCTCTTCTCTTGTCGTCGTGCAATGAGTAATACTTCCCATACCCATCTCGATGCCTTTTGACGGGGGGGAAAAGGAGCCTCTGCCCTGGGGCACCATCAGGAGAGGAGGTTTTTGGCATCAAACCTTTGTGCAATCAGGCATACTTTCGGGAAATCTATCCACACTTGTGGAACATTCCTTGTCAAGTACCCACTCAGAAACACCTCAAACTGCCAGTAGAGCACTCCTTAAGGGCTTGTATTCATTGAAACTCGCTCATATCTCCTTTAGGGTTGCAAGCCAAACATGGGGAGGTTCACCATTCTCGATGGGGGCCAAGGCTTGGTAGACTATGGTTTTGTGCCTGGCATGGTCTCTCCTTAGTTTGCATAGAAGCCACATGCAAAAGACGCAACCGGCCAACAGCACGGCTCCCCAAATAAAGGTTCCCGCCCACTCTTTAAAAAAGGAAAAGGCATTGGCTATCCAGTAGGTGAGGTCACTGAGGGAGAGAGGCTGCAGTCTGGTTCCGTTCAGCTGGGCAACCTGGACAAACAATCTGGTCACCATCTCTTCTGCTTGCAACGACCAGTTGCATCGCAGGTATTACGATAGCACCCTGGATTGATTGACTGAGGAAAGTTAGCTTGTAGGGGGGTGACACAGAGGCCTCTCATGGAGTACACACAGGAGGCCTGAATAGTTCCTCTACTTGGTTTTGGACTATATCAATGCGGCTGCAGATACTACAATAGCGGCTACTATTGCTGCTGTGATACAGAAATCACGCTTATGGCGCAACAGGGTAAGTATAGGAAATTGTTCAGGATCAGCTTCAACAAGGATGGGTACAAAGGTTGGTAACCGCACCATCAGCGCTGTGGTACTTGTCCCATCCCAGCACTCAGACATCAAGCAGGCAACCCCAGAGGAGTTGCAACTTAGCACCTCCCCTGAGGTGTTAATCAGAATAAAGAAAAAGGGGGGCTCCACACAAAAAAATTTTTCTGTGTAAGAAAAATTCTGTAATTGCCCATTAATCTTGATATCTGTCAAACTCACATGGGGTGCCTGGTGGCATTAACGTTAATTAATGACAAATTGCCCCCTCTCAACCTAGAAAATGGGGTGAGAGAAGTAAAGGCTGACTTGTTATTAGAGAGCAGCCATTGATACCAGGGCCAGATGTTGCCTGGCCTGGATGCAATCCTGGAGTTATTAGTATACTTGGCTTTAAACAAAGGGGGGCTAAATTCAAACCCAGAAGATATCTGGGTGTCCCGATGATCGGGACTCTGGCAAGGAGAGAAATCAGGGGGAAACTCTTGGTATGGTGGACAAATAGGATTTTGCGTTTAGTGGACTTGGCTTGGGTGGAATTACCATCAGAGGGTATACCTAAATATTGAGACATAAGCAAGGTGGTGATATTAAGGGAGGTACTAGAATTAGTGCCCGTCTCTCCTGAACCCTGGCTAGAGCCAGAGCTCAGCTTTGATAGAGCTGCGTGTAATACCCCCTATATCTATGGGATCTAGCCAATTCACCAAATACCGGGGTGCTAGGAAAATGCATGGAGCAACACTCCTATTAAAGGTGAAACATAAGGTGCCTGCCAAGGTGTAATTAGTGGCTGTATACCTTGCAGGGGCCTCCTTAGTGGGAATAGTGCAGGGCATATCTTGCTCACAAGAGGTGGAGAAAAAGGTGGGCAGAACCGGGGGATTGCTATGGAAGGGCATGGGAACTGGCCAGGTTCTGGCTATCCCCCATAGTTGAATGGCTAATCCCTGGGTTACCATCAGCAGTAGACTCATCATCAGACTCATCATCTGGATCCCCACATATGTCTCCCGCATTGTTCTGGTCCTGGGGTGGTTCAATACGTCTGGTGAGGTGTTCAGGGACCCAAATCGGATCTTCCTGGTCCTGTGGAAATACACAGACAGCTCCCCTGGATCTGGAAATGACCGGATCTGGACCATGCCATGAGCCTGTTAAGACATCCTTCCATTTTACTTCTTGCTTAATGGTTAGGGTGGACAGTGAATGCCGGTCGGCCGCTGAGCATCCGTCCGAATCCAGTGTCAAAAAATTTAGAGTGAAGAGGGCTAAAGAAAGTTGATCTTTTGGGGAATGCCCATGAGCTACTCCCCCTTTTTGTTTTATTAACAGTTCCTTTAGTGTGCGATGGGCACGTTCCACAATACCCTGATCTTGAGGGTTGTTGGGTAAACCAGTGATATGTTTCACCTTCATGTGTTCATAGAATATGGCGAAGGGCCTAAATCCATAGGCCGGTCCATTGTCTTTTAATGACATCGGGTTTTCCCCATGCCGCCCAAGCCGCAAGGCAATGAGTTATCACATTGCGGACCTTTTCCCCGCTTAGGGGAGAGGCATAGACGATGCCTGAACATGTGTCTATAGAAAGATGGTCATAACTTAAGAGTCCCAAAGCAGGATATGTGGGTAACATCCATTGGCCAGAGTTTGAGAGGCAACAAGCCTGTAGGATTAATGCCGGTATGAGGCGGATGAAAAAATTGTGCACAGTCTGGACAGTTAATTATAATATCTCTGGCTGCTGCTCGTGGCAAGCGAAACATATGGCGGAGTGTGGTGGATGGTACGTGAAACTGCTTATGAAAAGCAGAGGCTTTGGTAATTGCATCCGTGTGGAAGACAAATTCCATGTGGGTGGCTGCATCCACCAGAGCATTGCGCTCTGTCATGGGACCTGGCAGCATAGTATGGGCTCTCATATGTTGGATGAAAAACTTATTTTCCCTTAGCCAAATAAGCTTCTGGATTTGTTGGGGAAGGTGGCAGACATGACTATTAGACTTAATAGGTCCGGCAAGTTCCTACAGCAACAGCATTAGAAGCTACAGCATTAACTGTGTACCTGGAGTCTGATACCAAATTAAATGGGCCAGGGAAGGTTTGAAAGACCACCAACACAATCTGGCACTCCACGAGTTGTGGAGTTCCAGGGGTAAACTGAATTTGTACTGGGGGTTCAGAGCCAACAACGTAACTGCCAAGTCCTGTTTTGGAGCTATCTGTGTATATGGCCACTGCCTCAGGTATAGGTAATGAGGCTGTAACCTTTGGAATGGGGTGATTGGTAAAAAATTGCAGGACAGGGTTCTTGGGGGAAATGATTATCAAAATCCCCATCAAACCTACATCTAAGAATAGTCCAATCATCTATCACGGCACACAAAGTTTGTATCTGCTGACTAGTGTAAGGGGTAATAATCCTCATTGGAGGTACACTGAAGTGTGCCAAGCATGATTTAAGGCCCATTAAAGCTAACTGTGTGATGACACTGGGATAATGTTCCACGGTTTTATTAGGAGGAACATGAGGATGTATCTATAATAGGGGGCCCTACTGCCATAGTACCGCAGTAGGTTGTCTCAGTGTCTGTAGAACACACAAAAACGCACATCACGGATGCAAGTAACTTGTGCCTTAGGGCAGTTTCTACCCTTTTCAGGGCTAACCTAGCATCTGGTGTGAGGCTCCTGGGGGAGGTCAGGTGGGGATCCCCCTTCAAGATGTCAAACAAGGGAACCAACTCATGATTAGGGATCTTCAAATAGGGTCTAATCCAATTGATATCTCCTAATAATTGTTGAAAATCATTTAAAGTATGTAAATGATCTTTTCTGATGTTTATTTTTTGAGGTCTAATGTCCCTGGGAGATACTACTGCTCCCAGGAATCATCCTACTGTTTCTGCTGTCTGTACCTTCTCTGGAGCCACATATAATTGTGCTTTCTCTAGTTGTTTAATTAATGCTGCATAAGCAGAATCCAACTGGTCTCTGGTGGGAGCGGCCAGTAAAACATCATCCATGTAATGACAAACTCTAATCTCTGGGAAGGCCTGCCTAACTGGCAGCAAAGCTTGTTCTACATACAGCTGACACATAGTAGGACTATTGGCCATTCCTTGTGGTAGTACCCACCATTGGTAGCGGGCGTCAGGTTCCTCATTGTTTATTGCAGGGACAGTAAAAGCAAACCGCTTGCAATCGGTGGGGGGCCAATGATATAGAGAAGAAACAATCCTTAATGTCAATTATAAAGATAGGCCATTCCTTTGGCAGACTAGAAAGTAAAGGAAGGCCTCGTTTAATGGGGCCCATAGGTTGCATCTGGGTGTTGATGGCCCGCAAATCATGTAGCGCTCTCCATTTACACAATTTCTTTTTTATTGTAAAGATCGGGGTGTTCCAGGGGGATTGGGATGGTTCTACATGCCCTGACTCTAGTTGTTCCTTCACTAAGGGTCTTGCCACCTGTAACTTTTCTATAGGCAATGGCCATTGAGGGACCCACACTGTGTCCCCCATTTTCCAAGTGATAGGTATACCTCCCTCAGTGGCCCCTAAGAAAAACCCAGCCCAGTCCTATCATGTTTGGGAAGTGTAGTTATCACATCTGGGCTGCCTTGCAGATTCTTTCCCAGTCCCTTGCCTGGCCTATAGCCCATGCCCTGCATCATATTTTGTGATTGAGCAGAGTAATCATTTGTAAGTTTCATGCCTAATTGTACTAGTACGTCTCTCCCCCACAAGGTGACCAGGAGGTCCAGAACATATGGAGTAAACCTTCCTTTCCTGTTTTCCCTTCCTGGTCTTTCCACACCAGCTCCTTAGATAGAGCTCATCATGGGGGAGGTTTCATAACCTAATCCCCGGACGTTTTGGGCAGACCTCTGGGTCGGCCATTTGGCAGGCCAGTCACGGGCAGATATGATGCTACGATCTGCTCCAGTGTCCAATAGTCCCAAAAAGGATCGACCTTCTACCCATAGTGTTCTCGTGGGACGATCTTGTAATTCCAAAGAAAGATAGGTAAAGTGAGACCTGGTAGACCCGAGCCCGCTATTACCTCTAGTCTTGTTATGGGATGGGAAATAGCCATGCAGACTGGGCAGTAGTAACAATTGAGCTATCCTATTTCCTGGGGAAATAGCCGTAATTCCTCTTGGAGAGGAGGCCAGTATTTTGACCTTTCCAGTATAGTCTGCATCTACGACTCCTGGAACGATCTGTAATCCCCTCAGAGCTGAGAATGATTGTCCTAAGAGTAGGCCTACAGTGTCTTTGGGCAATGGTCCTGAAAAATCAGACTCTATAGGCCGCACTCCCATTTGCGGTGTCAGCACAATTCTAGTGGTGGCACTGAGGTCCAATCCTGTGGAGCCCGGAGTGGCTCTCCTTGTTTTTGAGAGGCTTGTAGAGATGGACTCTGAATGGCCCCATACATTTGCGGGCTCTGGGGTCGTTTTGGACGAACACCACCATAGTTGTTACGTAGGGGACGTCTGTTAATATCTCTGGTGGAGCAACATTCTTTTGCCCAATGATTCCCCTTTTTACATCTGGGACAAGGCCCTGGGCCCTGTCCGTGTTGTCCCATACTGTTATTCCTCTCGGGGCATTCCTACATTCCTTCATACACTGCTCATAGATAAGCTGTTCTATCAATGGCATGGCTGTATCTGGGTTGCCAAAAATCCTCTCTGCTGCCTCTATCATTCTTTCCACGAAGTCAGAAAATGGCTATGTGGGCCCCTGAATGACCTTTGTTAGGTTTCCTGATACCTCTCCTTTGTTGGGCAGGAACTTCCATGCCTTTATGGCCATGGCATCAATTTGGCCATAAACTGGTATGGGATAAAGTGTCTGATTTGCAGCCCATTGACCCTGACCCATTAACATATCAAGGGACCATGCATCCTGGCCATCGATTTGGTTGGCCCAAGCCTGGCTCTGAGCGTGCTCAATATACAGGGCTTTCCAGTTCAAATATTGACCCATAGTTAAGCAGGCTTTAACTACTCATCCAATCGGATGGGGTCATGGCACGCAAGGTTAATCTTTCTAACAATGCCTGAGTAAAAGATGCATTAATCTCATACGCCTGGACGGACTCAGCCAAGGCCTTTAGTTGCTTAAACTCTAAAGGCTCATAAAATCTCTGCTGGTTGTCATCCTCAAAAACAGGAAAGGCCCCCGTGGCCTCCTTCCATGTCTGAGGGCAAAAGGAAGATCCCTTTCTCAATGGTGGGCGTTGCGGAATTTCCACATAAGGCAGCGTTCCTGCAGGTGGCGCACTAGGTGCCGCCCAGGGCGGTGGCTTAAGCCCACTCCCATCTTTTCTCCCCTCTTCCTGTTTCTTTCTTGAAAGAGTCATTGATTTCATGTTGGTTAGGAACTCTTTCAGCTTCTCCATTTTGTCTAACTTATCCTCTTCCTGTTTATCCTTGCCCTTACTGATGTTTCCCCGATTAGGATCACATCCTTTTTGTATATACTTAGTGGCTCCCCTTTTGAGCTCTGCTTCTTCCTTAGAGGCTAACCCTGACTTATCTGAAGTCTCTAATTCTTTCAAAGAGGGGTAAATCCCTGTGGATCCCTCTTCTCTTTTCTCCTTTTTATACTTTTCAGGCCATTTAGGCCTGTCTTTGGCTCTGCTAGCTTTTCCCTTTTCTTTATCTTTGTACCCCTTATCCTCTTTTCTCTTCCTAAAGTCCCTTTCCTCTTCTGACATGCTCTCCTGATTTTCTTGAAGCAATCTCTGTCCTGCTTTCACACCCTCAACACATCTTTTATTCTCCAAGCAGGAGCGTATTATGTGCCAAAGGGGCCTCACCCTGGGTTTCACCGACCCTTCCTCAGCCTCCCTATCAAGCTCTCGACCCAATTTCTCCCATGAGCCAATGGTTAGAGACCCCGTGAGCGTGAGCCATGGGGCTACTTGCTCTATTTCACGTAGAAAGCCCTCTAGGACTTTTCTTTTTATATCAAGGTGTCGTTGCTCAAGGAGCTCGTACAGCGTGCTCAAGAATTGGCTGGAGTGAGTATTTCCCATGTTCCTCACTTAGCTACGTGAGATTTACATACTGGTGGAAAGGCGGAGTTGTCTAGCCTCGTCTGTCTTAATCAAACATTGGGCCTATATTGTCCCGTTCCCTCAGAAACTTTCCCTCGGGCAAATTGCCGCTAGACTGTGGACTTCTGAACTGCCTCTTTACCAAGGTCTTCTGAACTGCCTCTTTTCTGAGGTCTTCTGAACTGCCTCTTCCGAGGTCTTCTGAAGTGCCTCTTTACCGAGGTCTTTTGACTCCACGGACTTTCGAATCCTCCCTTTCTGAGGACCTTTTCTTATTATCCCATTTGACCTGGGAACTTACGGGTACCGCCACTTCTCAGGGTGAAGAGTTCTGGATCCGCGAGAATTTCTCCTCGGGTCCCCCGTGCTCAGTTTCTTCTTTCTTCTGTCCTGGGTTTCTTCTTTTTTCTTTTTTCTTTCTTCTTCTTTCTTCTTCCCACGTTTTGGCGCCACTTTGTCGCGCCCCGTTCGATCAGCAAGGAAGACGCGACAAACCGGATCCTTCTCAACAACCTTTATTGTAGAAGCGCTCTTTTAGATTTCAGTTAGAGACCTCGAATGCCCAGAAAGGGCTGCTTATATACCCTCTGCCCTGGGCGGGGAAAAGCGCATGGAGGTGTACGATTGGTCAAATTGCAGTGCTTCATTAGCGTACCACATTAGCATACCCTGCCCGGGAGGGGGTGATTGGTCAGAATGTGATGCTTAATTAGCATACCCTGTTCAGGAGGGGTTGGAGCCAAACTGAATTGCGCATGCGCAGTGCACTGGTAGTTACCAGAAGCCTAGGCAGGGTGCCATCTTGGCCAGCCGCGTTAGATTGGCTGGCGCACGCATCTTGGCCTGCCGAGTCGGGTCGGTGGCCTACAGTGGAAGGGACTGTAAAAGGAAACCTAGTCGTATCCTTTTGATACAATGGGATTGAAAAGAGACAATCTTAATATCTAAAACTATGGTAGGCCAATTTTTGGGCAATGCGGAGGGTAAAGGCAGACCTCGTTGTACTGGTCCCATTAAAATCATTTGTTTATTAATTTCTCTTAAATCATGTAGAAGCCTCCATTTCCCAGATTTTTTCTTTATCACAAAAATAGGTGTATTCCAAGGTGATCTAGATGGCTGCTGATGACCTAACAATAATTGTTCTTTTACCAGCTCTTGTACAGCTTGTAATTTTTCTGAGGGGAGTGGCCACTGAGGAACCCACACGGGCTCCTCAGATTTCCACGACATGGGAAGAACATCCTCAGTGGCAACTATGAAAAGCCCACTCCAGTTCTACCTTGCTTCTGTTTTACGGTCATGGGAGACGTCCATCCCTGCAATCTTTTTCCCAGTCCTTTTCCTGGAATGTAAACCCATGCCAGATATTATGTGATGGGATTGTGGGTAATATTCCTTCTCATTAGTTTACACATAGCCCATTTCTTTCAGGAGATTCCTTCCCCATAAAGAAACAGGAAGCCCTGTAACATAAGGCTGGAAAACTCCAGAATGTCCTTCATCATCTCTCCAGTGTAACAATTGAGAGCTCATCTTGGGCTCCTTGGCATATTCTAATCCCCTTAACATCTGATTTGAGTTTTGTTTAGGCCACCCCTTGGGCCAATCCTTAATACTGATTATGCTTCGATCCGTGCCAGTATCCAAAAGGCCAGAAATTGATTTTCCTTCTATAGATAAATTTATTAAGGGCCGAGAATCAAGATTCAGGGAACAAAATATGGAATTGGTTCCAGTAGAGCCAAAACCTTTGGGTCCTTGCTCAACATTCTTTGCAGGAAATCAATCATGGCAACTGGGTAATAGTAACATCTGTGCTATTCTATCTCCAGGAGAAATGGCGAACACTCCTCTAGGGAAGGACACCATAATCTTTACTATTCCTGTATAGTCTGGATCAATCACCCCAGGATGAATTAAGTCCTGCAAAGTGATGGAGCTCCTTCCTATAATCAAACCCACTGTGCCGGATGGTAATGGTCTCTGAAAATCTGTGTCAACCAATTGAGGGCCCATTTGAGGTGTTAATACGAGTCTAAAGTAGAACCTAGGTCGAGTCCTGTACTTCCCGCTGTGGCTCGCCGTGGTGATCCCACTGCATTGGAGGCCTCAGGCTTGGCCAACTTTCCACTACTGCCCCATATATTTGAGGACCCTGAGGTCAGGGCCCTGTGGCAAGTTTTTTGGCCTGACCCGTTTATATCCAGCATTGATAGGCTGTCCATTGATATCCTTTACAGATCTGCATTCACTTGCCCAGTGGTTCCCCTTTTTACATCTAGGGCAAAGACCAGGCACCCTTGCTCTGGGGCTATCCGGGACTTGAAATTGGGGACACTGTCGTTTTAAATGTCCTGATTGGCCACATTTAAAACATTTTCCACTTATAGGGTTGTTTTGACTTTGGGTCATCTGCATAACAGTGGCTGCCAACCTGGCATTAGAAAGAGGCCCCCCTAGCTCTCTACAAATTTTCATCCACACCTCTAGCCCTTTGCTTTTATAAGGATTAATAGCCTGCCTACATTCTTTAGTACATGTTGAAAAATCAGTTGTTTTAATAGTGGCATGGCTGCATCAGGATGCCCCAAAATTCTTCCCCCTTCCAGCACCATTCTAACCACGAAGTAGTCAAATGGCTCTGCTGATCCCTGAACAATCTTGGTTAGGTTTCCTGACACCTCACCTCACCTCTATTGGGAAGAGATTTCCATGCTCTAGTCCCTATATAATTGATTTGCTCATATACCTGCAAAGGGGAATTTGTTGATTCGCAAATCTGCCTTGGCCCAACAACATGTCCTGGTGCCAGGCCTGCTGGCCATTAGTGGCATTTACAGCAGCCTGCTCAGCTGAGAGCTCTATAAAGTCGGCCTTCCAATCTAAGTATTGGCCAGGGGATAAGCTCTAGCCAAATTCTGCCAGTCACTGGGTGTCATGCAACATCTATGGAGGGACTCCAGTTGAGAAACCACAAAAGCGGCACTAATGTCGTATGCTTTGACCTCCTCAGCCAGTCTTTGGATAACTTTCCAATCAAGAGGCTCATGGCCATGGGCTTCTTGAAATACTGGGAAACACTGAGCCTGTCGTTCCCTCCAGGCTTTAGGGCAAAAACTCCATCCTGATTCTCCAGTAGGAGCGTATGGAGACGCTTGAGACGGCCCCGGCGCAGAGGGTTCTATATCTTCCTCTAGGTCTTGTGCCAGCCTCTCTAACTTGGCTTCAGAAACCTCTTTCTGAACTTCCTTTGTTCTCAGACTTTTCAGATCACTCCTCTTTTAGTTGCTCTAGTGCATTGCTACCTGTCTCTAACTCTACAGTGCATTTCTCTTCTCTATTCTCAATGCAAGATTTCACCAGTTTCCACATAGGCTTTACTCCGCTGGCTAGTTCTCCCTTTTCTTCTGCCAACTTAAGATCTTTTCCTAACTTCTCCCAACTGGGTAGTGTGAGGTGCCCTGAAAGTGAAAACCAGGGTGCAACCTCATCTATAGCCTGTAAAAATTTTTCCACGGTGGTCCTTTTAAGACCAACCCCTTCTTGCTTTTAGCAAGCCACAAAGAGCATGCTGTAGTGACTGTGAGAATGATGAATTTCCCATTCTGCTTCGTGCAATGTTTGCATTAGAAGCACAAGGGCCTTTTATTTTTAATGCAATTAAAAAAGAAATCCCTTAAATACTGTGTTCTTATTTAAGGGCTAGGCTAGTACCAAAGTCTACTGAAAATTAAGAGGGGTGCATCAATTCACTACCCTTTCATAAGCCAATTTAAAAACACCCAAACTTTTGCTAACCTCGTTCCTTTGATAGATACTAATAGAGGGGAAAAAACCGAAGATGGTTTCATACTCCTGGAAAAACTTCTGTGGTTGTTATCGAGTGCCTTTTACTCCCGTGACTAGTACCCTTTGTTCCTCGGGTCTTTTAAGGTCCTTTCCCAAAGCCGAAACCTTATACACAGCCTGTAAGAACTTTTCCTTTCGCTTTTAACTTGTCCCCAAACCGGGAACTTATACTTTCACTTTCAGCTCATCCCAAAACTGGGAACTTATATTGTCTCCTATCCGAGAACTTAACTTGTCCCACTTGCCTGGGAACTTTATAGTCTGTGAACGGAGAACTTTCTTTTGTCCCACTTACCTGGGAACTTACCAGCTAGCTGCCCTGACTGCGTTGAGTTCTGAACTCCCCGTATGGGCCACCACTTGTCGCTTCTCTATCCAACAAGCAGACAGGAATGACGCAACTCGGAATTCTTCTCAATGCAGTATATTCAGGATCCTTAACCATTCTCTCTTTCTCAAGACCCCTCTCTCCTCTGTCTCTCTGGAAGCCCTTCTCTCCTCTTTATCTCTGGATGGCCTTCTGTCCTCTCCTGTTTCTGGATGCCCTTCTGTCCCAGCCCCTTATCGGCCCTTTTTATACCCCTGCCTGTCTCAATCAGCACCTGCCACGTGGGCATGCCTCATTGGTGCACCTCAAACAGCCCGATCCTGTGTGGCAGCGAGTCTGCGCAGTAGTTCTGCGGTTGTGGCTCAGGGAAAAGCGCGCGGTGCGCAAACCGCCATGAAGCAGCACTCGAGCTCACCCGCTCCTCACAATAAGCAGCTGTTCCTTATGAGGAACCATCAGTGAAAACTAGCAATGCTTCCTTGATAGGTGCATGTGCAGTACGAGTTGGAAAAACAAATGCATGGCGATTGCAAAACTGAGCTAATTTATCTGGTGGATAATGATTATCTAGCTGACCACCAAATGAGGCACATGCAGTAGGCCAGACTTCAGAATTCTGCATAAGCCAATCAACCTGATGCCTTGTATAGGGTTGTACTATGATATCGGGATCTTTTCCAAAATATTTGTGACTGTTATCTCTGTCTCACATAATCATATCTGCTACAGCTGTATAGTATGGATTAAGAATCTTCTTGGATGAGGGATGAGGGAAGATGAACCCATAATATGGGTGCAGTTTGCCAAAAAACTGCAGTAGGAGTTAGTTTAGTGTTAAAAATAAGAAAATATGAAGGCTTAGAATAATTAATATGAGTTACAAATTGGGATCAAATAGCAGTCTCTACCTTCTGTAAGGCTTTTCTACCCTCCTCTGTTAGAACCCGGTCAGACTTAGGGTCAGGATCTCCCTTGAGAATATCAAACAGAGGCTTTAATTCTCTGGTCGTAGTTTCAAATATGGTCGTAGCCAATTAATGTCTCCCACTAGTTTTTGAAAATCATTAAGTGTCTTAAGGGAATCAGTCCTCAGTGTGGCCTTACTATTAACAATACATGGACCATTAATCTGAAATCCTAAATAAGTATATGGATCTTGTAAATGTACCTTTTCTGGTGCTATTTGTAACCCTCCAGTCTCTAAAGCTGTTCTAAGATCATCAAAGCACTGGAGTACCTGTTTTCCATCTTTTCCGGCTATCAAAATATCATCCATGAAATGAATCATGTAGATTTGCTTCCACATAGTTCTAACACTCTCTATGACAGAAGCCACAAACTTTTGGCACAAGGTAGGATTGTTAGCCATACCCCGAGGCAAGACCTTCCATTGATATCATTTCATAGGTTCTCTAAAGTTTATAGAGGGAACACTGAAAGCAAAGTGCTTTCTATCATTAGGATGCAAGGGGATAGTAAAAAACCCAGTCTTTTAAATCTATTAACTGTTGCGCCCCACTCGACCAGCAAGGAAGACGCATACAGCTGGATCCTTTTCAACAGCCTTTATTGTAGAAGCACTTCATCATTTTGCAGGGAACCCTGAGCCCCAGAGCAAGCTGCTTATATACCCTCAGCCCTAGTTGGGGAATGCACGTGGGGGTGTGCGATTGGTCAAAATTGCAGTGCTTCATTTGCATAGCCCCCTTGGGAGGGGCGATTGGTTAGAATTGTAGTGCCTCATTAGCATATCCCGCTTGGGAGGGGTTGGCGCCAAAGCTGAGTTGGCCCAAGGGTGATCGCATGCGCAGTGCACTTGTTTACCAGTAGATCATACCAAAAGCCGGCACCATCTTGACTAAACCGAATGGGGCCGGTGGCCTACATCGCCATCTTGACCAGCTGAGTTGGGTCGGCGGCCTACATCTCCCCCTTTTTTGTTTTAATGCAAACCCTGAGTCATAGAACAGGAACATGATAGTTGCCTATGAGTGTAGTTGTACAGTGAGGGAAAGCAGAGGCCTATTCCCCTGTGCAGAATGAGATATTGTAATGGGTTTCTTCTCTTGTCCTTGTGCAATGAGTAATACTTCCCATATCCATCTCTATGCCTTTTGACGGGGAAAGGAGTGTTTTGGCATCAGACCTTTATGCAATCAGCTTTACTTCCGGGAAATCTATCCACACTTGTGGAACATCCCCTGTTGAGTGTTGGGTGCCCCACTCGACATCTCAAACTGCCAGTAGTGCACTCGTCAAGGGCTCATATGTGGACGCCCAACTCTCCAGCAAGGAACACGCCACAACAGGATTCTTCTGCACACATTTATTGAGAAGGTCTGTGAGCGGATGCGAAAGACCCCGAGCCCGAAAAATGGCGCTGCTTATATATGCTTAGGAGTGGCGTGGCTGCACAGGATTAGTTCCGCTTACAGTTTTTCATTTATATGCCTTGGGGTGGTCAGTGACTTGGCGCTTTACCCATCCTGCACATGCGCACATTGCTTATTCACACCGCTTCGGGTTGTGGTCAGTGCCATCTTGTAGCTGATCTGTGGCTTCCCACATCTCCCCCTTTTTTATTTCTTACAAGCCTATCCCTACGATCTAGTCATGATCTTCCTCAGACCATAATGATCAAGGAGGGAAAAATCAGGTGGGCAAAGATCACCCTATCGCATGCAATGGGCAACATCCCAGCAATGTGCAAGGGCTGACTTAGCCTGTCGAACCTCACTTGTCCCAGTGCAATGGGTAAAACCCCTGGGGTGCAAAAGCTGAGGACTTAAGCGCCCGTTATTTATGTAGCATAGCCAGCCACACTTCGGGGGAGGTACCTTGTTCAATGGCCATGAGTGCTTGGACAACAATCACCTTATGTTTCTGTTGAGATCTGAATTTGCAGACCCACCATAGCAGAAATACCAATCCACAGCATATAATTGTGCCAAAAAGAAATATTCCCACCCAGTCCTTAAAGTAATAAAATGCAGAGGTAAGCCAAGAAGTAAAATCGCCAAGGTTAACAGGGTCCACTCATGTTCCATTAAGGCTCAAGATCTGGATCTGCAATTGCTGCTGCATCTGGTCCAGCTCCCTAGTCCAATTCCCTTGTAAATAAGCAGAAAGATTATGGCTTTGAATAAATGTATCATTCATAAATTTTAGAGGTGTAATACATGGTTGCGGGGTTGCTGACAAGCAGCTCATTTGAACCACATCTGTGAGTTGTTCTGAAAGACCTTGGACTCAGGTCTTTCACTCTGAGAGACCCCCGTCACCAAAGACACCGAGACCAGGTATTCGGATGCAACAGCAAGAGGCTTTATTTCGTCAAACGGGTACCCGGGCGACAGAGTCTCCGTGGAGGACTGCCGCGAGGTGGTCTAGGGGTTGGGGTTTTTATAGAGGTTCTGAGCGGGAAGTGAGGCTTACAGAAGCGAGAAGCATAGTTACAGGGCTCTAATTGGACAATTCAAATAAGGCCAGGTTCAACCTAGGGTCAACACCCTGTTCCAGGAACTAGGAGCTCGGGCCAGTCTCAATTGTTCTTTGGAGCACCTGGTGTTTTTCTGGGTACTTTCCGTTCCCCGCCTGGGGCCAGGTACACTGTTTGGCACTATCTTTGGTCTGCTCAGGGGCCCAGTATTTTTCCAGCCTTGCAAAATGGCATTATTGCTGAGCAAAAACAACTCTGCTGAGCAAAACAACTCAGCTGAGCTGGGGTCTTTCATTCCCCCATTTTCTTTATACATGGAATGGAATCTTCCATTCGCTATTATCTTAGTTTAACTCGGTCTCCTGTCTAAGTTGGTGATACTGTTGAGTTAGAACCATAGCCTGGATCACAGATAATCTATCTTTCATAAATTGGACCAGTCTATTGAGGATGCATGGTCCAAATAGAAGAATTAAGAGAATGATGATGATGGGTCCCAGTAAGGTGGATATTAAGGTGGTGAACCAAGGGGACCCATTGAACCATTTCTCATACCAGGTCTGTCCTGACTCAAAGAGATGTTGTCTTTGTTTTAACCGTTCTCAAAGTTTTCCCATGTTATCTCTCACTAACCCCGTGTGGTCTGCATAGAAACAGCACTCCTCTTTGAGGGCTGCACAGAGCCCTCCTTCCTGGAGGAAAAGGATATCGAGTCCTCTCCTGTTCTGGAGGACAACTTAAGAGAGTGAGGTCAAGGATTTCTCAAGAGCCGAAACTGATTCTTCTAGTGTCATGAGATCGGTATGCGTGGCCTGTTGAAGCTGCCTAAATTGGTGTGTCTCAGCCAGGGCGGTAGCTCCAGTACCCACTCCTGCAGCTATGCCCCCTACAGTGAGGCCGCCCAGAATCAAGGCTAAGGTTAACGAGACCGGTTCCCTCGGGTACCGGGACAAGCCTTCATAGTAGGAATAAACATAGTCTGGACTGTGATAGATAATCCTTGGCCACGGTTCAACGAGGACACAAAAATCTCTGATTTGATTGAGGACCTGAGCCGATATGCAAGGGGTCAGTCCCGTGTTGCAGGCCCACTGGGTCCCGCTAGGGCCTGTAAGCCAATAGTTCCCAGGGTGTACCCGGAGGGTCTTATTACAAAGGGCCTGTTGGGTAAGAGGAACTGTCCCTAAACAAAGTCCCTTGCCTGATACTTCGGACAGGGTCAGCTTGTGTTGGTTGCCCTGTGAGCAAAGTTGAGGAACTGAGGTGTGGTTGGAAAGGTTTCCAATCACAGCAACCCCCTCATAGTAAGGGGGTGCTGAGCTCAAGCATAACCAACATTCCTGAGTCTTATCTGGGTCTGTTAAGTTCAAGGTTTGGTAGGCTCCATTTAAAATCTGCAGTAGGTCCCCTGTGCCCGGACGGGGTGTGGGGGAGATGGAGGGAAGGGATGGGGGTGAGCCCGTCTCAGTGGTTGTGACCTGCGATTTAAGAATGGTGGGCTTCGGCCTCAGGTGGGGGATTCGGTTTCCGCCTATCACTCAGCACCTGGTTGGGGCCCACTGCCTGTGGCTGGGTCAGTTCTTTTACCACCAGGTGGATAGAGAAGAGGAGTCCCTTGTCATAGCCATGTACATAAAACCGTAGTCCCCACACGAACCCTGCATTGGTCGTCCATCCCCCACTATTTTTACCTTGGCTCGTGAAAGAAATCGAAGGGGGTGGCACCAGGCTTGACAGTCTTCCCCTGTTCCTCGGCCCAGGGTGTAATTGGCACTTACTGTGACATAGTCCCAGCTAGAGGAGGGCTTCCAATGGGCCTGGCCAGTCGTCTCACGCCCCAGGACTTGCAATAGAAGTCCGAACCTCCCCCACAGTAGTGGTACGCCCGGGGTCGGTGTAATCCGGGACAGACATAAAAGGTTACTTCTTTGAGCTGGCTCCTCCGATGGGGGTTGCAGCAGCCCCCCCAGGAGACCCCGGCTCGCCCTCCTTTGGGCACCGGTCGTCCCTCAGCGGGCATGCCTGCGGGGCCGCAGAAGCAGCGCCAGGGGTAGCCCCTTCAAGGTCCCACCCTGTCGCTCCTGTTGCCAGCTTACACAAATCTGGGTACAGTTCCGGGTACCAAGTCCAGAGAGCATGCGTTCCAGAGACAGACCAGACGATGTCCCCCTGACCGTTTAGGACCTCCCAGGTTAATGACTTGGGAGCGTGGGGACTGGAAGAAGTCGTCCTATTGGCAAAAAAAAGAAAACTAGGATCGTGAAAGTCTTATCTTTAAAGGGTTTGGGGTACGGTGGGCTTTCCATCTCGTGGCCTGGTTCGATTCTGGAGCGGAGATAGCCAATTTGACGTGGGCGGCGTGAATCCAGTGAGCAATGCCGTCTACCTTTAGTGCCATTGGGGTGGTTAGTAGCACGACAAAGGGTCCCTTCCACCGCGGTTCCAGGTTCTTTGATTGATGCCGTCGAACCCAAACCGAATCTCCCACTTGGAACCGGTGTGGTATCGCTAGCTGGTCCGCCTGCTCTTGGTAGGCACCTGCAAGGAATTGCCAAATCTCATGCTGGATGATGTGTAGTGCCTGCAAGTGATCTGGAAAGGGGAGACTATCAGCAAGGGATGGGAGGTAAGGATCCAAGAGGCTGGCCGCCGGGGGAGGCGCCCCATAAAGAATCTCAAAGGGGGTAAGTCCATGTGGCCCAGGCGTGTTTCAGGCTCGATACAAAGCCAGGGTTAGCAGGGTCACCCAGTCTCTAGTGCCAGCTGCCAGCATTAATTTGGTTAAAGTCTCCTTTATAGTTCTATTTACTCTTTCTACTTGACCTGAACTCCTGGGGTTATATGCGCAATGCAGTTTCCAATTTATCCCCAGTGCTTTGGCCACTGACTGACTTACCTGGGAGATGAAGGCGGGTCCGTTGTCTGAGCCCAGAATATGTGGTATCCCGTAGCGGGGGATGACTTCCTCTAACAGTTTCTTTGCAACCACCCTGGCAGTCTCATGTTTTATTGGGTAAGCCTCTACCCAGCCTGAAAAGGTATCTACAAAAACCAACAGATACCTGTATCCATAGAGCCCAGGTTTTACCTCTTTGAAGTTGATTTCCCATTGAGTTCCGGGTCGGTTGCCCCGGGCGCAGGCTCCACGGGGCACCCTGTTGTGTCCTGCATTAACCTGGGCACAAATGTCACAATTGGCTGTGACTTGCTGGAGAATCTTGTCTTTGCCCAGGAACAGTTGCTTCTCCTCTTCTTTATCTACCAGCATTTTCATTTTCTTCTGACCCAAATGGGTCATCCTGTGTAGGCATTGAATTAGAGCCTTGGTTTGCTGTGTGGGCCAGATTGGCTTTTCCTGGTGGACCCATAGTCTGGAGATGGGGTCATAGGTGGCCCCCATTTTCTTGATCAGCTCTAGATCCTCTTGACTATATGTGATTGCCAGTGGGGGTTCATCTTCGGGGTCGGCTCTGACCGGGAGGGCCTCAGTGGACTCCCTCACCACCGCCTCTCTTGCTGCTTGATCCACCAAGTGGTTGCCCCGGGCCTCGATGCTATCTTCTTTCTGATGGCCTGCGGTGTGAATTATGCTCAGGGCTGAGGGCAAAAAGAGGGCTCGGAGGAGTTCAAGGATCTCCGTTTTGTTTTTAATTGCCTTACCCTGTGAAGTCAGCAGTCCTCTTCTATAAATTTCGCCATGGATGTGGGCCGTGGCGAAGGTGTATCGGCTGTCAGTATAGACGTTGAGTCTCTTACCTTCTGCCATGCGGAGGGCCTGGGCCAGGGCAATTAACTATGCCCTCTGAGCCGACGTTCCCGGCGGCAATGTTTCTGCCCAGATCACCTCTGAGGTGGTGGTAACTGCAGCTCCTGCCTTTCGCAGCCTGTTGCGTAGGAAGCTGCTCCCATCGGTGAACCAGGTGTAGTCCGCGCGGTGGTCTAGGGGTTGGGGTTTTTATAGAGGTTCCGAGCGGGAAGCGAGGCTTACAGAAGCGAGAAGCATAGTTACAGGGCTCTAATTGGACAATTCAAATAAGGCCAGGTTCAACCTAGGGTCAACACCCTGTTCCAGGAACTAGGAGCTCGGGGCAGTCTCAATTGTTCTTTGGACCACCTGGTGTTTTTCTGGGGCCAGGTGCACTGTTTGGCACTATCTTTGGCCTGCTCAGGGGCCCAGTATTTTTCCAGCCTTGCAAAATGGCATTACTGCTGAGCAAAACAACTCTGCTGAGCAAAACAACTCTGCTAAGCAAAACAACTCTGCTGAGCTGGGGTCTTTCAGTTCCACATGGGCTTGGAGCAAATCAACTCTCTGATTGACCAACAGAATGTGGGATGCCAAGTGTGCATCCACTTTTTGTAGGGTGGCCAAAGCTTCAGAAGTCTTTTCTGAAGTTGGATTAACAATAGTAGCTGTTGTAACTTGATTAGCTATGGCTATGCCGGCTGTCACAGCTGCAGCTGCAGCTGCAGAGATGGTAATAGCAGTGATAATGTCTGCAGTAATGCCAAAGTCTCTTTTATGTCTTATTAATGATGTAATAGGGAAAGTTTCAGGATCGGCTTCTACCGGGATGGGCACAAAGGTAGGCATGTGCATAACCAAGGCTAGGTCTAGTGATCCATTCCAGCATTGTGCTAAATAGCATGTAACATTCTTACAATCCAAGATATCAGAATTATTCTGAAAGTTGGATAACATAAAGAAAAATGGGGGGGTCCAGACACACTGACACCGGGTGTGCAGATGCATTCCCAAACACCTTATTAATTTTAATGTTATCCAAATGGCTAGAGATATTAGATCGTGTAGCTGAAACATTTTGTACTTCATGAAATGTACCATTCAACAAGGCAAAGGCAGATACACTGGCACTAGCTCCAGCCTCATTACTCAACACCCATTGATAAAAGGGCCAAATATTTTCCTTGCCAGTGCTATTACCTGTATTATTCATTATAGCCAAATCGAGAGGAGGGGATAAATTAAATCCTCTGGCAATCTGTTTCTTGGGTTTCATCTTAGACTGGCAAGGTGAAGACACCACTGGAAAGGACAAATCTGGATAGCACCATGATATCATCTGTTGCGAAGTGGCATTATTGGTATGCCAGTTGAACCTCTTAATTATAGTAACATTACTTCCAATTGTGGTGGTAATGTTTATAGGTGCTGATGAATTCAGACTGACATTTCCTGATCCTTCCATCTGTCCTGAACTAATCTGACTCAAGATAGCCCCTAGCACTCCTGTCCCCACCTTACTGTAAGTCACAGGATCCACCCAATTAGCAAGAGTAGCTTTCTTAAGAATCATACAAGGTGTATGTAGTTTACTTGTCCTATTATCCTTGCTTGCTGCCACAAAACAAAAGTGTAAAATTTAATGGAAAACTTGTAGCATTATATAACTCAGGCTGCTGGTGGATGCGCTGGGAGCACAGGGCATCCATGTAACACTCAGTAGGTGTAAACAACGGCAGCACTATAGAATTTGAATGTACTGGTATGGGCACAGGCCAAGATCTAACTATGGCCCATAGTGGTATACTTATCCCCAAATCGAACATCAGTATCAGGAGAATTAGAGCTGCCATCTTGTAATCTAGCTTCATTCTTCACGATCTGCACCAGCCTTGTGGGGACCCAAATTGGATTGTCTTCACCCTGGTAAAGGACACAAACAGCTTCCCTGGATCGGATAAGGATGGGATCCGGGCCTTTCCATTGATTATCCAAAACATTCTTCCATTTGGCCATCTCAGCTGGTGGCTTTGGCCAATGGCCATGCCTATCGGCTGGTGCTTTGCCATGCGCATCCAAATTTAAAAAGTTAAGGGTAAATAAAGTAAAAGACAATTACTTCGTTAGAGCTGCACATAATCTATCCCAACTGGGATAATAGATCTCGGCCACAGAGATTAATGGTAAGGCCTGAGATGAGATACGGTTGTATGTTTCCTGTATTTCCTTTTTTAACTTTCTATGTCAACACCTTAGAACTTTGTTGTGGGTTTTGACTTTGGCCAATACCCCTTAAGTTGGTTAAGGTTGGGGTCACTTTGTTTTAGGATAGTCACATCAGCTCCTGTGTCAACCAAGCGTTGAAATGCCTTTCCATCATGCCAAATTGTCATCATAGGTTTTTGCTTAACTATAGGTTGTACCCAGTATGCATCAGAGGAACCAAAGCCTTGATCCCCTCTTTTAGGATTTTTATATTTGTGATTAGTAGGGAACAATGGAAGTAACAATAGTTGAGCTATCCTCCTTCCTGTAGGAATAGTGACTCTATTCTGAATTGCCTGGGCCATTACCCTAATCTCACCTTGATAATCTTTGTCTGTAACTCCAGGAAAAATTTGTAATCCATTCATAGTAGCAATGCTTCTTCCCACTATCAGGCCAAACACATTTTGATAGAGCGGTCCAAACACTCCAGTGGGTAAGGCCTGAGGTCCCATTTCTGGGGTTAATACTGTGTGGGTGGCAGAACTGAGGTCCAGTCCTGCGCTTCCTGGCGTTGCTCGACTAAGTTCAGAAAGGGATTAGTGTTTGCTGGTATGACACTGACTGCTCCATAAGCCTGTTTTGGCTTGCGTTGGTTTGGGGCCTGGAACTGGCCCCAGTTCCCGTTTCCCTGATTATGGGAAAGGGTGTTTCCTTGTGCATCTCTTTTGGACCTACTAGCCCAATGCCTTCCACATTTGCAACGTGGGCAGAGCCCAGGCTGTTTCTGGGCTGTCTCCGGGTTAACTCATTTTCTGCCTTGCAATCTCTTGCAAATTGTCGAGGCTTGTCACATTTAAAACAGGACTTTTTATCTTTTCTTGCCAAAAATTCTCTTACTGATTGTCCTTGCATTGCAGCTGCAATAGCTAAGCTCTGTTGTGTCGCTACCCATGTCCGACTTGCGGAATAAGGCAATGGCAACCATGTTCTTCTTCAAGCGGTTTATTCAGCTATCCCTGTACAGTGGGCTTCCTCTTTCTCCTCCTCTTCTCTTGTCTCTTTCCCCAGCTCCCGGAGCCCCTTATAAGCATTGCCTTGATCTTATCAGCAGCTAATTAGTCACTAATTAGTGACAAAGTCACTAATTGGCCACTCTTAATGATTCGAGGTGTGGTGATTGGGTAACCACACCTCTCAGCACATACAACTCCATATATGGAGTTGCCTTTTCTCTCAAGCAATGCCTATGCCAAGCGCCACCTTGTAATGGTGAGAGCGGAGCTGCTTCCCACAGCTCCTCCTTTTTTGTTTTATGAAAGCAGAGGGACATAGAGGTCTGACCCCCTGTATTTGAAGGGAGATTGTCAACCCCATTTTCACCACCTGTTGTCTACAGTGTGGTTACCATGGGTGACCCAACCCAATGCTGTTTTCCAGGGGACAGGAACTAGGGCAAAACCTGTATGCAGTCAGACATATGTCCGTGGGTGTACAGCATCCTCTGCGGTGCTACTCCCTACATCCTGCTGCATGTTACAACTCAGCTGTTCAAATAGCTTAGCCAGATTTGCGGAGACTGGCCGTTGAATTATTTTAAATTCCAAGGGCTCATGTACTCTATTTCCCCCTCCATCCTGAAATACGGGAAAGCACTGCTGCGCCCTAGCTTTTCTCCAGGCCTCAGGACAGAAACTCTGTCCACTAGACGTAGCTATTTCCGGGACATATGGTGGTGGCTGCA
This sequence comes from Arvicanthis niloticus, assembly GCF_011762505.2. Classification (NCBI taxonomy): domain Eukaryota; kingdom Metazoa; phylum Chordata; class Mammalia; order Rodentia; family Muridae; genus Arvicanthis; species Arvicanthis niloticus. Next base: position 9,907,548 of record NC_133429.1, on the reverse strand, counting down.
GCAAATTTGGCAGCCCTGGGGCAGAAGGTTCCACATTAAGTTCTGCCTTCTCTAGCCTTCTTACTAATTTTTCTAGCTCTTCCTCAGTATTAGTATCCTCTCCCTCCTCATCTGTTTCTTCTGATTCCTCTGACTTTGCCGGTCTCTCCTCTTTTAATTGCTCTAACGCCTTGGATCCTTTTTAAAATTCCTTCTGACATCTTCCTTCTTTATCCTGGATGCAGCTATGCACCAACTTCCACAAAGGGCAGACACTACCTTTTAACTCTCCTTGCTCCCATACAAGATCAAGATCCCTCCCAAGCTTATCCCAGCTTCTAAGTGTCAAGTGACCTGAAACAGCAAACCATGGGGCCACTTTATAAATTTCTTGTAAAAATTTTTCTAATGTAGAGGACTTTATCCCCAGCCCTTTGGCTTTTAAAAGCTCTTTCAGGGCAAAAAAAATTTGGTGACTTTGTGAAGTTCCCATCTTATAAGAAACTTGTCCGAAAACCCGGAACTTTATTGGCTAGTTTCACTTTAGCACTTTATTGTCTCTTCCGAGAGCCTGACTTGTCCCACTAACCGGGAACCTACTTTCACTTTCAACTCTCATTGTCAACTCTTGTTGTCAACTCTTACTTTCAACTCGTCCCAATTCCGGAAACCTATCTTGTCTCCTACCCGAGAACTGAACTTGTCCCACTTACCTGGAAACTTAACCCAGTCGACTGTCCTGAAGCCGCAAGAAGTTCTGAACACATCCCGAGAGGTTTCAGTGGATCCCGGGTTTCGGCACAACTTGTTGCTAGCCACGTCCAACCCGTGGAATAATGCAACGGCAGCCATGTTCTTCTTCAAGCGGTTTATTCAGCTATCCCTGTACAGCACGCTAACTCTCTTCTCTCTCCCCAGCTCCCGCAGCCCCTTATAAGCATTACCTTGATCTTATCACCAGCTGCCACGAAGTCACTAATTGGCCACTCTCAATGATACGAGGCGGGTTGATGGGGTAATCACACCTTTCAGCGCATACAACTCCATATATGGAGTTGTCTTTTCTCTCAAGCAATGCCTATGCCAAGCGCCACCTTGTAATGGTGAGAGCGGAGCCGCTTCCCACACTGTTGGTAGGAGGGACCTATGTCAGAACAGAGTCTGATATACCCTGTAAGATCTGTCTTTTTCCTGTAGGGTCTAATGGCCGCTTTGCAGACAGAATTGGCATTTTCATATGCAAGTTGTTTCACATAATCTGCTTGTCCCGTAGGATTGTGTGATATGCCTATAACATGTTTTACATTATAACATGTAAAAAACTTCATCTTATTAGAGATATATTCCAGACCATTGCCTGTTTTAATTTGTATGCGTATTCCCATAATGGCTATGACTTCTAACAAATGTGTAATTACAGAATCTTTCTTTTCTGATGCCAAGGCAGTTGCCCATTGAAATCCTGAATACTTGTCTATAGTATGGTGTCGCGCCCCACTCGACCAGCAAGGAAGACTCGAACAACTGGATCCTTCTCAACAGCTTTTATATGTAGAAGCACTCTTTTAGTTTTCAGGGTGAGACCTCAAATGCCCAGGGCGAGCTGCTTATATACCCTCAGCCCTTTGCAGGGGAAAGCGCGTGGAGATGCGTGATTGGTCGGATTGCAGTGCCTCATAGCATACCATATTAGCATAACCCACTTGGGAGGGGGTGATTGGTCAGAATTGTCATACCCTATTAGCATACACTGCTTGATTGTGGTACCTCATTAGCATACCCTGTTTGGGGAGGGGTTGGAGCCAAACTGAGTTGCGCATGCTCAGTGCACTGGTAGCTGACACCAGAGGCTGAGGCCGGTTCCATCTTGGCCAGCCCAGTTGGATCAGCTGCTGTGCTGTTTTGGCCAGCCGAGTTGGGTTGGCTGCCTACACAGCCCTACTCGGGGAATGCGCATGGAGGTGCGCGATTGGTCGAAATTGCAGTGCCTCATTAACATATCCCGCTCGGGAGGGGTTGGTGCCAAAACTGAGTTGGCCCAAGGGTGATTGCATTTGCAGTGCACTTGTTTACTGGTAGATCATACTGGAAGCTGGCCCCATCTTGACCAGCCGAGTCGGGTCAGTGGCCTACGTCTCCCCCTTTTTAGTTTTATTGCAAACCCTGAGTCACAGAACAGGTACATGATAGTTGCCCTATGAGTGTAGTTGTACAGTGAGGGAAAGTAGAGGCCTGATCCCATGTGCAAAATGAGATATTGTAACCTGTTTCTTCTCTTGTCGTCATGCAATGAGTAATACTTCCCATACCCATCTCGATGCCTTTTGACGGGGAAAGGGAGCCTCCGCCCTGGGGTGCCATCAGGAGAGGAGGTTTTTGGCATCAAACCTTTGTGCAATCAGGCATACTTTCAGGAAATCTGATACCTTCCCTTTATTGGGCAGGGACTTCCATGCCTTCATGGCCGTGGTATTAATTTGGCCATAGATCTGCAAGGGATAAGCTGTCTGATTCACGTCCCATTGACCCTGTCCCATTAACATATCAAAGGACATGCGGCCTGGCCATGAGATTGGTTGGCCGTAGCCTGATTCAGAGCATACTTGATGTACAGGGTCTTCTAGCTCAAATATTGACCCGTGGTTAAACAGGCTCTTAACTGTACTCATCCAATCTGATGGGGTCATGGTATGCAAGGATAATCTCTCTAACAATGCCTGAGTAAAGGATGCATTAATTCCATACGCTTGGACAGACTCAGCCAAGGACTTTAGTTGTTTAAGATCTAAGGGCTTATGATATCTGTGTTGATTTGCGTCTTCAAACACAGGAAACGCAGTTGCTGCCTTTCTCCAGGTTTGAGGGCAGAAGGAACATCCTGGGCGGAGTGCTTGTTTGCCTTCTGTTTTATCATAGTCACGAGTATAAGGTTGCGCCGTTGCCAACTTCGGTCCCTGATCTGTCCTTGTCTTATTAACGTCTCTTCGATTGGGACCGTATCTTTTTTGTTTATACTTAGCAGCCTCTTATTCGATCTCCGCTTCTTCCTCAGAGTCTAACCCAGACTCATTGGAAATCTCCAACTCTCTCAGGGGTAAATTCCTGTGAACCCCTCTTTCTTTTTTCTCCTTTTAATCCTTTTCAGGCCTGTCTTTTGTTTTGCTAGCTTTTCCTTTTTCTCTTTGTGTCCCTTGTCCTTCTTTCTTTCCTTAAAAACCCTATCCTCTTCTGACATGCTCTCCTGGTGCTCTTGCAGCAGTCTTTGTCTCACTTTTACACTCTCAACATATCTTTTATTGTCCAAGCAGGCGCGTATCATGCGCCAAAGAGGCCTCACCCTGGGTTTACTGACCCTTACTCAGCCTCCCTATCGAGATCTCGACCCAATTTCTCCCACAAGCCAATGGTTAGAGACCTAGTGGGAGCGAACCACGGGGCCACTTGATCTATCTCACACAAAAAGCCCTCTAGGATATTTCTCTGTATTTTAAGGTTTTGTTGCTCAAGGAGCTCTTGCAGCGCGCTCAGAAATTGGTTGGAGGGAGTGTTCCCCATGTTACTCACTTACTTACGTGAGGTTCACACACGGGTAGACAGGTGGTGCTACCTACCCCCATCTTACTGTCGACTGCGGGTTCTCTTCATCCCAACAAACACACTCTTGTCCGGGCAGATGACACTTTAGGCAATAACATGCAATGAGTGTAAAAATGAAAGCAAGGACAATGAAGAGAGTGGCAATCAGCGGATCGACACCAAGCTCAGTATAATCAGACACAGGGCTTACCAAGGGACTTACCAGTACCGCAGCTTCTAAGGTGAAGAGTTCTGGATCCACAAGAATTTCATCTCGGGTTCCGTCCTGGGTTTAGGCACCACTTGTCGCGTCCCACTCGACCAGTAAGGAAGACAAGAACAATGGGATCCTTCTCAACAGCCTTTATTGTAGAAGCACTTCATCATTCAGCAGGGAACCCTGAGCACCCAGAGTGAGCCGCGTATATGCTCAGCCCTAGTCGGGGAATGCGCGTGGAGGTGAGCGATTGGTTGGAATTGCAGTGCCTCATTAACGTATCCTGCTCAGGAGGGGTTGGCGCCAAAAGTGAGTTTGCCCAAGGGTGATCGAATGCGCAGTGCACTTGTTTACTGGATCATACTGGAAGCCGGCTCCATCTTGACCAGCCGAGTCGGGTCGGCGGCCTACAGTATGGTCCACATATTTCAGTTTACCAAACTCTGTAAAATGAAAGACATCCATTTGCCAAATGTCATTTTTGTGGGTACCCTTAGGGTTAGTTCCTGTAGGCAAGGGAGTTTGGTTATATAATGAACAAGTAGGGCATTGCTTCACAATTTCCTTGGCTTGTTGTCAAGTAAACTCTTTCTTTAATCCTTTGCTGTTAACATGGTGTTTTTTTATGGAATTCTGAAGCCTCTAACACGCTTCCTATCAACAGCTGGTCGATTTCATTATTACCTTGTGCTAGAGGGCATGACAGACCTGTGTGGGATTTTATGTGTGTTATATATAGTGGGTTACTCCTATTTCTGATAATTTGTTGTAGTTGAATAAATAGTGAGGTCAATTCAGAATCATCCTGAATAAGTTCAGCAGTCTCTATGTGTGAAACAACCCTTTCTGCATATTGAGAGTCAGTTACTATATTAAAGGACTCTTAAATCTGACAACACCATGATTATTGCATATAATTCAGATTTTTGAACTGACTTATAGGGACTCTCTTACTTACATTTTCTGATTTATATCCTGCCTTTCCTGATTTACTAGCATCAGTGTAAAATGTAGGGGGCTCCAGAGAGGGAGAATCCAATTAGTTCTTTTTATGAACTGAAGCTGCTTGCTTTTAGGGTATCTGTTGTTAATCTCTCCCAAGAAGTTACTGCACGCTCTTTGCCAATGTTCATCTTGTGCCCATAACGAGGCAATTTCTGCATTAGTAAAAGGTACACCAATTTCAGCTGGGTCCATTCCAACTAATTGTTGAAGTCTCATTTTTCCCTTTAGTATCAATGTAGAGACCTTCTCAATGTGGGTTTTTAACTTCTTACTCTGTTTATGAGCTAAAATACCCATTCTAAGGTATAATCTTTTCTCTGCATAAGAATGAGTAGAAGGTAAGATAACTAAGATGCAGGCTATCTTTGGATCAATACAATCTAGATGTGTATCCTGCAATTTTCTTTCTACCAAGGCTAACTCCTTCTCAGCCTCAGGTGTCAGTTTCCTTGGTCTATTTAAATCTTTATCACCTTATAAGGTTTGAAATAAATTACTTAGCTCTTGTGTGACCAAGCCAATTGCTGGCCACAGCCAGTTGATAACTTAAAGTAGCTTCTGAAAATCATTAAGGGTACTTAACTGGTTTCTTCTGATTTGTACCTTTTGTGGCTTAACTCTTTGTAGACTTATTTTATACCCTAGACAATTAATGGAATCCCCTCTTTGTATTTTTTCGGGGGCTATTTGCAATCCCCAGCAAGGCAAGGTTTTCTTCATCAAACATTCTTTCTACAAAATTAATATCTGGATCACCCAACCAAATATCATCCATATAATGATAAATAATGGATTTGGGAAACTGTAAATCATCTCCTATGGCTGTTGTACAAAGTATTGACACAAGGTAGGGCTGTTTACCATTCCTTGTGGTAAGACTTTTCAATGATATTTTTTTTACTGGGTGACCTCTATTGAAGGTAGGTAGTGAGAAAGCAAACCTTTCCCTATCACATTCATGTAGAGGAATCTTGAAGAAACAATCTTTCAGATCAATCACTATGATGGGGCAATCCTTAGGCAACAAGGACGGCAATGGGTTACCAGGCTGCAAAGAACCCATAGGTTGAATAATCTTATTAATTGTTCTGAGATCTGTCAACATCTTCCATTTGCCAGATTTCTTTTTAATGACAAATACTGGAGAATTCCAAGGACTGGTAAACTCTTGTATATGCTGAGCCTCCCCTGCTCCTGGACTGGCTGTTCTGATTCCTGTAATTTTTCTTTTGTCCATGACCACTGCTCAATCCAAATGGGTTGATCAGACAACCACCTTCGTGATAAGGCTGTTGGTGTCTTGACAGCAATGGCTCCTTGGGGTAGAGCTAAGTTGTCGGCCTTTGCCATATCTTGTTTATGGACAGCATGAACAGTCAGTGACTGCCTTTGATAACGTTTTCTAACTACTTTTAAATTTTTATTAGGAGCCTGATGAGTTTCATGACTAGACATTGACACTGAGGGGATATTTGTTCCGTGCCCCTTCTGAATCCCCTCGCCCGCAAGAGAGGGGAGACAGTGTTCGGGTAGTTACTACAGCGAGGCTTTATTCTTGTACCAGCTGAAGCGGAAGACCCCAAGCCCAGAAAAGGCACTGCTTATATGCACCCTAGAGTGGTGTGTTCACTTCTGATTGGCTGTTCACTCATTACCCCATATTACACCCCAGGATGGGCAGTGACTTGGCGCACTTTCGCCTCTTGCACCTGCGCAGTTTAGTTGTTTACTTGTGGGAGCACCGGATGCCAGCGCCATCTTGTAATGGCGAATGCTGTCACCACTCGCCGCAGCTCCCTACATCTCCCCCTTTCTATTTTAAGACGGAACAGCCTTTTGCCTATCAAGCGCAGCACCAACTCGGTGAGGGAAAGCAGAGGCCTGATCCCCTGTGCAAAATGAGATATTGTAATGGGTTTCTTCTCTTGTCATCGTGCAATGAGTAATACTTCCCATACCCATCTCGATGCCTTTTGTTGGGGAAAGGGAGCCTCCACCCTGGGGCGCCACCAGGGCAGGAGGTTTCTTGGCATCAAACCTTTGTGCAATCAGGCATACTTTTGGGAAATCTATCCACACTCCTGGAACATTCCCTGTCGAGTACCCACTGGCAAACACCTCAAACTATTCAGGTAACACAGTTATTCAGGCAAGGGCTGGCTAGACTTAGACCTCTCATCGACCCAGTGCAATGGGCTGAACCCTTGGGGTGCATCGACTGAGGGTCTCAGTCATCAGTTACTTTCTTAGCATAGATAGCCAAATTTCAGGGGAAGATCCTTGTTCCAAGGCTATGAGTGCTTAGGTGATAGCGACCTTGTCATGTTTTTGTTGGGCTCTGAGCTTACAGACCAACCATAACATGAACACTAATCCCCAACATAGGGCTGCACCAAACAGGCCTATCCCCACCCTTTCCTTAAAGAAAGAAAAGGCAGAAGAAATTCAAGAAGAAAGTCCTTTAACGATGGAGGGATCCAGGCGGGTGGAGTTGACAAGAATAATTTCTCTGCGAAGTTGTTCAAGAAGATTACCAAAATTTTCAGACCAATTTCCTGAAAGATATAAGGACAATTTATGTGAGAGATTTTGTAAAGTTTTTGTATTGAACGTTGGTAATACACAAAGCTTCGAATTTCCTTTCACAGCCAATTTATGTCAACTGAAATAAGATATCCAGTCTTTCCTCAACCAAATCTAATCTCTGATTGAGTATCCTAACACCTCCTTTAAATTCTGCTGTGGCGGAAGAGTGGGTAGCGATTGCCTGGCTAACTCTTTCTGCCAAATATTGACAAATTCAGTGGTTTGTACTTGGTGAAACATGGCAATAGCTCCAACGGTAGCACCGTCTGCTCCGAGCATAATAGCTGTGACAATGGCTGCCGTTATATCAAAATCTCTCTTCTGTCGAAATAAAGTCAAGGTCCCAGACGTCTGAACGGGGAGAGGGATCCATTGTGGTATTCTGGCTATTAGGGCCTGCTTATAGACAAGAGCAGAGCAGCACTGGGACATAAAGCAAGTTACATTGGCACAAGTATTAAAGGACTGGTTGGATAAGATGAAAAGAAATGGAGGATACACACAAACTGGAATGAGGCATTAATTCGCTCGGTATAGTTAAAGGTATAGGAGAAATTCTGTTTAGCAGAAGCGGCGCCTTTTAATAAGGCAAGGGCATAGGTTTTGGAAAAGCAGATAGGATAGCCCATCTAAATTCACCATATATACTAGGAACCCAAGCTTGGAGAATCCATGTAGCGATCAAAAGCATTCGTAGGGGAACCCGCTGAGGAATCATCCTCTGCAACTGTGAGGCGTCGCGTCAGGCGTTCCGGCAACCAAAACGGGTTGTCTTCTTCCTGTGGAAAAACACAAACTGCACCCCTGGATCATATTAAAATAGGATCCGGGCCTTTCCAGTCAAAACATCTTTACATTTTATCATTTCTTTTGGCCTAGTTGGTTCCAGGCAATGGCGATCAGCCGCCATATTGCCCTGACTGTCCTAATTAAAAAAATTAAGAATAAAAAGTGCCAGAGAAACAATAACCCGTGGAACCATGGGCAGAGCTTCCTCAACTTCTCCTTTTTGTTTTATCAAATAAGTTTTAAGGGTACGATGAGTGTCGCGCCCCGCTTGTCCAGCAAGGAAGAGGCGACAAACCGGATCCTTCTCAACAGCCTTTACTGGAAGCGCTCTTTTAGATTTCTTGGGGAGACTGACTCGAATGCCCAGAACAGGTTGCTTATATACCCCCAGCCCTGGGCTTTGCAAAGCGCATGGAGGTGTCCGAATGGTCAATTTGCAATGCCTCATTAGCATACTCATTGGCATACCCCACCCGGGAGGGGGTGATTGGCCAGGTTCCTGGTACCCTAGTGGTACCTCATTTGCATGCCCCGTTCGGGAGGGGCTGGAGTCAAATTCCTAAGTGCACTGCTCATGCACTTCTACCTGAGCCTAGGCAGCCGCCATCTTGGATTGCGCCTCATAGCGGCTGACGCGCGAATGTCAGTCAAAGCGGCAGTGCTGTCAGCTGCTTTGAGGCGGGGTCGCTGCTTCTCTCAGCTGGCAGCCGCTTTTCAAAGCAGGCAGCCGCTTTTAGTCAGCGGCGCCTCGAGTCAAAAAGGGCAGCCGCTTTACCAAGCCAACAGACCTGCGGTGCCTTTAACCAGCCGTCAGGTCTGCGTCAGGTCGGCTGCTTACAGATGAGCACTCTCAATGATGCCCTGTCCCTGAGGGTTGTAAGGAAGACCCGTCAGGTGTGTCACCTCCATTTGGCGACAAAATTGTCCAAACTTTTGAGAAGTGTAGGCTGGTCCATTGTCAGTTTTAAGGATTTTAGGCTTTCCCCAGGCACTCCAAGCCTGGAGACAATGTTGAATAACATGGGCCGCATTTTCTCTGGTCAAAGGAGAGGCGAACATAACTCCAGAACAGGTATCAATGGAGACATGCAAATATTGTAATTTGCCAAAGGATGGGATGTGGGTAACATCCATTTGCCAGATCTGAAATGGCCTAATTCCCTGAGGGTTAATTCCGGTATGGGGAACAGGTAGGAATTGACAGCAGTTTTGGCATCGAGTCACGATATCTCTAGCCTCCTTTCTAGTGATGTTAAATCGACATTGTAGCGTCTCAACTGTCACATGAAACCTCTTATGAAAGGCTTTAGCCAAATCCAATTTTGGTGAAAGGGCAATTGCAATCAACTTTGTGGCTCGATCTGCCAGATCATTTCCACGGGACATAGGTCCCGGTAAGCCTGAGTGAGCCCTAATATGAGTTATAAAGACAGGGAATCTTCACTTAGCTAGGGTAAGGTGAATCTGTTGAAAAACTTCTACAAGTCTGCTAGATGTCTTAATTAACCCAGCAACTTCTAATGCTTTTACTGCATTAACCATATAGAAGGAATCTGAAACAATATTTAAGGGGCCTGGAAAAATTTCCAGAACCTCTAACACCACTAAAAATTCCACAATTTGAGGTGAGGTTTCATGGTATTGTTTGGATGTAACCTTATCATTAACCACAGGCAAAGCACTTAATAGCATGCCGTGGCGGGGGTCTATTGCGTCCCTGACCTTGTAGAAGGACAGCAGCCATCTCTAAATTTGCTGACACAAGTCCTACATTAGTAAGGGGGCCTCCCAAGCCGTGACAGGCTCTCAACCAGTCTTGTAACCCTCTGTTCCTACGAGGGTCAATGACTGTGTGGCATTCCGCTGTAGCATTTTCAAAGACCATTTGTTCTATCAATGGCATCATCTGTTCCGGGTCACCAAAAATCCTACCCGCTGCCTCGGTCATTCGGGCCACAAAATCAGAAAAAGACTCATTAGATGTCTGAATTATCTTGGACAAATAAAGGTTACTGCCTTCCTTCCTAGGGAGAGACTTCCATGCCTTTATTGCAGCTGATGCTATCTGTGCGTAGACCTGCAAGGGATGTGAGTGGTCTGGTCGTTCGCGTGTACGCCAACTCCAGCCAGCATGTCAAAAGTCCATAATTGTTGACCCTCAATGCTTGCATTAGCTCTGTCTTGTGCTTGTAACTGCTCATGCCAGAGCGTTTTCCATTCTAAACATTGGCCCATATTGGTAAGTACCGCCTTCACTGTGTCCTGCCAGTCTCCTGGTGTCATAGCAGCTGCACTTAATCTCTCCACTTGGGATACGGTAAAATTAGCCCCAATTCCATATGCACGTACTGCCTCAGCTAATTCTTTGACCTGCCTATACTCTACTGGGGCATGAACACGGACTCCCTGTTCCCCTTCAAAGACCGGAAATGCCAGCTGTAGCTGTCTCCGATCTCCTGGGCTGAGAAATGAATTAGAGATGCTGCCTGGGGCATAGGCCGGAGGCAAGGGTGGGGCCGAGGGACTCAAGGTCTTTCTTAGTCTTATCTCAGGACGGTTATTTTTTGGTCCACATCTGTTTTGTTCATAGGCGGCTGCTTCTTCCTCTAGGCTTTCTTCCTCTCCTTGTGTTAGATCTTCGGAGCTGCTAAGATCTATGGCGGCAAGCTCCTTAATGGGTTAAAGGGGGGTCCTTTTGACCTCCACTCTCTCTTCACCAGCCGGTGAAGGGTCCTTATTCTTAACAGGCCCTGCAGTGGCCTCTGTTTCTTTTGAGTACTCTCCCTTCTCCCTTTTTACCAGACTCCTGGGTCTGCTTCTTTTGTCCAGGCCTTCTTGCCTGCTTCCCTTTCCCAGGCTCCTTGGCCTTATCTTTTTCCCCAGGCTCCTTGGCCTGATGCCGGCTAACACACTCTGTTTCTGATACACTGGAGTGGACCTCTTCTAAAACCTCTTGACTTGCATTAATAGCTGTGCTGCAAGCTGGATCTTCACAACACAAATAAGCTAAAAGTGAAAGCAACACAAGCAAGAGGCTAACTAGTGCAGCGGCGGCAATGGGTGAAAATCCGCTCGCAACCAAGGCTTCCACCCTAAACATACCTCTCAGAGACGTACCTCGATCCTGTAGTGTTTTAACCCGCCCCAAGTCTCGGGGGGGGGGGGGTATCTCTGCGGCGCCTTGAAGTTCCCGAACACCAGATGTTCCGAGCCCCTCCCGAATCCCCTTGCCTGCGAGAGAGACACGGGAGGCAGTGTTCGGGTAGTTACTACAGCGAGGTTTTATTTTTGTATCAGCTGAAGCGGAAGACCCCAAGCCCAGAAAAGTCACTGCTTATATGCACCCTAGAGTGGCGTGTTCACTTCTGATTGGTTGTTCACTCATCACCCCATATTACGCCCCGGGATTGGCAGTGACTTGGCGCGCTTTCGCCTCTTGCACCTGCGCAGTTTAGTTGTTTACTTGTGGGAGCACTGGATGCCAGTGACATCTTGTAAAGGCGAATGTTGTCACCGCTCGCCGAGGCTCCCTACAGATATTAATTTGGGTTTTCCACTGTTGTAATAGATCTCTTCCCCATAAGTTAATGGCTATATCAGCCATGTATGGCCTCAGTTTTCCTATCTGACGTTCTGGTCCTATACATTTAAGCCATCTGGTGCTTTGTTTTATTTTGGATAAAGTCCAAAGTCCTCGAAACTAGATGTCTACTTCTTGAAGTGGTCAACTTCCAGGCCAAGAATTTGGAGAGATAACAGTGACATTTGCTCCAGTGTCAACCATCTCTTCAATCTCAGTAGTTGTCACTAGTATTCTTAGTTTTGGTCTTTGATCCTCTATAGAAGTTTGCCAAAAAATTTGCTTTTGGCTCCCTGCGAGGCCTCCTGAATTGTCTATAAAACTTTCCTCAGCCTTATCTGGTCTCAGAACATCTGTTTTTGAAGCAGTGATATTTAACTGTCGTGAGGAAGAGAACTCTCCCTGCCTGGCATTGGGGCCTGCAAGAGGCCTCTCTGGGAGTTCTTTGGCAGGGTATTGCCCCATTTGTCTGTTGTTGCTCTACATTTCCTAGTGAGATGTTGGCCTTTGCCACATCTTGGACATAATCCAGAAGGCGTATGCCCCCATTTTGTATTACTTTGATTTTTCCTGTAGTCATTTCTGAGATGACCCCATTCACCACAATTAAAACATTTGAAATCTTGGGTCATCTCTAAGAGTCTAGTGTCACCTTTTCCTATTACCGTCATATCAGCTGAGTGAGATCCAACATCAGCTGTGTATCTAATCCACTCATCTATTGATGCTGCCCTTGCCATCAGTGGTCTGATTACTTCCTTGCATTCAGCAGTTGCGTTTTCAAAGGCTAAAGACGCAATTATGCCTTTCTTGCTACTGAATCTGATACACTCCTTTGGACAGCTGAGGTTAGCCTTTGTAAAAAGTCAGAGGTTTCTTTTGGACCTTGTATAACTTGAGTAAATGTTTCAAGTCTCTTCCCGGATTCTGCAACTTTGTCCCAGGCCTTTAAGGCTGACAATCTACACAATGCCAGAGTTTCTTCATCATAAACCTGCACCTCTATTTCAGCAAAGCTACCTTCACCAAGCAGTTGGTCTATGGAAATCTGTCTTCCCCTAGCTCTATTTTGTCATGCTATCTCCTTTACCTCATCTTTCCACCATGTAACCCATTGTAAATTTGCGGCAGGTTCTAATATTGCTCTTGCTATATCTTTCCAGTCTTGGGGGATTATTCTATTTTTAATAGCCTAAGAAGTCAGAATTTGTTTTACAAATGGCGAGTGCATTTCAAAATTAGTGACACTTCCCTTAAATTTTGTCCGATCTAACACATCCACGGGTTGCCATTCAAATTCCTCATAACCCTGTGGATAAACAATGTCTGGAGGTCTTTGTTGTACAGTAACCGGATAGACTAAAGTGTGTTTTCTCATAACTCTTAATTGATTTTCTCTAGTTTCTTCTGTCTCTGTGTATTTTCCTTAACTGAAAATTTAAATTCCTCCCTTAAGGTTTGTGTCCACGATTCATAGCTCTCCTTTTGTTGTTCTTCCAGTTCCTTGAGTTCCTGTAGTCTCTGTTCAAGGTTCTGCCTCAATATTTTGAATTCTTCCTTATATTGTAACTTTGATAGTTTGCTGTCCATTTTATTTTGAATGATTAATTTTACAAGGTTATTCTCCAAGTCTTGCTTCCATTCCTCATTATTTTCTCTCTGCTGCTCAGTCTGATCTGTGAACTGCTGCATCCTCTGTTCTATCATCTTTTCAAGCTTCTGTCTCCTACCTTCATTTTCATCTTTCTGTCTCTTATTCTGATCTATAATTTCTTGTGTCTTCAATTTTACTGTTTTCTCTAAGCCTTGTTGCCAAGTCATAAACTTCTCTTTCTGATGTTCATGCTGCTCTATCATTTCCTGTATTTTCTGTTTTAAGCCCTGCTTTCATAATCTTAATTTCTCTTCATGTTGTAATTGTAATATTGCAGTGTCTGCCTTAGTTTGATTTGCTAAGTTTAGTAAATTATCTTCTAGACTTTGTTTCCAAATTTTATCTTTATCTCCTTGCTGTTGCTTGTTGCGCCCACCTTGTCCAGCAAGGAAGACACAACACCAGAGCTCTTCCTCAAGTGGCCCGCGCAACCTCCCGCCAGCAGGAACGACGCGGCACACACAGGATCCTTCTGCAGTAAAGCTTTTATGCGTCTTGAGAGGGAGAGCATAAGCTTACAGATGAAGAGGACCCCGAGGGGGCAAAATCCCAGCCCTTATATAGGAAACTGCTCCCCGCCTAGGACGTGGCACCCAATGGTTGGCTGTAGCCCGTTGGCCGGTATTGTGTCACAGGTGAGGCAGTGCACTAGCACACGCGCAAACCATTTGTCAGTTGGTCGAACGGATGTCAGCGCCATCTTGCAACGGTGAATGTGAGGGCGGCTCCTCACATCTCCCCCTTTTCTTTTAATCATCAAGCAATAGACCACCCAATGCTGAGAGCAGAGATAGAGGTCAAATCCCCAGTAAGCAAATTAGAGTAAGGCAAGATCACCCTATCGCGTGCAATGGGCAACGCCCAGCGATGTGCAAGGGCTGATATAGCCTACAACTCTCTCTGTGCCATTTTTCCTGGGGGAAGGTTATTTTAGGCACTCAACCTTCATGCAAGATGACATATCTCCCCAGAATAGGCCCATTTAACACCGCAGGGCCATTCTGCTGCAGTGCTTAGCCATGCAACTCTCCTGGGCTGCTGAAGCACACTCACTCTACCCAGTGCAGTGAGGGCAGCCTCTTGGGGTGCAAGAGCTGAGTGGCCAGCGATCTATTGCCTAAGCATAGAGAGCCAAATATCGGGGGAGGCACCTTGTTCTAGTGCCGTGAGTGCCTGGGTGACAACCACCTTGTCTCTTTTCGTTTGTGCCTTAAGCTTGCAAACCAACCAGAGGAGTAACACACCCCCACAGCAGAGTGCAGCTCTGAACAGGCCAACCCCCACCCACTCTTTGAAGAAGGAGATGGCTGAAGGGATCCATGACGACAATCCCTCGGTCAAGAATAAATCAAGGCGGGTCAAATTCACCTCAATTATGGCAAAGCGCAATTTATGAAGCGTTTCTTCGAATTCTAGGGTCCAATTCTGCAATAAAAACTGAGAAAAAACTTTTGACAAATTAGTGGTGCGGGTATAATTATCATAAGGTATGGATGTTATACATAACCCAGGCATCTTCTGTTCGCATCCCAATTGAGCCAACTGCCATAAAATATCAATTTGCTCTTGAACCAGGTCAATCCTCTGATTCACTAGCATCAATCCCCCCATGATTTGTGAATTGGCAGAGGCTTGTACATCCAATGCTGGAGTGACTGATGCAGACAGTTGGTTTATAGAATCTGCCGCCTGCACCGAGGAGGATAATGCAAGGGCAGAGGCTGTAACCGATCCTATTACAGCGGCCCCTGCAATAATGCCCACTATAATGGCAGAAATTCCAAAATCTCTCCTAATTCTAAAATGGGCTAAAGTGTTGGGTGCCTCTACTGGCACAAGAACAAATCTCTGCAAGCGGGTAACCATGGCAAAAGGGAACATTGTAGCATTCCAGCAGAGAACAAAAAAGCAGGTATTAGGTGTGCATGTCAAGGTCTCATTCCAGATAAAACTATCATTGCTCACTATCCAAACAAAAGGTGGCCATACACAGACCAGAGTAGGTCCAAATGTGATGCTCTTAAACTCAGTATACTTGGTGTTAGCAGATTGCCAACTAAAGCTACCCCCCGATTTTCTTTTACCAAGGGAACCACCAAGGGTACCCGTCCAGTCAAATGACAATTGTCCCTTAGCGGTGGCCCCCTTCCCTAGCATAACAAGGGGTGACAGATCGGTGCAACTTCCGTTTACCCCACAAAGGAGCCATTGGTCAAACGGATTCACATCTGCCTTTCTCGGATTCATGTATGTGAAATTAAATCCCATAAAGGTATCATTATAATATGTGCTAATATCTGGGGAGAAAGTAAAATATAAAACATAAACTTCCTAACAAGCGATAGCTGTTATTGGTGGGCACGCTCTGAATCTGATCATCATAAGGGATATAGGCCAAGCCCAAAGACTTATTGGTCACCGGCATGGGAATTGGGAAGGTTGTCATAATCCCCCACCATGGTGTCCCTGTTACCATCCTCAGGCTTATCAACATCTTCATCATGATGATCAACTGTAGACTTTGGCAGCATCGGTTTTTCATGTTCAAAGATCTTGCGGGTCAGTCTCTCTGGTACCCAGAAGGGATTCTCGTCCTCCTGTGGGAAGACACAAACAGCTCCCCTGGATCTTATCAAAATAGGATCCGGGCCTTTCCATTTTCCTGTTAGCACATCTTTCCATTTTACCATTTCTTTTGGCCTGTCAGGCTCTATACAATGACGCTCAGCCGCAGTGTGGCCTTGAGCATCAAGATTCAAAAAATTAAGGGTAAAGAGTGCCATGGAAACAGCTACTCTTGGTACTGGGGGGAGAGCCTCCTCAACTCCCCCTTTCTGTTTTATTAAATATGATTTAAGTGTGCGATGGGCACGTTCTACGATGCCTTGTCCTTGAGGGTTGTATGGAAGTCCAGTCAAGTGAGTTACTGCCATTTGGTGACAGAACTGTTGAAATTTTTGAGAGGTATAAGCTGGTCCATTGTCTGTTTTGAGGAGTTTGGGTTTCCCCCAGGCACTCCATGCTTCCAGACAATGTTGGATCACATGTGAGGCCTTTTCACCTGTTAGAGGTGTGGCAACAATGATACCAGAACATGTATCAATAGAGACATGTAAGTATTGAAGCCTTCCAAAGGAAGGGACATGAGTAACATCCATCTGCCAGACCTGTAAAGGCCTTATGCCACGTGGGTTTATTCCCACATGAGGAGCAGGCAAGAATTCACAGCAATTTTGGCATTGAATAACAATCTCCCTGGCTTCTTTTCTGGTAAGTGAGTAACGGCGACGCAAGGTCTCCGCCGTCACATGAAAATGTTTGTGGAACTCCCTTGCTGCTTCTGTTTGAGATGATAACGCAACAGCCACGAGCTTGGTAGCTTTATCTGCTAGCTCATTTCCCAAAGTCATAGGGCCAGGGAGTCCTGAATGGGCTCTGATATGAGTAATATACATAGGAGATCTTCTATTCAATAAAGCAAGCTGTATTTGTTGAAAGGTGCCATGAACTCTGCTAGAGGGCTTTATGATTCCAGCTACTTCAAGAAGGTTAACTTCGTTAACCACGTAAAAGGAATCTGACACAATGTTAAGAGGCCCTGGAAAGGTTTTAAGGACCTCCAATACCACCAAACATTCTACAAGTTGAGGTGATGTTTCACTGAACTGTTTTGACACCACTTTATTATTTACTACATAAGCACCCAGACCAGTCTTTGACCCATCTGTATATACAACAATCCCATCCTTAAGAGGTTGCCTAGCTGTAATTTGTGGAAATACTATAGCCTGATTCAATGCAAATTGTAAAACAGGATGTTTAGGATAATGATTATCAATCTGTCCTGAAAAGGAGGTAACCAAGATTGCCCAATCATTAGAGGTGGCCACCAGAACTTGTACTTGCGCAGCAGTATAAGGTGTAATGAGAGAGTTAGGCTCTCGTCCAAAATGAGTAATGGCTGCCTTTATTCCTCGAAGCGCAAGCTGGGCAATTGCATTGGGATACCAGTCTATAATTTTGGCAGGAGAGGCGTTCGGATGAACCCATAATAAGGGCCCTTTCTGCCACAACACGGCAGTTGGCAGCCGAATGGTTTTCATAACACACAGGATAAAAGGTTGTGATTCATCAATGCGCTGCAGCTGAGCTCTTTGCAAGGCATCCTCTACCTTCTTTAAGGCCTGACTTGCGGCAGGAGTAAGGGCCCTAGGAGAGGAGATATGGGGGTCTCCTTCTAAAACATCAAATAAAGGTTTCAACTCAGCTGAAGAAATTTTCAAAAAGGGTCTGAGCCAATTTATATCTCCCAATAATTTCTGAAAATCATTGAGGGTGTGCAGATGGTCTCTACAGATTTCCAATTTTTGGGGAATTACATTGGTAGGAGAAATAACAGTCCCCAAGAAGGTGCCCACCTCAGAGATCTGAACCTTCTCCACTGCTATTTGTAACCCCCATTGTGCCAAAGTTTGTATCAAACAGGGGTAGGCTTCTTGTAATATTTTTAACTCTTTATGTGACAAAAGTATGTCATCCATATAATGGATGACAAGTAAGGTGGGAAATCGTTGTCTTAGCGGTCCCAAGGCTGTTTGAACAAAAATTTGACACATGGTGGGGCTATTGGCCATGCCCTGGGGTAAGACTTTCCATTGATACCTCTTGTCTGGTTCCATATGATTAATGGAAGGAATAGTAAAAGCAAATCTAGGCCTATCTTTAGGGCACAAGGGTATGGAGAAAAAGCAATCTTTAATATCTATAATGAGGAGCTTCCAGCCACAAGGGAGAGCAGAGAGCACAGGAAGGCCCCTCTGGACTGGGCCCAACAATTTCATCTGTTCATTAATAGCTCTGAGGTCATGGAGTAATCTCCATTTTCCCGACTTCTTTTTGATCACGAAGATGGGAGTATTCCAAGGTGAGGTAGAAGACTCAATATGATCGAGCTCTAATTGTTCCTTTACCAATTTTGTTACAGCTTCTAGTTTTTCAGAGGATAAAGGCCATTGGGGAACCCACACCGGGTCCTCTGTTTTCCACGGTATAGGCTGTACTACCCCAACGGCCCCTAGGAAAAACCCAACCCTTTTCTATCTTGTTTTCTACTAGGGGATATAGGCTCCACCCTGCCCTGTTCCAACTTTCCCAGTCCTTTTCCTTCCCTGTAGCCCATCTTAATCATCATGTCTCTTGCCTGGTCCGAATATGGTTTTTTAAGAATAGGTTCATTTGACAGGGTGAGACCCATACCCTGCAAGACATCTCTTCCCCAGAGGTTAACGGGAAGAGGAAGAATATAAGGTATAAATTTTCCCTGCTGTCCTTCGGGGGATTCCCAGGTCAAGGTTGTGGAGCTGATGGTGGGGCAAGACTGATATCCTAGGCCTTGTAACGAATGTGATGACTCAATGGTGGGCCATGCTTTGGGCCACCAGTGTGAGGAGATGATACTCTTATCAGCCCCAGTATCTAGAATACCCTCAAAATCTTTTACTTTTAAACACAGTTTAGGCCTTTCATTCAAGGGAATCATTAAGTAAGCTAGATCACTACCTGAGGAGCCCATCTGTTCTGTTCCCATTCTATTGACCCTTCCCACCTCAGGGAGGAATAGCAACTGGGCTATTCGATCTCCCTTTGTAATAGAAAAAACTCCTCTAGGGCTAGAACATAAGACTTGTATTTCAGGAGAATGCTGGCCATCCACTACCCCGGGGTACACTATTAAACCTTGCAGGGTGAGTGATCCTCGGCCGAGGATAAGGCCCATGATTCCAGGAAGCAAGGGTGTTATAGGCTCCACCGGAATTGGCTGAATATTCATTTGTGGCATTAGTAAGAAGTTGGAGGCGGCTCGCAAATCCACCCTTGTGGGTCTTCCTGGGTTATTTCCTGATTTCTCTTTCTGTTGGCTTCCTGGGTTCTGACTAGTCGGTTCCCATATCTTTGAGGGCCCTGGGACCGGGGGCCCGATGTCCCGTTTTTTGGCATCTCGTCTGACTGATTATCCAGCGGGGGGAGGAGTCTGCCCCTAATATCTCTTACTGAACGGCATGCACTAGCTTTATGATATCCCTTGCCGCATCTGTCACAAAGAGTGGGAGTCTCTACCTTTCTATTCAAATTTGTACAATCCTTTTTAAAATGACCGGGCTTGCCACAATTATAGCAGACCTTTGGACCGGGTCTCATCAGGGGACGCCTCTGTGATTGAAGAATAGCAGCCGCCAGCCCAGCATTAGTAAGGGGCCCTCCGAGCTCTCGGCAGACCCTAAGCCAATCTTGTAAGCCCTTGTTTTTACGTGGAGCAATGGCTGCTCGGCACTCCTGAGTGGCTTGTTCAAAAATTATCTGTTGGATTAGGGGCTCGACTGGACCTATGTCTCCGAAAATACGCCCAGCTGCCTCTGTCATTCTGGCCACAAAATCTGAAAAGGACTCTTGGGGTCCCTGAATTATCTTTGTGAGTTGTCCACTCGCTTCCCCTTTTCGGGAAAGTGCCTTCCATGCCCTAATGGCTGTGGCAGAGACCTGGGTATAGGCTCCCCAATGATAGTTAGCTTGATCAGCAGTATAAGCCCCTTGACCTGTTAACAGGTCTAAAGTCCAATCTCTCTGTTCCGGGGTCAAGGCAGTAGCGTTGACCCGGGCTTGTGCTTGTGCGGCCTCATACCACAGTGCTTTCCATTCTATATATTGGCCCATATTAGGGAGGGCGGCTTTTGCAATCATTTGCCAATCGGCTGGTGTTAATGCTGAATTGGCAAGTCTATCAAGCTGTACCAGGGTAAAATTAGCATTGGTCCCATACTTGCGAACAGATTCGGCCAGTTCCTTAAGCTGGTTGAAATCTACTGGCACATGAATTCGCCCTCCATTTTCTGTTTCAAAAACAGGGAATACAGTCCTGATCTTTCTCCTCACCTTTTCTGGTACAAGCGAGTAACCTGATGGAGGATGCGCCTCATAAGGCGGAGGTGCAGAGGGCACCGTCTTTTGAGGAGGAATTCTAGGTAATTTTTTATATTTCTTGTTATCATCTGGGTGATATCTCTCTGCCTCATATCTAGCTGCTTCTTCATCTAACTCAGCCTCCTCCTCCGAGTTAAGAGTATCCTTACCAGAGGTGTCATCATCACTGGAGCTTTCCGAACTGTCGAGGGTCAGTGCCTCCAGCTCCAAAGAGG
The DNA here is from genome assembly GCF_011762505.2 of Arvicanthis niloticus. Taxonomy (NCBI): domain Eukaryota; kingdom Metazoa; phylum Chordata; class Mammalia; order Rodentia; family Muridae; genus Arvicanthis; species Arvicanthis niloticus. Next base: position 9,886,969 of record NC_133429.1, on the reverse strand, counting down.
GGTAGAGCCCACCCTTTCTCTCCTTACGAGGGATACTGGACTCCATCGGGGGTATCTCTCCTGTCTTAGGAGGGTGCCTATCCTTCTTTTTTGGGACGTCCTTTTTCTTGCGCGCGCCCAACCTCTCACTCCATTCGGTTTCTGACATGCTGTCCTGAACTCCCTCGAGAGTAACCTGCCCTTCACTTACTGCTTCCTTATAGTTTTCATCTCCTAAACAGTTTTTAACAACTAGAACAAGGACCATGAAAATCACAGTGAAGATCAGGCCATAAATTTCAGGGGCAGACATACCTCTCCGAATGTACCTCCCTGCAGTTCTGAATCCTCCTCTGAATCGAGGGGTCCTCTGAGGTGCTGACGATGACGAGGTCGAGATCTCCCGGGTTTCGGCACCAGATGGCCCGCGCAACCTCCCGCCAGCAGGAACGACGCGGCACACACAGGATCCTTCTGCAGTAAAGCTTTTATGCGTCTTGAGAGGGAGAGCATAAGCTTACAGATGAAGAGGACCCCGAGGGGGCAAAATCCCAGCCCTTATATAGGAAACTGCTCCCCGCCTAGGACGTGGCACCCAATGGTTGGCTGTAGCCCGTTGGCCGGTATTGTGTCACAGGTGAGGCAGTGCACTAGCACACGCGCAAACCATTTGTCAGTTGGTCGAACGGATGTCAGCGCCATCTTGCAACGGTGAATGTGAGGGCGGGTCCTCACACTCAAGCAGATTATTCAGGAATTTTGTATCTTCTTCTGACCCCAGGGAAAGCCTGCCCACAGGCTAAATACTCCTGGAGCAACCGACCCTGGCAAGCTACGTGGCGGCAGCAGATAGGCACATGTAAGGGGAAGCAGCACAGATCACCAGCCTTGTCCATATTAGGACTTGATTTTCTTAGAGAGCACTCACCATTGGGCAGGTGGGGGGTGGGAGCCAGTGCCATCTTTACAGCGTGGCACATCGCAGCTCTCTACAGTTGCTTATTTTGACCAAGAAAATCTTGTACCTTTAATTCTAGTGTTACTTGCAGTCTCTTTTCCAAGGCAAGGAGTTTTTTTGTCTAGGGCTCTGTCTTTTGAGAAAACAGTAAATCAAGAGAATAAATATTGCAATACTGATGAATGATAAGCTGTCTATGTACCCTAAGGTGATTCCTGTCAAACCACTTGAAATAACACACGAAGCCCAAAAGATATTTATATCAAAAGACTATGTGTCTTTTTGATAATCAAAGAACTACCTGGTCTGGAGCCCTCAGTTCTCTGTTTCTGCCTGAAAACTACCTTGCAGGCAGTTGTGTTCTAGGATCACCAGTCCCTCGCAGTTTTTACAGGGCAGTGAGCAAGCCAAGCTGCAGGCTGAGTTCTGCTCCTGATCCTGGCTGTAGCTCTCCATCTGGGGGTTGGGGGAGAAAGCCTGTCTGTGGTTCTTTGTAGGCACTCAGACCCACTTAGCTTTCAATACATGCTGGTGGTGCAGCCTAGAAGGCTGCCGAGCCGTATTCAGAGATTAGGGTGCAATGAACTTTTATCTCAGGTTAGTTGAGTCCTACGTAATAAGTTTGGCGCCAATTTGTTGTGGTAAATCTCTGACCCAAACAAATCTGGTCAAGGAAAACACAACTCAATGTTTATGATTTTAAACTGCAAGCCTAGATTGGGCAAATTTACCATTACACTACTCTACTCCCCAGCTATGAGATTGTTGCTTTTCTATCCGACCAGCAGACAGGAACAACGAAACTCGGAATTCTTCTCAAAGCAGTTTATTCCAGAACCCTTTACAACATCTCTCAGGAAGCCCCTGATTCCAGTTGCGCATGCCCTTTTATGCCCAAGCCGTCCCCATACTGTGCCTGCCACGTGAGGTAGTTTCATTGGTACATGTCAAGTGGCCTGATAATGTGTAGCAGCAAGATTGCGCAGTAGTTCTGCGGACGTGGCTCTTTGTGGGGTGTATAAGGAAGTCAGGTGCTAGTCATAAGACTTGGCAGTAGTCCCAGGCGCCATCTTAGCTGGCCGCCACACCGACTCCTCACATGAGATCCCTTAAAACCTGTGGTTTTCTAAGCCACGTTCTTCTCCTTGTCCTTCCACCAACGTCTCCAACGGCCTTTCCGTCGCCTATGTAGCCTCTCTCCCCGGCAACTTCCTCTTCTGACTCCTTCCTCTTCACTGTACTCATCCAATCTGTGGGGGTCATAGCATTGCCAGGGGCCAACCCCCTCACCCCCGGTTTGGGGGTGAGAGGGGGAGAGATGCAGCTGCTTCTTCTTTCTTCTCCACCTCCCACCAGCAAGGAGTTAAGTAAATAGCTTTGTGCTATCCTAAAAACTTCTTCTGAGGCTAAGAGACTGCAGGCTAGGGTGATTAACACCTGTAGCCTAACAGCAGAGGATTAGGCAATGTGGCCTTTGTTCTATCTCAGCAGGAACTGCAGGGCTCTAACTTGCAAGAAGAAAAGACACTTAGAAAAGTTACTATAGAGTTTATTAAGTGTAAAAAATATCCTATGAAAGCTATCTGAGGGGAAACATGGAAAGGTCCTGAGTGGGGAAGAAGAAAAGATTCTAACAAAGTAAAAAACCCAAGGGAGAAAAATTCTAGGCAGGGGGAAAGGAAAGGGCAATGGGGTCCTAACTAACTAACTGACTAGTCTAACTCATCATTCTAACTGCCTGTTATCTCTTTCTCTTTGTCCTCAGAACTTATACATCTTTCAGAGTACATGGTCACATGTTACAAGGTTCATCACAAGTTCACACCAAATTTCAAGTCATAAATTGAAATAGAAGTTTACAACACAGAATGTTTACATGAATATCCATTAGGAGTAATTATCTAGCTAGACATTCATCACCTGTCTAGCTCCACAGGTTCGCAGAAAGTTTGAAACTATAACTTAAGAAATTAGTGAAGTTTTGTATAGATAAACCCAGGCAATATTTTCTCTTCTATCCTGGTACGTATAATAAATTGTGGATTCCCTCTAGTAACCTAGGCTAATTGTTTTATGACCTCTTGGAATGTGCTCTGAGCAGGAGAAGGTCCAGTTACTATCTCTCTTGGGGCAATTAACTGATAACACTCAGGAGACTGGCAGAGTTCTCTTTGCAGTTTCAACTATGCCTGAGGGACTTAATAGGAGTCCCGTTATAAAAGAGCTTAATAATCACTGATATAATTTTAGGAATTCTTATAGGATCATCATTAAGACTTAAGAAGTCATCTATTTGTCTATATAGTATCACTACAAGACAGTACATCTTCGTGGATCTGCAGAGATCTGCTACAAAGGGGAGTGCTATTGCTTAGTGATAGTAGCATATGTATAATAACAATAATAATGGGAAAAGCATATCAATAGTAGGAATCTTTCCTAAAATCACGTCCACCACAGCCTTGCTAATGGGGCACACTCGTCGCAGATTATATAATAATCCGAGGCAAGCATTTCAGGGTGATCATCTGCTCATTAGCTTGTCCCATTATGGCTCCCGACATAGCATGATTACCCAGTCGTTCCAACTGAGCTTGAGTAAAAGAGGCATTGATACCATAAGCTTTAACAGACTCCACCAGAGCCTTTAAGGTTTTAAAATCCAGCGGCTCATGGTGCCGTTGGTTATTGGCATCCTGAAAAACCGGAAAGGCCATCCTGGCCTCTTTCCAAACCTCAGGACATAAGGTTCGGTGATTATTTCCCTTTGGCAGCACCGGAGAGGTGTCCGCATAAGACGGTGATAATTGGGACGGATCCCGCCAAGATGGTGGAGCTGATGGAACAGCACCCCTGAGTGTGGCCTCTTCCACCCTCTTCCTTTCCTTTCTAGCTTTCTTCTTCCTCTCTCAAGCACATGGCTCCATTTTGGCAAGTAGTTTCTCTAAATTCTCCTCCAAACTTTCTAAATCCTCCTTTAAACTGGAAGACTCTTCCTCAGAGTCCTGCCTACTGGACTTAACTGACCTCTCCTCCTTCAGCTGTTCCAAGGCATCTGTTGTCTTCTCTAATGCCTGACAGCATCTATCATTCTCGAGGCAGCTGCGGATACATTTCCACAGCCCTTTCACTCCTCCTTTTAAACTTCCCTGTTCCCAGGCGAAATCAAGATCTCGCCCCAATTTATCACAGCTCGAACGAAGCATTTAGGTGCCCCAAAACGGCAATCCATGGAGCTACACTGTCTACCTCCTCCAAAAAGGTCTCAAGGACTGAATCTTTTATTTTTAACCCCTTAGCTCTAAGCAGCTCCTTCAGAGCCGCTTCTGTTGGGTGAGATGAGGAAGTTCCCATTCTTACTTTCATTTTGATCCTCTTTCGCCACTTGTTTTGCTGCTTTACCGCAGACTTTAAAATTGTCTCCTTCCGAGAACTTGTTTAAGATCAGGCCCCCTTTTACTTACCGGGCACTTTACCGTTCGAACACCCTGTCCGCCAAGAGTTCTGGAACCCCGGAGCTTTAACGCTCCCCGTACAGGCCACAAGTTGTTCTGTGCTGTTTCCCTGTCCCGCAGGAATAGGACACTGACCAACAGGGTTCCTTCTCTAAGCGGTTTACTCAGGTAATTCGGTACAGCTTAGTTCTAGTGGCGAGTGGTCCTGAACCCTTCCCGCGCAAGGGCATTATATCCCTGATGGGCACCCAACGAACTGATGCCACGCAACATCTTCTCATAAGTCCTGCATGTGTGCGTCAGATCAGGCCACCGGCGCACAGCCCAAATGCCAAATAAGGTCTTGTCTCAGGCAGCCGTCGAGGTCTTTAGGTGAGGTTCCTAAAGCCCCGTACACCTAGGTATTTCCTAGGCAGAGGCCTTAGGGCTGGGGAACTGACTCCGAGAACTAGAAAGTGAGGCTCGCCCACGCGGGTTGCACCACCGGGACCAGCCGCGAGCAAGTTCCCCAGCACCTTACAGGTATATCCCTGCCCCATAATGCAACTGGTGATCAAGCCATAACATAAAGACACACCTGGCCTTTGTTGTCTTCCTCATCTTTACAGGTTAATATTTTAGAACATTGCTGGGGGCTTTGAGATTGTCCAATACCTTGAAAATGAAGTGTACACCTAGCTGGACCATATAGCAAACGAAGCCCTATAGAAAGATTACTGTAGTCAGTTGTTTAATGTAGTCATTAAACTCTTCATGAGGAACAGCTCCTGTGACAGAAGTAGTTAAAGTCATTTTTTAAATGTGTGAGTTTGATAACAGTATCTGGCCTCCTCTAATCAGGCAAGATGGATGGCTGGAGAAATACTTTTCTAGAAAGAAATAGTGTTTTGTAGCTGGGAAGTACAGCCTTTAGAGTTGGCTTCAGCTTTTAGGATGACAGGCATGTCCATCTGGGCATGGGTCTTGTGGCAGAAGAGTTTTCATTGCTGTTTCCACCTCATTTGTTTAACTTGTTGATCTCTTCTTGGTCTGACTTTGGGAATTCATATAAATAAACACATGGAGTTCTTGTAGATTTTCAAAGCATTCACTTAGAATATTCTGAAATCGTGTGTATTATAAGGTTTACCTGCTCACTTGATTTTGTTAATTTGGGCAAAAAATCAGAGTTTTCCTCCTAGCCCCAAGTTCGGGAAATAACAACTCTGAAATTCAAAATATATATTTATGTTGAGGCCCACACTGCCCAGCTTGAGGGGCACTGTGTCCCGGCCCAAGCTGCTGCTCTAGTTCTCAAGTCAGGGTCTAGCAAGAGAGAGAGTGGGGATGGAGGGGGAGACTCGAAGAATGGAGAAAGGACAGAGGGTCTGATCAAGTCTTGTTTATTGAAAGGAAATCCCTGGTATTTATATGCTTTGCCATGTGACTTACAGGCGTGGATTCCACATGCGCCTTGAAGCTGGGGGCACTAAACAACAAAACAAGATATGCGGGGAAAAACAAGATGTTTATCAGAGTGTGCTCAGCTGTTGTAGGCTGTTAAAAACAAGTCTCTTGTCATGGTATATGGCTCGAGATGGCTGCAAAGATGATAGCTACTTTCTGCTAGGAGTCCCAACATATTTACAAATACCTTTGCCAATTAAGCCTTGGCTGGTTCCCTGGTTCTTAGCTGCATGAGACCATCCTCATCTGCCTGTCAACCCCTCCCCTGCCAGGCTCTCCCCCAGAATCCTTACTGCATATTGGGTGTCTTTCTTTTATTTCCTGCCTCAGCTACAGACCAACCAGCTTTAGTTGTTATATCCATAGAGTATACAAGAGATTTTCTCTACATTAAGGTCATCTGTTGTTGTTGGGTCAAGGCTCTGTTATTTTGTTTCTGTATCATTAATTTCCCAGTTCTTATTTTTACTATTTTTTGTATCAGTAAGTCACTTATTTATTAATTTGTGTTCTTGCTTTTTCTTTTTTAAATGTAGTATGTACACAAGTTAGAGTCATACAGGAATGGGAAATTTCAGTAGAGCCAGTTTTGCACTGGGAGCTGATGATCTGTGCACTCCACAGTGGCCTGAGGTAGAAGATGGTTCTTGAACCACTCAGACATAACCTGTTCCTGCTCAGTCATGCTGCATGAAGAGATCTTTGAGTCATTTTTACTTCTTCCTAAATGCTTTGATGGCTGCCAGGGCCCCTCCTACTCCTTTCACTAACGTTTCAACTTCGTTCGGTATAGTAGCTGGGTATAACAGGACGTTCAATTTTTCTGGGTATAGCAGCTAGGTATAACAGTAGCCTTGCTGGTTGTCAGTCACTCACTTCATGCACTCGAGGTCTACCATTCCGTGCTTTTCTGACAATTAGAGTTGCCAAGGTTATTCTGTATGCCCACAGCACATTAGATGGTAGCACCCAATTAATAAAGATATAATTAATGAAAAGCTTCAGTGGCAGGAGTAGAGAAAAATATCTTAGTGGGTCTCATGGTGCTATAAAGGCCTATTCTGGTCACTTGGTTGTAGCTCCCTCCCCCCACCCCAAGGTCCTCTTCTTTACCTTGGGCCAAACATATCCACCATTCCATACACTACAGCAAAAGCACAGACACTGGGTCCCAACAAAGAAGGAAGGAAAGAATGCTTTTCAGTTTCTCTGATTTTCCTGTCTTTGTATGTGAGTTCCTGTTTTTTGTCTTACAACATTTAATACTGTTTTTCCACTTTGTATTTTGACATCTTTGACTACCATGTGTCCAGCAGAGGTTCTTCTCTGGTCATGTCTGGGGTTCTAAATGCTTGAGCTTGTATGTCAAGTTTTCATTATTCTGTCCTGATGGGGCTGCTCCATTGACTACAAGTGGGCTTCCTATATGGATAAGGGCATCCAGTAAATAAGTGTTGGTCCTTCAGACATTCTGTGTGAAGTGAGGAGAAAAAGGATAAAAGAACTTTTTAGAATATTTTTTATTCATTGACAATTTCATATACCTATACAGTTTATCTTGATTATATCCAACCCAACTTGAAACATGTCGTGTGTGTGTGTGTGTGTGTAACCTACTGTGTTCAGTTAGTGCTGCATGTGCATGGGTCTGGGAGAACGAAAACTTAACTACAAAGCTGATGTTTCAAGTCAGTGTAAAATGAGTCTTGTCAGGGCAGGCTATTTCCAAAAAAGACTCATGTCATATATGAAGGTAAATTACATACACATTAAAGATTGTGATTGTAAAAGAATAAAATCATAAGGGCATCATACATGTTTAATAACATAATTGAGACTTGCCCCCCTCCCATATAAAGCTTGAAATCAGAAACAAAAAAGCAAAACTTGAAGGAAGGTAATTTAAAGTCTAGAAAGCCCAGGGTAGACACTTAGAACCTGAAACAGTGTGTGTCCTAAGTACACAGTGGTCTCTCACAAGTCAGTGGAAGCAGAGACAGAGATGAAAGCTGAATACCAGACATCTAGGCAACCAGAAGATATGGGAGGGGCATTAGTGGGTGTGAGCCAGGGATTTGTGTCCCTGTCATCCTCAGAGGAGACTGACCGGTTCTCACTAGTCTTTCCTTTATTGGCCAATGTATTGTACTCATGTATGTGTGTACATATGTAACCTGTTGAGTGCATTCAGTGCTTCCACTACTCACAACATGCAAATCCTTCTCCAGTTGTAAACTTTATGTGTGTATATTGTATGGCAGTTACACTATCAGAAAACAGGGTTTAACTATCTTGTATGCAAAATTGTCATGCTAAATGAATCTATTTGTTTAATTGTATTGAGCTATGGCAATTATAACCAGCTTGTGTGTTGCAGTGTGTTGCTGTATTGGAGTCTGTTGCTGTATAGGCACTGCTTGTGCGAGCCCCTCAGTGCCTGGCACAGGGCCTTACTTGGAATGGAATATACTGTCAATAAACACTTTTCTTTCAGCTCTGCGTCAGTAAAGTTTTGGGGCCTAAACATCAGTTGATTCCTGATTCCTGGTTCTGAGGAAAACAGAGTATGTTTCTAGCAGATTGTAATCTGTGGACTTCCCACCATTCATGTCCATTTGTGGTTTGGGAAGGGCTGTGTGATGAGCCTTCCTAGCCAGAAGTGCAGAGAGACTGTAGTGTGTGTTAGGGTAGCATGTCTTGGAGGTCACGGATACACTTACCAGGTGTGAGAGTTGGGAGGAAGGGAGATGGAGACTGAGCATAGAGAGAGCGAGCAAAGCATCTGTCTTAAGTGCCCTTCCACACAGTACTTTGACTGGTGTCCTGTGGCAGAATACATTTCCTTGTTAGACAGACTTTAACTCACCATACCTTGGCATCGTGGGTCCCTAGATCCTATGCCATGAGTACTGCCTCTGAAGCTCTCTAGACCCAGTTCCAGCCGTCACTTCATTATTCTGGGGATCACCTAGCTCCCTAGTTATCGTAAGAAATTAATGGGTTGCTGCACATCAATTCTGGAGACTTCTGTGCTCAGGAATTCCCCTTTGTCTGCTTGCATGTGAGTGGTGATAATCAAACTTGAGCCACAGTAGGAAACAGTGAGCAGCACACAGGATCAGTGGCCAGTCCTGAAGTGGCACAAGGCAGCTCCTGGGGAAGGGCTTTCCACCACAGTACTAGGTAAGTCATGGAGTTTCTCATCGTCTTACAGATAACAAATGGAGACTTGGAGTCATGACGTCACTGACTCCCCTGACCTCACACAGCTAGTGAGCAGCAGAGCCAGCAGGTAGAGTAGTGAGAAGCAGCATGTCCTGTAAAAAGCAAAGTAAGCATCCAGGGACAAGGTGACCCTTTTCCTGGTGCCACTGACCTGTTTTTAAATGTTGGTTTTGTTTCTCTGGTTTTGATAGAGGGTCTTGTAGTGTGACCCAGGCTGGATTCATACTTTCTGCATAGACCAGGTTGACCTCAGATCACAGTAAGGACCCTGCCTCAGCCTCCTGAGTCTGGTGTTACAGGCATGAGCCACTGTGTCTAACACCATGACTCTGCCTCAGCCTCTTGAGTCTGATGTTGCAGGCATGAACCACTGTGTGAAACACCATAACCCTGCCCTGCCCTCGTGAGTTTTGTGTCAAAGGCATGAGCCACTGTGTCTAACACCATGACCCTGCCTCATCCTCCTGAGTCTGATGTTGCAGGCATGAACCACTGTGTGAAACACCATAACCCTGCCCTGCCCTCATGAGTCTGCTGTCGCAGGCATGAGCCACTGTGCCTAGCACCATTTTGCATTGCATGGCAGTTGGCAGCATCCTGCTGTATTTGCACTGTGTAAGAAGGAAGAGAAGTCTGAGCCTTGATTATTGAGAAGTATAGGAAGTTCATTCATCAGTTAACTTCATTGACTAAGGAGCTGCCTAGGAAGTTCACTCATCTCGTCAATTTACAGCCATACTTCTAGAGTAGTGATGGAAAGAAATATTTAAATTTAATTGAATATTTACATGAATTATAAAGCACAATGCTGGGACTTTTGTTGTTGCAGAGTAATGAGGCTTCTGAGGAAGGCACTGTTTCCCCTCTTTAACACAGGAGGCCAGAGCTCTGACAAGTTGGGTAATTTTCCCCAACTCACACAGTAAGCCTAGCATGACCAGGATTGGCCTCCACAGGCTGTTTACTAGGATTTAAAGTCCAGGATCCAAGAGGAAGTCACTAAATGGGTGTCCTCTGAACTTCCAGTACTCTGGACCAAGTGGGCAGGTGAAGAACAAAGCCTCCGGAGCTGCCCCTCTGTCACAGTGAGTTATGAAAGAGTCACAGGCACAGAAGATTGCTTCATTCTAATAGGAGAAGGGAAGAGGACAGGCATTACGTTCTCTGTAGGACACACAGTTGTTTGAATGTACAGGTAAGGAAAGGGTTATCATTGTTCATTATATAAGGCTTAGGGATTGAGACCCAGACCTCGTAAGTGCACCTGTGAGTGAGGTCAGTGTGTCAGCCATGTTCAAGATGGGTTACCTGGAGGAGCATAGACATTCCAGGGAGGGAGGAAGCTCTGATACTTCAGAAAAATAGACAGCGCTCAATGTTGTTAAACAGAGGTAAGCCATTTGGGGATAAAAAGTGTACAGGAATTTTTTGAGGCCCTCTATCAGGTAAGTGCTCACACAAGTGGTCCAACCCTCTTCTTGGTCTGTGCATCTACTTTGTGCTTCCAGATGGCCCCTCCTTCCTCAGCATCGTCAGGGTCTTCAGCTCATGAAGAGGTGAGAAGTAGGCTGTTCGTCAAAGGATTCCTCATGCATTTTTATGACACTTGAGTGTGACTGTTTTGATTTTCAGGTACTCACTGGCAGATCTGCACTTGCTTCTTAGCATCTTTGTCTTTAACTCTGTCTACATTTTCTGACTGTTACTGCAGTCCAGTGAGAAGAACAGGAGCCACTATGACCCTGTAAATTCAAATATAGGCCTGTTTCCTATCTCTTGGTGTCTTGCATGGAGCCCTGTGCCAGAGAGAAGCTCTGTGAGAGAGGGACCATATCTGCCTGCCTGTTTTTGTATCACCAACACCCAGCACAGTGTCTGGCATTGCTAGGTGCTCAATAAATAGCTGTTGAGGGCCTGGCGAGATGGATCGGATAAGAATGCATACTATTACAGAGGACCTGAGTTCGGTTCCTAGTACCTACATGGGGTGTTCACAACTACCCTTAACCTTCAAGGTGCATACACAGACACACACACAGACGCACACACCTACCTTAGTTGTGTGGGGTGGTGTGTGTCTTTAATCCCAGTAATTGGGAGGGAGAAGCAGGCAGATCTCTGAGTTTGAGGCCAGCCTGGTTTACATAGCAAACTTCAGACCAGCTAAGGCTACGTAGCAAGATCCCACTCATAAAATAAGTTTTTTAAAAAAGGAATACAACAAATGGATGAAAAATGGCCTGTGTATAAAACACACTTGGACTGGAGCAGTACAAGTGCTTGAAATTTCTGGTCTCAGCTCTGGGAATTTCATCTAGTGTCAGATACTATAAGCCTCTATCCATCTATACTGTGAACTGGATTCTCATGAGACTCAAAGTGAATTCTGTTAAACTTGGGAGTCAGTGATTCCTCACTGCCTGCTTCTGTGTTAACAGTGTCATACTCCCATGAAGAGCAGATACTTCTGCTTCTGTGTGTTAGTTTGTGTGCCTGTGGTGTGTGTGCACGCACGCACACATGCATGTGGGGGCCAGAAGACACCTCGCACCTTGGCTGTTATCCCTCAGGTATTTATTTTCCACCTCTTTTTGAGACAGGGTTTCTCATTGGCCTGGAGTTTGCTGGGTAGTCTAGGCTATTTGGCCAGTGAGTCCCAGCATTGTCTCTTTTGTCTGTCTAGCACTAGGATTACAGGTATGTGCCTGCACTCGTGTGTGTGTGTGTGTGTGTGTGTGTGTGTGTGTGTGTGTGCGCGCGTGCGTGTGTGTGTATGTGTGTATGTGCAAACTCATTCAATAACTGAGCCACCTGCAGCCCCAGCCAGCTCCACTGTCGCAATACCGCTGTTGCTGCTTCATATCTGAAAAGTCAGGAATGATCCCAGAAGTGCTTTTCAAGAAGAGCTGCTCCTGTAAAACTCGCAGCACACCTGAAGACGCCTTACCACTCTGGTTACGAATTCATCGAGGATGGCCTCTTCCACAAACAGCCGCCCAGCTGCAATGCAGTTCTCTCCTTTATTGAAAAATACTGCATCCATGCCCTGCAGCAGCAGAAGAGAAGGCAGTGTCAGCGTTGCATCAGGCCTGCTGTGCATCAAGCCTGCAATCCAGTTACACAAAGAGGGTGGGACTTGATGTGGGTGCATGTTCAAGCGTGTGCCCCTGTGTGTGGGTGCACATGGACACCAGAGGGCAACACCAGAGGTTTGCCTCAGTGGTTCTCCAGGTTGATCTCTCCCTCCTTCCCTCCCTCCCTCCCTCCCTCCCTCCCTCCCTCCCTCCCTTCCTCCCTTCCTTCCTTCCTTCCTTAATTTATTTATTTTATTGAGACAGGTTAGCTATTGAGACTGTTCAGCTAGACCTGCTGGTTCATGAACTCCAGGGATTCTCCAGTGCTGGGTGGGACTCCAGGTACACACTGCCCTATCTGGCTTCTTACACTGGTGCTGGGAATCCAAATGGTCCCTGAGCTGGTCCCTGATTGCACCAACTCCCCTGGCCCCACACGTCATTATCCAAAGGTCACAGATAACAAAAGTCAGTCCTGTTGGTTGTTAGTGAAGAGAAGTTCTAGGAGATCTTTGTTTTGACGTTTCCCAGTTTGGGCTCATGAGCACTTAGTTTACAATGTGTTACAGCGAGGGTATTCCTAAAATAATTTGGTGTACAATAAAAGTATTGCATCAAAAACAAAACAGGTAGGTAGCCCAGGCTGCCCTCAAACTCAAATGCTGAGTCAGCCAGCCTCCTAAGTGCTGGGAATTCAGGCCTGCACCTCCACACCTAGCTCTTTCTACAGATGTAACTGCAGTGCCTAGACATTATGTTTTCTGTTATGATTGTTAGAAATCCAGGTGCTGGCAGGATGGCTCAGTGGGTTGCGTGAGAGCTGCACAAGCATGGGGACCTGAGTTTGAATCTTCAGCTCTCACATTTGAAGCAACACGTGCTTCACAGTGCTGGGGTGAGAGTGGAGACTGGAGGATGACTGGGAGCTTGCCAGCTGCCAACTGAGCTCCAGGTTCAGAGAAAGATCCCACATTAAAACAAGGTAGAGCATCCAGTGTTGTCCTCTGGCCTCTGCACAAGCATGCACCTATATCTGTGTACACGTATGAGCACACATGGACACAAGTGTGTATGCATAGATACACACAGATGTGTACATGTGCACATGTGTGTGCTTCACAAATATAAAAAAGCATCCCTCAAAACCTACCCCCGAAAAATGAATGACACAAAAAATGGCAGATGGTGAAGAGCTTCCTAAATCCAGCAGCTGGTTCACCTCCAGTGAGCCTCCCTAAGGTGGAGCTGGAGCACGCAGGCACCTTGCAGTACGTTTGCTTCTCCTGCTGTGCGTGAGGTCTGTCTGGTAGACTGTGGCTGTAGCCAGTAGGAACAAAGCTGGTTCTCTGTACTCACTCCACACTGCTTGTTTACATAAACATGATTTTTTTCACCCTCCATAGTTTTTAGTCATCTTATATGGCACTCCAGAATGTAACGGGGGTGGGGCACCATTAGACAGCTCAAAGGTTAAAAGCGTTTGTTGCTTTGGCAGAGGGCCTGGGTTCAGGTCTCAGTGCTCTCGCACACACACACACATATGCACGAAATACAAAAACACACGGTACACAGACATATAAAGGCAAAACACCCATACACGTTTTTAATCTCTTAAAGATGTAACAGTAGGGGCTGGAGAGTTGGTTCAGTGGTTAGGAGCCGCCTTATTGCATAGGATTTCAGCTGACTTCCTGCATCCACATGGAGATTCCCCACCTCGGGCCACAGGCATAATTCGGTACACAGATGTACATGTAGACAAAATATTCATTGTGGGGCGGTAGGCTGTGAGAAGCAGCTGGGTGCTTTGTTGAGCATGGGCTTGGAACCCCAGAACCTTTATCCGACGGCAGTTCAGCTCTGCTCCCAGGCCCTGGTTCTTTTCATTTAGCTTTAGCCTTCCAACAACCACTCCCCCAGAGAGGTTTATGGCCAACAGTCTAGAGGAACAGGCTTCAGGCCCTAGAGAGATTTATGTACTAATGAGGTACCTGAAGGCCAGAGGGTGGAGCCAATTAAACATTCTTCCCCAGCCCCTCCCCCTTCTCTCCCTCTGTGTTTAACTCACGTCTGCCCAGGGTTTTTTTTTTTTTTTTTTTTTTTTTTTTTTTTTTGGGGGGGGGGGTGGTGGTGCATCCAGATCCATTCACCATCTGCCATGACATTAAACCTGTAAAAACCCATGGGCTTTTTTGTGTCATTGGGGCTGCGCCATGAGGAGTTGTGGAGAGGCCTTTAGTGAGCCACAGCCGCTGTGCCTAACTTCCAGCCTGGAGGAACCACCAGCGTTTCCCAGCAGCAATTACCTGCAATTCAAACATATAAAATCATAAAAATAAAGACATATTTTAAAAGTAAGCTAATGGGACCAATCTCCTTTCCCGTTTCCTGACCCTTGTTTGCTTCTCTGGAATGATCTGGAAAAGTTCTCAGGGATGACCATATCTAGGGAGTCTTGGCCTGTGTTACCCTGTTACTGTCACTGGAGCCTCTAGATGGTATATCAGTGGGCCCTGGCCATGGAGTGTGTGGGCCTCCTTCACTGCAGACCTCTCTGCTCTCTTTACGTCCTCTCCCAGTGAAAGTTGGCTGAGAATGCACACTCAGAGTTAGGGGACGTAGGGCAGAATGAGGAAGCCACACCTGCCACAGAGTCAGTCACTGGAAGGCTCAGCCCCCCTCACGCTGGCTCCACAAGGCTGTCTGTCTCAAATGAAGAGAGAGGATTTGCCCAATTTATCTGGAAGGCAAAACACAACTGTGCCTCTTGTTTTATATAAAATATGTTCCCACACGTTGAAATAGCGTAAATCCCTTAGGGTGCAAAATTAGTAGGGGATCCTGTGCCTCCTCACCCAGCATCACCCCTGATGGTATAGTAAACAGACACCAGGAAACTGATTGTTGCTGTGGTTTAAAGGGATGGAGTACCGTGATGTCCATCCTGGTTCTGAACTGCTAGGCTCAGATGATCCTCCTGCCTCAGCTCTTTGAGTAATCAGTACTATAGGTATGTGCCACTAAACTCAGCTGCCCAACTACTCTTGGCTATTTATTTGTCTGATTGATTGATTGATTGATTGATTGATTGCTTTATTGCTTTGAGACAGAGTCTCTAGCCCAGGGCAGCCTTGACTTCAAGGCAAGACTTAATAGACAGTGTATGCTGAACTTTGAACTTCTGATCCTCCTGCTTCTAAGTGCTGGGAGTTAGGTGAGTCCCACCATGCCTTGTTTGTGCAGTGCTGGGAATCAAACCCTGAGTTCCATGCGTACATAGGGAAGCCCTGCTAACTGCTTTTGATTTTTATTTTTAAAACTTTAAAAGTATTTTCATATTAGTTTTTGGAGGCAATGACAGTGTGTGTGTGTGTGTGTGTGTGTGTGTGTGTGTGTGTGTGTGTGTGAGAAAAGACAACTTTCAGAAGGTTGTTTTTCCTTCCGCCATGTGGGGCTGGGGGCTGGAATTCAGGCTGTCAGGCATGGAGGCAAGCAAATGGAAAGTCACCTTCAAGAATCCAGTTATGTCACAGCTGGGGAGATCAAATCCCAGCAACCACATGGGGGCTCACCTCACCTACAGAGGAACTTGATGCCCTCTTCTGGCAGACAGGTGTATATGCAGACAGATACATTAAGGGGGGGGGGGGGTGGGAGGAGTACATAAGTAAATTTAAAAGAATCCAGTTATATGAAGGTCCGCAAAGCAAGAGCCAGCCTGCTATACCTGTGTGTGGGAAGCAGATTTTAGCTGTTTATCAGTTATTTACTCCTTTTATTAGGTTGTGGTTTTGTTTTGCAGTTTGAGTGGTGATTGTGACAAACCATGAGAAGGCTGGTCCAGCCCTCAGAAGCACTCTGTCTTTAGAAAGGATAGAATGGAAGAAAGAAAAAAACTGGCCCACAAAATCCCATTCCTGCTGGCCATTGTTCTTATCACTCTGATAAAAATGCTATTGTTTTGGGTCTTAACCTGCCACATCTTTTACCTTCATGCTGGTTGTGTGTGTTTGGATTTGCCAGGCAAGCACCCAACCACAGAGCTTTGTCTCCAGCCAGTGGCCCTGAGTTCACTATGGGTGTTGGAAAGCTCTTTCTGCTGTTTATGTATCTCCGTAGTCATCAGTGACAACCAGTCCCTTCATTTGATGTGGTTTTCTCTAGTTCTGTTGGTGGTGGTATCTCTTGTTTGTTTTGTTTTGGGGTGTGTGTGTATGGGTATGCGTGTGCATTTGTGTGTATGCATGTATGCTTGTATGTATGTGCATATATGTGTATGTGTGTATATTCATGTGTATACATGTGTGCTTTCATTATGTGTATATGCGTGTTTATGCATGTGCATGTGTATATGCATGTGTATGTATGTACATATGTGTATGTATATGTGTATGTGTGTTTATGCATGTGTGTATATGCATATATATTCATGTACATATGTGTATGAATGTGTGTGTACGTGTTTATGTATATGTATATGCATGTGTATACGTGTATGTATGTGTATGCATGTATGTGTATATATGCATGTGTATGCATGTATGCTTGTGTGTATGCGTGTATATTTGAGACAGGGTCTCATGTAGTCCAGGTAGCCTTCCAACCTGTTTTGTTGGAATGACTTTAACTTCTGACCCTCCACCTCCAGAGTGCAGAGATTACATTGTGGATGACCACGTCCGCTCTCTGCAGCTTTGGAATCAAACCCAGGGCTTTGTGCGTGCTAGGCAAGCACTCGACCAATTGAGCCATATCCCCAGCCTTGCTTTTCCACATTCCACAACGCTCTGTTGAATTCCAAGAAGAGGTCAGGTTGAATGGACTCCCTACAGCAAGCCAGTACCTTTTCATGATCTGTTTGCCCACAGACATAGAGCCGGTGAAGCCAAGCTTGTGAATGTCTGGGTGCTGAGAGAGCCGCTGTCCTGCCACACCCCCTGTAGAATTAATTAGGGGACAGCAAAACATGATCTTTTGGGGAGGGTGGGTTTGTGTTTGCTGAGCTGGGTTTCTAAACTTGCATCTGAACCTGCACGTTACATTTTCTGCATTGATTACAAATGGATTAAAACAAAAGGAAAGAAAAAGAAAAGAGAGACATTCACTAATGTGGAAAGAGGTCAGCTCAGTGCGATTCTAGTGACATCTACTGTCACAAGGACAGACTCATAATGCTCAGGGGCCATTGAGGTCTGAGGCTCTGGCTCAGATGTTCATTATACACAAAGGTGCCTCAGAAAACCGGGGACAGCGCCATCTATTGGCAGACTTGACAGCACCACCATTGTGCCTTATGTTCTTTCTATTACATCTGAGCTGCTGTTACATTCTGTTCTCTCTACTGCTGGGTAACAAGAGAGATTGAGGCCACTATACTTGCTTCCATCAAGCTCAGGACTTTCATCAGTTAAACGGGGAGAATGGTATCTGCCTCCTACTGCAAACACATCCTTCTGAAAGGAGGAAGTGAAAGCATTTCCAAATGAGCAGACACATTCAGTGATACCCCAGGGAACCTTTGGGCTGGAATTAAAGGACAGCAATCAGAAACGTGGGTACACATGAAGAAGAGGCTGCAAAGGCAGCTCGGGGTCAAGAGCACTTCCTGAACAATGGTAAGGACCCGAGTTCAGATCCTAGCACCCATGTAACTAGCCATGCACACCTGTAATCCAGCTCTGAGGGTTGTGGAGAGAGGATGACTGGGGTATGTGGCTTCCAGAAGAGCCGAGAAAATGTGAGCCCCAGTGGAGGCTACCAGCACAGCAATCTGCAGCAGCTCAGGTTGGTTGTAGGTCTCAGCATCATGGAACAGAGGGGACAAAGGTTGGGGGATCCAGAAGTAGTGGATGTCTGCCTTGAACCAGTACCTGCTGGATGTGACAGCACACATGAGCTCACACACTTGTGCCAGCATTCACAAGATCTGCAGAAGATCAAGACAGCCGACATCCTAGCATGGACATGGGAGGGGCTCTTGGAGTCTTGTTCTAGCTGAAAAGCTACTGGCAATTGACAGTTGCTGAGGGGGAAGAGTAAGTCTTCAGGCATAAGATTCCTGAAAGGCTGCCCATGCCCCAGTAGCTGGTTCTGCAGCCATGGGCATACAGGTCCACTAGGTGCACTCAGCAAGCTTTTTTTGGGGGGGGGGGAGAGAGAGAGAGAGAGAGACAGAGAGAGAGAGAGAGAGAGAGAGAGAGACAGACAGACACAGACACACTGCCTGCCCATATGAAGTTGGTAGAGAAAAGTTGCCTGGCATAGAGGGGAGTGAGTGGGGATGGATTTGATCAAAACACATGTTAGTCATTGTTAGTCATGTATGAAATCCTCAACAATGAAAACTAAAACAGACCAAGAATATATTTTTCCTAATTCACAAGAAAAAAGTACTAAAATGACTGTACCCTCACATTTTCTTGTTATTTATCCTCTTATCAATCACAGTACCACTTACAACGTCACCTTCATCACACAGTTACCTTATTCCAATGTTGTATTCAAGAAGAGGTTCATGTTAGGCGACTTCTAAAGTGTTCATGGGACCTTTTAAAATCCCAGTTTGCCTTTGAAGCAGAGGCAGCACTATGAGTTGCGAACATCAGCTGAGGAATTTCAGAAATAGAGATGTTTTTAGATAACAGTGTTGTGGCTACCTTTGTCCTCTGGTCTCAGATACAAGGTTCCAGCACACCCAAGGGTCAAGCTGCAGGACCATCAGGCTGTCCCACACTGCTGACAGCAGGGATTTCCCAAGCAAAAGACAGAAGTCAGTGGGCAGAATTTCTCAGCTCCCTCCCATTTGTCTCTCCTAAGGTGTCGAGCTGGGTCCTGTTCCTCTGTCTCTCTTCTCCTCCCCTTAGTTCCACTTTTGCATTTGTTGGTTTACTCACTTGGTACAGATACTTTTATTTCACTTTATTTGATGTGTGTGTATATGTATGTGTTGTGTGTACATATGTGTGCGGGTATGTCTGTCCATGCATACACCAAGAGGCCAGAGAAGGGCATCAGGTGTCTTGCACAACAGGAGGCCAGAGAAGGCTACAAGGTGTTATGCATTATTAGTTTCCATCTTATTCTCCTGAAACAGGTTCTCTCGCTGAACCTGCAGCTAGATTGGCAGCTGCCTTTGCCTCTTACCCTGAGACTGCCACTAGCTCTCAGATTTTTTTTTTTTTAACATGGGTGTTGGAGATTGGAACTCAGGTTCTCAGGTCTTTACAGTAAATTCTCTTAGCCAGTGAGCCATCTTCCTAGCCTAGACAAGTCTGTTCTTTTGCAGCTGGTGAGATGATATACACCTGTGATCCCAACACTCGGGGCAGGGGCAGGGGCAGGGGCAGGGGCAGGGGCAGGGGCAGGGGCAGGGGCAGGGGCAGGGGCAGGGGCAGGGGCAGGGGCAGGGGCAGGGGCAGGGGCAGGGGCAGGGGCAGGGGCAGGGGCAGGGGCAGGGGCAGGGGCAGGGGCAGGGGCAGGGGCAGGGGCAGGGGCAGGGGCAGGGGCAGGGGCAGGGGCAGGGGCAGGGGCAGGGGCAGGGGCAGGGGCAGGGGCAGGGGCAGGGGCAGGGGCAGGGGCAGGGGCAGGGGCAGGGGCAGGGGCAGGGGCAGGGGCAGGGGCAGGGGCAGGGGCAGGGGCAGGGGCAGGGGCAGGGGCAGGGGCAGGGGCAGGGGCAGGGGCAGGGGCAGGGGCAGGGGCAGGGGCAGGGGCAGGGGCAGGGGCAGGGGCAGGGGCAGGGGCAGGGGCAGGGGCAGGGGCAGGGGCAGGGGCAGGGGCAGGGGCAGGGGCAGGGGCAGGGGCAGGGGCAGGGGCAGGGGCAGGGGCAGGGGCAGGGGCAGGGGCAGGGGCAGGAACATGAACATGGCTGGAAGTGCAAGGATGGCCAGCTTCAGCTTCGTGCCTAAAGTGAAGGTGTGGTGGTCAGAGGGTAAGAGTTCTCCTTCCAGCATGTGTGTCTGAGGCATTGAACTGTCAGGCTCAGTGAATACTTTTACTCACTGAGCCATCTTGATGGGTCAGTTACAGACTTTCGGAAGTACAGAAAATATTTACTCTCACAATAACTTTAGGGATTTTAGAATAAAGTTTTGTGTGTCATACAGTCCTCTGGAAAAAAATAAAAATTTCTAGGAAGTACTAGATCAGGAAAAAAAAAAACTGCCAAGAAAATACTGAAAGAAATAAAGAAACAAACCAACCCCTTCTCAAGAAATGGCAGCTCAATAGGAAACAAAAAATCAAAATGGAAATTTTAAGTAGCTAAGTTAACAAATTTGAGCTAATAAATTCCAATCATACAAATATGTCATCTAATATTTGACCACATTACAATTCAATGGCAGAAGTATAACCAGAAAGTCCTGGAGGCACTTAGAAACTGTGATGAACTTTTAAACTTACAGATACAAAATAAACAAACTGAAAATGTAAAATCACACTGAACTTGGCACAAACAACAATGAATGCATGACATCTCAAAATTCACCTCTCCAGACAACACGGCCTGCAGGAAAAGAACTAAAAATCAATGTTCTTTCTTTAAATTTAAATGATCTACTTCAGTAAATTAGAAGAATAAATAGCAAGTTAATACTACAGAAAATAAAATATTAAACAGCAGCAATTAATCTTCAATAGCAAAACTGAAGAGATTAGAAGTTAACTTATTAAAAAGCAAAGAAAACTGACAGCTCCCTAGAAAGATGAATTTAAAAATAAGAGTAAACAATGGTCATACGAATCAGTAAGTGAGCAATACAATACTAAGTTCTAAAAGTTATATGAGGTGTATAAACAACAAGACTAACACAATTTTAAAAAATTCATTGTAAAAATTAAATATACTATCTCAGTAACAGGCTGTAGGTGCAGAAGGCTTCACATGTGAAACAACAGAAGCATATAAGGAAAGACGGTAACCATTTCAAAACCTTGCAGAAAACATTTAGGGAACACTACTCGGATGCGAATAGCAGGGCCAAGCCCCCCCCCCCCCCCAACCTGATGAAGGTGTTAGAAGAAAATTACAGGCCAAGTTCTGTATCAAAAATAGATGAAAAAATGGCTGAGCAGTGGTGGCAACACCTTTAATTGCAGCACTCAGGAGGCAGAGGCAGGCAGATCTCTGATTTTGAAGCCAGCCTCTTCTATAGAGTGAGTTTCAGAACATTCAGGGCTACACAGAGAAACCCTGTCTCAAAAAATCCAAAAATAAAAGAGTAAAAAGAAAAATACACATTTTTTAAAGGACACTAAAAAGAGTAATACAAAACCAAGATGGAATCGTGTTATAAATCCACAGAATTAAGGTTAACAAGCAGAAGGGCCCAAGTGAGGATGCCTCAATCCTACCTGGGAGGGAGAAGAAAACAATCACGGGGTGGAGGCAGGTGGAGGGAGGGACCTGGGTGGGAGAATAAAAATTAAATTCTGCACCTCCTTCCAGTAATTTGAATAGGATAAAGAGCATCAATCAGTTCTCCCAAATCCCTATCTAAATCCTCTTGTATATTCAACTCATTAGTAACATTTTTTGCTAAATGATTAACAAGAGTAGCTGTCTTTAACTTCTTGTGTCATAGCAATTGCAGAATCAGTGGTGCTAGCAATTCATGTAATTAAAGCTGTTATACCAACAATAATCAAACCCACAACTCTCTTGCTTCTGCTTAAAGCCTGACTCATTTCTTCCAGTACTTGCAAGCTACTTTCAGAATACCAGGGTTCTGTGATACTCAGGGCACTAAAACAAAAGCTGGTTGATAGACCTCCATAACTGACATGCAGATTTCAAAACACAAACACAATTAGAAGGTGTACAATCAATACAACATATTAAATACTGTAGAAGAAACAAAAGTATTTTTAACTTGACAATTTGAAGAGCCTTAACACATGTGCTAACACCTGTTTGAAATCCAGATCCTGCCCCTACTTTATCTCTTGTTAACCCAACATAGAGAACTACAGCTAATTTCCATATATGTCTCTGAAAATGTCCAGAACCAGACTTCCAAATGAAGACTGGTATTTCCAATACTGGATTGATTTCTAGACCAGTCCATGATTGAGTCCGAATAACTGGTCACATTAATAACAATACAAGAGGCATTATAACTTCTCTTTTTGATTCTCTGTTCCACAAGTTCTAAGAACTTGAGGCAAGGCAGCTTGTCCCATCAGGGTTATAGGTAAGCAATGGTAGGCCAGGAACTTATGTCCAATACAGCTTCTCAGTCACCATGGTCAGGGCACTCAGCAAGCTCACAGGTCAGCATCATTCTTTGTCCTGGCATCAGCATCAGCATGTCTTATGGCATCCACCATGCTCCTTCAGAATCCTGTCAAAAAAAAAAACAAAAAAAAAACCCACAAACATGCGCTCTTCCCGATATTTAATACCTGATCGGATCATGCCTTATGCCAGTAAGTGGAGCCTTCCCTATCACCTATGCATAAGTATGCCTAGTTGTACAGCGCCATGACACTCAGCAGAAAGTTCCTTGGCATCCAAATATTTTTTAAAAAAAACTTTAAAATAAAAAAGATAACAATTTAAATAAATTTGTGGTGTACAGTATATCACCCCCTTTTTTATTTTATGAAGATATTGTTTTAAAGTTCTGTGGGCTTGTTCCACAGTTTCTCATCCTTGACAGGTATAAGGAATCTCCATAGTAATACGGGTAATGTTAAATTGCTGCTAACGAGTCTCAAATGTTCGACTGCTATAGCCAGTTGTATTATTTGTTTTTCTTTGCTTTATTATTGTGTACTTTATTTATTTACTTTTCAGATGTTATCCCCTTTCCCCATTCCCCACCCCTAGAAACCCCTTAACCTATCCTCCCTCCTATTTCTATGAGGGTGTGCTCCCACCCACCCACCTATTCCCACCTCCCCCTCCCTTGAATTTTCCATCACTGGGGCATCAAGCCTTCAAGGGAGCAAGGCCCTCCTATCCCACTGATGCCCGACAAGTCCATCCTCCTCTACAAATACAGCTAGAGACATGGGTCCCTCCATGTGAGTTCTCAGGATAGCTGTTTAGACCTAGGGAGCTCTGGTTGGTTGGTATTGTCATTCTCCCCATGGGGCCACAAGCCCCTTCAACTCCTTCAGACTTCTCTTTAACTCCTCCACTGGGAACCCTGTGGTTAGTTTGGTGGTTATTTTGTGAGCATCCTCCTCTGTATATGTCTGTAGACGAGGCTGGCCTCGAACTCAGAAATCCGCCTGCCTCTGCTTCCCAAGTGCTGGGATTAAAGGCGTGCGCCACCATTGCCCGGCTCATAGATATATTTTTTTTAATACACTCCACTCTCTCTTCCACAGAATAACACTGGCCCTGAATATCTAGGAAAAGGCACAAAGTATTCCAAACTTTTGGAGCACTAGTGATTTCTAATGAAAATGCTTCAATAAGTAGTAAACCACAAGTAAACTGCAGTGAAAACAGCTTGTGAGCTAACTGACTTCAGATTCTCTTAATAATTAAGAGTCTAATTTGTGAATGTGCTACACATGTGTGTGCATGTATGTACACATGTGCTTATGCAAGTCTGTGTGCATGCATGGAAAGGCCAGAAATGTACATTAGATGTTTTTTTTCAGATACTCTCCACCGTTAGGGTTTTTAAAAAAAATTTTTGAGATCATATTATAATTACATCATTTCTCCCTTCTCATTCCTTTCTCCAAACACTCCCATGGTTTTTTTGATACAGGGCTTCTCACTGACACTGGAACTCATCAGTTAGGCTAGCGTAACTAGCCAGCAAACTCTAGAGGTCCTCCTGTGTTCTAGTTACTTTCTGTTGCTAGGATAAAACAATGACACAAAATGATGTAAAGAAGAAAGGATTTATTTCACCTTACAGCTTATAGTCATGATCACAGTCCATTACTGAAGGAGGCTGAAACAGGAACTGAAGCAGAGGCCTTGGAGGAATGCTGCTTACTGGCTAGCTTTCCAGACTCACAATGGTTAGTGTTCTTATATCACCGAGGACCACCTGGGAAAGAAGTGATTGTTCTGTCGTGATTTTATTTCCTTCGTCTGATGTTGCTGCTGCTGCAGTGTCTCACTGTATTACTCTGGTCAGGCTCAAATTCACTTATATGGCCCAGCAGAGCTTTCATTCATGATCCTGCCTCAGCCTCTGTGGTTACATTACAGGCATGTGCCACCACACCCCACCCAAACAACTACAGTGAAGAAGCCTGGTGAGTGTCAGCACAGCATGTAATCAGGCAGTATGAAATCTGTGCCTCATCTGACAGGATGCAAGCAGAAGAACACTGCATCGTTTCTGAGATACTAACAAGATTGTGTCTAAATTGAACTGTGAGGAAATTCCAAATGGGGAGATTACTGCAAATGACCTGCGATCCTCAAAAGGGAGCAAGTCATGAAAGTCAAGGAAAACCTAAAGACCTGGCTCAAGCAACACTGCAGGATACACCATTGCCATGTGACCCAGGCTTCCAGATGGAATCCTCTGCTCTAACAAGACCACTACATCAACTGATAAACTCAAAGTTTCTAAAAAAAAAAGACAGGATCTCATCAATGCTAATTTCTTGATGTTAACAGTTGCATATGGTCATATAAAAGTATGTAGATCTACATAAAAACACATTGCAAAGGAATGGACATCAGTAGACAAATTATTCTTGTAGTTCAGTAAGTACTATACTTGGCATTTTTGTTATGTTATGGTTATTTCAATTAAAACATTTTTAAAGTTAAGACCATAAGGTAGTAGATGAGCACTGTGTAAAAGCTGTGACTAGGCAGGTATATACACCTGTAATTCTAGCACTCAGCAAGTAAAAGATGCACAAATCAAGGACAATCTGAACAACACACACACACCATGTCTTTAAAATAAGAAGGAAAAGAAAAAGTACATATCATGCTCAGCAGTTTAAGTGAAACTATCCTGGAATGCTGTTCATAGTCAATGGAAGATAGTAAGCATGATATTAACATGATTAATACTATGTATAAGCCACACTGTGGTGTTGCCACATGCCTTTAATCCAAGCACTCAAGAGGGAGAGACAGGTGGATCTCTAATTTCAAGGCTATTCTGGTCTAAAGAGAGAGTTCGAGGACAGCCAAGGCTATACAAAATGAGGGAAGGAGGGAACGAGGGAGGGAGGGAAGAAGAGAAGGAGGGGCAGAGAGACAGACACAGAAAGTCAGACAGATATACAGACAGACAGAGATAAGTTTTGTTAAATTGCGGGATGTGTGAGCACATCATATTTTCAAGTTAGAGACATGTAATGTGCTAAAGGCTTCTTGCCATTTGAAAGGAAAACTGACACAGTAAGATCCAGGAATGTCTAAAACCATATGTACCAGTTTAATACAAATACATTGAGCCAGATACACAAAACAGAGGAAAAGCAGGATAACTCCTAAGGTACTTAACTGATACTACCTCACAGTCATGAAGGCAAAAGAAACATGATGATAACATCAATCACAATCTCAGTCAACTAACACAGCATGGACTTTCTGGAAGAAACTGTTAGTGTAGCATGCATCAGTCACAACGGATGACACATTACAAAGACATGCAGATTAACAAGTCAGAAATAGAAATTATGTTCATTTTGCAAATAGTGTGGTTCTAACCATAAAGGCTAAGAAAGTGTGGGTACACAGTATGGAAAAGCTCTCAGGTTCCATGTTAACACGTCAGGTTCACTGAACACCTGTGCTCTTAGTATATGTTTAAGTGTTTCTTTATGGTCATTTTTTAGTCAAGACAAAACCACAGGGGGTTAGTGCTGTAATTCAAAATGAGGCTTTAGTCATGTCAAGCAAGAATTTTTTAAATCTCAGCACAGAACACGTCTAAGTAGTGCTCACTGCTTTTTACCATATATGAGTTACCTGGGGCATTAGCCACCCCTAGTAAGCGCTGACACTTAAGGACAAGATTCTTGCTAGATCTGGACAATTATATTATTTTTTATAAAGTTCTCATAAAATCCAATTAGCTTTGTTCTACTTTACAGTTTCTCTGTACCATTGAACAGAAAATGACCATCCTTCACAACAACAACAATAACAAAACCAAAAAACCAAAAAACAACCACTAGGCTAGGAGAAGCACTTCTTCAAACCAGAAGCTGTGTGAATGAACTTGCCAACACAGTGAGATCGTCCTGTCCAATGTTGAATTTTACTCCAACTAAAATTCGACTACACTGGTTTCTCAATTATGTAAATGTGCCAACCCTGTGTTTGTGCTCTAAGTACACTGCTGAAAGTATTTTTTAAAAATGCTTTTTATATAACCTATTTAAAGACTCTGGACATTGCCTGTAATTTCCTGATGTGGCCACAATGTCCCAAGTTCAATCCAGTATTCCTCTCATAGTTCCACAGTTAAAGTGATCTGGGCCAACCTTGCACAAGGTTTCTGTTCAGAGCTTGTGAAACTTTTTCTATGATAATGTAAAAAGGCATGTATCCAAAACACTAGTTTCCAGCCCTGCATATCCAATTAACCCATAATTTGTGGAATATTCAGTGTGTCCCTTGAAATGCAGTTTAGGAAACACTTGTGGAATGTATTCATTTTCTTCATACTTACTGAAAGACCACATGGATTAGTGGGTGCTGCCTAATTTTAGTCAATAAAAGGTACTATATGAATACCATATCAATAAAAAATTTTAACCTTCTGAGTTGAGGTTTAGAATTCTACTACCAATTTTCAGACTGAAGCCACATAAATGCAAAAATAAAATGTAAACTAGTTACTGCATAATATCTGATCCTGTTGGTGGAAAAGACTGAATATCAGTTTAATATTTACTCCCGTACTCAATAGCTTGGCTGAAAAGAACAAAACATTTAATGCAAAACATCCTAAAAGAATACCTAAGACTGTTTGCATAGCCAAGAAAGACACCTTCAATAAATATAATTTTGAAGGAACTGATGCCCTCCTTTGGCCTCTGTGGACACCAGACAAGTACATAGTGTATAGATATGCATAACATTCATACACATACAATTAAATAAAAACTTAAAATAACAAAAGTTTAATAAGATATTATCAAGTAGATATAAATGCTTGTTCATAGTAAAATAAATTTATTTATATTCTTTAGTATTAGTATACACTTAAACTTAATCCTCCATTTGGTATTTTAGTTCTTCCTTTATTTTAAGGCTAAATGATACATAAATTTAAAAATCAGAATGGAAGCTGAGATATAACTCAGTGGATAGATTGCTTTTCCAGCATCTACACAAGGTCCTGGGTTCAATTCCTATCACCATAGAAACCAAATATAACAGCGCATACCTCTAGTCCTAGCACTTAGGAAGTAGAGACTAAAGGAATCAGAAGTTTAAGGTCTTTATAAGTTCAAGGACTCCATGAGATCCAGTATTAAAAAGGAAAAAGATCAGAATGGGACTGAAACCAACAAAATAATCTAAGTTGTGAGGAAAACTTCTAAACTGACTTCATCTTTCGGTAAAACATTGCAGTAATGTTTACTTCTTTACAGCTGATACAGCACAGATTCAAGAGGTTAAATGACTTGCCTAGATCACCTGGTCAATACTTAAAGGAGCCAGTCTACATCTAAAGCTCATCACTTGTTTCTGAACAATCAGGTTCATTGTCCTCCACTATTATTATCTATCATGCTAAAACTTAGGACAAAACTTTATGGTAATCACAAAGTTCTAGCTGTCCACATGCTGTGAAAATAACACCAGTTGTGCATGGCTTTCTCCATAATAAAGAGGAGCGATCATTTAGTTTCTTTATAATACATAGAAACAAATAGATGCTGACACATGAAACACATACACCATTATACATAGTAATAAAAGTTCCCACAAATTGAGAGGACAGAAACCGTTTGCTTAGCTGAAACACTGTTACCCTAGGAGAAAAGTACAAAACACAATGCATTATGAAATTGCAAGAGTTCAAGGCGTTTTCTTCCTAAACATCATAATGAACAAAAATTTTCAGACACAAAATTAGTTTTGTAACATGTTAAAATTATAGTAACTGGAGGTACAAAAATAAAGTGAAAATTTCTGTATTTAACAACATGCCTTTCCATGGGGAGTTAGTTCAGTCAGAACAAGAAGAATGTCATAGGAACATCTCAGTCATCCAGGAGTTGACAGCACAGGTCTTCAGTGTACCATTGCAATCCTACTGTGAGCAGTGTGTTTCTTAGATGCCATTCTATCAACAGCACCATTACTACTTCAGGATGATTGAATTTATCTCTCAGGTTATGGGATTTTCACACACATAAATATAACTGTACAGGCACTAAGTAAAATATAACTTACTAAAAGCTAGATTCAAGTTTCTCAAAGTTCCTGTCTACCCTCAATAAAAAGTTCCTAAGGAACAACACTTCCCTAAGAATACCCACTAGAATACTTGGACCCTGCAGACATTATTCAATGATGATTCTGCAATGCTATAAACTTTGTAAATCCTAGGATAACCTAAAATATTTTATTTGAATTATGTCTGTGTTGCTTTTTCAAAGTTACAAGATTCTGTGTACACTTACACACACACACACACACACACACACACACACACACACACACACACGCGCGCGCGCGCACACACACACCTCAGTAATAGTGCATGGATTCAAGGAACACCCTTTGAAACTAGAGAAGAAAACTAGAGGAAGAAGCCCTGATTAAAAAACAGAGTTCAAAGAATTCAAAAACTACTGTATTGAGAATGAGGGGCCAGACCCTTGTGGATCTTGTTCTGAGGAAAGCCAAATGCAGCTCTATGCAAGTAGCAGATCCAAGACCACCAGATGAGAGGCTGACCTGCCTCACATAAAACTGCACAACCAAAACCAAGTCATCTAAGCAACACTTGTGGTGGTGAACTGAATAGATGGCCCTTAAAAGAAGACACATAAAGGTAGATACTTCAACAAGTGTTCAGCATCCTCAACATCCTGGAAATGGAATTAAAATTATTTAAGGTAAGTTGTCTCCTGTCCATCATGACTGGTAACAAGGAAACCAAAGACAAGAGATAATGGGCAAGACAGGGAGAATCTTGGATGCTTACACACTGATAGTGGGAAGTGAACTGGGTCAGCTACCCTGTCTGTCAGCATGAAAGCTCCTCAGAACAAGGGAAACAGGACTGCTGTCTGATCATCAATATGATGCAGGGATACTCAGACACCCATGCTCATTTTTGTACTGTTCACTACAGCTCAGAAAAGGAACCAGCCAAGAGGTGTTCCAACACATGAGTGGGGATAAAAAATCAGGAACACTGACACATCATCATGTGTAAAGAGAAATGAGATACTCGGGACCTGTGTAGACCTGGAGATCAGGATGCTAAGTGAAATAAGCCAGTCTCAGGAAGACAAATGTCAGGTTTTCTATAATATGCAGAAGTTATGTGTGTGTTGTACATTCTATATGCCTTTCTGTGAGTGTGTGTGTTTGTGTGTGTGAATGCCTGAAAGTGCCTATGTTCATGTGCTTGTATGTTTTTCTGTGAAACTTAGGACAGGGAAAACAAGAGTGGACCAGTTTGGAGAGGGAAAGACAAGAAATACTGTGAGCAACAAGAGCGAGGCCTAGTATGTAATGCACAGGACACATCAGAATGAGGAAATGATTGGGCATGTAGGGAATCGCAAATATCAACATAAAGAATGTCAACAGGCCACTGGGAAGAGGAGAGAAATACTGCATAAATCTATGCATAGTTATATACACACAAACTTGCATGCACACACACAAACACAACCATAAGTAGTAGCACATTTATTTCAATTGGTTTAATAGGGCTTTCAACAAACATATCCAGGGCTAAATGAGAGGAAGTGTAGAGAGAGGATACATATCCAAGCTTAATGACCCACAGTACATCCCTAGATCCCAAAGGAAAAGGCTTATTCTGAAGCAAAAAATGGTAAACCCTATAGCAAAGTATGGGGTAGAGACAGCAGAATTGCACAAATTATCCAAGGGCAGCTACACTAATATATAACTAAACAAAAAACAACAGAGACTGTAAATCAACAAGGTAGAAGGAGAGAACTTACTTTCAAATATTTTCCTCTGACCACATGTGACCCTTACAATGATTGCACAGCACACTGACCCACACACACACACTGAGAAATGCACGTGTGCACACAACATGTACACGCGCACAACCACAGACACTCAAGGCAATTAAACATCAAATGTTACTATCCAATTTATACTGACCTGAAACTCTAGTGTTTGTGAAGGACTGGTGTGATCGACAAGGAAGTTACCAATAGGGGGATTCGAGTTTCTTCAGGCACAGCTACAAGTTTTGAACTTCACCTGGAATCATATTTCCAATGCATGAAATAGTGATTCCAGTGGCTGCTCAATTCCAAGCACATGTTAAAATGTTCCCAAGTTGTACTCTACAAATTCATGAGTTACATGGGATGAAAAGTTTAATGAATTCATTAATCAATTCTAGAAATGAGAAAGTAGAGCACTTCATTAAATGTGGGCAATCAAACAACAACAAAAAATAAGACCCAGGTTCTGTTGGTAAAATTGGGAGCCTCGACTTTGTAGTCTGCTCCCTCCACAGATGGGATCTGGTCCACTAAGCCTGATTTGGGGAGTTCTGACTAATGAGAGAGCTGCCAGTCCACCTGTCTCTCTTCTCTGAATTCCAGGAAGCCAACAAATTCAATGACTTAAGAAAACAGTGGCTTGGGTGGTAGTGGTGGTCCTAGTGGTGGAGGAGGAGGTGGTGGTGGTAATGGTGGTGGTGGTGCAGGCCTTAATTCCAGCAGTCAGGAAGCAGAGGCAGGTGAAACTGTGATTCTGAGAGCAACCTGGTCTACATTGTGAGTTCCAGGACACCCAGGACTACACAGAGAAGCCCTGTCTCAAAACATAATATCCAATCAGCCTTTTGAGTGGTTAGAGAGAGGGTGTAGGTCATGAAGGATATATCCAGAGGGTCAAATGGCTCACTGTGCTATCCTGAGTTGATGAGGAAATAAAGAAGAAAAATCACATAGAGACATAGACAGTAAAGCTGGGATCAACCGGACTCTCTGAGTAAGCCTATGGCTACCAGGAATCTGGGGGTGTTTACTTGGTAAAGCACAGGGAAACTGGGGTAACTAGATTGGGGGGAGGTCTCTGTCCATGAGCAGTATCAGGCTATAAACATCCAAGAAGGGGAAACCACATTTGCTAGAACTTGCATGCACTGATCATTCATAAATCATGATTGGAAGACAGAGCAAAGATTTTCCATTGCTCTTTACTCTGGCACATAAGAGTATATCCTTGGCAATTTGGGAAGAGACAACTGGTCTCTGAGTCCTAGTTGAGCCAAGTCCATGTCAAAATAGACTACCTCAGGACCTCACCCATTCAACTTTATCTTGGTCCCTACACAAAAGCAGGTTAGGAACCATTTCACTGACTAAAGTGGGTACCAGTCAGGGCCTCTCTCTGCCTAGGGCTTTTTATACAGGCAGAGCAGAGCCATAATCTCTCAGATCTGTGCCAGACGGGTCCATTCTACCTAGTTAACACTGAATTCCAGCCTGTAATCCTCCAGACCGGCACTTCTGCTTCAAATAGGTCTTGAAACAGCTACAAGGACCAGCTAGCTGCTTCTGACACTCAGACATTCTATCTGAGTCTCTGCCTCTGGTGACATTTCCCCTGACCCTAGCACTGCCCTTTCTATTTGTATGCTGCCCATGTGTGTTAGTCAACTTGTCAACATAATAAGCAGAGGAAACCAGAATGGAGGGAAATGTGACTGAGACGATGCCTGCATAAATAGCCTTCAGAAAAGTGTGTAGAGAGTTTCTTAATCAGTGACTATTATGGGAGTATGGCATCCCATTGGAGGATGTGCCACTACAGGGCAGCATTTTCTGAGCAGGAAAGTCAGGTCAGCAGCAGCCCTCCTCTGTAGGCTCTCTTTCACTTCCTGACTCCAGGGTCATGCCCTCTTTGAGTTACTGCCTTGACTTCTCTTCAAAGATGGTCAATGATCAGGATACACGAGCCACATTAAACCTTCTGTGCCCCATGTTGCTTTTGGTCATAGTGTCTGTCACCTTAATGTAAAGTAACCTACATGTGTTATGTACACTGGTCTTCATCAGGCAGTGGAAGTTCTGTGGCAGATCATGAAGAAGAAAGGCTGATAGACCCACCCCCTTTGAGAAAGGGGATTGGTGGGCAGAACTTTGGGGGATGGGCAAGCCCTAACTGTCAGAAGCTGTGGTTTAACTTACATTAACTATCCCATGGTCCAAGAAGAGGTACTCAGATACTCTGCCTTTATCTCCACATGACAATTCTCATTCTGTGACAGGGTGATCCTAAGACAGGGCTTCACTGTGTAGCCCTGTCTGTCCTGGAACTCCCTCAGTAGCCCAGGCTGGCAAAAAACTCAAAGATCCACCTGCCTCTGCCTGCTGGAATTACAAGTGTGTACCACCACAAGGCTTCCTCAAGGCATTTCTAACCATTCAACTACAAAATGTGGACAAAAGGTTTGTCCCCTGGCACAGGGATAGCAGATGATGGGAAGCAGGCTTAAGAAAACAAATTTCAGATGGGCAGGACAAATACATTTCAGTCATTCTACACATCGGGGCAATAATCATCCTAAAGCAACCGCTGCTAAGATGTTCAGAGCAACTGCCAGCTTCCTTTGCCCCTAGCTGTTGGGAGCTGACTTAAGCAGAAAGTGGCTAGATCAACTTTGCAGCCATCTGGAACCATATACCCTGATGAAAGACTTGGTTGTCAAAAGCCTATAACAGCTGAAGCACACTCTGATAAATATATTGTTTATCCCACATAGCTTGTTTTGCTGTTTAGTGACCTCAGCTGTATGGTGCACGTGGTAAAATGTTTTCACCTGTGTTCTCCTGTTTGTGTATATAAATACCTCAGAATTCCCTTCAATAAGGGAGACTTGAGAAAATAGAAGAGACTGAATCACACCCTGTCTTGTCTCCATTCTTCGAGTCGCTTGCCCAACACTTTCTCTTGACCAGAGCACTTAGCTCAACCAAAGTGTTGAGGCAGAAGCGTTGAGGCAGAGTAAAGGTGTCAACATTAGTGGCGCCTGAACAGGGACTGTAAGCGGGATACAGTGAAGGACACCACAGGAATTGGAAGCAGTCATCCTCACTCCTGTGATGGAGAACCAGTCGACTGACAGAGCTGGCTGAATTCCGAAGTGAAACAAAGGTGATTGCATAGTAACAAAAACAGGGCAAGAAATAAGTAAATAGAAACAGATGAAAAAGGATTTAAAGATGCAAGGAGTAAATTGCAGGCTGCTCTGAGTCAAGAGAGCCAAACAGATAGATAAAGGTTATAGTAACAAAAAATGGGGCAAGAAAAAAATAAGCAGAAACAGATGAAAAAAGTTTTAAAGATGCAAGGAGTAAATTGCAGGTTGCTCTGAGTCAAGAGAGCCAAACAGATAAATAAAGGTTATAGTAACGAAAATGGAGCAAGAAATAAGTGAGTAAAAACAGATGAAAAAGGCTTTACAGACTCGAGGAATAAATAGAAGGCTGCTCTAGACAGAGCTAAGCAGAATGATAATGTTAATTGATTTAACTTTCAAAATGGGTGTGATTCTGAGTTGTATAATATTTTTCTGGATAAAAACTCAATGTAAAGGTTTTTCTGGTTACTGGCTTAAGGAAAGGCTAATTTGGAAAAAAAGGTTTTTCTATGAGTTTTCTGATGAGGTCATTAAGGTAGTAGTTATGTCTTCCAGAATTATATGGATCAGACATGACAGAGGTAGGCCTCCAGAACACTAGATTTCAGAGAATCAAAATAATTATCTTGATACTAAACCTTGTTTTGAGATTTGTATATTGCAGAATACACAGCTTTGGAGAATGAATCTTATCACCTGCATGTTCACTGATGCCCTGGACTTCCAGCTGGATGCAGTTAAGACAGACTTCAGATGCTTATCAATTTACCCTTCCCCTCATCCCTCTTCTAGTATCTCAACGCCCATGTTCAGCTTGAAGAAGTTAATGAAGAGTCGGCGCCCCAATTCCCTGGACTTGGGGACTGAGGTGGTTAATATTAGGCTGTCTTAATCTGTATAATTGTTACTAAGCTGATGCAAAATTCAAGGATTTCATTGGTATAAATTTGTGGGTACAAGGCTTAGACCTTTCACTTCTCCAACAGGGGAAGTTGTGTGTTGCCTTAAAGAGTGTTGCTTTTATATCAACGGTTTAGATATTAAGTCTCTTGTCTCTTGGGTTCATGCTGTTCAAACTGATGGCTTTGGTACGGCAACAGATAACAAATGAAACCCATACAGGTCCGCTATTACAGGCTGGAAGTAGGGGACTCTGAAACCTCTGTCATCAAGACTGATGAGGATTAACCCCTAACTTGCGTGCTAAGCCGGTTAGCCAATGACAGGTAAGAGAGCATATCGAGACCCTTGCCCCTAAAATAAGGGAGGCCTCATCATCTTAAGTGAGGCTGGGGTCCTTTGCTCCAACCTAGGACAGGCATGGTTTCCGTAAGTTTTCCCAGCCTTCCCTTTTGAAAAAAATTTAAAAAGGGGGACCTGTTGGGAGCTGACTTAAGCAGAAAGTGGCTAGATCAACTTTGCAGCCATCTGGAACCATATACCCTGATGAAAGACTTGGTTGTCAAAAGCCTATAACAGCTGAAGCACACTCTGATAAATATATTGTTTATCCCACATAGCTTGTTTTGCTGTTTAGTGACCTCAGCTGTATGGTGCACGTGGTAAAATGTTTTCACCTGTGTTCTCCTGTTTGTGTATATAAATACCTCAGAATTCCCTTCAATAAGGGAGACTTGAGAAAATAGAAGAGACTGAATCACACCCTGTCTTGTCTCCATTCTTCGAGTCGCTTGCCCCAAGAGCCCCATTCTCTCTCTTGACCAGAGCACTTAGCCCCAAAAGCGTTGAGGCAAAGCATTGAGGCCGAGTGTGGGCCTCAACACCTAACACCTTAAGTAGACAGCATGGAGACACACAACACCCTGAATTTGAGGGAAGTGGGTAGGGAGTCAGTTAAGTTTGGATTCTTTCCAGAGTTAAGTCATAATGTCTCCATATTCTATGCGCAGGCCCCAGCCTGTTGGCCTCCACAGTTGAACAGTCAAAAGGCAGAAAGTATTGAGGCTGCACTTGACCTGGCCCATGATGCAGGTCCTGAACTAAATAAAAGTCACCAAGAATGACCTTGAGAAAGAATATGAATGTGGGCTGAGAAAGATCTAGGAGTCCTCCTTTCCCTTCAAAAAGGCTGTCTACAAAGTTGAAACAGGAGTCTGGAGACATTTCTGTCTATTTTTTTATAATGAAAACTAGGTATACCAAATACTGAAACTTCACTAAGAGCCTGGACAGAAGGTGGCTTCTGTGCCAGCCGTCACCACACCAGTCAAGGCGTGCAGGGGAAACAACTGACCTTTGGCCTCAGCCTCTAGAAAGTACTGCTGTAAGGCCTAGTGAAAGAGAGCTGGCATGTGTGTATCATTCTGCCACCTGGAATGACAGCTGTGATTGAGATTTTCTAGTGTCCAAAATTTTGCTGGATGCACAGCTCCATGCTTCTGAAAATGTGAAAACCACTGTCCAAGGGAGGACAGACCTGGCTGGATGGGACAGCTCCCACATTCTGCTCCCTGGGAGGCCATATCAAAACACAGACCTAGGACAGTCACAGTAACAGCAATGAGGACTGTGGAAAGATAGGATAGTCCTCAGTATAGCAGGGTGAAGATATAGGCAAGTGCAAGGAACACCTCAATGATGTTTGTGCTGTGATTATGAAATTGATGCTGACATCTTGGTAGTCCACACTAAAACATAAATTCTGTCCTGTTTGTCCTTCTCCAAGTATCCAGAACAGTTTTTCTCCCTATTCCATTCATGGGTCATAAAAACCCAGCCTTCCCTATGACAGAGGCTAACATCCAGGCCCCGAAGAAGAGTGAAACCTCAGAAGTATACATGGGGAAGGTTATGCTGGAAGTGTCCTCTATCTGTTGTGCCTATAGAAGGAAGGAGGCTTATCTCAAGGAGTGATAGGAAGGTGGGGTTTGCCTAAATAGCTTTGGCCTCCAAACAACAACCTGTGAGGATCTGTCACCACTGATGAGACATAGGTTCCCAATCATGAGTTCCACTGTAGGTTTCTCCCTCAGGAGGACAATTAACTGTCAAGTCAGGATGCTCCCCACTTTGGAAGAAGACAGATGCAAAGGCTTTCAACTTCTACGAGGCTTCTCCTGCAACTTTCCAAAAATGCTTCCCTCAAAGGGAGAGGGCAATGCCCATGAAGTAAGGAGAAAGCGCTGACTTAGTATGAGACCTCTAGCACATCATATATTTCACATCAAATGCATAATCTCTTTCCTTCTTTCTCTCCCTCTCTTTCTCTCTCCCACCTCTCTCTCTCTATCTCTCTCATGCCCCCATCCCTGCCTCTCTCACTAAATGATAAAATGTGCCTAGAAATGTCCCCAGGTTCTCCTGCCTGTAAACCTGGTCTCCAAAGCCACCCATTTTGTGGTGCCTGCCTCCTATTGCAGGATGTTTTTGGATTCAGGTCTCTGAGCTCAATTCCCTGTTTCATGGCAGTCACAGAAATGTTGCCAGACTGCTGCCTCCCAGAGCACCCAGCCTACTCTGCACTATGTTGAGCTCTTCTGCCCTTTGGTGATCATGGGTTCTTTCCTTTGCTGGGATCCCCAATCTGCATCTGTGCACTGTTTCTCCTTAGCAACTCCAATATCCAGATGATCCTGTTTAAGTGAGCCATAGACTTTATTAAATCCCCTGGGGTCTACTGCTCTCTAGAAACACCCTGGAGGAATTCCTAAGTGAGTCTTCACATATCACTGGGTACCTGAGAGACTGGAAAAGCTGGCAGGTCTCAGCAAAGCATCCCAGGCTTGCCCTGCAGATTACCCCTTCTGGATTACCATCTCTAGAATGAGGGGCCTCCAGCTGTCCAGCAAGGACAGAATGGTAGGACCACCTTGTGTACATGTAGGAAGATACACAGGTCAAAGTATCCACGGTACTTAGGGTGTGAGCACAAGAGCAGTGAGATCAGTTCCTGAGAATGCTTTTGACATGGGTCCAAAAAAATAGGAAACCAGAGAGAGGACATAGAAATTCATGGATCCCTGTTGGGATGTTGTCCTGCAGCTCTCTTTGTGTGTTTCCTATGGAGAGGAGGTGCCCTGTGCTCTTATTTCAGAGAGCATCCTGCCCAGACTTCACCCAACATTACCTTTGTATGACTCCCTCAGGACAAGTTCTGGGGTCCTGAAGGGCTCAGTTTCACAAGGGACCACTCTAGGCTTTATGACAAAAATAAAGTCAAACACTTGGCACTGCCTTCTGCAGACACAGATGACTTGTACTTTCTTTTGGGGCAGTATATGAATGTGATTATGATCTCTTCAGATAGTTTCTCTGCCCCTTTCACACAGTCAGAAACGTCCTTCTGTCAGGATGAACAATCAATCATTTTTTAAAAAACAGATGTTGCCATCATATGGAACTTGAAAAGTGAATTGAGATGCTGGAGAACATCTATTGATATCAACACAATGTAGCTCTGTTGCTTCTCTGTGCTTTCCAGGCTACTATATTTATGGATTTCAGATCCCTGCAAGGCCAGGGTGGGCTAATTTTACAAAGTGCTGGCTATGAATTGGGGTTGAGTGCCTTCCTTAAATCCTTCTGACAGGTCCAGAGAAAATCCCAACACATGGGCTAGAAATTAAACAAGATAGGTACATAGGAGTTACTTGGTTGCAACAAAAGAAAAAGGAAAAACATGGCTCCCCGGACTATAGGTACAAAACCCCAACCTAGACCACAGACGTATCCATATGGTGTTTCTTTTTTACTTATAATTCTCTCATAAATGCTCCATGCAAACAGGAAGTGGAAAGTATCCCTCTCACCAGGTCAGCACAGTGTCTGTCTTGAGTGTTGCCTTCAGAGCCTTTTTCTTCCTAGTGATGATGCTAAGGACTTTGTAGGGGTTTGAATTAGGTTGGTCCTCATAGAGTCATGTGCTTCAATACAATCCCTGGCTAGCACAAATGTCTGGGAAGGATTAGGCAATGTGGTCTTGGGAAGAGCTGTGTCCCTGGGGCTGGGTTTGCAGCTTTCAGAAGCCCAGGCTACTCCCAGTGATTCCCTCTCTGCCTCTCACTTGTGGACCAAGTGAGCTCTCAGCTGTTCCTCTCACAATACTTTTCCTGTGCCATAGCAGATGTTCATTCTGTAAATATGAGTCTGATGTACACATCCACTGTTGCAAGTTTGCTGCCTTGGACATGGTGTCTTATTGCAGTAAAAGTAAGGAAGGTGAAGACCTTAGTAGCCATTGTTTTACTGGAACAAATAAGCTGACATTTACTCATTCAGAGCTCAAAGTCAGGAGACATTTTAGTACCATTTGCCATTGCATATACAACATGTATATATTAAATGGACTGCTAAAATGTAGGCTATTTAAAGGTGAGCCAATCCGTAGTCTGACTCACTTAGGGCACTTATGACCCTCAACAAAGACATGCATGGTCTGATATTCAGTTATCAGAAACTCCAGAGCTCCTGGAGTCCAGCTCCCTCTGGGTGTTGTGGTATTGGTGGCAGAGCTATCACCCAAGGTCTGCTCAGGGCAATGGCTCAGATCAGAAGGAACCCATGACAATGGTCAGGATATGGTGTCTTCACAGAAGCAGACCAGCTAGGAGTCAACTGCTCTGGGTGCAGTGGATACACAAATGCTCTGAGTGCAGTGGATCATCTGGGATGTGTCAGAATATCGTGTCTTCAAGGGAGCAGATAAAGCTAGGAGTCTGCCCAGGCAGAAAGGACCAGGCAGACGGGGCAGAATGGGAATGGTATTCGGGAGGGTGGGGTTTGGTGGGTGATGGGTCCTTAGTACACTGGGATCTGAGATGCAGCTCTGGGTCTTCAGGTTGTTGGGGAGGATTCTTACCACTGCTCTGAGTACAGCAGATCCTCTGGGATGAGTCAAATATGGTGCATTTATAGTATTGCTAGTTCCTCAACCTAGAACTGACCTTAATACTTACATGTAACTAAAATGGTATAAAAGCAGACTGAAAAA
This sequence comes from Arvicanthis niloticus, assembly GCF_011762505.2. Taxonomy (NCBI): domain Eukaryota; kingdom Metazoa; phylum Chordata; class Mammalia; order Rodentia; family Muridae; genus Arvicanthis; species Arvicanthis niloticus. The sequence goes on along the minus strand of NC_133429.1, from coordinate 9,847,610 downwards.
AATAAAATAAAAAAATTAAAAAAAAAGAAAAAAGAAAAAATAAGCAGCTCCAAAAATGCATCATTTCTAAGTTGAAGCCAGTGTGGAGTCAGGCATTTTGACTCCCAGTCACCCTTCTAAGTCACTCCTGTAACTTACATTCTTGCATACTTGAGCATAGAGCTCCTGTAAATCCACTTGCTGAATAAGGTAGACTTGGGTAGAATCATTCTGTGGTCTGTTGTTGGTACCATATCTGGGTTACACAGATATTTGCTCATGTCTCTTCAAGGAATAACACCAAGTAGTCATATAAGACTTTTATGTGAAAAGATACAGGTTTATAGAAGAACATTTGATCTTCAACTTGGAAATCATCCTCTATTAGCTTCATGCTTCTGTCTGCATCTTGAAAACAATTTTGATGTTTAATGTCTCCATGAACAATGTAAAGGTTGTGGTAGTACTTTATGGCTGCCACTATCTGCCTTAATATTTTCTTTACCTCTTCCTTCTGCAGCAGGCCCTCCACTATCAGGACAAATGTGTTTCCTCCTGGAGCATACCCTGTAATGTCAGGGGCAGCCCTGCTTATACACTGGAGGCCTGGAATCAGCCATAGGCCTAAAAAACAGCAATAGGCCTGACATACATGCCGGCTAACACAGTCTTGGGTCTCTGTGGAAAAACACTGAAACAGATGGCTAGAAGCTATTGTAAACAAGCGGCTTCGGTGGAAAATTGCCAGGCTGAATAGTCATAGACCTTGTAGATAGGTAACCTTGGTGGACAGTACCAACTTAGATAAGGACAAGTGAATCATAGGCGGAGTCATAGTGACCTGTCCCCTGAACCTTCATCCAGCTGACACTCTGTTCTGGAAGATAGCTGTACTCCCCCTGAACACCTACACTCCTGTGTCATCCCCTTCCCCACATCCTGCCTTTTTGTGTATATAACCCCTGTGTAAAAATTACTATTTGATCAGACTATAGACAAATCATCATTCTTTGCCTCGGCCTGTTTTCCCCACTTTCTCTTTCAGGTGACCTCCCCGGACCCCTGTTTAATGCCCTGTTGGACAGGGCACTGTAATTAGACAGACCCGCTTTGGTGGTACTAGAACCTGGAAGAGGCTAATGGTGTTAGGATGGTGTAGTGAACAAGGGCTAGGTTGTGATGCACCCTTCCATACTTGCTTACCATTTCACTAGGTTCAGCATCCTGCCTCTTTCATAGGACCCACATTCTTGGAACATATATGGCGGGTTTCTGACTTCAGAGACCTCTTGAAGCAATAGTGACAGTCAAGCCCTGATTCTCCTAAGCAGTTTCTTGAAGCACCCAATCTTCTGAGGGGGAGATGATGTTTCCATGGCAAAGTATTGCTGAAGTAGCAGGAGCATTTCCTCTTCTGACATGCTGCTGCAGACCCATGGGGCAACCACAGCTCTGGAATGGAAGGTACAGCTAGAAGCATTGTTCTTCTTCTTGGGGGAATGTAGAGCAATGAAAGGTATGGAGACATTTCTGGTCACCTTGTGTCCTGAGTGTATCAGAGGAACAGGTCCCTGCTCTCTTGGTGTTCAGATGTGGAGGAGGCCAAATTTGGGCTCACTAGTCCTTCTCTTTGGTAGAAGACCAGAGATAAAAGGATTTGCTCATGATGGACGTTAGGTAGGGCAGGAATCCACAGGCTTGGCTGAAGTGGTAGATGTATGTTCACACACTTTGCATACCTATTCTTTTACAATCAAATGTGTGCCCATTTTTTCGTCATATTGTTCATCGTCTGGGATTCTAAGACCTCGGCCATATTAAACTCCATGCCATGGAGCATGTCTATATTGTTGGAAGCTGGGTAGGTCACAGTGGGGATATTTACTTCACATTTTGTGACCCTTGGATGTCTATCAGTGTCCTCTGTGGTGGGCCTTGTCTCTGGGGAAACTATGAGCACCTGGTGAATTAGGTTTCAAAGTTGCCAGAGACTTAATTAGGAATGTCAAAAGTCTCCATGGCAATCTTTTTCTTGATCACTTTCATGGGGCTACCCCTGAAGGGGTAGTATCCAGCGGTGATAAAATAGAGTAACAAGCCCAAACTCCACACATCTGCCTTTTAGCCATCATATGGTTCCCCTAGTATGAGCTCTGGGGTATAAAAGCCCTTGGTCCCACACTACTACTTCTGTAAGGGCCTGGGTCTGTACTTGATGGCAGGCCAGGCCTATCAACTTCACATTACTACTCTGCACCTCTGAGTATATTCTAGGGTTTATGTCAGGATGAACAATATAAAGGTTGTGGCAGTACTGTATGGCTGCCACTGTGTGCACAAAAATCTTCTTTGCCTCTTCCTCCTGCAGTGGGCTGACTTTTAGGTCAAAGAAGTTTCCTCCTGGAGCATACTCAGTAACTAGATGCAGTACTATATACAATTTTCCCCTTGTTTGGCACCCCTTCTTCTCACTCTATGGCTTTTTAATTACACATCTTCTCATCATTTCCCGATCGGTCAGGTAGTGTGCCTAGGAATTAGACAGAACTTACAGATTCTTTGGGATACTTCTATCTCTTCACAAATACCTCCAAGATCCAACCTGACACACTTCCCTGGCATTCTAAGAAACTGGGGATAACTCTACCCTGAAGTACTTAGTCAGAAGTTTCCCTTCCTCTACTGCTCACACTCTGAATCTGAATGGTCTCTGAGAGATGTCAATTCTGAGATGTTGGTTCTTGGCCCCCCAGAGTAGTTTTGTTCCAGTTAAAGTTTTTATAGGCAGGCAGGAAGGCAGTTTGTGAGACATGCCTGTGTACAGGGAGGAAGGCAGTTGGTGGTAATGCTCTCTGTTCCACTGCTCCTCTCATGATCATTCAGAGGGCTCATTCAGAGGTTCAAATTACACACTTGAATTCCAGCTAAGTTTGGCTCACCAATGGTGGCATCTACCAAGGAGAAGGGAAATTCCATATGGAAAGAACTGACCCATATTTAAAGAGTTCTTCCCAATTTTGATAGCTAAGTGCTGAAGCCAAACTTCTAGTGTCCATCTGGATGAGCTGAGCTACAAAGTCCAGCAGCTAGAACTTAAGTGAAGTGGCCTGGGGAAGAGCCTAGAATGCACACACACAATGATTCATGGCTAGGCAGCCTGTCTGCATCCACTACAGCATCACAAAGTCACCTCCTTTTGTTCCCCCACCTGTGTTGAGGGAGTTTCATGATCATAACTCCTCTGTCCTCAGGAAGAGGCTCTCTGGGGTTAGTGTCTGGCAGAAGGCTGGATGGGCTGAAGTTAATAGAATTGGATATGGTGCTAGTTCAGCAGAAGTGCCTGACAATTTGAGCTTTTCACATCCACCTCTGTTGCCCCAGAGGAGGTCCAATACAGCATGCGATATTGGCCCCTCTGTAATCTCACTGACATAGGACCAGGCATCTTTCTTCTCTCTTCCTTTCCTGCTGCCTCTGGCTTTCCCTCTGGGATCTCTTTTATCTTTCGTTTGATTTTCTCTTACAAAGGCATCATTATTTTAAACCTTTTGAGCAGTCTCCAGTAATCCACACCTACTTACACACTTAAACCTTTCAAACTTTTCAAGTTCCATTTCCAAGATCCAAGGCCAACCACACAACAAAAGGAACATTTTCTAGTAGCATCCATCAATTCTAAAATGAGCTGGGCAAGCACTGTCCAGGGCTTCATGATCCTGATCAGTGTTGGGGACATAGTCAGGTTAGACACAGGCCTGGGGAAAGGTGGAGATATTCTTTTTGTACAACACTGGCTGGTGTAAAAGAAGACAACAAGCAAACACTCACAATAGGGAACCAGGGCTCACCATAGAGGAGGGAAGAAGGCCAGTTTTATCCAATGGGCCTGAAAACCAGGTACAGATCTTGTTTTCCCTGAGTGATATGACCAATCCAGAATCAATGAGATCCCTGACAAGACGGAAAAATCTTTAGTCAGCTGTGTGTCTGGCAGGTAAGTTGTCACAAAGCTACTCAGGAGCTGAAGGGGTTTTCAACCTATAGGAAGAGCAACAATATCAACCAACCAGACCCCTTAGAGCTGCCAGGGACTAAACAACCAACCAAAGAGTACACACAGAGGGACCCATGGCTCTAGCCACATATGTATCAGAGAATGGCCTTGTCTGGCATCTATAAGAGGAGAGGCCCTTGGTCCTGTGATGGCTCAATACCCCAGTGTAGGGTAATTCTAGGACAGGAAGGTGAGAGTGGCTGGTTGGTTGGGGTAAAACCCTCATAGAAGCAGGGGGAGGCTTGATGGGATAGGGATTTTCTGGGGGAAAACCAGGAAAAGGGTTGACATTTGAAATGTAAATAAAGAAAATATCCAATAAAAAAGAACAGAAAAATTGGCCAGTATATCTGGGTTATCCTAGTCACCATGTTCCAAACCAATGGAACCATCAATGGACCACTTGACATCAAAACAAGGATGATCTATTTCAGACAAGGTCTGGAGCTTTTTATGCTAAAATGCCCCCTTGGGGCATGTCATGCAGTGCCTAAAACTGCCACATGGATTTCTCCATAGCCATCATAAAATAGCAGGAGTCCCACTGCCTAAATCACAGTGACAGCCTGAGGAGGGTGTGTGTTGCCCTCAGTAAGAACAAGTGTGAGAGATCTGGCACTGCCACCTATTGCACATTCAGTGATGTGGACAAGAAAGAGACAGCCTCCTCTGCCCTTGTACCTCACTACCTACAGCAAGCATGAGGCTTGACTCTGCTGTAACTAGAGCAGGAGAGCTCCCCTACCGCTCACTAGCTAGAGCACTCAGGAGTTCAGGGCCTGGACCTTGCTGGGGAGCACAGTAGAGCTAGCCCTGGATGTGTGGGTTGTGTATGGGCAGCCCCCAGGGTCCTGCCTCTTGTCTACCAGGTAATGGTGAGAATGAGGGAGAGAGCCATCTCCTCTCATTCATCCCTTGATACCTATGGCAGGCAGGAGAGCTGGCCCTGTGGTCATCTGTAACAGAACTGGCCATGTCCTCACTAGCTGCAAAACTGGAGAGACTGGGACTTGCACCTCACCAGGGCAGCAGGGTAGAGCTGGCCCTGTTTGCTGGGAATGCTGCTTAGGCAGTCCCCTTGGAGGGTGCTAAAGCCATCAGGCTGACCAACTCAGATAATTCTCAGGCCCAGATCCAGGGCTTTGAATTGTCCCACACCAATATCTAGCCCATTGGTGAAATTCTGGAGTACATGAAGGGGCCGGTCCTACAGATTCAAAACTCCAGGATATCTATGACACAGATAATCTCCATGGCAACAAGATATCTGTGAGGAGTCACACTGAAATTCCATTGTGGATAGAGTAGCAAAAGCCACACAGCACAGCCATCATAATGAACATTTGAAGGCAAAAAGATGAGGAACACATGGTGACATACTACAGCTTCACAACAATATTTTCTCCCCTATGATTGGGGAAAGGTGGCAAGGGTGAAGAATGGACTGGAGGGGAGAGGGAGATATTGGGATTGTAGGAGGTGAAGAATATTCACACACACACACACACACACACACACACACACACACACACACACACACACACCAAAATTGTATAAAGTTAAGCAAAACTAACAAAAGAACTCCTAACCCAAAGGTCAGGGATGTAGGATGAATGCTAGAAAGACTGTAAATGCCAAAATGGTAGATACCATTAAGGACACAACAGGGTTGTTAGAAATAGGAGCTCACAGTAATTGTTACGGCATGCATGATTGCTGAGCAAGCTCATACCAGGAAGAATCTCATGAACAGGGAAATAGGGACATGGACAAGAAATCCAACCACAAGGCGAGAGATGGTTGGCACTTGACAGATGCTGGGAGAGGGAAAGTCTGTATAATGCCAAACCCTGAGAGGTCAATGATTCTCCAAGGCAGACTTCACAACTGATATTAGTTGGGTAACAAAAAAAAAACTGGGCCTGATGGAGAGATAAGATGGAACGTGAGAAGGAGGAAGAGGAGAGGGAAGGAGGGAAAGGGGAAGGGGGAGATGGAAAGGGAGGGGAGGAAGAGAATGAAGAAGAAGAGGAGGAAGATAGGAGGGGGATGAATAGGAGGATGAGACAACATGTCAGGGTTCAGTGGTGTTCAGTATCTGTGTTGTGTATCCATTCCCTGAGATTGAAATTTTCTTTTCTGCAGGGAATTAAACAGGAAGGTAAACAATGCCATATAGCTCTGGGAAGTTCCTGAAAGTGACCAGATTCTCTAGGTCTGTTTTCCAAGATGTAATCAAACTAAGTGTGCTCAATGTCTCTCTCAGACAACACAAGCTTTGTATTGTACACAGTTGAAACCGGAGACCAACAGCCATGCTGCCTGGAAGAAGTTTAGAGCAACTGAGACTTAAAACAGACACTCTTTCACTGGTTGAGCTGCTGTCAGGTTGTGCAGTGTGCTCCAAGTTCCCAGCTTTAGTGGCTGTAACCAATGCTGGGATGGGCTGTCATGATGCATCTGACTTTGAGTCATGTCATTTCTTCTGAGTCACCTCCTACCCCATATTCCTGTTTGTAAAAAGAATAAAAGTCATTGCACCACCAAGATGGACTGTGTGGTATCCAAACAGACTATTTTGTCTGTTTCCTAGCTGTGGTGGGTAGATTTTTGTGTTGCATATGCCCAGGAAGGTTTGGAAGGGACCCACACAGGTGAGGAATAGAGAATAGCTCACTACAGGGCTGAGACCACAAATCCACATCCAAACACCTTTTTCAGAGATGCTTTAAAATGGCTGATTTCTGACTCAGGCAGGAAGAGCAGCAAATGACCTAGCATCTCTGATTTTCAACAGAACAGGTATTAGGATGGACTAGGATACGCTGGTTTGTGGTTATTGGCATGGCAAATATGTGAGTCAAACGGGGCTTTTGCTTGCTGACATTCAACGCATTGATAACTGGACCTTGGTAGTAGCTTGAGAAAGAAGACCTGGCCAAATAAGGGAATAGACTTTTGTGACTAGCTTTAAGAATGTACTATAAGGATTTTAACAAGGAAGGAGAAATGGGGTAAAGGGCACAGCCTGCCAGAAAGATATTTGTCATGCTGGGACTAGCATTCTAGAGCCCCTTCAGGTTTTGACACACAGTAGGAAGGTGGTGGGAGAAGAAAGAGAGGGCATTTGTGGTAGTAGTTGGAAGAAGGGGTAATAAATATGTTCAAAACATGTCATATGAACTTTTAAAAAGAATTAATCACTCCTGGCCTGGAACACTAGTTCCTTCCGGTCTGGGCCAGAGCACTGAGCAGATCTTGGGTTGCAGCTCTGCCCCCAACATCCAAGAACCCAGAGGAAGCAGGGATCCCAGGCGCTCGAACTCAGGCAGTATCTTAGGTAAGCAGACAGCAGGGCTCACCCTAAACAGGGAGTAACTGGGAACCAAAAGGACCCAGGAAGTCACTCCCGGCCCAGAACACTGGTTCCTTCCAGTCTGGGCCAGAGCACTGAGCAGATCTTGGGTGGCAGCTCTGTCCCCAACCTCCAAGAACCCACAGGAAGCAGGGATCCCAGGCGCTTGAACTCAGGCAATATCTTAGGTAAGCAGACAGCAGGGCCCACCCTAAACAGGGAGTAACTGGGAACCAAAAGGACCCAGGAAGTCACTCCCGGCCCAGAACACTGGTTCCTTCCGGTCTGGGCCAGAGCACTGAGCAGATCTTGGGTGGCAGTTCTGTTCCCAACCTCCAAGAACCCAGAGGAAGCAGGGATCCCAGGCGCTCTAACTTGGACAGTGTCTTAGAAACTAGTTCTCAGATCTGAGGCCTGGATCAGACCTCTGCCAGGTCTGCTGTTGTGTGGACCCCGGATTCCACCTGAGACATACTGGAAGGTCCACTCAATCCAGAGCCACAGAGGAACAAATGAACTCAGAGCTTCAGACAACATATTCTGAGATATTCTAGAGGAGACACTGCACCCAGAGCAGCAGTCACCTAGCTGGACTACTACCTTGGAGGCACCATATCCTGTGGCATCCTAGAGGTACCACTGTAATCAGTGCAGCCGGAAAAGATCACAGAGACATCTGGACCCCTAGGAGATCAGACACAAGCTAGATAACTAGAAGGACAGGCTTCAGTCAGAGACAGCAAGTACAGGTAGCACTAGAGTTAACTAGATGGCAAAAGGCAAGAGCAAGAATGTAAGCAACAGAAACCAAAGTTACATGGCATCATCAGAACCCAGCTCCCCCATCAGAGCAAGCCCTGAACACCCCATCACACCAGAAAAGCAGGATTCAGAATTAAAATCACTTCTCATGATGATGATAGAGGGCTTTAAGAAAGACATAAATAACATTCTCAAAGAACTTAAGGAGAGCACTGGTAGACAGATAGAAACCCTTAAAGAGGAAACACAAAAATCCCTTAAGGAATTTCAAGAAAATGCAACCAAATGGGAAAAGGAATTAAACAGAACCGTGCAGGATCTAAAAATGGAAGTAGAAACAATAAAGAAATCACAAAGGGACAATACCCTGGAGATAGAAAACCTAAAAAAAAGATCAGGAGTCATAGACACAAGTATCACCAACAGAATACAAGAGATGGAAGAGAGAATCTCATGTGCAGAAGATACCATGGAAAACATTGACACAACTGTTAAAGAAAATGCAAAATACAAAAAGCTACTAACCCAAAATATACAAGAAATCCAAGACACAATGAGAAGGCCAAACCTAAGGATAATAGGTATAGCTGAGGGGGAAGACTACCAACTTAAAGGACCAGTAAATATCCTCAACAAAATTATAGAGGAAAACTTCCCTAACCTAAAGAAAGAGATGTCCATAAATATACAAGAAGCTTACAGAACTCCAAATAGTTTAGACCAGAAAAGAAATACTTCCCACCACATAATAGTCAAAACATCAAATGTACAAAACAAAGAAAAAATACTAAAAGCAGTAAGGGAAAAAGGCAAAGTAACATATAAAGGCAGACCTATAAGAATTACACCAGACTTCTCACCAGAGACCATAAAAGCCAGAAGATCCTGGACTGACATCACACAGACCCCAAGAGAACACAAATGCCAGCCCAGACTACTATACCCAGCAAAACTGTCAATCATTATTGATGGAGAAACCAAAATATTCCATGACAAATCCAAATTTACACAGTATCTCAACACAAATCCAGCACTTCAAAGAATAATTGGTGGAAAACTCCAACACAAGGAGGGAAACTACAGCCTAGAAAAAGCAAGAAAGTAATCTTTTAAAAACCCCAAAAGAAGATAGTTACACAAACATATCTCCACGGATGTTAGCCCAAAAGCTTGGATTAGCGAAGACTCAACCCACAGACCACATGAAGCTCATGAAGAAGGAAGACCAAGAGGGGATGCCTCAGTTCTACTTAGAACGAGAAACAAAAATGCTCAAGGGAGCAAGTAGGGAAACAAAACATGGAACAGAAACTGAAGGAGGGGCCATCAGGAGACCATTCCACCTGGGTATTCACCCCATGTACAGCCACCTAAGCTAAACACTGTTGTGGATGGCTGGAAGTGCATAATGTGAGGAACATGATATAGCTGTCTCCTTAGAGGTCAGCCAAAGACTAACACACTCAGAGGACAATGTTCACAATTAACCACTGATATGATCAGAGGTTTCCCAATGGAGAACTTAGTGAGAGGACTGAAGGGGCAGAAAGGGTTATTGACCCCAGGTGGAAAGCAACAATACCAAACAACCAGAGCCCCTCAGGGTCTAAACCACCAGCCTGGGAACACATAGGGAGGGACCCAAGACTCCAGAGGTATATGTAGGTGAGGATGGCCTTGTCGGACCAAGGTGGGAGAGGAGTTTCTTGGTCCCATAAAAAAAATGAACACACAGTGGGGGGGGGAAATGTGAGGGTGGGGAGGGGATAGTTAGGGGGGTAGGTGCGGCCACTGCCTCATAGAAGCATGAGGAGGGGGATGGGATAGGAGGTTTCTGGGTGGTGGGAGGAAGTAGGCTAAGGGGATAAAATCTGAAACGTAAATACTACAACCAATTTTAACAAGCGGGAAAAAAAAGTCTTCAGAACCAACATCTTTAAAAAAAAATGTCAGCCCCCTGGGGGTGGGAAATTTTTTTTCTCGATACTAAAACTTGTTCTGAGAATTGTATATTGCAGAATACACAGCCTTGGTGTATCTACTCATCAAGCATACTGAGCAGACCTGCCCAAACCTCTGATGTCCTGGAATTTTATCTGGATTCAGTGAAGACACAGCATCAGAGGCTTATCAACTTACTCTTCCCCCCACCCCTCTTCTAAAATCTCAACGCCCTTAATCAGCTTGAAGAAGTTAAAGAAGAGTCAGCACCCCTATTCCCTGAGCTTGGGGACTAATGTGGTTAATAATGGTCTGTCTTTCTAGGGACAAGTAGTGGTTTTGTTGGAACAGGGGGGATTAGCTAGGACTTATTGCATAGCCATAACCTATTGGTAGAAATCTGTATAATTATTATCAAGATGAAGTTATAATTTCTTAAATGGTACAAAATTTACTTTGATCTCAAATTTAAGGTTTTCATTGGTACGAGCCTCTTATTAATATAAAAATGAGATGAATATTGATACGCTCATGGGCATTGTGCCTGTATAACACATTTAGGAATACAATGCCTAGACCCAGCCCTTTTTTAACTTTTTTAACTGATTTGGAACGGTTAACCTATGAGTTAAGGGACTATAGCAAATTCATATTTTTGAGTTTATTGTTAGGGTGTTTTCTATATTTTATTTAGAAATAGCTGAGAGGAGTGAACAGACAACAGTCCAGGTTACCTTACATGGATAGTTGGTTTTCAAAACATCAGAAGTCCATGGAACTGACGCTACAAATATTTATATATTAATGTTCATATTTATTAGAGACCTGTCTGCTCCTGACAGCTTCCTGTCGTGGATTCTAAGAAGAAATTGAGCATCCTTGGAGTTACTCCAGTTGTGTGGTAACAGCCACTAGGCAAGAATTGCCTCTCTCCATCTACAGACAAATTACTGTCCAGAAAAGGACACACATGCAGAATAGTCGACTGATTATATCTGTCTAGACAGAGTAATCAGTCCTTAATAATTCTGCATCACCAAGGCCTGTCAGATGATTCTGGGCCAGAAGGCTGAAGATTTGATGCTCCAACGTTCGGTAGTATAGGGGCTTTTCAGGTGTTCAGAGGTCTCTATAAATTGGCTAAGTTTTAGAAGCTATGCTTTGTGCTTCCCACAATTATAGTTTAACTCGGTCATTCTGGATTTCTGACGGGGTTGAAAACTTATAGCTACTTACCGTAAGAGAAAAGATTTGAGTGGATGGTCGTCAGCTGACATTCATCCTAAAGCCAGGTTCAGAACTAAATGTTTTAGTTAGGATAGATGACAGAGGTGCTGGTTAGTCAACAAAAGGATGAACGGGGTATTAGGACTATCTTGTACCTCACTGGTACAAATTGGCATAATTATGCTCTAATTGTATTTTGAGAGAAAAGTTTCATTTTAACAGGAAGGGTGATGTGTAGGAGGAGCTAAGGTAGGAGGAGTACTGAGAGGAAGAAAAGGAGTAAGAAGAGGAGAAGAAGAAGGAGAGGAGAAGCTAGGTGATGAAAGAGAGAAAGAGGGGGGAGACAGGGAAGCAGATATTCATGTATCTCCATCAGTCAAAGATAGTTGTTATATCTAGGTTGGTCAGTGGGTTACACCTCTGATTGAACAATTCCAAACTTATAACGCTTATGATTAACATTATTTTAAAAAAATGTATAAATGCAAAAAGGAAAAGGGGGTATGGGATAGGGGTTTTCTAAGGGGGGGGAATGGGGAAAGGGGATGGCATCTGAAGTGTAAATAAAATATCTAATAAAAAAAATTAATCAAATTATTGTTTTAAAAAGAACACAGATCAATGAATGCTGGCAAGTACGTAGACAACAGGGTCTTAGACACCACTAATGGAAATGTAAGTTGGTCTAGTGACTGTGCAAGTCAGGACATAAGTGTCTCAAAACTCAGTGAAACTAGATCCTCCATATGAACCAGCTCTACTACTCCAGGGTATTCAGATAAAGGACCCCAACATTCCACAGAGGTAGGTATTACACATCATTGCTCACTCCACCTCTAAGTATGAAATCCATTTATTGAAGCCACACACCCATCTACAGAGATGTGGACAAATGTAATATAGTACACATAAAAGATGGGATTAGGAGCAAGTTATTGTCTGAAAAATGGATGCAACTGTGGAAGATCACATTAAGTAAATCAAGCCAGCTACAGTCCTAGATTCTATATAAATACATTGAATCACTATACATCACAGAATTAAAGTAACACTGTCTATGGAGACAATGGGGATCAATGGGATGGAAAGGTCAAGAGAATGTGGAGGAGAGCGAGATATAAAAGAAAAAACTCCATATATATACATGTACAAAGGATTTTCTAAAAACTCTGAGGGCTGGAGAGATGGCTATGTTGTTCAGAGCTCTCGTTGCTCTTGCAGAAGACCTAGGTTTGGCTCCTAGCAACCACATGTTGACTAAGAATCTGAGTCTCCATGAAAGGCCACTCATTAAGACTACAGTGTAAGGATTGGAGAGGCAGCTCAAGGGTTAAGTGTATTGGCTGCTCATGCAGACAACCTGAGGTCCACCAACCCTCAGTGACTCCAGTTCAAAGGGATCTAAAGTCCTCTTCTGGCTTCCATATTCACTGCACTCACATCGACCATGGCCATACATTGAGACAAAATACCCCTCCCCCACCATCACAGTAAACCTTAAAAAACATCTACACAGTGAGACACCCGTCTCAAAAACAATTTCTTCAAAGCTGGAATAATGATGATGATCTGTTACAGCTTTAAAGGTGGTGGAAGGTGGGAGAATGGCCCTGACAAATGAAGTCATGCACAGCTCATGCAATGAAGCCTCTGCAACAGCCAACTTTACTCAGAGCACCAGACAATTTATACTCTGAGGGTGAAAAGAAAGCATTTGTGTAAAGGTTCTCATGAATTCAAGGTGTACAAAGTCACAAAGGCAAGCCACACATGGCAAAGCATGTTTTCCATAGAGGCCTAAATGAATAACAACAGCGAGAAATACTGAGTATTCTGAGGTAGGTCACCACTCACGGCTACCCATTGGAGGAGCAAAAAAAAATTGTCTATTTCCTTAATTCTAAAGCTTTTCCACTGACCCCTTCTTGTATTCCACCCCAAAGCCTTGTAGAGCAGACTCACACTTACCACTCCACAGTGAGTCAGGAGAATCCAGGACCTTGAAGACAGCTTGGTCTTGGCCATTTCATGTGGTTCCTGCTTCCTTTTCGTCTTTGGAATTTCAAAGATGTCTGAGGTTATGTTGATGAAATTGCATCATCAGGGCAAGGACCTGTTTCTTCAGGTCCCTTTGCTGCTGCTTCTAGAATGTGAAAAATGCCCAAAACATGCATCTTAGAAGAGGAGGCCTCTTAAGAACTAGCAGTGTCCTCAGCAGGCTCCTTAAGAACTAGATATTCCTCCTTTACAATTTTCTGCAGTAGAGAGGGAATGGGGACAAGAAGGAGAGCACAGAAGGTCAGGAGTTCTCAGGAAAACACCATCTGGCTAACATGTCTGCCTCCTTAGCTGTCTTTCTTCTACTAGTCATGTGTCCTTCACAGCTGCTCTGTAAGGCAGGACTGTGATTTCTCTCTTTACTTTTTTATTTTCATTTGGCATCTATGAGTGTTTTGCTTGCCTGGATGTCTGTATACCACTCCAGTGCTTGGTATGTGAGGAAGCTAGAAGAACGTGTTGATGCATTGCAACTAAACATGTTGTTAGCCACGGTGTAGGTCCTGTGACTCCAACCTGGTTCCTCTGCAAGAGCAGCCAGTGCACGTTGCCACTGCAGTGTCTTGCCAGCACAACCACATTATCTTATTAATGATAAATTCAAATTCCAGATTAACTTCTGGGTTATTTTCTGCCATTTTGATTAAATATATTCCTCAAGCATGGACAAATGTTTGTTCACTGGAGGAGAGAGTAGCCCCTAGATTTCTCCATGGAATTTCATGGAATAGCTTGAGTTTTTAACCACACCACAGAGATTGACATAAAATCAAAATAGATAAAGTGTTTATTTGTGGAATTTTAATTAAATATTGATTTTCTTTATTTCAAATCATTATTTTTAGTTCTCTCTTGCTCTTTCACTCTCTTTCTTTCTCTGTCTCTCTGTGTCTGTATATCTCTTTGTCTTTACTTAAGCTGTGCATACAAGCGCAGGCACCTATAGCAACCAGAAGAGGGCATGAGATCAACCTGGAGCTGGAATTACAAGTGATTATTAGTCCTGGGACATAAGTTCTGGGAAGTAAAATTAGATCATTTCCAAGAACAGTAACCCTCTTACCACCAGCTCTTTCTCTTGATGGTCCCATTCTGCTTCAAGAGAAGCTATTGATGAACTGTACTTGATTGTGGGGAGAGTTGTGTCAGGAAGTTCTTCCACAGAACTATTTATTTTCTAATAAGTAGATCTTTAGAGGGACACATTTGAGAAACATGTCTAAAAAGGATACTGGCTGAACATCTATGCCCCAAATGAAAGGACACCAATTCATAAAAGAAACTTTACTAAACCTCAAAACACACATTGAACTCCACACAATAAGTCGGAGATTTCAATACCTCATTCTCACTAATGGATAGAACATTGATACTATCAGATCAACACAGACTATGGCCTGACTCCAATAACAACAAAAACAATAGAAAACCAATATACTCATGAAAAGTGAACAACTCTCTACTCACTGATAACTTTGTGTGGGAAGAAATAAAGAAATTAAAGACTTCCTGGAATTCAATGAAAAGGATGACAGAGTACACCCAAACTTATAGGATACAATGAAAGCAGCGCTAAGAGGAAAATTCTTAGCACTATGTGCCCAGGTAAAGAACTGGAGAGATCCTACACTAGCAACTTAACACACCTGAGAGCTCTAGAGCAGAAATAAGCTAACAAACCCAAGAGGATTTGTTATACCAAGAACATGGTAGGAAATGATCAAACTCAGGGCTGAAATCAACCAAACAAAGAGAATGATACAAAGAATCAACAAAATCAAATGCTGGTTCTTTGAGAAAATCATCAAGACAGATAACTCCATATCCAAACTAACTAAAGGGCTCAGAGACAGTATCCAAATTAACAAAATCACAATGAAAAAGGAAGACGTAAAACAGAAACTAAGAAAAATAAAAAAAAAAAAATCATCAGATACTACTACAAAAGCCTGGATTAAAAAAACTTTGAAAATCTAGACTACCTAATTCATTCTATGAAACCAAAATTACTCTAATACCTAAACCACACAAGGGTACATAATAGAAAGAGAACTTTAGACCAATATCACTTATGAATATCAATGCAAAAATACTCAAGAAAATTCTCGCAAACCGAATCCAAGAACATATCAAAACCATTATTCACCATGGTTGGCTTCATCCCAGAAATGCAAGGTTGGTTCAATACCCCCAAAATACACTAATTTAATCCACTTTATAAACAAAATCAAAGACAAAGTCACTTGGTCATCTGATTAGATGCTGAAAAACATTTAACAAAATACAAAATACCTTCATTTAAAAATTATTGGAGAGAACAGGAATTCAAAGCCATAACTGAACATAATAAAAGCAACATGGAGCAAATCAACAGCCAATATCAAATTAAATGGAGAGATACTTGAAGCAATCCCACTAAAATCAGGGACAAGACAAATAAATAAAGTAAATAAATAAAGAGTGGGAGGACCACTCTTCCATATTTACTCAATACAGTGTTGAGAACCTCTCTGTCCCACGTTGGGGGCCAAAATGTTGCGGCCTGTGCTATCCCATGTTTGGAGGCCAAAGTGTTGGGGACCACTCTATCAATGTTGGAACCCACATTGCCAAAAGCTTTGGGGCCTAAATTGTTAGAGCCCGCACTGCCCCAGGCTGCTCTGGTCCGTGGGTTGGGGTTCAGCAAGAGAGAGAGTGAGGACAGACTCGAAGAATGGAGACTAGACAGAGTGTGATTCAATCCCGTTTATTCTTCAGTCTCTCTTCTTCTCTCCAAGTCACTAGTTCCTAGTCCCTAGGTCCTAGTCCCTAGTGCCTAGTACCAAGTCTCAGGTTCTAATTCCAGTTCTAAGTTGCTAGTCTTTTTCCCAGTTCCAAGTTCTTCCTCCAAGTTACAAGTGTCTGATAACTAATGCCTAGTGTCTAATGTCTAATCTCAAGTGCCTACTACCTAATTCCAAGTTCTTCCTCCAAGTGCCTGGTGCCTAATACCCGATAATAATAATTTCTTCTGTCTGCCTCTTGCCTTTTATATGTCTCACTTCTAAGCCACACCTTTAAGTCACAACTTTAAGCCATGCCCTTAGGTCTTGTCTCTAAATCTGATCTCTAAGTCATGCCCTTAAGTCACACACCTTTAAGTCTCACACATCCAAGGGAAAATCCTGGGTATCTAAAACAAGATGTAATCAGAGTGTGCTCAGCTGTTGTAGGCTATTGTAATCAAGTCTCTTGTCAGGGTATATGGATCAAGATGGCTGCAAAAATGATAGCCGTCTTCTGTCGGCTCCCCACAATACAGCACTGGAAGTTCTAGCCAGAGCAAGAAGACAAAAAAAGAAGAGATTAAAGGGGATACAACTTAGCAAAGAAGTCAAGGTATCACTATTTGCCAATGATATTATACACAAGCAACACAAAAATTCTACCAGAAAACATCTACAGCTGAAAAAAAAATTCAGCAAAGTAGCTGGAAATAAAATTAACTCAAATAAATCCTTCAAATCAAATAAAGCCTTCCTATACACATATGGTAAATGGGCTCATATCCACTTATCAGTGAGTAAATACCATGTGTGTTCTTTTGTGATTGGGTTACCTCACTCAGGATGATATTTTCTAGTTCCATCCATTTACCTAAGAATTTCTCAAATTCATTATTTTTAATAGCTGAGTAATATTCCATTGTGTAAATGTACTACATTTTTTGTATCCATTCCTCTGTTCAAGGTCATCTGGGTTCTTTCCAGCTTCTGGATATTATAAATAAGGCTGCTATGAACATAGTGGAGCATATGTCCTTGTTATATGTTGGGGCATTTTCTGGGTATATGCCCAGGAGTGGTATAGCTGGGTCCACAGGTAGTGCTATGTACAGTTTTCTGAGGAACCGCCAGACTGATTTCCATAGTGGTTGTACCAGCTTGCAACCCCACCAACAATGGAGGAGTGTTCCTCTTTCTTCACATCCTTGCCAGCATCTACTATCACCTGAGTTTTTGATCTTAGCCATTCTGATTGGTGTGAGGTGGTATCTCAGGGTTGTTTTGATTTGCATTTCCCTGATGACTAAGGATGTTGAGCATTTTTTAAGGTGCTTCTTGGTGGAGCAAATGTGGAGACAAATTGTGGGACAGAAACTGAAGGAGAGGTTGTATGGAGACCATTCCACCTGGGTATTCATTCCATGTGCAGTTACTAAAGACAGACCCTGATATGGATATCAGGAAGTGCATGCTGACAGGAGCCTGATATGGCTGTCTCCTTAGAGGTCCCCCAGAGTCTGACATACCCAGATGCAGATACTCACAGCTAACCATTGATCTGATCAAGGGTTCCCAATGGAGAAGTTAGAGAGAAGACTGAAGGAGCTGAAAGGCTTGGTGGCCCCATGAAGAGAGCAACAACACCAACCAACCAGAGCTCCCCAGGGTCTAAACCACCAGCCTAGGGGCACATAGGGAGGGACCCATGACTCCAGCTGTATATGTAGGGAAGGATGGCCTTGTTGGGCATAGGTGGGAGAGGAGATCTTTGGTCCCATGAAGGCTGAACACTGAGTGGTGGGAACTTGAGGGTGGGGAGGTAGGAGTGGGGGGGTAGGAGGGGGCACACCCTCATAGAAGCAGGAGGAGGGGGAATGGGATAAGGGGTTCCTGGGTGGTGGGGGGAATGGGGTAAGAGGATAAAATTTGAAATATAAATATAATATCCAATAAAAAAGAAAAAAAACCCAAAAATTCTGGTGACAGCACATGTGTGGAGAAAGGGCAATACTCCTCCATTGCTAGGATTGTAAACTGGTACAGCCACTCTAGAAATCAATCTGGAGGTCCTTTGGAAAACTGGAAGACCCAGCTACACCACTTTTGGGGATATACCTCAAAATGCCTTACCATGCCACAGAGACATGTGTTCCACTATGTTCATAGCAGCCTTATTTGTTATATACAGAAACTGCAAACAACCCAGATGTCCCACAATGGAAGAATGGATAAAGAAAATGTGGATCATTTAAACAATGGAATACTACTCAGCTTGAATGACAAGCTGTGCTGTCACTCTCTCTCCTTTACACACAGCTGAGAAAAGAAGTAGGCCTGAGCAGTTACTGTGGAATAATGACTGAAAACTCTGGAGTGCATCCAAGCTGGGATCAGATGGGGCTGAGGAGAACATGGAGATGCTTCTGAAGCCAAGTGAAAAGAAAACTAGGAAGGAGAATGGAAGAGGCTGCTTACTCCAAAGCAAAGGCAGTTAAAAGGAACAGCCTTCTGAAGATGATGTGGATCCCCTACATCCAAGAAGGCTAAGAAGCAAAAGCAGGAGCCTCAAGACAATACTTCTAAAAGCAAAACGCCCAAGAGGAAAAGGGAGCCCCTTGAGAAAAAGGAAGCCACTGTTAAAACCAAAGAGATAAAAACCAAGGAACCTTCTGAAAAAGGAGGAGACCTTCCTAAGCCCAAGAAGACAAAGAAAGGGAAGGAAGCAAATGGAGACATGGGAGAGAAAAGTCCCAGGATGAAGAATCAACTCTCCCATTTCAAACCAAACTTCAAACCCAGGGAAACTCCTGGTGAAGAAAGTAATAGGGAGAGAGAAAAGGAAATACCCATGGAGTAGAAAGAAGGTACATTCTCTAATTTTCCCATATCAGGAAAGACTGTCAAGCTTCTCAGAGCTTGTGGGATGAACTTTCTGTTTCCTATACAAGCCAAGACATTCCACCATGTATACAGTGGGAAAGACTTAATTGCCCAGGCGCAGACAGGAACCAGGAAGATGTTCTCCTTTGCTATCCCTTTGACTGAGAAACTTCAAGGTGGGCTACAAGAGAGAAAGATGCCAAGCACCTCAGGTACTAATTCCTGCACCTACAAGAGAATTTGAAAATCAAGCGAGCAAAGACTTCATTGACATCACCAAAAAGCTATCAGTAGCTTGTTTTTATGGTGGAACTCCCTATGGTGGTCAAATTGAATGAATGCAGAGTGGGACTGATATCCTGGTTGGGATCCCAGGTCATATTAAAGACCACTTGCAGAATGGCAAGCTAGAATTCACCAAACACACACATTGTTCTGGATGAAGTCTACCAGATAGTGGATGTGGGTTTTGCTGATCAAGTGGAAGAAATTTTATATGCGGCATACAAGTTAGTTTCTGAAGACAACTCTGAAACATTGCTTTCTTCTGCAACTTTTCCTCACTGGGTATTTAATATTGCTAAGAAGACATGAAATCTATATACAAACAGGTGGACCTGATTGGTAAAAAGACTCAGAAAGCAGCCTCAACTGTGGAGCACCTGGAGATTAGTTGTCACTGACAGAGGGCAGCAGTGATTGGGGTTGTGATCTGAGTGTACAGTGGTCATCAAGGGCACAGGATCATCTGTGAAACCAAGAAAGATGCCCAGAAACTGTCGCAAAACACATGCATACAGAAGGCTGCCCAGTCCTTACATGGTGACAGTCCACAAAAGCAAAGGGAAATCAGCCTGAAAGATTTCCAAAATGGAAATTGGGGAGTTTTGGTGGCAACCAGTGTTGCGGCCCGTGGGTTAGACATTCCTGAAGTTGACTTGGTTGTTTAGAGCTGTCCACCAAAGGATGTGGCGTCACATTCATCGTTCAGGGAGAACAGGCAGAGCTGGAGGGACAGGGGGTTACATCTGTTTTTATCAGCACAAAGCAGAGTACCAGTTGGTGCAAGTGGAGAGGAAAGCAGGAATTAAATTTAAGTGGATAGGTGCTCCTTCTGCAACAGAAATAATACAAGCCTCCAGCAAAGATGCCATCAGGCTTTTGGAGTCTGTGACTCCCACTCGCATTGGCCATTTCAAGCAGTGTCAGCTGAGAAGCTGATTGAGGAGAAAGGAGCTGTAGAGACCCTGGCCGCTGCTCTGGCCCACATCTCAGGGGCTGCATCTGTCGAGCATTCCCTGATCAATCCACAGGCATGCGTTGTGAGCATGATCATCCCGTCCTCTATCAAGATGCCCAATATTAGATATGCTTGGAAGGAGCTTGAAGAGCAGCGGGACGAGAGCTTCGAGCCAAAGTGAAGGGGATGCTCTTCCTCAGAGGAAACCTGGGAGTTTGTTTTGGTGTCCGCACTGAAGCACTCACAGAAATACAGGAGAAGTGGCATGACTGGACTATGGCGGGGAATATACAAAGAGAATCTTTGGTACTGTGTACAAGCTTCACTTGTCAGTGAAAAGCTGATGGCCAGTTAAGCAAGGCAGCAAATAGAAGGTGGGACATGAGGCAGAGAGAGATAGGACTCCGGGAAACAGTGAAGACCTGCAGATTGGCCTTGAACCCTGAGGAAGACAGAAACATGAATCTCAGGAGAGATAACCATCCATGTGGCAGACACAGACTAGAATAAATGGGTTATATCACGTATAAGGTAGCTGGGAACCTGGCCAAAGCTTATGGTATAGGTATTTCTTCATGAATAATTAACTCTCAGAATCTTATTCTGAGAATTAAGTGGCTGGGTAGAAAAGCTCCCAGTTACATTTTGTGATGACTTAGCTTCTCTCTGAGAACACTTGCCCAAAATGCACCTCATCCTTGAAAGTGCAGATGTTGGTTTGACACACTCAGCATCCAGCTACAAAGGCCACGAATGTACTCTGCTGCCTGTGATTGCTAAACAAGTAAACATCTGTCTCTTTGATCTGCTGGAGAAGAAGCTGATGGAGGCTGGTCTCATTTTCATGAGAATGGAAAGATCCCTCTGGGCCAGAGGGAGGACAGCCACTATGGGTTATAACCTTCTCTGCTTGGTGCATTTTGTGCTCTGACCTCACAAAGAACCACTGTGATGAAAGAATGAGTGTCCCCTGTATAAGACTGTGGACCTGCCTGCTGTATTTGTCCATACAGAGCAGGGAGCTGTTTTTGGTGACCTGTGAGACTTCTTCTTAGCTGTCTGGCTTATTAGTTCTTGGGTTCACTGTGCTCTGCTGCACACAGGGAACACTTAGCCTCATGGCCAGCAACTCCACAAAAGAGAATTTGAGGAGTCAGTATAGAGTGCTTTTCTATCTTGGCAAGGGTGCATTTGGCACTGTCAATTTGGCCTCTCACCTGAAAACCAATGCCCTGGTTGCCATAAAATCAGTAGAGATCACCAAGAAGAACATCAGCCTTATCCTGTCAGAAAGAGAAACATGGAAGACACTGAGCCATCCCAACATCATCCGCCTCTTCCAGGTCCTAATAACATCAACCGACGTTCACTTTGTAATGGAGTATGCTCCGGGAGGAAGCTTATATGGATTAATAGAGGAGAATGGCCCGCTGTGGGAGGAAGAGGCAAAGAAAATATTCGGGCAGATAGTGGCAGCCGTAAAGTACTGCCACAACCTTGGCATTATCCATCGAGACATTACACCCCAAAATATTCTGAGAGCTGCAGAGGGCAATGTGAAGCTGACAGACTTTGGGCTGGCCATCAAGTGCAGACTTGGCGGCTTACTGAAACGAAAGTGTGGGACCAAGGGCTTTCAAGCCCCAGAGCTGGTACTAGAGGAGCCATATGATGGCAGGAAGACAGATGTGTGGAGCTTGGGCGTGCTACTGTATTTTATTAACACCTGGTACTACCCCTTCACAGGAACCAGCATGAAAGAGCTGGAGAATAAGATCACCATGGGGACCTATAAAATTCCACCTAACTTCTCTGCACAACTTGAAAACCTAATTCACCAGCTCTTCACCATTTCCCCAGAGATGAGGCCCTCTACGGAAGATATTGAGAGACACCCATGGGTAAGGAAATGTGACATCAATATACCAACTGATAAATACCCAGATTCCAACATCATACACATGCTCTGTGACATGGGGTTTAATGCCAATGACATCTTGGAATCCCTGCGTAAAAACAAGTTTGATGAAAAGATGGGGACATATTTACTTTTAAAAGAGCAGGTACGCAAAGGGATAGAGCACACATCAACCATATCAGCCAAGCCTGCGGATCCCTGCCCTACGCCACCACCATCACCAGCACACATCTCTGATTCGGGTCTTCCCCTCAAAAGAAGGGCCAGTGAACCCATCTTTGGCCTCCTCCACATCTCGCCCTCAGGAGGGCAGGGCCCTGTTGCCCTGACACCATCAGGACACAAGGTGGCCAGAAGTGTCTCCATGCCTCCCATTGCACTACACTGTCCCACAAAGAAGAACAGTGCTTCCACCTACGCCCTCCATTCCGGAGCTGTGGCTGCCCCATGTGTCTCCAGTACCACATCAGAAGATGAAATATGCCTGCCACCTGAACAAGATTTTACTGTGGAAACACCTCCCCCTCTGAAGACTGGGTGCTTCAGGAGACTAGGCAGGAGAATCTGGCATTGCCTATCAAAACTTTGTTGCTTCCCCCGGGCTCCAACCACAAACACCCAGTGGCATTTGTCCTTAAAGAAAGTGGCTCCCCTGAAAGAGGCCAGATGCAGAAACCAATGAAAGGGCAGGCAAGTATGGGAGGGTGCATCTCAGCTCTGAATTTTGTATTTCTGTCTTTATTCATGTCTTCTCATTGGAAAAATCAAAAATGGGTATTTTTCTGGGGTTTCTTGGGATGCTGCCGCCATTCATTCTATCACCTATCAGATGAAGACATTTCCTTCCCATGCTCAGAACTGAATCTTGTTCCACACTTCAGTGAACACATGTGAAAAGAGGATCTGGACCTCTCTGTCCTCTCTTGTCTGGATGGACATTCAGGTTGGACAGTCTCTGGAAGATTCCGTGAGAGCTGCAGAAAGGGCTGAGAGGCTGAGTTGACAACATCTACTGCAGAAACACTTGAGCCAGCAGACTATTCTCTGACAAGACCATTCTGCCCTTGACAATGATGTGATTATTCCCCTGTATCCATATGAACACACCCAGCCTGCCCCAACACTGTGCTACTGTCACTACGGTGACATCTAAGACAAGAGGACTATGAGAGTGGGATGCTGAATGCAAAAATAACAACAACTGAGTCACCTTCTAATGCTGACGAGAGAAGCTCAGACCTCAAAAGGAGGTGGACTTCAAGTGTGAGAGCTGAGTGTTACTTCTGGATTTGAGTCAACACCAACACTCAGAATCCACCAGTTTTGGATGGTGGATTCTTCTGACCAGACTGGGAGAGTGGTAAGTTCCTGAAATGCACTGGAAGAGTACTCACTCTGTTAGCTGCACAGGGCAGGAAATAGTGTTGTCTCCCTGGACATCAGGGTCCAAATGAAAAAAATAGCATGTACGGGTTTCTCCATTTGGGAAAGGGGTAGGGGTGGGAGCAGACTGTGTATATCCTGACCCCCTGAAAGCATGCAGTTTGGGTGGGAAGCATGAATCACTGTGAAACATGTCTGCCAGTATCTGAATCATTCCTGGGAGAATTTTAGAAGGGAGTGGGAGGCCCAGAGCATGCATATATACTAACCTCTTGAAGGTCACCCAGTTTGACAGCTAACCTCTAAGGCCTGAATCACTATGAAACCTGTTGTCTAAAAGTACTAGAATCCTTCCTGAGAACAGAATACACTCCCAAACCACCAGAGGCCAAAAGTAATGATGAGTCAGGTGAGAGCTCTTCTGATCACCTGTATCAACATTAAGCGCGCGGAGGCTCACCTCCTCCTATATCCAAATGAACCTTCATCAGTGCAGGTCACTCCAGGGCAGCTGCCACTGTTGCAGAATTCCTGCAGACAGGAAAGCTAAGGCGGTCTCCTCCTCCCTGTTGCCTTTGTCTTCTCAGGAAGCTTGAGCACTTATGTCACTCCAGATTTCTTAACCTGCCACCAACTCTCCGCTAATCCACTGTTCCAGTACTCTCCAACTGTGAGGCAAGAGAAGACCACAGATATTTGCAACACTGATCCAATCTAACTGAGCTTCCAGTGCTCAAAAGCAATGGACAGAGATTTCTGAGGCCTCTCCATGAATGCTGTCCAGAATCAAGCTCTGGGGGAGCTCAGTGTGGGAGAATTGCAGTACCTTGGATGGAGTCTGGGTGCTAAGGAATGAAATGTGCCTTCATCGGGTCCACAATATACATGAGGAGGGCCAGAATAGATACAGAAGACATGCTGTCATGATGTGGAGCCCGAGGCCAAGGAAGGCTACTGAGAAATCTAATGCCTGTATGAGTAAATCAGAACATGCACAGTGTGGATGCACATGGTCCCCTTCACTTAAAGCTGCAGTTTTGTCACCTGCACACCATCTTACTTCCTGCAGAAGCCCATGTTCTAGTAGACTATTGTCTGACAAGGCTATTCTGCCCGTCAAGCTCATGTTATGATTTCTCTGTCTCCATAAAGGAGACCTGGTCTTAAAAGGTGTTACTGTCACTTAGGAGACAGAGAGGAGAGGAGGACTGTGACAGTGGGAGGCTGCATGCAAAAAAGATGTGAGGCCCAGCTGTACCTGGAAGCTATATGGTACAAACCCTTAACACTTCTTCAGACCTTCAGTCTATGCTGGTGTCTTCCTGGTGACAGCCCTGTCACCAAATGACAGCAACTTCTCCCTGACACTCCCTCAGCCTTGCTTCTCAGTCTTGAGACTGAAGAGCCTAGAGCCTCTACAGATCAGCCAGTGGGTGTCCCCCTGACCACTGCCACTGCATTTCCTTGGGATTGTGTTCTAAGTGTGGGATCTCTGAGAGAGCTGGTCTCCCAGTTCTTGCAATGCAGCCAGTGCATCACTTCCTGGACTGTGCCTGCTCCAGTCTTTCTGTAGCATCATGGAAGCCATTATTCTCTTCACAGACCTGACTTCTTTCTTACTCACAAGGAGGAAGAGTGAAGATTGTCTCTGAGATGTGAGCCCACCTTCTTGACTGTCTATGAGAAGTGGTTATTCTCTTCACAGAGCTGATGTCATTCTTACCCACAAGGAGAAAGGGTTAAGATTGGCTCTGAGATGTGACTCCAGCTTCTAGATTGTCTATGTGAAGTGGTGTGATCTTTCCTTTTGTCAGTTGCCATTCAATAGGCATAGTGATGTGCAAGGCTCTTCTTAGGCACTAGTTCCCAGATCATGAGTGTGATGGACAAGCTGTGCACAAGGAGCTGACACTCTCACAGAGTCCAGGACATTCAGGAAGACAAAGGTGGTGAGGTAAGTCCACATCAAAACAGGTAAAAACAGTAATGAAACCGGTAGTTCCCATCCTAGTACAGGTTATTGGCAAACACAGTCCCACAGAAAACACATCTGCTGGGCAGAGATTGGACAGGAAAGAGGCCTGAGACAGAGGGCCATGAGAGCAGCCATGTGACTGGCAGCCATTATGAATGACTGATCAGAGGAGTGCCTGTGAGAGTGTGAGGTGTATGGATACCCTAAAGGAAATAGGTTGTAATTCATCTCTTGGTGAAATGGTGTTCTCCACTCAGATCACAGACCCTGGGAATGTTGTGTGTCGTAACATGCCAAACATGCCAAAGGCTTGAACTGTACAATCCTCTTATGCTGGTGATGGGAAACTCAGAAGATGAGGAGGCCATCCTGATAGAGGGACAATGAAGGAATCCCAGAAACAAGAGTCCATGTTTCCACATGGAGCTCCACCGTTCTTTACATATGCATGTTTTGTTTCTAAGCAGGTAAGGAGTGCAGATGAAAACTGTCACCAGAGGGAATCCAGGACTTTGGTTGTTTCTTAGCACCTTAGCCTGCTATCTCTCTCATGAAGACACTCAGTCTTCTTGAGCAAACCCTTCTTAGTTTCCAGGATTTTTCTTAACTATGAAAATAAGACACAGAGTAATACAGGTAAGAGGAGCTACTTAAATCTTCTGTGCTCTGACTTTCTGTCAATGTCCTCTCTTTAGATGTCTCCAGCTATGATTCTGACTTTCAGTAAAGCAATAGAAGGTCATAAGGCTCTTCTAACAGAAACAATACAGGCTGGAGCCGAACTCCGGATGCTGTGAAATGAAGTCCTTTCCTGTTTGGGGCTGCTGAGGAGAGTCTGAACAGAAAATCTGGAGCTGCTCTCTCAGTGAAGGCACAACCTCTTGAACTCTCGGATTTTGACCTGTAGTTGTAGCTAATGCTGCTTATGATCCAAAAATCTAATTCAATATGTGAAAACATAAGCTTTCTAACCTCCAACCTGAAACATTCTGTCTCAGAGAAGACAGTGTGTGTACATAAAAGGGAAAACCATGTGATGAAGATGGAGAGGTCCCATGTTGCTTTCTCACCATGTGCTTGATGACAACACATTTCCCATAATTCCTTCTGTCCCAGCCCAAAATTAGTAGTAGTTCTAGAATGAATATAGTCCTGAAGTGCTGACAGGGACTGAGGGATCCCTGGGTGGCATGTCCCATGAAGAAACTCTTCAGAATCTTCTGTGAGGGGCTCTTTCTCTTCACTCTTTTAACATCATGTGATACAAATGATTTCTCTGAAAACTCTGAAACTCACTGGTTTGTCAGGAATGTTCTCCCACTATGATTGACTTCTAGGTTGCAGCTTCTTTTCTATAGAAGGTGTTTTTAGTTTGGTTAAACAGGAACATTATTAACACAGTACTATGAGTAACTAGACTTCTGTCATGCCTACAGGCAGCATAAGATGGGTCCACTGGATACATTCAGCTGTTTCTCTCAGCACCCTAGACACTGATTAGTTATCAGCTTAGAAAGAGACTAGTCTCTGCTTCCAACTTTAGTTGCTAAATCTTTTCTGAAGGGTATTATAATAGTATTGACCTACTTGCCTAGGGACATGGGGGATATCCTGTAATGTTCTACCACCTGTACACTCTATATGTTGTCCTCTCCTTCTGGGCACTTGATCCCTTTGATTCTCTTACTGGGGAGCTCATTCTTTGGTCTTTTTACACATCTTTTATCCAGAGTCTCAGTACAGTGTCAGGATGTCAGGAAGCTATGGGCTGGATCATAACCAAGGTACTGGGGACTCTGTCCTTCTCATCCCATGGTATTCCATCCTCTCACTTCCCCCTTGCAGATCCTGGTGCTTTCCCACAAGAAGTTGCTGAATGTGGCTACCTGGAAGGACAACCAAAAGCCTCTGTCTGCCAGACAGGAGGGCACTATCAATAAGTGAAGCAGCCTCATCTGCATCATCACAAGCATCTGTAGTATGGAGGCCTAGTAAACATGGTATGGGCCTCTCCCAACCCTGGTTGCCACCATCAAGTGTGATAGAGGACATTTATTTCAATGTCTAGACCTAGAATTCCTCTGCAGGTTGGAGCTTGGAAAAGGGACATGTGCCAAGGTGCAGTGGTTCGTGTCACTGGTTATTCCTTAAATGTGAGAAATCGGGGTATGCAGCTGTTCCAGAGCACCTTCTTCCCTTGCTCTTCACCCATGCTTCAGGAAGGGCGCTGCTCACTCATCTTCTGTCAGTGGAATGGTGACAGAAGGGAAGCAAGGAGAGTATCAAAGGCTTGCCTCTCAATGTGATTGGTAATTCCTGGAAGGTCATTAGTGGAGGGATGGTCAGCATCTGTGAAAATTTGCTGTCATCTAACACATGGCATGCAATGAGAGCAGTCCCTCTGACCCGTGACAGAACTCTCTGAAGGCAATTCTTAGATTGTGACTGGAGATCAGACATTCAGAGGGAGTGAGGCAGTGCTCCTCACCAAGCATGACTTGGGAGCCACAGTTTGATAACTTTGACTAAGGGAACCACCAGATATCTTCCACTGTTCTCTCTGGGTTATTTTAGAGTCAGGGTGATTATCTGAAACAATTTTTTTTTAGTTCCATTTCTGTCACAGTTACTTGACAATTTCCAGTTATGCTGCATTGCCACAGGGAAGCCAAGGCACATGTGCAAAGGAGCTACCCATGTCATATCCAGAGTCAAGAGCAGAGAGAAATAAATGAATGCATCTACTCATCTAAAGCTATCTGCTGTTATGCAGTCTGGTACCCAAGTCTAGGGAATGGCACTGCCCAAACTGTTGTGTCTTCCAATGTCAACTAAGATAATGAAATCCATCCTCTATAGACATGCTCACAGGGGAACTTCATCTACAGGATTCCTCTGTGGAGACTCTCCCTCCAGGTCACTTCTCCTGCACTAACTGTGAGTTCTAATTAAAGAGCATGAATTGCTCTCAGTGGCCACCACAGCTCCCAACATTGAAAATTGTCACACTCATGACTAGAGGCTTCAGCTTTTCATTTTATGTAGGATCAAAGCTGACATCATGTAGTGTATCCTACTTGGCCCTCTCTGCTTCTCCCCACGTTATACCTGACACTATTTTCACTCAGCCATCAGATCATCACTGGGATGTCTCAACTGTTTGCCTTCAGGTTGATCTATTTTTCTATTTCCTCTGCCAGGTCCTTTTCCAGGTGTGGAAGCCCACCCTTCATGAAAGGTTCACAACTTAACCATCGTTACTTTAGCCTTTCATGCCATTTTCCCTCTGCTAGCCTGGGCTTCTTTGTGTAGGTCCAATTGGCTGCTACTAGGTATGTATGATGCTTACAGACCTTGCCATAATTTTTACAGATGGTGTGGGCACTGAGAGCGTGTACCCTTGCAAAATATTTTAAAGTAGTTACATATTTTCTCATTTATGACCTATTCTCTGTCTCCTCTATCCTCTCCGTCTGGTTCTATCTTCTGTTTCTCAGTTTCTTTATTTCTCTGTTAATGCAGCTTTATCTCTGTCTCTGCATCTGTTTCTGTCTCTCTCCTGTTCTCTTTCTCTCTGCCTCTCCCTGTCTTTCATTCTCTTCCTCTTTTTATCTGTCTTTGTCTCTATGTGTCTGTCTGTTTGTCTGTCTGTCTGTCTGTCTGTCTGTCTGTCTGTCTGTCTCTTTCTCTCTCTGCATGTGTGTGTGGGAGAGGTAGCGTGCATATTTTCTGGGTAGCCTGTGGAGGTCAGAGGATAACTCTATTGAGGCATATCTCAAACCCTTAAAGGACCTAGGGATTGAAATCTATTGACGATTCTTGGGAAAGTTTTATAGGTAAAGAACTTGAAGGATCTGAGGCTATGCCAATACATGCTGGAGAAGTACCTGACTGGACTGGGGAGTGGGAGCCTCGGCCTTGGCTCACACAGATGCTGTTCTCCTTCCTTGGATGACAGTCAGGACCATGGGATCTTCTCTGTCCCTCAGAATCGTCTTGGTTGTTGAAATGGGGATCCTCAGCCTCTCAGCTTAGTTCTCTAACGTCAAATCTTACTGAATGTTAGCAGCCTACTTTATTTGCCCCTGTTCTTTCTGCCTACCTTTACTTTGCCAGAACTTGCTATGGCTATGACAGTACATTGTAACACTTTAGGATTGGCAAGCCCACATCAGGATACCTTACATAAGATGTTCTTATTTACCTGTGAGAAGTCCAAGTCAGTAACCCTAATCTTGACTCAGCGGTGAGAATGAACATAAAATCCTGAGCATGACCTGCCCCAGTGTGGTTCCTGATCCTGAGAGCTCGAAACTCCACTGTCCAACCTTCTTGGTTTATTCAGGTTTGGGACCTTTTCCATTCCTTTCTTGTCAGTATCAACAACTACTTTGTAGATGCTGAGAGTCTGGAAAGCAAGGGGAGGGGGTTTCTTGCATGCTCTTGACACACAGTGGGTCTTCTGCCTTCCATCTCTGTTGGGCCCCATTTTGCTCAAAACCAGAGCTAGGCTCAGGTTTGTCCTCAAGGCTCAAACCAGGGCCAATATGGGGCCCAAAACATCTCCACCTTCAACATTAAATATACCACATCTCTCCAAAGGTCATACCTGTTCCAGTATCCTGTACTCAGTGAGGAGGTTGAAGCAAGTGTCCAATGAGTGAAGGTCAAGCTCTGACTTTTTATCAGATGGTTTGAGGGAGACCACCGATGTTCTGGGAAACACTTGACTTCTCGATGAGATCTTCATCTCCTGTAAACAACCAACAACCTGTTCAAGGATCAATGTTCCTCTGCCATGATGAAAACCAGGTAGACAGTGAGTCCACAAAAGGAAATGGTTGCAAGGTCTATGATCCTAATGCTTCCAATTCTGTCTTCTAGGGACCAGTAACAAATCTGCATATTGCCCAGAAGATGAGTCAAGGTGTTGCAGTTAACATGACTGGTGACATGAATCACACAGAGGTTCATCACAAATCCGAAAGGCAAGATTGAGATGTTCTCAAGGGTCTTTCCTTAGTCTCCTTTTAGAGACAGAATTGAAATACACAGTGGACCTCATCTTCTACATGCAGGTAATATGATAAGTTTAGATAACATAGCATTTGATGCTAAGACACTGGGATTCCAAACAGCTATGAGAGGAAAGGGCCCAAAGTGGAGCTCAGTCCTGCAGCTCATACCATGCACAGCTGATGTCCTGAGGTTCTGTTCTCAGAGGGCAGCATGGGAAAATGTCTATTTCTTGTAAAAGGAAACACTCTCAGTCTCAGGTCTCTGCACCTAGAGTAGAGGCTTTGATTGCACCACATGCTAAAGAAAGTGAGGTTGGAAACATGGTTGAATATGAATAATCCTACCACACTTGCTGCAGTTGATGTCATGGAAGTACCCCCTATAGCTTTATCCAATGCCATCCAGGTTTGAGTTATATACTCTTGCTAGAATAACAACCCAATGCTTCTAAATTGTCAATACATGGAAGAACAAGGTATTTATTGTGTTTTGGGTAAAAGTACCCATGTCTGTCCATGACTGAGATAAATATTCAATGTGTCTTTGTGAGAAAGGGGAAACCAGGTTGAGGAAGGTCAGTCCTGAGAACCACTGCCCTGATAACAGAGAAACCCATCAAGGTACACAGGAAAGGGCCACATCTGAAGTCCTGCTTGACAGGCCACAGACCCAGGATCTCACCTTCCTTCTGGCTTTCTTTGTTAAACAGTCTCCCTTTCATGCACATCCATCTCAGCCATTCTCACAGCCATCCCCTTGGCACACAGTCTGCATGTCATCCAACTCTTGCACCTCTCCTGTTGTGTAACATGGAAAGATGGTGGTCATGTCCAGTGTCCTAACAGTTCTACAGTAAGCCCACCTCACTGCACATTTAGACCTGTCACAAGCAGGCTTTGCTCTTGTGTAATATGGGCAGATGGTGGCCACATCCAGTGTCCTAACAGCTCAAAAAAGAGCCCACTTCACTACACATCTAGGCCTGTCACAGTAGCATTTGCTGTGAACCATGTGGGCATTTTCCTCCTTTTGTATACTTTTCTTGAAAAGTAGACCTAGGGGATGACATCTGAGCAGATCCCTCCACGTTGTAAGTCCTCATAGCTCCTCCATCATGTCTGGCATTTTGAGGTGAGCCACTGCTCTAATCCCAACAATTGCAAATGGCAGCCAAATCACACCCCGTTCATTCCTGACTTAGTCCTCTTCTCACCTCCAAACTACTCAGAGGACATAATCCATCCCTCAATTCTCTGAGGTCCAGAAGATGAGCTGACAGTTGGAGGGAAAGCAGAGCTGAAAGATCCTCTCTTGAGCATCCTCAGAGTTTTAGCTATTCAGATCCACATAGAGAGAGATCATGACTGCAGTCTGGTCTTTGAGAGCACCATATATTCTAGGGACATGAAGCAATGACATTGGGATTCCTCTAAAGTTAAAGCCGCCCATACTCTCATAGCAGAGTGCTGTGTTGTTTCAAATCTTAGGGGAGAGTGGGTCTCCTTTCACAGATAAGAGCTGGGTTTAGTATGGCTCATGCTGGGAGATGAACATGGTCAATTAGAAGGTAGACTATTTCTTCTGGGCCAACATGGAGCCATGGATCACCTGTCTGATTCTTTCTTTTGCCTGGAAATCTTGGGCTCTTTGTGTTTAACATAGGGAACCACTGGGCTTCAGGACAGTGGGGGTCTATGATTCAGAAGTGCCTCCATTTCCAGCACATTCTGTGCACATACCAACCATACTCAACATTTCATAGAATGCTATGGAGTTCTTTAAGCTTTCCCATTCTCTCTCAATGGTCTTAGTTATTAGCACTTCCTGTGGAGGATGCCACTGAAATGCCATATGCTTTTCGTATTGTCCTTGTATGCTTTTACTGTTCTGTTTGGTATAAATGAACATTTGTGAAAATCAACTTAAAATTCTACATACAAGATGTAGTCACAAAGTATGAATGCTGTTTTCCCAAGCAATTATGCTCCCTAACCCCTGCTCTGCTCCTACAAGTTATCTTATTCCCAAGATTTGCTCTGTCTTTCTAGTATTTGTGCAGTTGCGCCTGGTCCTTGTTTCCTGTGGATATTTCTTTTTGGTTTCTAGCAATGACCCTGCTGCTTTTAGCTGGCAGACTATCTCATTTTTCTCAAGTGGTTGTTGAGTAGACCATCTCCCTTGTCTTGACTGATGTGCAGTTACCATTATAAAATAGCTTACAAGAAGGTATTGAAAAGACAACTTGCAATGTTGTTTTTATTGGCTTTATTGTCAAGGAACTCATAGACATGAGATCAAGGTTGGTCAAGGGAAATATGGTAAGCTGTAAAACCTATCAAACTTCCAGTGATGTGTGCAAATATGTGATGCTTGAACTTTGGAGAACTTGTTTGGTACTTGGGAGCCTAAATAGTGTTTTTTACAAGACTAGGCTAGAGCCTAGCCATGCAGAATCCAAAAATCCCAAAACTTCAGGTTTTAGGTTTACCCAGGACTGAAAGATAGATGTACTAATAGCCTTTGGCATTCCTACAAACATGTAAAACCAAATGTTATTACTATATTCATGAATGATCCTTTCCTTGTGGGTAACTTGTCATCCTTTAGGCCTTTAGATTCCTCTCTTGTCATTTGTACTTGCTGATTCTTGGACCATACCATGGTTCCATCTTTGAAGAAGTAGCCTTCCCCAACAACCTGGGACATTACAAAGTATGGATGATGTTGCAGTGAGGGATCTGCTGGCATATGTTCCAAATAGAATCTGAGTGAGTTGTGCAGTTTTCCTGAGTTCAAGGTACGTGAGCAGCATGAGGCAGGACAGGTACACATAGTCTGGAGTCAGTGGTCTTGCTTTAGCCATACAATGCTCTACTGTGGAAGACAGCACAGAATGAGAACTTGACAATTAGATGGCATGCTCCTCACTACACTCTTACAGCTTTAAAACTTGGACCACATTTTTTTCTGGTCAAAGGTGCAGCCAGTGTGTTATAAATGCCAGTCTACTGGCTGGTGGATGAGTTAGGATGCTCAATGGATACTGTTTTATAGACCATTCTGTGCCTCCATTTTGAGCCCTGCCTTTGGTATCACAATGTCATGTGATACACTCAGAGTTCATTCCAACATTTATCAACATGAATAAACCTTCCAACCAGCTCTGAGGATCCATATCCCCGAAAATAGAACTTCACTGGATGGCAATGACATCTCTGGGCCCTAATAATCTAATCTAATCCTGGTAGAGGTTAGAGCTCTGTCAGTCATAGGAACAGTGAGTCTCTGCTGGTTCATGATGAGCAGATTCAAGGCAACTTTTATCACATTGTAATGAGAAAATCTTGACCCTTTGACTGTTAAGTAAATTTTCAAAACGGTTCTTGGATACCCCACTTGCACTAAGGAGGTAAGAAGCCTACTGAAGGCTTTTGGAGCTTTTGTATCCTGCTTGTGTGTTTAGCAAGATATGTGTCTGGGAGGAAATTATTGGACAGTGGCATATCTGGAGTGTCTCAACATTTCTTCATGATGCTACCATGAGACTGGGAAATAGAGGACACAGGCACATTAAAATGTAATCTCTGGACAATGAATTTTGGCTGTGCACTATAGAGTGGGTACTCATTATAAGTAACTTTTGGACATTTTTACCCCCATGGAGGAACCATTTGGCCATCATCTTCACGCCTGGACGTGTCTATATTTGTGTACCTGCCTTTGAGTTTTGAGTCTCCAGGGGAAAACTTTTGTTTGGTTGCTGCAGGATCTACATGTGGTTCTCATTGTTTGCCTTCTGTACATGGATAACACAGGTGATGTTTTCTGTAACTGGGCATGTGATCCCTGAATGTATAGTTGTGTCTCTCTTTTCCCTCGGAGTACCCAGGGTCTTCATTTTCTCTGTGCTCACTTACCCCATTCTTGAAACTCTTCCAAAGCTGCTCCCCAGTCACAGTCTGACCACAAGTGATGAGACTTTTGATGTGTCCATGAGAAGGGCCCTGCCTGGATGTTTCCATTCTTAGCCCCATTATAGGTAGGAGAACAATAAACTAGAGATATCATACTGTTCAGGCAGTGCAGAAGAAGAATGGGCAACCAACAACAAAACTTCTGAGTGCTAGGACCTTGTCACTTTCCTCAGGTTAACTTGGATGCCTCTAGACAGGCACTATGGCAAAAGTTAACTGTTTATAAAAAAAGCCTGACATGCATAGTGGAGAAAAGGCCAACAAAACCCCTGTCTTGGTCTCCGTCAGTTCTTGCATATCTCCATGGCTAACACTTTTCTTATGCATTGGTGGAGTGCTAGGATGTGTGGGAGGTGCAAAGCCTGGTGGGAAAGAGTTGGGAACATATCTTCTACAAGAAAACCATTCTTTTCTCAACTTACACAAGCTCCTTCATTTTGTTCTCTATATTCAGCCTCTTGATACTGAACAGATTGTTCCAGCTGATGAGTCCAGGTTTAGAAGATGGACTACAGCCAAGAAGCCTGGCTACCATAAAGACATGTCACATCTTTAGGAAACACATGAAAAGCACTTATGCACAGGGGAAAAGTGTAAGAACCAAAATGTCTCATCAGACACTCCAGCATACAGAGGGTCTGACAGACTCAGATCAGAGGTTACCTCTGAATACTAGAAATGGAAGAAGGCCCTACTCTACAGAAAAAGCCTATTGCTGATGCTGTTGTAACAAGGAATATGATTATTAAACTTGTGTCTCTACCAGGTTCAGGAGTCTGATGTCCAGGTATCCACAGTCCTCCTCTCATACCTCACTTGGTAGAACTTTGCATGTCCTGACATTGAGTTTCATGTGCTGCTGGTATCACACTTGACACACAGGCTAAGAAAGACTTTTACCCCATAAGGGTATAGAAATAGGCTGGACTCACTGTTGATATGACAACTGCAGTTATGTTCTTTGTGGTTATGGACCCTTTTCAAACTTGTTTGGGCACAAGGCTCAGAGGCTGATATTTCCAAGATTTGCACCTATAAAATTCACAATCCCACAGCTCAAAACAGTACAGACACCACTCTGGAATGCATCCAAAGACAAGGTATCTGATATAAGAATTTTATAGATTTGTTTATAGGTCCAGGACTTAGCAACACAAAACCTACAAAGAATCATGAAGGGATTCCAACTTTAGAAACTGAGGGATGCCATTAAAGAAAATGACCCATGGGAGGCTCACACAGACACAGTATTTCCTCTGTGACCCACAGTGCTGTGATTGGCATGCTGTCAATCTCAAAATGAGGTCACCATTTACAGAATAACAGTGCAGGGGAGCAGAGCAGTGCAGTGGCCCTGGAGTGGTGTAGTGGGTGGTTCCAGGAGATACTGAGATCACTCCATCCCCTACATCTAGGATGAAAGCAAGAGTAAAACAGAAGGGATTGTGTGACTGTGAGATCCATAGCTCAAATGCAGCCTAGGTGTCAGCCACCAGGCTAGAAGAGCACATCTGCATCTGTATGGAGGATTCAGGTCAGGAATGTCACCAGGGACAGAGGAGTCAATGCTCACCCTATGAATATACTGTACCTAACATCTTGCACTATGACAAAACAAAGATAAGATAGCTTGCCGATACAGGCATGGCACACTGCTGACATAGTGAGATTCACTGGAAAGTACAAGATTGGTTGAGTACACAGGAGGGCTGGCAAGCTGGCAGAAGTGTAGGACACAGACTGAGATCATGTGCCAGGTAGCATGAGCTATATAGCCACACATCTAGATAGATGGGCTTCTTGCTCTGACTGGAGCAGAACCATGGCAGGGCCTGCCTCAGCCCTCAGTCTGTACCTTTGATTTCAGCTGCTTCTTTCTCTTGCAAGTCACAAGCAGTATGAAGCACTACCCTTGGCTGCCAGCATCTCTTCAGCTTTGTTCATGTTACAGACAGGGCACACAAGAATCTATTCTCCTGCTACCTATGACCTGAACTAGGGATAAGGGAACACCAGATTCCTAGGCCTGGTCTTCTGACCATTCCTACAGGGCATCAGGGATATAGTTTATAATTGGATTTCCTGCCCTTAGAAGCCAAATTAAACCTGTCAGTCCAGCAATCTTATCAAGGATGATACTCTGGGAGTCATCTAAGCCAGCCTATACTCAACTCTTCATGCTAGTTATTTCCTGGTCAGTCAATTCCTCTGTGGTGTTGAAGAGCAAGGAGCTAATAAGGACCTCAAAGTCACCCTACGACTCCATCCTATTTTTCACACCCTGAGCAGAACTTAAGATTGACCTGAGAACTGCTCAAGAGTTCACACTTGGGCCCCACCACAAAGAACAGGAGATCAAAGCTGACATGGGCTCAGGAGTTTGGACCCTGACTCAACAGTGCTTCTCCAGAGAGTATTTTACACACTATACTGTATCCTCAGGACCAGAGCCAGAGCCACTAAGTGAGTAGCAGGATATGTGTGCAGTTAATAGCCAATGACATCATCAGTGACAAGCTGCAGGGAAACCTCTAACCCAGAGGGCTGTGCAGGACCAAGATCCAGCAAGGAAAGCTTCCTAAGACAAAACTATTCCTAAGAGTATTACAGATCAATAACTCGGATGCTCTCAGATGATTCTTGCTGAAATAACTCATGCATTTTTTACCTTCTGAACAGGGAAATTATAAACAATATGGGATCAGACAAAGTGGCAGCCTACAGAACTGGAAAATATTTTTACCAACTACACATATAAAAGACAGCAAATATTCAAAATATATGAAGAATTTTAGAATCTGGACATCTAGAAAACAACCCAATTTTTATAAATGAGGTACATATATACATATAAACAGAATTCTCAACAGAGGAATTGCAAATGGCTGAGAATCACGTAAAGAAATGTTCAACACCGTTAGACATCAAGGAAATGCAAATCAAAACTACTCTGAAATTTCATCTTACACCAGTCATAGTAGCTAAGAGCAATAAAACAAAAGACAGCTGTGTTGGTGAGGATGTGGAGTCAGAACACTCCTCCATTGTTGGTGGGAGGACAAACTTGCATAGCCACTGTGGAAATCAGTGTGGCAGTTCCTCAGAAAGATGAGAATTATCTCCCCCAAGACCAGCTAAATCATTCTTGGGTATATACCCAAGGTATGATTCATTCTATCACAGAGACATACTTGCTCAACTATGCTCATTGCTAATCTATGCATAATGGCCAGAAACTGCAAACTGCCTGGATAATCTGTCAGTGGATGAAGAAATATAGAAAATGTGGTACATTTACACAATGCAGTATTACTCAGCTGTTAAGAAAATGAATTCAAGATATCAGCAGGCAAATGAATGGAACTAGGGGAAAATTCATCCTGAATGAGGTAACCCAAACCCAGAAAGACAAATATGGTGTATATCTGCTTATATGTGATGTTAGATATAAGTTTTTGATAAGCTACAATCCTTACAGCCACAGAGATTAGGGATAAGTAAGGGAATGGGGAAGAAGGAGTCTCCCTAGGAAGGGAAAATAATTCTATAACAGATGGCTGAGGGATGAACAGGAAAGAGAAGATCAAATAGGGAGTATTTTTCTTCAATTTCAAAATTTGTTTATTATGGTCAGAATGTGAACTGTTACTAATGAACACGTCCCACAGTCAACATTTCTGACCCAGAATTGTTCCTGTCTAAAAGAACTGCAGGGACAAAAATAGAGAAGAGACTGAAGGAAAAGCAGTCCAATAACCGGCCCAAGTTGGGATCTATCTCATCAGGGTGGGGTGGGAGAGACATCAAGGCCTGGCACTATTACTGATGCTATGATGTGCTTACAGAGAGGTGCCTGACATGGCTGTCCTCTGAGAGGCCCTACCAGCAGCTGACTGAGACAGAGGCAGATACTTACACCCAACCATTGGACTGAAGTTGGGGACCCCCAAGGTTGAATTAGGGGAGAACTGAAGAAGCTGAAGGGGAGAGTGACACCATAAGAAGACCAGCAGACTCAACTAACCAGACCCCTGGGAGCTCCCAGAGACTGGCTACTTACCAGGAGCATACACAGGACAGTCCACTGTCCCTAGAACATATATAGCAGAGGTCTGCCTGGTCTGGCCACAGTGGGAGAAGATGTGCTTGATCCTCAAGAGACTTGAGGCCCCAGGGAAGGAGAGGCCTAATTGGGTGTAGCACCCTCTAGGAAGCAAGTGGGAGGAAGAATAGGATAAGGAACTGTGGATGGGGGATCCATGGGGGGGGCAATTACTGGAATGTAAATAAATAAAATAACAATAATAAAAAAAGAAAAATCAAAGCAAAGTCAAACAAATCCCATGCGTGAGTGTCCCTATCAGTCCTGCTTACACTGGCCCATCTCCTCCTAATCTCTCTCTATGCTAGTTGATGGAAACACAAGTAACAAAATATTTCCTACCTAGTATATTATCCACTTCATAATGCATCCCAGAGATCTCTGTACTTAATACTGCAATCTTTTTCTCTCATATGTTACATACCTACCACAGTTTCCACTCCTCCTTCTCCTCCCCGTCCCTCCCCCCTCCATCCCTCTCCCCAAGATCGACTCCTCCATTTCCCTTTAAGAAAGTGCAGGCCTCCCAGGGATACCAACCAAACACAGGATATTATGGAAGTTTAAATCTAGATACATCCCTTCATATTAGGGCTGGATGAAGCAACCTAGTAGGAGGAAAAAGAACCCAAAAGCAGGCAACAGAGTCAGAGACCACCACTGCCCCCACTGTTATGAGTCCCACAAGAAGACAAAACTACACAACTATAACATACAGGCCTAGGTCAGAACCATATAGGCTCCCTGATTGTCAGTTCAGTCTCTGTGAGCCCATATGAGCCCTGGTCAGTTGATTATGTGGGCAAATTTCTTTTTTTTTTTCTTTTTTTTTTGGAGACAGGGTTTCTCTGTGTAGCCCTGGCTGTCCTGTAACCCACTCTGTAGACCAGGCTGGCCTCGAACTCAGAAATCCGCCTGCCTCTGCCTCCCAAGTGCTGGGATTAAAGGCATGTGCCACCACCACCTGGCAGTGGGCCAATTTCTTGTGGTGTCCTTGTCAGCTTTGGCTTCTACAATTCTTCCTTCTCCTCTTCCACAGAATCCCTTGAGCTTCACCTAGTGTTTGGCTGTGAGTCTCACGGCAAGGTCTCTGCTTAACCACAATTTATTTAAGCAGTTGTGTATTGATAGATATCTGGGTTATATTTGTCCTATTTATTATACTACCTTTTATCTATTTGTATTCTGCCCTAGCATATGATATGAATTTTAATTTGCTCCACAAAAGGATATTTCCAAGTAGCTATCCTGCATTCTAAACCATCTACTGAATTTTTTCTATCCGCATTGGCCAAAGCAACCGTCTTTAGTAAAAAAAATAAGTGTATGTAAGTTTGTCCTATACTTCTTCATGGGCTAATTCTTGAGGCTTCAGATACAGTAGGCCAGTCACTGCTCTTACTATGAGTTTTCTAATGATTCTTCTTAGAGTGGGCTTGTGTGTTTGTTTTTGAAGGGGAGTTAGTCTGCTGCTTTATTGACCAGACTCAGGGAAAATTCCTAAGCAGAAGCAATTCACCGGATTGAGGCTCCTGAATAGTTGAGACTGCAAATGTGTGTTACCATACCCAGCTCCAGAAATGCCTGACTTTCAATACAACTTTTGCAACTACCCTATCAAATAATTAGCATGTATATGAACTGTCTAATAATGGTCTTAACTCATTTGTTATAAGTGCTTTTCTCTTCTATCTTCCGTAGTTGCCTATATATGTTAATTGTGTTGACATATATACTTATTAGTGAACTGTCTCTGTGTTTGTAGTAAGTTTCATTACTACCTTAGATTTATATAAAATATCACAGTTGGGATGACAATGTTGCTCAGTTGGAGGTACCTAACATGTATAAGACCCCGATTTCAAAATACCACATCTGTAAACTGTGCAATTAATTAATTCTAATTGTACCTTTCTAACTTTCACACTCATAATCTAAACAGTCCAATAAAAGTACAGATATTAGAATGTATTAAAATATAAAACCTAACTAGATACACCCACAAAGGTTCATTTTAAATACAACTGTAGGAGAAAAGGGTTCAAACCATAGGAAAGTTGACTAACAGGAGGAATCAAAGATCAAGATGGGACACCTCAGCTCACATAAAAGAGCAGGCCATAATGACGAGCACCAGAATGACATAGCTACTGAATACTGAATGTGTATGTTTGTACTGTAACAGATTTCAACATCAGGAAATATATACAACTCTGGGAGAGAAATAAACACCCCCTTAGTCACTGACAGAATTAAACAACAATCAGCAAATTATGGAAGTTCTAAATAATGTTACTGGCCATCTCAATTTCACTGACATTAGTAAAACACAGGAAGAAATGAGTGTTATCCTACATTATTTTTAAGGGCATTTGTGTGGGGAGCCAACAGAAGGTGGCTATCATCCTTGCAGCCATCTTGAGCCATATACCCTGACAAGAGACTTGATTACAATAGCCTACAACAGCTGAGCCACATACATCTTGTTTTAGATACCCAGGATCTTCCCTTGGGTGTGTGAGACTTAAAGGTGTGGTTTAGAGATAAGACCTAAGGGCATGACTTAAGGGTGGGACTTAGAGGCATTGCTTAGAAGTGAGACATATAAAAGGCAAGAGGCAGACAGAAGAATTTATTAGGTATTAGGCACTTGGCACTTGGAGGAAGAACTTGGAATTAGAGAGTAGGCACTTGAGACTCGAGACAGGCAACTATTATTAGGTATTAGGCACTTGGCAGTTGGAGGAAGACCTTGGAATTAGGTAGTAGGCACTTGAGACTCGAGACAGGCAACTTGGATTAGACACTTGTACTTGGAAGAGTACTTGGATGAGACTAGAACTTGGAACTGAAAACTTGGAACTTGGAGGCACAAGGGACTAGGAACTAGGGACTAGGAACTCAAGACTTGGGACTTGGACTAGGAAGAGAGACTGAAGAATAAATGGGATTGAATCACACTCTGTCTGGTCTCCATTCTTAGTGTCTGTCCTCTCTCTCTTGCTGAACCCCGACCCATGGGTTGGGGCAGTGTGGGTGGGCTCTAACAACTTAGCCCCCAAGTATTTTGGCAGTGTGGGTTCCAAGGTTGACAGAACGGCCGGAGACATTTTGGCCCCCAAGCTTGGGGCAGAGTGGTTCCCAACATTTTTGGTGCCCAACATGGGACAGCTTAGTTTGCAACAAATTTGAAATGTTCATTAAGAACAGTTCACATTCTGACCATAAGCAAATTTTGAAAGTGGAGAAAATCATAGGTATATTATCTCACTGTATTAAAGCAATTGAAACAGCCAAACTTTTAAAACAAAGAATAATACCAACTTCTGAAACAGACATTTAAGTAACATTTTGAAATCAATGATAATAAAAAATTATCTCTGGAATGAATTTAATCACCATTAAAAGCAAGATCATGTTTCTGTGTTTACATTGGGATGAAAAAGAGGCAAAGATATAGGTTTCCACCCTGAAAATATAGAAAATAAATGTGGAACCTAAACCAAAGAAAAGGATCACAGAGGTGAAAACAGATGTTCAGTGTTAAAAAAAGACCAAACTTTAGACAAGAGCTGAAGAGAGGGCTCCCTGAGTAAGCAAACTTGCTATACAAGCATGAGGAGCTGAGTTTGAATC
The DNA here is from genome assembly GCF_011762505.2 of Arvicanthis niloticus. NCBI lineage: Eukaryota > Metazoa > Chordata > Mammalia > Rodentia > Muridae > Arvicanthis > Arvicanthis niloticus. The sequence continues at coordinate 9,805,342 of NC_133429.1, read as the reverse complement.
CCTAGCACCCAGGTTAAAAAAAACTAAGGCACAAGGGCACTTGCATGAAACCTCAGCTTTATAAGGCAAACACAGTTGGACCTATCCATGTGCTAGCTGGCCAGCAAACTTACCACCAAGGCGAGCTTCCAGTTCTGAGAGACCATAGACCATCTCAAGGCAATAATGAAGAGAAGGAACCCAATTCTTGCTCTGGTCTCTGCATATATGCACACTCATGTGCAATGCACACACAACATGCACATGAGTGTGTATACACACAGAGAGACAACTCTCCAGATAAAAGTAGCTTTGATATTTAATTGCATTAAAAACCTCTAATAATACTCAAGAAAAATCAAGCATGCATCATGAACATCAAAGAAAGAGCCTCACCTCAGACTCTACAAGAAGCAAAAATAATAAGGAATATTATAAACAAACTCACGGCAATGAAATAAAAATTAAATGTTAGCAGACATGATCCATGAAAAATAAACCATACTGAAGCTGATAACTGAATCTGAAAAGGCTGACTAGCTAACTCTAAAACCATTAAGTGTTAATCAGTTATATGTACTAAAAACTCAAGTTCAGACAGTTGCATTATTATACTCCATCAAACATTTTTTTTGTCTTTGTATAAATTTTATTTAAAAATGTCAAAAATTGAAGCAAACAAGGTGTTTTCTGACCAGCAAGGTTTGTAAGTTCACTCTAGATGTCGGTCTTGACAGAGTTTTCATCCTAAACCTCAAATGTAGTGAGTTGTTCACATTCTGTGGTTGTTGATAACCAGCTTTAATCAATGTTGGTCAGATAGAATATGGGATGTTCTTTCAATTTTTTAAAATATCATTTGAGACTTGCACTGTGTACTAATATATTGTCAGTTTTATTTTTTGGTTTTTTGTTTTTTTATTAGATATTTTATTTACACTTCAGATGCCATCCCCTTTCCCCATTCCCCCCTTAGAAAACCCCTATCCCATGCCCCCTTTTCCTTTTTGCACATATACATTTTTTTAAAAATGTTAATCATAGGCTTTATAAGTTTGGTATTGCTCAATCAGAGGTGTAACCCACTACCCAACCTAGATATATCAACCATCTAAGACTGGTGGAGATACATGAACATCTGCCTCCCTGTCTCCCCTCTCTTTCTCTCTTTCATCACCTAGCTTCTCCTCTCCTTCTCCTCCTCCTCTTCTTACTCCTTCTCTTCCTCTCAGTACTCCTCCCACCTTAGCTCCTCCTACAATCACCCTTCCTGTTAAAATGAAACTTTTCTCTCAAAATACAATTAGAGCATAATTATGTCAATTTGTACTAGTGAGGTAAAGATAGTCCTAATACCCAGTCCATCATTTTGTTGACTAACCAGAACCTCTGTTGTCTCTCCTAACTAAAACACTTAGTTCTGAACCTGGCTTTTTCCTTGGTTTTAGGATGAATGTCAGCTGACGACTATCCACTCAAATCTTTTATCTCAAGGTAAACAGACTGGATTGGCTATGAAGCTATAAGTTTTCAACCCCATCAGAAATCCAGAACGACTGAGTTAACTATAATTGTGGGAAGCACAAAGCATAGCTATTAAAACTTAGCCAATTTATAGAGACCTCTGAACACCTGGACACTCCCTCTACTACAAACATTGGAGCATCTGTTCTTCCACTTTCTGGCCCAGGATCATCTGACAGACCTTAGTGCTGCAGAATTATTAAGGGCTGATTACTCTGTCTAGGCAGATATAATCAGTCGACTATTCTGCGAGTGTGTCCTTTTCTGGACAGTAATTTGTCTGTAGAAGGAAAGAGGCACTTCTTGTCTAGTGGCTGTCTCACCACAACTTGAGTAACTCCAAAGATGCTCAATTTCTTCTTAGAATTCAATACATGAAGCTGTCAGGAGCAGACAGGTCTTTAATCAAAATGAACATTAATATAGAAATGTTTGTCACGTCAATTCTGTGGATTTCTGATGTTTTGAAAACGAACTATCCATGTTAGGTAATCTGGACTGTTGCCTGTTAACTCCACTCAGTTATTTCTAAATAAAACATAGAAAATACCCTAACAATAAACTCCAACCCATGAATTTGCTGTAGTCCCTTAACTCTAAAACCATTAAGTGTTAATCAATTATACATACTAAAATCCCCAAGTTCAGATAGTTGCATTATTATACTCCATCAAACATTTAAGGAAAAAAGCAGTTTCCAAACATTGGGAAAGAAAAATACTTCCTCAACTCCTTATTTAAATTCACCACAATCCTAATAACAATGCCTGAAAATGATAAAAACAAAAATTTATGGGTCAACACTCACCATGAATACAGATGTAAAACTAGCTGACAAAATATTAACTGAAGTGAAAACATCTTGAAAGATGATCCTACTGTATAGTCTCCATACCAGGAATAGCTTTAATAGTTGAAAAATCAATTATATACCAACCCCAAAAGCACAATCCATGAAAGTGAACAGTGATTAGGATTTCGTTAAAATTGAAAACTTCTGTAACACAGAGGATAATGTTAACATTCACATGTCAACATTTACAAACACTCTTCAACAAAAATCAATGCTGCAAGCACCAAAGTGCCTTACCTTAAATGATGCTACAGTGCTGTTTTAGTTAGGATTTCTATTGTTGTGAAAAAACACCATGACCAAAAAGCAAGTAGGGGAAAAGTAAATTTATCTGGCTTACACTTCCACACTGTAGTTTATCACTGAATGAAACCAAGGAAGGAACTCACAGGGCAGAAACCTGGGAGACAGGAGCAGATGCAGAGGCCATGGAAGGGTACTGCTTACTGGCTTGCTCAGCCTGTACTGGAAAAAGTTTAAACCCACTACAGGTTTGAAAACCTACCAAACCCACCAATCCCTGAGCCCAAAAAAACTACCAATCCCTGGGCTTGGCTTGAAATCCCACCAATCCCACCCTAGAAATCAAAAAATCCTATATAAAGCCTGCCTCCTGCTCAGTGCCCTGCTGCTTCTCACCCAAGCAGGGGCAGCCACTCTCCTGTGTCTTTCCCTGAACTGGAAACTTAAGGGTTCTTTGGAAAGACAGTTGGATGTTTTTGCTGGAGCAAACCCTCAACCTAGAACTGACCTTAATACATGCAAGTAATTAAAATGGTATAAAAGCATAAAGGAGGAAAGGGGGTTGGATAGGGAGTTCTAGGGAGGGGAAATGGGAAAAGGGGATGACATCTGTATTGTAAATAAGTAAAATATTCAATTAAAATATTTTAACAAAAGAAAATAAAATTAGGTCCAAATATATTGTTAGAAATTTAAAACATCCCATAGTAAAACAAAAGTAAAAAAAATATAAAAATGTCAATCCACTAAAAAGTCCAATAAAGAATAAAATTCACATAAAACTAAAGAGAAAAGGAAAAACATGGGAGAAATAAGGCAAATATAAAATTCTAAAGTCATCAATAACAATAAATGTGAAGGGATCATATTTTGCTATCAGAGGTTGAGAACTCAAAGCATGTTATTCATCTATGCTATAGAAGAGTCATTCAAGCTGAACCTGGTAGCACAGGCCTGAAATTGCAGCTACTTTGAAGGCTGAGGGAGTAGGACTCAAAGTTCAAGGCAAACCTCAGCAACTCTGAGATCCTATCTCAGAAACTTAAAATGAGGGCTGGGGATGTAGTTCAGCCATACAGCATATGGATAGCGTCCTGAAAACCCACCCACCCCCCAAAAAAGAAAGATCAGGGAAGAGGAACCAGCATTTAAGAAAAAAGGCAAAGCAAAGATAAATCAGATAAATAAAAACAAACACTATTCAAAGCCAAAAGTACTCAAATAAGGAATAAGCTACGGAAGGATTTGTAGGCCATGGTCCATAGGATGAATACATACAATCCACTGTTTGCTTTTGTATGGCCTGAAAGCCATTTTTATATATGTAAAGGGTTTCATAAAATATGAATATGAAAAATATTTATGAATATGAAATAAAAATATGAAATACTCATGGTTTACAAAGCCTAAAATATTCACTGTGTTAGGCTTTAAGAAAATGTTACTATCTTTGCACATTTTGTGCAACTATAAAAGAATTAGCTAAGACTGGGAAACTCATAATTTATAGAAAGTTTGCTCACAGTCCAGAAAGTGCAAGATCCAGGAACCAGAATCTGGCAAGTGCCTGCTTTCCTCCCATTAGAGAAGGTGGAAATGTAAGATGTGCACATGGGAATACCAGAGAGGAAAACCATTTTTAGTATCACAGCCCTTATGACCTAACCACCTCTTAAAGGGCACCTTTCAACACTGACACACTGAGGATTACGTGTCCATCCAACATATGAACACTACGGAGTACACTGAAACCAAAGGATCTGCCAACATGGTCTGCACTATACTCTAGATGGACAGGTGTGAGATGGCCTGATTCAGAATACTACACACACTGTCACCACTTAGCATGTCACTAAGGTTTCTTTGGCATGTTGATATTGGCATGTACAAGTCTTATATGATTACATTTACCAGTCTTTTATTTCTGTTTTCAAGGATATACATTAGAAAGAGGTTCTCCACTGCAACAGTATTTTTTGTTTAAATGTATTACTTTTGAGTTTACATATCACATTTACAAGAAATAAGCTTTCCCAAGACACTGCCGTGACCAAGAGAAGATGATAAGACTCTAACAGCAAGACCGCAGAGCTGAGATTAGTGGAGGGAATTCCAGAAGTGCTGGACAAATAGAGGAAAGAGAAGGAGGAGGATGGGCAGAAATAGGTGACAGGGCTTTGGAAGACTTGAAACTCTTCTTGCTGGGAAGACTAAGGTGTACTCTGCTGCACCCCTGAAGAATACTCACAGCTGATGAAGTCCTACTATCTCACATCTCCACCACCCTACACTATTAGAGAACAGAGCCTGGGCAAAGAATACAACACACTGTTGTCTCTGCACAGGAACTCAACTTTTCTATGAGGTTGGATTTGGATGGAATCTTTTCCTTGTTCCCTCATTGCCTTCCTGAGATGTCAGTAGATGTTACTTTACATTTCTCTGGAAAAAGCCAATCAACAAACCCAACTATGAAACTAAGTGGACCCTGGACCTCATGCTTTTATAAAGGTACAGCTCATAAAATATTTGAAGGATTTCTTCCAGAAGTAATCCCCTAGAAGGATTATACTTTGCCTAGAAAGAAAAACTGTGCTTTCTCTTGTGAACCACAAGGAAGAGTTGAGACAGGAGTTAAGCAAAGTGAAATCAGGCAATTGGGTGCCTGGACTAAAACCAACTCACAGATGGGTCACTAAGGCATCGACACCAGATTCGTGGACACTGCGATCAATTGCCCAAGCGCTTCGGACCCACCGCCACCTGTTGATGCCCACACTGGAAGAGCCTGTGAACCAGGGGTTGAGGATGTAGACACAGCGGATGGTGTTGGCGCCCTGGATGCACTCCTTCAGGGCGGGGTTGTCGTGGAGCCGGAGTCCCTTTTGGAACCAATGCACCGCGTTCACCCCCATGTTCGGGGTGCGGCGGGTCACCCCGACTTCCTCTACCGAGAGCTTCAAGGCGGGGAAGCCGGGCTCATAACCCACACCTGCGCTTCCAGGAGAACCTCCTCACCCGAGGAGTGGGGAAAGGGCTGCAGAGAGGGGCGCGGAGGCGGCGAGCGCGCAGCTGGCAGATGAATGGAGGCTGCGGAGGCGCCGGGATCCACGCGCGACGTCCTACAGGAGCCCGCGCCCAGCGTCCGGAGGACACGCATACCTTCCAGGGCCTGAGACCCCCGGAGCGCAGGCGAGCGCGCGTGGTTCGAGCCGCAACGACGGCCCGAGCTGGTCCCACCCGGGGAGGCTCGTCACGGAAACCTCGCCCAACCGAGCGGTCCGCGGGGAGACGGTGGCGCGCCAGAGGCGGCCTCCACGGGTGAACACGAGCTCACGCGGCCTCCACGCGATGCGGCCTGTGTGCCCCGGAGTGGGCAGCGAGCTCGGAGAGCGCGGGCTAGAGCTCCAGGCCGCGGGACTCTCGCTGGCTACCGGTCCTGAAGTTGCTGGAGTGACTCTTTCGCGTCAGCGGCCTCCGCCCCGCCCCCGGCTTCTCATTGGGCAGCGCCGGCCCCACGTGACCACCGGCACCTCACGTTTTTGAAGTGTGTTTACTACGCTGGCTTGGACCCCAGCATGAGCCACTGAGAGCATTGCTCCTGACCTGTGGAGATCACTGGGCGCTCGCAACCTGAGTTCTCCCGTGGGAGCCGGGCTCGCAGCCTCTGTGAGTCTCCTCAGCCCCAGGCCGCTTGCCGGGGCCACAGGCCGCGGGGAGACGGAGGAGGCATAGCTCTGCACATGGGGCCGGGAGCCAGCTCCATTGGTTAAGGCTCTGGGGACCCGGATGAGCAAGGGCTGCGGGGAGCTCGCGGGCACGTGCTCTGCATGAGCCATAATGTTCACCAGAAGGTCTAATCCGTTCCCACGCTCTGATAGATATTGCCTAAGTTGCTCATGAATTTCCTCAGGAGATCCCTGTGCTTGAACATGAGCATCATTATATTGTCCTGTCCCTGTTAGCAGGCATGAGAAGTAACTTGTAATATGTGGTTAGCACTAACTCCATTTGGTCTTGCTTTCTCTATAAATAACTCATTAAACCACATTTGCCATTGCAAGTATTCAGGTTCCTTTAATAATACTCGACACAATACCTTCCAATCCTCTGGTGCCCAATTATTATAATGTGGAGCTGTACCATTTAATAATTCCTTAACATAATGAGATTGAGGTCCATATAAAGTTACTGCCTTTTTCACCTGACCAATATAATCGACAAGAATTCCTTCATAATAAGCCCTTGTGCCACACCTAATTATAAGAAAAGAAAAAGCAGGAAATTCATCACCATCATCATCTGAATCTGTTGTTAACATGTCATCCTCTGGAAAGGATGCAGAAAAAAACTGCTTCAGGCAGTGGCACAGACAGTGAAACTTTTACTTTCGCTTTTCTGGCTCCTGGTACTCTTAGAGAATTGAAATCCTTCTGTAACTGATCAGTCCTTCCTGACAATTGTTTAAGAGACTCAGAAGCATCATACAAAGGTTGTGCCAAGTTCTCTCTGGCTTTAATAATTCCTGTTTATCTTTATTTATTTGATCCTGACTTCCTCATCTAAATTTAAATCCTTTATTGAAGGCACGTTTTCGTTTGCTACATTTGTTGTTACCCTGTCTTCATTCATAGCCTTAAATACAGTAAAAATAACAGCCCATATAGACCAAAACCGACTGGAATCTTTTTCCCTGCCTTGCAGCCTTTTCCACATTAGCTTTCACACTAGGGCAAATGTCAGAATCTATGAAACACTCATCAGGGAAGCAAGGATTATAGTCTCTTCCTGTCTCTAGACACAACTCTAAATCAGACTGAGAGAAACAAATTCCCTGCACTTTTAAGAGATGCTTAAGCATAGCAAGATGAGGAGAAGATTTACCTTGTTTTATTTCCCTGTGATTAAATACACTTACCTTGTCTGACCGTCCTGTCCTGAATCACTTTCAGGGTCCCTGTTCAGTCGTCAAGTGTCAGCGTCTAGTGTGTTGGGGAGCCTGGGTATCAATCTCGAAAGAACCTAGGACACAGGGGATGCAGAACAAAGGCAGAAGCAACTGCATACTGCCACTAACTTTATTTAGCCTTACATAGATTAAAAACATGCATTCCCTCAAGTTCCCTTTGGCAAACTAAAATCATAAAATCGTTATTCCCATTATGCTAGGAATATAAACAAGACTAAGCAAATGCTTCTTCTTAAAACATTTAATTAACAAATCACTCCAGTACCTATAACTCAGAGACCTTGAGAGCCTCTTCCACAAAGACACATCGAAGCGGAACACAGCTGAGGCCAAGTGAGAAAAACATTTTCTCCTCAAGGGCAGCATTCCAGCCCCTCCTTGCACCTTTCACCAATCCTTACTTGATCCTGCCTGGGAGCTGCATCTCCCTGTCTCCACATCCTAGCACTTAGGAAGTAGAGACAAAAGAATCAGAAGTTTAAGGTCATATTAAGTTCAAGGACTCCATGAGATCCAGTATTAAAAAGGAAAAAAATCAGAATGGGACTGAAACCAAAAAAATAATCTAAGTTGTGGAGAAAACTTCTAAACTGACTTCATCTTTGGTAAAACATTGCAGTAATGTTTACCTCTTTACAGCTGATACAGCACAGATTCAAGAGGTTAAATAACTTGCCTAGATCACCTGGTCAATACTTAAAGGAGCCAGTCTACATCTAAAGCTCATCACTTGTTTCTGAACAATCGGGTTCATTGTCCTCCAGTATTATTATCTATCATGCTAAAACTTAGAACAAAACTTTATGGTAATCACAAAGTTCTAGCTGTCCACATGCTATTTTTGTCTAGCATGGTCAAAATAATACCAGTTGTGCATGGATTTCTCCTTAATAAAGAGGAGCGATAATCTGGTTTCTTTATAATACATAAAAACAAATAGATGCCAACACATGAAACACATACACCATTATACATAGTAATAAAAGTTCCCACAAATTGAGAGGACAGAAACCAATTGCTTAGCTGAAACACTTATTACCCTGGGGGGAAAAAACCCACAAAGGATCATGGAAATTGCAAGAGTTCAAGGTGTTTTCTTCCTAAACATCATAATGAACAAAAAATTTCAGACTCAAAATAGTCTTCTACCATGTTCAAATTATAGTAACTAGAGCTATAAAAAGTGAGAAGTCTGTATTTAACAACATTAAATGCCTTTCCATGGGGAGTTAGTTCAGTCAGTCTTAACTGCTTTCTAGGTAGTAGCTGGTGTCTCTCTACATATTAATTAAAAGATATATGTTTTGGGCAGCATGATATTCATTTAATATATGTGTTAGTGTTTAAATTATATGAGCAGGGTACAATAAAGAAACCACCCAAAGAGTATTTATTAATGTACTTGTCTATTGATCTATCATCCATCTGTCCCTGTATTCTATCTCTCACCTATATGACTTTCATACTATACATGGTTGTGAAAATGTTATTCCTTACAAAAACTTACAGTTCAACAACTGCTAGAAAAACTTTTAAAGCCACGAAGTATAAGGAAAGGAAATGCATGTGTCACTTTGTCAGATGGCATGAGCCTTAGACTATTGACATCACAATGGTCCTACAGCCTAATTACTACAGAGCCCCCAGACTCTGGTGGTTTGTCTACCAAATGCAGTCACCAGTTTGGTGTTTAGGAGTAGGAAGGCAAAATAAAATTTCAAGTCCATCTGTTTTTGTCCTGCTTGTTCTTTGACTATCTGGGTTTATTGTCTTGCTTGTTCCTTGACTATTTGCATCTGTTGTATAGCTAGTTCCTCAACTTAGAGCTGACCTTAATACTTGCATGTAATTATAATGGTATAAAAGCAAAAAAGGAGGAGGAGGGATAGGATCGGGGGTTAAGGGGGGGGGAGGTGGAATGGGAAAAGAGGATGACATTTGAAATGTAAATATATAAAATATCAAATAAAATTTTTTTCAGAGAAAGAAGAAGAAAGACTAAAAGAATAAATAATTCAAGTCTGTTAAAAGGTTCTCTCTTCCAGGCTGCCCAGAAAAGGTATTTTTATAACTATTTAGATTCTCATGATAGACTAATCATATCAGTTAATGTTCTCTCGTCATTCCTACAGATCATATGAGCTAACTCTCAACTCAGCAATGGTTTCGTGAAAAGGGTAGTCATTGTAGAAATATTCAATACCAATCTTCTGTAGAAAAATTATTCTGGGAGGAGAGGTATGCTTTGAGCATATAGGAGAAAGGATTCGGTAAATCTTAAAAAAGTCTGCCCAAGTTATGAGTGAAGATTATTTTATATGCAACCCAATTGTTTTAACCACATGACTACAAAGATTTAAAAAATGGTCAGACTTTTTTGGCATGTGCAAAATCTAATAACTTGCTGGTTTTCTTCAAATTGTTATAGTTTCTAACACATATTGTGTTCTTTGGAATTTTTCTAAGTATTTGAATATTCAGATAGACAGGAGCTACTTTCCAGACATGTTCATTTGCTTTCAATTTTGCTTATCATGAAATTGAGTCGGTATTATTTTTTGTCACATCTTCACATTATTGTTTGAAGTGTGTGATGACAACTGTTGGTGGGTGTATTTCTTTGACATTTTGATTCATATGAATTGTAAATGCTTTCTAATTAAAAGATATGGTGCTTCTTTGCACATTTTTGGAAAGATGTAACATGTTTCTGCCAGAATTATATTCCCTTAAAGAAAATATATATCATAAATATCTCATGTGTTTGAGCAGGTAACATTAAAGAAATCACCAGAAGATTTGCCACTCCAGTATTACAGGGAAGGATTTTATTAGGGATAAGAGAAGAATCATGTTCAAAGGCAGGTGGAAGAATTCTGAGTAAAGAGACAAAAGAAACAGATTTGCTATGGCCAAGGCTGGGTAGAAATAGAGAAGGAAGAATATCAGGAAAGAAAAATGGGGATAACTTGAGTAGGAGAAACTTTGCACTCATAAAGATGGAGAAGGGGACTGTATAGTTAGCATAGCACAGGAGATGGAGAGGTTTGGAGAGGTACAGAAATCTAGGTGGAGACTTTAAAATGTACAAGTGTTTTTAACTGTCCAGAATCCATGATGGTATCCTTACAGGAGCCAGGGGCAGGAGACAAGGGAAATAACCATTATTCTGGACAAGACCAACTTCACAAATATTTTTGAAAGCTGGAGTGTTTGTTTGATTGTTTGTTTTTTTTCTGATTTGACAGACATCTGGTTTATTATAACAATTTTAACAGCTCAACTGAACATCAGGATGGAAAACGCAGAAGTCTTTGGCTTGAGTTGTTTAGATTAATACAATTACAGCTTCAGAAGACAAAATATACCACCTGTTCATTTCTAAGTTTTAACCATTCAAAACAGTTTGGAGAAGCACAATCACTTTTAAAAGAAATTTCTGAAGGAAACAGACATATAGGCCAATATAGGAAAGGACACATGTATAAAATGCAGTCTACAGTTTTTAACTGTGGTTGATATTTTAATTTCTTCCTATCCTTTGCATTAGTATATTGTTTATGTTACAAGTTACAATTATATTTTAGCATCACATTTTTGTTCATATTTGAATTTCATACATGTATACCATATTTTAACTGTTGTCATTATGAATGTTGCTATAATATTCCTCAGACCTTTATTTTCAACTTTACTTACTGCGTTTTAATATCATGAACTCTTTAAAATTTAGTATGAACATTGGTCTTATAACTTATCCACTAAATCTTGTTCTGTTAGGTGGAGACCTGTACCAGGAGAATCTTTTCTATATGGAAATAACTTGTTAAGGGCCATATGGAATGAATTCATCAAATCTTGCTGTGCCAAGGCCCTGTGGAGATCACGAGCTACAACAAAAGGAAGAAAAGATATCTATCCTTATTTAATGATGTTTTGGTTGTGTCTAGTAACCCGTGAGTATATGCAGCATGCATTCCTCACTATGAGAGGCTACATGTTAACTGGGCTTTTTGTACAAAAACAACCTATGTGCTTTTACTTCTTTTTAAAAAAAGATTATAATTACTTCATTACTTCATGATAACAACTTCTCTTTCCTCTACCATGGTTTAGGCTTGGTGGACACTCCCCTACACGCTTCTCAATTTGTTTTGACAAAAGTTTTAGACACAGTTTTAAAAAATGAATTATTTAAGGTGTTCTCCTACTACCAATGCTGTAAGTTTGCCTGTCAACCCTGATCAGTCACTGTAAGCTCCCAGCATAGAAAATGGCAGTTAGTTTCTGACTGATGCAGGCTCAAATTAAGTGAATGGCCTGGCTGTCTTTCAATCTGTCCATCCTTCTTGTCACTTCTGCTCAACTCCCCTTCAGTCTACAGATGGAAATACATTTAGAAAAAAGATAGTAATTGACTCACTTGAATTAAAAACATATATACTGCCAGGCGGTGGTGGTGCACGCCTTTAATCCCAGCACTTGGGAGGCAGAAGCAGGTGGATTTCTGAGTTCGAGGCCAGCCTGGTCTACAAAGTGAGTTCCAGGACAGCCAGGACTACACAGAGAAACCCTGTCTCAAACCCCCCCCCCCAAAAAAAAAAACCATATATACTGATAGTGTACCTTTTAAGTGTTGTCAGTGTAAGTAAGTGAAATTCACTTTGATTTTTGAGAATAAAAGAAACTAAAATGACTGTTTTCCTTGAGAGGCCATATAGTTTTTCCACTTTTGCTGTGTGGTGATAATAGGTAAAACTATTTTGAGAGTGTCATTCACATTATGGAAAGAGCATTACTAGTCTCATAGGAGATGATTGTCATTATTACCATTTTCAAAGAAGATTCTCTCTTCTTAGACCTATTGAAATTAGAGGTTTTAGGTTTGAGCATTTCTTGTGAATTATGGTTCATATATACACATATATGTATATGTACAATTACATGTCTTGTGGTGGAAAAAAGTAAATACAAATGTTTCATATGATTAACATGTGTGTTTGTATGTTTGTGTGTGTGTACAGATTCTTTAGAAAATATTACATATTATGCTTTAATTTTGACCATTCCATGTTATATTACATAGTGTGGAAAATCATTCTCTGTAGTATTATGTTTCACAAACATCACTCAGTTGAAGTTTAGAAGGGCTTATATATAGGATTTTTGAATCAGGGTTTATTTTTGTGTCATATTGTCTCCTGAATCTTAGAGAGGCAGAGTCAGTAGCTACAGTTTTGGACCAACATATTAGCTTAAGTGTCCAACGCAGAGTTACATATCCAATTTAAGACACACACACACACACACACACACACACACACACACACACACACACACAGACAGATACACACACACAGGTAACATGCAGTCTATCATGAAAAAACGAACAGTCACGAATATGGGAAGAATTCTGTCAAAAGATAAAAGAGAAAAAAGAGAGAAACAAAAAATAATGGGAACCCTTTATGTATGTGAATTTCTCAAAAGACAAACTCTATATAAAAGAACTGATGAAAATACAAAAGTTATACTTACAAGATTATTATTTCTTACAAACACTGTTGAGATGATCAGAATGCTTGATCAGAAGACATAATTATAATAATTTATTAAAAATATTGGGTTAAATAATCATCTTTTTGTATACTTTTATGGGATATACATTGTATATTTACTAAAGAATCCACTATAGTTAGCTGATGTGACTTCCTAATATACAGAGAAGGACAATGGAAAATGAATTTTATTTAGTCAGACAATATTCCTACATTATTTATTTTGGAAAGATGATTAAATCTAGTTAATTAAAATACAAATTTTTTAACTAACATTTTTTTTGGTATGAACTTTAAGGAAATAAAGCAAAATGGTTACTAATTGACAAAATTAAGGGAAGAAATCTTGAAACACATGGCTTTCTAATATTGGTATATATATATCTACCTATATATACATAGTATGTCCATTCACATTCTCCAATCAGAAAATAATCAGGTTTTGTCAATTTGTGTGCTTTGAGAAGCTTGTATCCTCCAGTAACTTCTTTCAACACATGATTTGTTGAATTCCAGCTACCATGGTTTGAACTGTGCCTGAGTGATAAAATGAAGGAGTCCTGTTCTGCTCTGGGGCAGGAAGAACTGGGTATTTCTACAAGTGATTACAACTACAATGCAAATCAAACTAACAGAGATACTTGATTCTCTTTGTAGGAAAAGGAAGAAGTTTAAGATCAAATGTATCATACCACTGAATAACCTGTGGGCCTTGGATGATGTGTTCCTTGTCAGAAGAAAGGAAAACTGTAGTTCCAAGACCCTTTACATATCTTGGCCCACTGGAAATTTTTATGTCATCTTTCGGTAAGACCTACAGTTTGGACCTGTATTCACAATAGGATAGCTATATAAATTGAAGGCCAGTTAATGCTTCATAATTCACAGTTTAAACCAATTAACCAGAATGTTTGCAAAATACAAATCCAGTTTAGTCTGATTGTATACAGGTTGACAACTCAAATTTTCTAGTGTGTTCCCCAATTGGGAAACATCACCTTCAGTGTTCACATCCAGAGATTCCTGATCACAGAATCAGAACCAACCCCTAAATATCACCAAGTACCAATAAGCTTTCCTGTGATAATATCACTTTTTATTTTACTGACATTAAATAAGGTGTGTGTGTGTGTGTGTGTGTGTGTGTATGTGTGTGTTTGTGTGTGTAGGTTGAGGGGTAGAAGCATAAGCCACCCTTCTGATAAAAATGGTTGCACCTGGAGGATAGAGTGGGTGAACAGTTAATGGCACAAACAAGAATGTGCCAGTCTATGAGCAGGAATGAGTCCATAGTTCCATAGGAAATCAGGTTGAGTTAGAGATGTTAGAACCATGGAAAAAAGGAGAAGAAAGTTCTGTGAATGTAAGATTTTGCAGCATTGATAATTAGTTTCAGGGCGAGGAAACAATGTACAGATAATTTACAGATGGAAAAACTATACCTGACATAGGGTTGTGAACATGGGGAAGAGTAGTAGTGAACTGGGTAAGGGTTGCTGTTTGGATAAGAAAAACATTGAACAACAAGATAATGTTGATGACTATAAGACACTGTGATTGTGTCAAATATCAATGAGTTCTAACTGATTCCACATAGAATTTGCAGTTATAAAATGTTAGCATTGTGAGTTCATCTTTAATCCATCTTAATTGAGAGTATTACATGCTAAAGTAGAATAGTGGTGGGCTTATTAATTTGTACTAGAATAGTTAATGTGATGACACAAAAATGAAGTACTAGTTTCTAGGATCTCCTGTCTTCTGTGAATAATGGTACATTTCTGTGTGGACATGACTGCCTGATAAGAGGACACTGTCTTTTTTGTTTGTTTGTTTGTTCTTTTTTTGGGGGTGGCATACATCTTTATTTTTTTAATTAATTATTTATTGGATTTTTAAAAAACATTTCATATGTTATCCCCTTTCCCTATTTACCCCCAACCAGAAAACCCTTATCTCATCTCCCCCTCCTTCTGCTTCTATGAGAATGTTCACCAACCCACCCACCCACTCCCACCTCCCTGTCCTCAAATTCCCCCACACTTGGACATCCAGCCTTCACAGAACCAAGGACCTCCTCTCCTATCTATGCCCTACAAATATATATATATGAAACTGAAGCTAAAAGTAATTGCTGGCCCAGGCATAGTCACACAGCTCTTAGAACATGGTCAAGTCTTGACATTCCCAACTAGCTTCCACACTATATTCAACTTCCTGTCATACAAGTGTTCCATGAAACATGTCATTCAGAAGGGCAGTCATGTGGGGAATACCATCTACCACTGCACCCTCATGGTGGCCATTGGTTCATAATAATTTTTATGAGCAATAAGCTTAAAAGTTGTACCATTCTTAAGTCTTTAATCCTGTTTATCTCTTTTAACATTACAGTTCAAAAGAACAGAAAGATCAGTGGTATTATTTTCTCAAAAGGTATTTTACTTGTGATTATACTTTAATTCTGTAACTGATATAGGAATTGCAGTTTGTGCTTTATTTCTTTTTTAAAACTATATTTGGTAGACTGTCTCCAAGAATGTTATTGGTTAGATGATCACTGGATACTGCTTTCGAGTCTCCTGTCTATCACATATTTTATTTAATTTTGAGGAAGTTCTGTATTCATTGTCTCCTCTTTCTATTGGAGTAAATAGTACTCTTCAGTCTTACTTTAAATTCCATTTCATAGATGTTACTCTACCGTGTGCATCCAAACCATCTGCTACTTTCTCCTTTGAGGTCAAGCAGATTTAAGGGAATTTACTGTAATGACTTACATTCTCTAGTCCAACCAACCCAACATTGGGCAGCTGTGAATGGGAAATCAAAAAAATCTAGTAGTTGTTCAGTCCATGAGGCTAGTTTGTTTCACCTGATCTTCTGTACAAACTGGAATCCTGAAGAAGTAGATATCAACAGATGTGCTGGCAGTAACTGCAGTCAGGCAAAGAAGAGTGAGTCTGCCTTCTGTCAGTGTCCTTATGTAGACCTCCATCAGAAGGTGTGGCTCAGATGTGTGTACCACCATGCCTAGATTGGGAGTTTGCTTTGTCCCAGGCAGACCTTGCACTCAGAGATCCACTTCCCTTACTCACTTGGTATATTAATCCCATGGGTGGGTGTGCCAATTCTACCTTGCCTGGGCCTAAGCAATTCATGGCACCTATGCCTCAAGATCTCCATGTCAAGGTCCAAGTCAAAAGCCTGTGTCTTCCAGCCTCAAGGTTTGGATTACAGGTGTGCCCTCCATTTCTGGATTGTAGCTCATTCCAGATGTAGTCAGGATGACAACAACATTGCAAACAAAAAGTTCTGAGGACAGGCTGTGCTTCCTAGATCAATGTGCTATTACAAGACCAAGGCTTTGGTTCTAAAACACCTTTAAATGTTCCCTAATCCAATAATGCATATTGCTAAACTGATTGTCTTGTATTTATCAGTAAGATGGTACTTATAAAATATTAACAGTGATTAGCTTAAAAGAAGCTACTAGGAAATTAATTTTACTATGTTTTGTGTTTTTATTGCATTTGAGCAGAACCATTGATAAAGCCAAGAAGGGTATCAAGAAAACAATCTCACTGCAGATATTCACTGAGAACGTCCCAACATGTGACAGTGTATGTGAAAGTCAAAACTGATATTTTAAGTTCATGACCAGCAGGAAGAGGCAGTTTGTAGTGTAATGGAAGATGGAAACATCAGAAGAGGGTGGAGGGGAGAGATAGTAAGAATTTATGTATATGGAAAAGCTGTAAGTGTATGGCATGCACACTTGTGTCTTTTATATGTGAAATGTAGAAAGAAATATGAAGCAAGATTGATCCACATGCTAAAGCAAGAAAAAGGAGAAAATATTTTTTTCTTAAATGACTGAAAATTGAGTCAGATAATTGCAACAGCATACATTTCCAAGCCAAGTATTATTATTAGAATTAAGCTGCTTTATCTTCTGAGTTCTTATTTCTTGTATATTAACTTATGTGTTATCCAAATATCATTTATTTTATAATGTTTATGTTTAATTAAAATAATTATATAAGATAATCATAAATAATCTTAAGGAAAGCAAAATATTATCAAGAATTAATTTCCTTCCCACATCCACATGGATCATAACTTTTTATCTCTATACCTCTGTCCTCTGCTCTTTCAGGATGTCTCTTACTGTGCATCCTGACACCTGCTTTGGAAGGCCCAACACATAACCATGGCTCTTGATCCTCTTATTTATTTGAATGTTTTACACATATAGATGCATTTTCTTGTGTCTTCTGTTTAGAAATAATTTTGACTTACCATTGGTGTGTGTGTTTTGTGTGTGTGTGTTCATATGTGTGTTCAGAGCTTAGAATATATCTCATGACCTCACACATACTACACAGTAGTTTTATCATTGAGCTACACACACACAGCTATTAAATACTTGTCTATTTTTTCTAATACTCAAATTTTCCCATTTTCACTATTGGCTTTAGTGCAGATCATAAATTTAACTGTTATGCAGCATGCAGAGCACTGAAGACCATTCCTACTGTAAAGCAGAATAGAATGTAGCTCAGAGAATCACCATCTCTCTGACTTTTATAAATGCTAACAGGTGGCTGTTGTGTGGACCCCAGATTCCGCCGGAGACATTCTGGAGGCTTCACGAATCTCACAGCCAGTTTAGGTAGGAAGACCCACATACTGCCCTAAGCCCATAGCTATGTGCTGTGAGTGCTTAGATTCCATCAGATAACCCCCTCCCCGCCCCTGCGGAGTAGCACTCCCCTTCTGCCCCTCTCCTGGATCTGAGGCCTGGACCAGACCTCTCCCGGGTCTGCTGTTGTGTGGACCCCGGTTTCCACCTGAGAAATACTGGAAGGTCCACTCAACCCAGAGCCACAGAGGAACAAATGAACTCAGAGTGTCAGATAACACATCCTGAGATATTCTAGAGGAGACACTGCACCCAGAAGAGCAGACACCTAGCTGGACTGCTACCTTGGAGGCACCAAATCCTGTGGCATCCTAGAGGTACCACTGTAATCAGTACATCTGGAAAAGATCACAGAGATATCTGGACCCCCTAGGAGATCAGACACAAGCCAGATAACTGGAAAGGCAGGCTTCAGTCAGAGACAGCAAGTACAGGCAGCACTAGAGTTAACCAGATGACAAAAGGCAAGCGCAGGGACGTAAGCAACAGAAACCAAAGTTACATTACATCATCAGAACCCAGCTCCCCCATCATAGCAAGCCCTGAACACACATTCACACCAGAAAAGCAGGATTCAGAATTAAAATCACTTCTCATGACGATGATAGAGGACTTTAAGAAAGACATAAATAACACTCTCAAAGAACTCAAGGAGAACAGTGGTAGACAGATAGAAACCCTTAAAGAGGAAACACAAAAATCCCTTAAGGAATTGCAAGAAAAGGCAACCAAATGGGAAAAGGAATTAAACAAAACCATGCAGGATCTAAAAATGGAAGTAGAAACAATAAAGAAATCACAAAGGGAGAATACCCTGGAGATAGAAAACCTAAAAAAAGATCAGGAGTCATAGACACAAGTATCACCAACCGAATACAAGAGATGGAAGAAAGAATCTCATGTGCAGAAGATACCATGGAAAACATTGACACAACTGTCAAAGAAAATGCAAAATACAAAAAGCTACTAACCCAAAATATACAAGAAATCCAAGACACAATGAGAAGGCCAAACCTAAGGATAATAGGAATAGATGAGGGGGAAGACTCCCAACTTAAAGGACCAGTAAATATCCTCAACAAAATTATAGAGGAAAACTTCCCTAACCTAAAGAAAGAGATGTCCATAAATATACAAGAAGCCTACAGAACTCCAAATAGTTTAGACCAAAAAAGAAATACTTCCTGCCACATAATAGTCAAAACATCAAATGTACAAAACAAAGAAACATACTAAAAGCAGTAAGGGAAAAAGGCAAAGTAACATATAAAGGCAGACCTATAAGAATTACACCAGACTTCTCACCAGAGACCATAAAAGCCAGAAGATCCTGGACCGACATCATACAGACCCTAAGAGAACACAAATGCCAGCCCAGACTACTATACCCAGCAAAAATGTCAATCATCGATGGAGAAACCAAAATATTCCATGACAAATCCAAATTTACACAGTATGTCAACACAAATCCAGCACTTCAAAGGATAATGGATGGAAAACTCCAACACAAGGAGGGAAACTACAACCTAGAAAAAGCAAGAAAGTAATCTTCCAAAAGCCTTAAAAGAAGGTAGCTAAACAAACATATCTCCACTGCCAATAACAAAAATAACAGGAAACAATATTCATTTCTCCTTAATATCTCTTAATATCAATGGACTCAATTCTCCAATAAAAAGACATAGACTATCAGACTGGATATGTAGGCAGGACCCAACATTTTGCTGCATTCAGGAAACACACCTTTGTGAAAAAGACAGACACTACCTCAGAGTAAAAGGTTGGAAAACAATCTTCCAAGAAAATGGTCCCAAGAAACAAGCAGGAGTAGCAATTCTAATATCAAATAAAATCATTTTTCAACCAGAAGTAATCAAGAATGGTAAAGAAGGACACTTCATATTCATCAAAGGAAAAATGTACCAATAGGAACTCGCAATTCTCAACATCTATGCCCCAAATGCAAGGGCACCCACATACATAAAAGACACTTTACTAAAGCTTAAAGCATACATTGCACCCTACACAATAATAGTGGGAGATTTCAACACCCCACTTTCAGCTATGGACAGATCATGGAAACAGAAACTAAACCGAGACACAATTAAACTAACAGAAGTTATGAACCAATTGGACTTAACTGACATCTATAGAACATTTCATCCTGAAACAAAAGAATATACCTTCTTCTCAGCACCTCATGGTACCTTCTCCAAAATAGACCATATAATTGGTCACAAAACAGGCCTCAACAGATACAAAAAGATTGAAATAATCCCTAGTACCTTATCAGACCACCATGGACTAAAACTTGTCTTTGACATGGACAAAAACAACAGAAAGCCCACATACACTTGGAAACTGAACAATGCTCTACTCAATGATATCTTGGTCAAGGAAGAAATAAAGAAAGAAATTAAAGACTTTTTAGATTTAAATGAAAATGAGGACACATCATATCGAAACTTGTGGGACTCACTGAAAGCAGTACTAAGAGGAAAAATCATAGCTCTAAGTGCTCACAAAAAGAAATTGGAAAGAGCATACATTAACAACTTGACAGCAAACCTGAAAGCGTTAGAACAAAAAGAAGCTAATATACCCAAGATGAGTAGATGGCAGGAAATAATCAAACTCAGGGCTGAAATCAACCAAGTTGAAACAAAAAGAACTATACAAAATATCAACAAAACCAGGAGCTGGTTTTTTGAGAAAATCAACAAGATAGACAAACCCTTAGCCAGACTAACCAAAGGGCACAGAGACAGCATTCAAATTAATAAAATCATAACTGAAAAGGGAGACATAACAACAAAAAACAGAGGAAATTAAAAAAATCATCAGATCCTACTACAAAGGCCTATACTCAACAAAACTGGAAAATCTAGATGAAATGGACAATTTTCTAGACAGATACCAGGTACCAAAGTTAAGTGAGGAGCAGATAAACCATCTAAACAGTCACATAACTCCTAAAGAAATAGACACAGTCATTAAAAATCTTCCCACCAAAAAATGTCCGAGGCCAGATGGTTTCAGTGCAGAATTCTTTCAGACCTTCAAGGAAGACCCAATCCTCTTCAAGCTATTCCATTGAATAGAAACAGAAGGAACACTACCCAATTCATTCTATGAAGCTACCATTACGCTCATACCTAAACCACAGAAAGACCCAACAAAGAAAGAGAACTACAGAAGTCTTATGAATATTGAAGCAAAAATACTCAATAAAATTCTCGCAAACCGAATCTAACAACACATCAAAACAATTATCCATCATGATCAAGTAGGCTTTATCCCAGGAATGCAGGGATGGTTCAATATTTGGAAATCCATCAATGTAATCCACCACATAAATAAACTCAAAGAAAAAAACTACATGGTCATCTCACTAGACGCTGAGAAAGCATTTGACAAAATTCAACATCCCTTCATGTTAAAAGTCTTGGAAAGATCAGGAATTCAAGGCCCATACCTAAACATAGTAAAAGCAATATACAGCAAGCCAGTAGCCAACATCAAACTAAATGGAGAGAAACTTGAAGCAATCCCACTAAGATCAGGGACTAGGCAAGGCTGCCCACTCTCACCTTACCTATTCAATATAGTACTGGAAGTCCTAGCTAGAGCAAGTAGACAACAAAAGGAAGTCAAAGGGATACAGATAGGAAAGGAAGAAGTCAAAACTTCACTATTTGCAGATGATATGATAGTATACTTAAGTGACCCCAAAACTTCCACCAGAGAACTCCTAAACTTGATAAACAACTTTAGCAACTCAAATCAACTCAAACAAATCAGTAGCCCTCCTCTATTCAAAGGACAAACAGGCTGAAAAAGAAATTAGGGAAATGACACCCTTCACAATAGCCACAAATAAAATAAAATATCTTGGAGTGAATCTAACCAAGCAAGTGAAACCTCTGTATGACAAGAACTTCAAGTCTCTGAAGAAAGAAATTGAAGATCTCAGAAGATGGAAAGATCTCCCATGCTCCTGGATTGTCAGGATTAGCTAGGTGATGAAAGAGAGAAAGAGGGGGAGACAGGGAGGCAGATGTTCATGTATCTCCACCAGTCAAAGATAGTTGATATGTCTAGGTGTGGTAGTGGGTTACACCTCTGATTGAGCAATACCAAACTTATAAAGCCTTTGGTTAACATTGTTAAAAAAATGTATAAGTGCAAAAAGGAAAAGGGGGCATGGGATAGGGGTTTTCTAAGGGGGGGGAATGGGGAAAGGCGATGGCATCTGAAGTGTAAATAAGATATCCAATTAAAAAAGGAATTGCTTGTTTATTTAAAAAGTGGCTATAGGATAGTACTACTCAGAACAGGAGGATCTGCAAAGTTTCCTTTTATGTAGATTACTTTTCTAGACTTTCTGATCTTTATCTTTCATTTAACATTTCATGTAAGTTATCATTAACTGATTTTATAGCTTCCTCAGATTGTATGTGACACCATTGAATAGCCTGATTATTACACTTATTGTTAGGAGACTGTTGGTGGCCGACTTTTAGCAGAAAGTGGCTATCAGCTTTGTAGCCATCTTGAGCCATATACCCTGACATGTGACTTGGATTACAATAGCCTACAACAGCTGAGCACACTCTGATAATCTTGGTTTAGATACCTTGATATTAAAGGTGTGTGAGATTATAGGTGTGTGACTTAAAAGTTTAATTTAGAGATAAGATTTAGAGTCAAGACCTAAGGGCATGATTAAAGGTGTGACCAAAAGGCGTGGCTTAGAAGTGAGACATATAAAAGGCAGAGACAGAACAGATCAGAATCAGACACATCAGACATTAGGGAGACACAGAGGAAAGGACCAGACACAGCAGAGAGAAGACAGGTAGCAGGCACTTGGAAGAGAACTTGGAAGAAGTAACTTGGAACTTGGAGGGACTAGGAGCTAGGGACTAGGCACTAGGAACCCAAGACTTAGGACTTAGACTGAAGAATAAACAGGATTGAATTACACTCTGTCTGGTCTGCATTCTTCGAGTCCGTCCTCAGTCTTGCTCTTGCTGAACCCTGACCTGCGGACGGGAGCAGCAGCTTGTGCCGGGATACAGTGGCTGCCCAAACGTGGGTCGGCTTGGGCCTCAACATTTTGCTTGGGCCCCGACATTTTTTGGCCGCCCCAACGTGGGGCTAGTGTGGACCCCAACATTAGGAGATATCAACAGGTATTGTAAGATAAAAATTTCCTTTTATTAGAAGTTAGAATGTTTATTTGTTTATTTACTATTTTATTATTGAGACAGGGTTTCTCTGTGTTGCCCTGGCTGTCCTGAAACTTTCTATGTAAAGACCAGGATGGTCTCAAACCCAGAGTTTGCCCTGCCTCTGCCTTCTGAGTGCAGGGATCAAAGGAGTGCTCCACCACCGCCTTGCATAGAGTAGCTTTGAAGTTTACTCTCAGTTTTTTCCTGTGTGAGCTGGGGTGATGATGGCTTGATTGGAAGGAAAGAACTAAATCATTTTTAGAATACTTTATTTGTTCTTTCTGTCTGCTGTGGCTCATTGTTAACTTTTCCTGAATAGAAATATTTATCATACAGAATTGTTAAGATAGTCATTGAATACAGATGATTAAATGAATTTTAAAATAAGCTCATTTGTGATCATTGTGTGTTTAAAATATAGGTAGGCCACATGTTTCTTTTACACTAGTCATAAAATATTCTCTATTAAGAATGGACGTGGTTTATCTGAACCAGTGTTGACATGTTCCAGAAATACTCCATAAGTGATAGTTTGCTGTTGTACCATTTCTCTCCCTTCTTCCGGTGCCCCACTTCTTCCTGAGGGAGTTGACAAATAATATTGGCTACTGTAAGGAATTGCAGTATTGATCACATGGTTAGTAAACTGTTAAAACAATTGTGCTCTGTGAGTGAGAACAGGATGTCAAGGCTCACATTTTAAGAATTTTATTAAGATTTCATATGAAAACCAGGCATACTTTACTATAGCAGTGTGAATAAGTACCATAATGTGTTGGAAACTTTATGAACTATCCCATAAATCTTAGGACTTGATTACCATTACATAGTAAGTTTAGTCTGCTTTAGGGCAAAAGAGCTGAACTTGGCACAAGTTTTCTTGTGCTACTCAAATCTTATTTATTGCCAGGAAATTGTGTTTAAAGCTTGTTCTCTTTCATCCAGTTGAGTGTAATAGTTTAATAAACATTAAGGGCTGGAGAGATGGCTCTCTAACCAATAGGTTAAGAGCACTGAGTGCTCTTCCAGAGGTCCTAAGTTCAATTCCCAGGAACCACATGGTGGCTTACAACCATCTGTAATGGGATCCGATGCCCTCTTTTGGTGTGTTTGAAGACAGCTGCAGTGTGCTCACATATATTAAATAAATAAATCTTAAAAAAATCAGTATATGAAGTCTAACCAACATTTAAAAGTTAGACTAGAATAGAAAACAGTCAAGTTCATCATACATAGAAAGAGTAGATATTGGTATGGAAAGCATGTGTGCTTTGTTGCATTTCTCACTCCTGTGTCTGTGTCTTACAGATTGATATTAGAGGAGTTTAGAATATTGTGTAGAAGCAGATGTATATGTTAGCTCATCACGAGAATATTAGAAGCATGGCTCCTGTTTTCAGAAAGATCATGTGAAAGATCCAGGACAACAAATAGATGATTTAATAAAGGGGAATGTGCATAGGGAAAAGGTTGGGGGACGGGAGAGGCAAAGGAGAGCTTGGACCAGGGAGAGGATGAGGATAAATAGCAAGAGAGTGAAAGAGAGCAACAGAGAAAGAGAGAGAGAGAGAGAGAGAGAGAGAGAGAGAGAGAGAGAGAGAACGAACTCCATTGTGTTCCTAAGGAGGTGTTTGAGTCTAACAGCATTGGCTAATTGTAATTTAGAAGAAGATACTGGATATAAGAATTAACCTCAGTCCTTTATATTTTTAAGTGGTTATTGACTCTTATTTTCCCTTTCTGTCAGAGATTAATTTTAATCGATTATCAGAGATGTATTAGCTTTTCGGACTTAGGGATAAATGGTAGTAGTGTCTTGGCCATTTCTTTCTGTTTCAGGCCAACTCAAGAGAATTTGCTAGTTTTCTCCTTCTTTTCACTCATTCATAGATCATCAGTGAAATGACTTCATGTTTTAGTATTGAAGACCATCAGTTGCTCCGCTGTTTCTTTGCTGAATCTGCAGAAGTTAAGTATTTTCTAAAATGACTTCTTTTTGAATGACCTGTGCTTAAGTATAAACTACCTCAAACACAAGAATGTTGTGTTTGTTGTCCTTTGTTGTCTCTGCATAGAGAAGTGCTCCAGATGCAGACAATTTCTTTTCCTCCCCATGGACACTGCTCAGAGCTTTAGGGCTGCTCTTCTCCTTAGCCACTCACCCATTGCTGGACAGGTTGCATCTGGTTTTGGCAGTAGGTGAGAATGGGCAGCCTTCACTTGATCAGCCTCTCATCTGGTGGTCTTGGCTCTGCTACTTGCATAGAGCTGCATTTGGCTTTCCTCAGAACAGAAGCCACAAGGGTCTGGCCCCTCATTCTCAGTACAGTAGTTTGTCTTTGAATTCTTTGAAGTCTATTTTTGAATCAGGGCTTCTTCCTCTAGTTTTCTTCTCTAGTTTCAAAGGGCGTTCCTTGAATCCATGCACTATTACTGAGGTGTGTGTGTGTGTGTGTGTGTGTGTGTGTGTGTGTAAGTAAATGTGCACAGAATCTTGTAAGTTTGGAAAATCAACTCAGATATAATTCAAGTAAAATATTGTAGGTTATCCTAGGATTTACAATGTTTATAGGATTGCAGAATCATCATTTTGAACAATGTCTGTAGGGTCCAAGTATTCTAGTGGGTATCCTTAGGGAAGTGTTGCTCCTTAGGAACTTTTTATTGAGGGTAGACAGGAACTTTGAGAAACTTGAATCTAGCTTTGAGTAAGTTATATTTTACTTAGTGCCTGTACAGTTATATTTATGTGTGTGAAAATCCCATAACCTGAGAGATAAATTCAATCATCCTGAAGTAGTAATGGTGCTGTTGATAGAATGACATCTAAGAAACACACTGCTCACAGTAGGATTGGAATGATACACTAAAAACCTGTGCTGTCAACTCCTGGATGACTGAGATGTTCCTATGACATTCTTCTTGTTCTGACTGAACTAATTCCCCATGGTGTCGCACCCCCACTCGACCAGCAAGGAAAGATTCGAGCAACTGGATCTTTCTCAACACCTTTATTGAAGCGCTTCATTCATCATTTACCCGGGGACCTTGAACACCCGAAGGGAGCTGCTTATATGCTCAGCCCTGGTAGAGGAATGCACGTGGAGGTGCGCGATTGGTCAGAATTGCAGTGTTTCATTAGCATATCCCACTCGGGAGGGAGGGTTTGATGCCAAACTGAGTTGGCCCAAGGGTGATCGCATGTGCAATGCACTTGTTTACCAGTAGATCATACCGGAAGCCAGCGCCATCTTGACCAGCCGAGTCGGGGCGGTGGCCTACACCATGGAAAGGCATTTAATGTTTTTAAATACAGAAATTCTCACCTTATTTTTGTACCTCCAGTTACTATAATTTTAACATGTTACAAAACTATTTTGTGTCTGATAATTTTTGTTCATTATGAATTTTAGGAAGAAAACGCCTTGAACTCTTGCAATTTCCATGATCCATTGTGTTTTGTTTTTTCCCCTAGGGTAACAGTGTTTTAGCTAAGCAATTGGTTTCTGTCCTCTCAGTTTGTGGGAACTTTTATTACTATGTATAGCAGTGTATGTGTTTCATGTGTCAGCATCTATTTGTTTCTATGTATTATAAAGAAACCAGATGATCCCTCCTCTTTATTAAGGAGAAACCCATGCACAACTGGTGTTATTTTGACAGCATGTGGACAGCTAGAACTTTGTGTTTACCGTAAAGTTTTGTTCTAAGTTTTAGCAGGATAGATAATGATACTAAAGGACAATGAACCCGATTGTTCAGAAACAAGTGATGAGCTTTACATGTAGACTGGCTCCTTTAAGTATTGACCAGGTGATCTAGGCAAGTTATTTAACCTCTTGAATCTGTGTTGTATCAGCTGTAAAGAAATAAACATTTACCAAAAGATGAAAGCCAGTTTAGAAGTTTTCCCCACAACTTAGATTATTTTGTTGGTTTCAGTCCCATTCTGATTTTTTTCCTTTTTAATACTGGATCTCATGGAGCCCTTGAACTTAATATGACCTTAAACTTCTGATTCTTTTGTCTCTACTTCCTAAGTGCTAGGATGTGAAGACATGGAGATGCAGCTCCCAGGCAGGATCAAGTAAGGATTGGTGAAAGGTGCAAGGAGGGGCTGGAATGCTGCCCTTGAGGAGAAAATGTTTTTCTCACTTGCCCTCAGCTATGTTCTGCTTCCATCTGTCTTTGTGGAAGAGGCTCTCAAGGTCTCTGAGTTATAAATACAGGAGTGATTTGTTAATCAAATGTTTTAAGAAGAAGCATTTGCTTAGTCTTGCCTATATTCCTAGTATTATAGGAATAAAGATTTTATGATTTTAGCTTGCCAAAGGGAATTTGACGGAATTCGTGTTTTTAATCTATGTAAGGCTTAATAAAGTTTGTGTCAGTATGCAGTTGCTTCTGCCTTTGCTCTGCATCCCGTGTCCCAGGGTCTCTCGAGATCCATACCCAGGCTCCCCAACACACTAGACACTGACACTTGATGCCTGAACAGGGACTCTGAAATTGATTCAGGATGGTCAGACAAGGTAAGTTTATTTTACCACAGGGAAATAAAACAAGGTAAATCTTCTCCTTATCTTGCTATGCTTAAGCATCTCTTAAAAGTGCAGGGAATTTGTGTATCTCAGTCTGATTTAGAGTTGTGTCTAGAGACAGCAAGAGACTATAATCCTTGCTTCCCTGATGAGGGTTCCATAGTTTCTGACATTTGCACTAGAGTGAAAGCTAATGTGGAAAAGGCTGCAAGGCAGGGTAAAAAGATTCCAGTTCGTTTTTGGTCTGTTTGGGCTGTTATTTTTACTGTATTTAAGGCTATGAATGAAGACAGGGTAGTAACAAATGTAGCAAAAGAAGTTGTGCCTTCAATAAAGGATTTAAATTTAGATGAGGAAGTCAAGGATGAAATAAATAAAGATAAACAGGAATTATTAAAGCCAGAGAGAACTTGGCACAATCTTTGTGTGATGCTTCTGAGTCTCTTAAACAATTGTCAGGAAGGACTGATCAGTTACAGAAGGATTTCGATTCTCTAAGAGTACCAGGAGCCAGAAAAGCAAAAGTAAAAGTTTCAATGTCTGTGCCACTGCCTGAAGTAGTTTTTTCTGCATCCTTTCCAGAGGATGACATGTTAACAACAGATTCAGATGATGATGGTGATGAATTTCCTGCTTTTTCTTTTCCTATAATTAGGTGTGGCACAAGGGCTTATTATGAAGGAATTCTTGTCGATTATATTGGTCAGGTGAAAAAGGCAGTAACTTTATATGGACCTCAATCTCATTATGTTAAGGAATTATTAAATGGTACAGCTCCACATTATAATAATAATTGGGCACCAGAGGATTGGAAGGTATTGTGTCGAGTATTATTAAAGGAACCTGAATACTTGCAATGGCAAATGTGGTTTAATGAGTTATTCATAGAGAAAGCAAGACCAAATGGAGTTAGTGCTAACCCCACATTACAAGTTATTTCTCATGCCTGCTAACAGGGACAGGACAATATAATGATGCTCATGTTCAAACACAGGGATCTCCTGAGGAAATTCAAGAGCAACTTAGGGCAATATCTATCAGAGCGTGGGAACGGATTAGACTTTCTGGTGAACATTATGGCTCATGCAGAGCACGTGCCCGCGAGCTCCCCGCAGCCCTTGCTCATCCGGGTCCCCAGAGCCTTAGCCAATGGAGCTGGCTCCCCGGCCCCGTGGGCAGAGCTACGCCTCCTCTGTCTCCCCGAGGCTTGTGGTCCCCGCGAGCGGCCTGGGGCTGAGAAGGCTCGCAGAGGCTGTGAGCCTGGATCGCACTGGAGAACTCAGGTTGTGAGCGCCCAGTGATCTCCACAGGTCAGGAGCAATGCTCGCAGTGGCACAAGCTGGGATCTGAGCCATCCTAGTAAACACACTTCAAAAACGTGAGGTGCCGGTGGTCACGTGGGGCCGGCGCTGCCCAATGAGGAGCCGGGGGCGGGGCGGAGGCCGCTGACGCGGCGGAGTCACC
Organism: Arvicanthis niloticus; assembly: GCF_011762505.2. NCBI lineage: Eukaryota > Metazoa > Chordata > Mammalia > Rodentia > Muridae > Arvicanthis > Arvicanthis niloticus. Next base: position 9,776,272 of record NC_133429.1, on the reverse strand, counting down.
CGGGCAGCCTCGGGACCGGTGGATGGCGAGAGTCCCGCGGCCTGGAGCTCCAGCCCGCGCTCTCCGAGCTCGCTGCCCACTCCGGGGCACACAGGCCGCATCGCGTGGAGGCCGCGTGAGCTCGTGTTCACCCGTGGAAGCCGCCTCGGGCGCGCCACCCTCTCCTCGCGGACCGCTCGGTTAGGCGAGGTTTGCGTGACGAGCCTCCCCGGGTGGCTGCGACCAGCTCGGGCCGTCGTTGCGGCTCGAACCACGCGCGCTCGCCTGCGCTCCGGGGGTCTCAGGCCCTGGAAGGTATGCGTGTCCTCCGGACGCTGGGCGCGGGCTCCTGTAGGACGTCGCGCGTGGATCCCGGCGCCTTGGCAGCCTCCATTCATCTGCCAGCTGCGCGCTCGCCGCCTCCGCGCCCCTCTCTGCAGCCCTTTCCCCACTCCTCGGGTGAGGAGGTTCTCCTGGAAGCGCAGGTGTCGGTTATGAGCCCGGCTTTCCCCTGAAGCTCTCAGTAGAGGAAGTCGGGGTGACCCGCCACAGCCCGACCATGGGGGTGAACGTGGTGCATTGGTTCCAAAAGGGACTCCGGCTCCACGACAACCCCGCCCTGAAGGAGTGCATCCAGGGCGCTGACACCATCCGCTGTGTCTACATCCTCAACCCCTGGTTCACAGGCTCTTCCAGTGTGGGCATCAACAGGTGGCGGTGAGTCCGAAGCGCTTTCGATTGCGGTGTCCAGGAATCAGGTGTCCATGCCTTAGTGACACATCTGAGAGTTGGTTTTAGTCCAGGGGCCCAATTGCCTACACCGTTGAAGAGTTGTAGATGTGGTCAATATTAAATAGTACAGACTTAGTAGTAGAGAGTACCGACGACCCCGAAACACTTTAGCTTTCACCAGTAAGTTATGTGTCTGTGTTTGATGGGAGCTGCTTCCCTGATTTGTGAGAAATAATGAGGAGGAGAATTAGTCACCCCCAGATCTTAATGGCCTTGATATTTTAGGCCTCTGAAAGGGTTGTAATCTTTAATGTTGACAAGTGTGTCTAGGTAACTCATAGTGTGGAGAAAAACCATTCATTTATTATAGTGGGCTCCGGATCCAGCTTTCTTTACCCTTGAGGATAGGCAAGGAAAAGCAAGGGGAAGAATTACCTGATTTCTCTTTGCTCAGCTCTCTCTCAACTCCTCCTTGTGGTTCACAAGAGAAAGCACAGTTTTTCTTTCTAGGCAAAGTATAATCCTTCTAGGGAATCACTTCTGGAAGAAATCCTCCAGACATTTTATAAGCTGTACCTTTACAAAAAGCATGAGGTCCAGGGTCCACTTAGCTTTGTTTGTTGAGTTAGGTTTGTTGAGTGACTTTTTCCAGAGAAATGTAAAGTAACATCTACTAATATCTCAGGAAGGGCAATGAGGGAACAAGGAAAAGATTCCATCCAAATCCAACCTCATAGAAAAGTTGAGTTCCTGTGCAGAGACAACAGTGTGTTGTATTCTTTGCCCAGGCTCTGTTCTCTAATAGTGTAGGGTGGTGGAGATGTGAGATAGTAGGACTTCATCAGCTGTGAATATTCTTCAGGGGTGTAGCAGAGTACACCTTAGTCTTTCCAGCAAGAAGAGTTTCAAGTCTTCCAAAGCCCTGTCACCTACTTCTGCCCATCCTCCTCCTTCTCTTTCCTCAATTTGTCCAACGCTTCTGGAATTCCCTCCACTAATCTCAGCTCTGTGGTCTTGCTGTAAGAGTCTTATCATCTTCTCATGGTCAGGGCAATGTCTTGGGAAAGCGTATTTCTTGTAAATGTAATATGTAAACTCTGTTTGGCGAATCATTTTAGACACATTAGTAACTTCCTGTTCTTAATTAGGATTTTACCAGAAGTTCTTAGAAAAAGTCAATATATTGGTTCATGAACTTAGACAACTCTTCTTTTATACACGTTCATCAAGAGACTAGAGTCAACAACTCGGAAGATCTGTAATTACCATCACTTGTGAGTTTTCTCATCCAACCTTCTTCATGTTATGTTACATTATGTAACATAAGCTGAGGTTATGTTACAACATTAACATGAGGACCTTAAGTCAGGATTTGTTATGAATTGCTGTCTGTTTTTCTGACCCATCAAAAGGAGCACCGGTACTCAGAAGCTTTACAGTTTTATGAGGTCCCATTTGTCCATTCTTTGTCTAGAGCACAAGCCATTGGTATTTCAACAGAGGAATGGATACAGAAAATGTGTTTGCCTTGCACCTTTCCTTGCCATATTATCCCTAACTCCAGTCAGAGTGATTTACTTTTGGAAATAGATCTACCTGAAGACTCAGCTATACCACTCTTAATCCTATACCCCAAAAGATTCCCCACCATGCCACAGGGGCACATGCTCCACTATGTTCATAGCAGCCTTATTTGTAATAGCCAGAAGCTAGAAACAACCCAGATGTCCCACAACAGAAGAATGGATACAGAAAAATGTGGTTCATTTACACAATGAAATACTATTCAGCTACTAGGACCAAGGAAATCATGAGTTTTGCAGGCCAATGGATGGAACTAGAAAATATCATCCTGAGTGAGACAGGAACCTAGCATGGCTGCCCTTGGAGAGGCCCAACAAGCAGCTGAACAAGTCAGATGTAGATACTTAAATCTAAACAATGGACAGAGCAGGAGACCCTGTGGGAAAGAGTGGAAGAAGCTGAGGAGGAGGGTGACCCCATAGGAAGACCAGAAGTCTCAACTGCCCTGAAACCCTGAGATCACTCAGACACTTAGCCACCAACCAGGCAGCATACACTAGCTGATCCGAGACCTGAAACATATACAGCAGAGGAGTGCCTGGTCTGGCCTCAGTTAGAGAACATGCACCTAACCCTAGAGAGACATGAGGCCCCAGGGAGTGGGGAGGTCTGGTGGGTTGGGGTAAGGGGTGGGAACATTCTTGTGGAGTTGGGGGTGGCTTGGGGTAGGAGGAATGGTATGAGGAACGGTTGGAGGGCAGACCTGGGAGGAGGGAAACTATTGGACTGTAAAAAATGATTAAAGATAATTTTTTAAAATAAGGGAAAAAAGTAATACATTTAAACAAAAAATACTGTTGAAGTGGAAAACCTCTTTCTAATGTATATCCTTGAAAACAGAAATAAAAGACTGGTAAATGTAATCATATAACAGTTGTACATGCCAATATCAACATGCCAAAGAAACCTTAGTGACATGCTAAGTGGTGACAGTGTGTGTAGTATTCTGAATCAGGCCATCTCACACCTGTCCATCTAGAGTATAGTGCAGACCATGTTGGCAGATCCTTTGGTTTCAGTGTACTCCGTAGTGTTCATATGTTGGATGGACACGTAATCCTCAGTGTGTCAGTGTTGAGAGGTGCCCTTTAAGAGGTGGTTAGGTCATAAGGGCTGTGATACTAAAAATGGTTTTCCTCTCTGGTATTCCCATGTGCACATCTTACATTTCCACCTTCTCTAATGGGAGGAAAGCAGGCACTTGCCAGATTCTGGTTCCTGGATCTTGCACTTTCTAGACTGTGAGCAAACTTTCTATAAATTATGAATTTTCCAGTCTTAGCTAATTCTTTTATAGTTGCATAAAATGTGCAAAGATAGTAACATTTTCTTAAAGCCTTACTCAGTGAATATTTTAGGCTTTGTAAACCATGAGTATTTCATATTTTTATTTCATATTCATGAATATTTTCATATTCCTATTTTTATGCAACCCTTTACATATATAAAAATGGCTTTCAGGTCATACAAAAGCAAACAGTGGATTGTATGTATTCATCCTATGGACTGTGGTCTACAAATCCCTCTGTAGCTTATTCCTTATGTGAGTACTTTTGGGTTTGAATAGTGTTTGTTTTTATTTATCTGATTTATCTTTGCTTTGCCTTTTTCCTTAAATGCTGGTTCCTCTTCCTGATCTTTCTTTCTTTTGTGGATGGGAGGGGGTTGTCAGGACGCTATCCATATGCTGTATGGCTGAGCTACATCCCCAGCCCTCAATTTAATTTTCTGAGATAGGATCTCAGAGTTGCTGAGGTTTGCCTTGAACTTTGAGTCCTACTGCCCCAGCCTTCAAAGTAGCTGCAATTTCAGGCCTGTGCTACCAGGTTCAGCTTGAATGACTCTTCTATAGTATAGATGAATAACCTGCTTTGAGTTCTCAACCTCTGATAGCAAAATATGATCTCTTCACATTTATTGTTATTGATGACTTTAGAATTTTTTAATTGCCTTATTTTTGCCATGTTTTTCCTTTTCTTTTTAGTTTTATGTGAATTTTATTCCTCATTGGACTTTTTAGTGGATTGACAATTTTATATTTTTTTACTTTTGTTTCACTATGGGGTGTTTTAAATTTCTAACAATATATTTGGACCTAATTTTATCTTCTTTTGTTAAAAAATTTTTAATTGAACATTTTATTTATTTACAATACAGACGTCATCCCCTTTTCCCATTTCCCCTTCCTAGAACTCCCTATCCAACCCCCTTTCCTCCTTTATGCTTTTATACCATTTTAATTACTTCCATGTATTAAGGTCAGTTCTAGGTTGAGGGTTTCCCCAGCAAAAACACCATCCAACTGACTTTTCGAATAACCCTTAAGTTTCCACTTCAGGGAAAGACACAGGAGAGTGGCTGCCTCTGCTTAGGTGAGAAGCCGCAGGGAACTGAGCAGGAGGCAGGCTTTATATAGGGTTTCTTGATTTCTAGGGTGGGTTCGGTGGGATTTCAAGCCAAGCCCAGGGATTGGTAGTTTTTTGGGCTCAGGGATTGGTGGGTTTGGTAGGTTTTCAAACCTGTAGTGGGTTTAAACTTTTTTCAGTACAGGCTGAGCAAGCCAGTAAGCAGTACCCTTTCATGGCCTCTGCATCTGCACCTAACCCCAGGTTACTGCCCTGTGAGTTCCTGCCTTGGTTTCATTCAGTGATAAACTACAGTGGGGAAGTGTAAGCCAGATAAATTTACTTTTCCCCAACTTGCTTTTTGGTCATGCTGTTTTATCGCAACAATAGAAATCCTAACTAAAACAGCACTGTAGCATCATTTAAGGTAAGGCACTTTGGTGCTTGCAGCATTGATTTTTGTTGAAGAGTGTTTGTAAATGTTGACTTTTGAATGTTAACATTATCCTCTGTGTTACAGAACAGAAGTTTTCAATTTTAATGAAATCCTAATCACTGTTTACTTTCATGGATTATGCTTTTGGTGTCGGTATATAATTGATTTTTCAACTATTAAAGCAATTCCTGATATGGAGACTATACAGTAGGATCATCTTTCAAGATGTTTTTGCTTCAGTTAATCAATATTTTGTCAGGTAGTTTTACCTCTGTATTCATGGTGAGTGTTGACCCATGACATTTTGTTTTTATCATTTTCAGGCATTGTTATTAGGGTTGTGGTGAATTTAAATAAGGAGTTGAGAAAGTGTATTTGTTTCCCAATGATTGGAAACTGCTTTTTTTCCTAAATGTTTGATGGAGTACAATAATGCAACTGTCTGAACTTGGGTTTTTAGTACATATACCTGATTAACACTTAATGGTTTTAGAGTTAGCTAGTCAGCTTTTTCAGATTCAGTTATCAGCTTCAGTATGGTTTATTTTTCATGGATTATGTCTGCTAACAGTTAATTTTTATTTCATTGCTGTGAGTTTGTTTATAATATTCCTTATTATTTTTGCTTCTTGTAGAGTTTGAGGCGAGGCTCTTTCTTTGATGTTCATGATCCATGCTTAATTTTTCTTGAGTATTATTAGAGGTTTTTAATGCAATTAAATGTCAAAGCTACTTTTATCTGGAGAGTTATCTCTGTGTGTATACACACTCAAGTGCATGTTGTGTGTGCATTGCATGTGAGTGTGCATATATGCAGAGACCAGAGCAAGAATTGGGTTCCTTCTCTTCATTATTGCCTTGAGATGGTCTATGGTCTCTCAGAACTGGAAGCTCGCCTTGGTGGTAAGTTTGCTGGCCAGCTAGCACATGGATGGGTCCAACTGTGTTTGCCTTATAACACTGAGGTTTCCTGCAGGTGCCCTTGTGCTTTAGTTTTTTTAACCTGGGTGCTAGGGATTCAAACTCAGCTCCTCATGCTTGTATAGCAAGTTTGCTTACTCAGGGAGCCCTCTCTTCAGCTCCTGTCTAAAGTTTGGTCTTTTTTTTTAACACTGAACATCTGTTTTCACCTCTGTGATCCTTTTCTTTGGTTTAGGTTCCACATTTATTTTCTATCTTTTCAGGGTAGAAACCTATATCTTTGCCTCTTTGTCATCCCAATGTAAACACAGAGACATGATCTTGCTTTTATTGGTGATTAAGTTCATTCCAGAGATAATTTTTTATTATCATTGATTTCAAAATGTTACTTAAATATCTGTTTCAGAACTTGATATTATTCTTTGTTTTAAAATTTTGGCTGTTTCAAGTGCTTTGATCCAGTGAGATAATATACCTATGATTTTTCTCCACTTTCAAAATTTGCTTATGGTCAGAATGTGAACTGTTCCTAATGAACATTTCAAATGCCCTTGAAAATAATGTAGAATAACACTTATTTCTTCCTGTGTGGAAGTCAGGAAATTGAGTAAAATGTCAGTGAAATTGAGATGGCCAGTACCATTATTAAGAACTTCCATAATTTGCTGATTGATGTTTAGTTCTGTCAGTGACTAAGGGGGTGTTTATTTCTTTCCCAGAGTTGTCTATATTTCCTGATGTTGAAATCTGTTACAGTAGGAACATACACATTCAGTATTCAGTAGCTATGTCACTCTGATGCTCGTCATTATGGCCTGCTCTTTTATGTGAGCTGAGGTTTCCCATCTTGATCTTTGATTCCTCCTGTTAGTCAACTTTCCTATGGTTTGAACCCTTTTCTCCTATGGTTGTGTTTAAAGTGAACCTTTCTGGATGTATCTAGTTAAGCTTTACATTTTAATACATTCTAATATCTGTACTTTTATTGGACTGTTTAGATGATGAGTGTGAAAGTTAGAAAGGTACAATTAGAATTAATTAATTGCACAGTTTACAGATGTGGTGTTTTGAAATCAGGGTATTGTACATGTTAGGCTCCTCCAACTGAGCCACACTATCATCCCAACTATGATATTTTATATAAACCTAGGGTAGTAATGAAACTTACTACAAATAAAGAGACAGTTCACTAATAAGTATGTGTCGACACAATTAACATATATAAGCAACTACAGAAGATAGAAGAGAAAAGCACTTATAATAAACAAGTTAAGACCATTATTAGACAGTTCATATACATGCTAATTATTTGATAGGGCTGTTGCAAAGGTTGTATTGAAAGACAGCATTTCTGGAGCTGGGTGTGGTAGCACACATTTGTAGTCTCAACTATTCAGGAGGCTGAGTCAGGTGAATTGCTTCTGCCTAGGAGTTTTCCCTGAGTCTGGTCAATAACGCAGCAGATGCTCCCCTTCAAAAATGAACCAACACACAAACACTCTAAGAAGAATCATTAGAAAACTCATAGTAAGAGCACTGGTAGGCCTACTGTGTCTGCAGCCTCTAGAATTAGCCCATGAAGAAGAAGTACAGGACAGACTTGCATACACATATTTTATTCTTTACTAAAGACAGTAGCTTCAGCCAATGTGGATAGAAAAAAATCAGTAGATGGTTTAGAATGCAGGATAGCTACTTGGAAATATCCTTTTGTGGAGCAAATTAAAATTCATATCATATGCACAGACCTTGCTGTGGAGACCCTTAGGCAAACACTAGGTGGAGCTTAAGAGATTCTGTGGAAGAAGAGAAGGAAGAATTGTAGGAGCCAGAGCTGTCAAGGACACCACAAGAAATTGGCCCACAGAATCAACTGACCAGGGCTCATATGGGCTCACAGAGACTGAAGTGACAATCAGGGAGCCTATATGGTTCTGGCCTAGGCCTGTATGTTATAGTTGTGTCGTTTTGTCTTCTTGTGGGACTCATAACAGTGTGGGCAGGGGTGGTTTCTGACTCTGTTGCCTGATTTTGGGTCCATTTTCCTCCTACTAGGTTGCTTCATCCAGCCCTAATATGAAGGGATGTATCTAGATTTACAGTTCCATAATATCCTGTGTTTGGTTGTTATCCCTGGGAGGCCTGCCCTTTCTTAAAGGGAAATGGAGGAGTGGATCTGGGGGAGAGAGATGGGGAAGGGACTGGGAAGAGAGGAAGGAGGAAATACTGTGGTAGGCATGTAATGTATGAAATAAAATAAAACAAAAACAAAAAACCTTGCAGTACTTAAGTAGAGAGATCTCTGGGATGCATTATGAAGTGGATAATATAATAAGAAATGTTTTTGTTACTTGTGTTTTCATCAAATAGCATAGGGAGAGATTAGGAGGAGATGGGCCAGTATAAGCAGGACTGATAGGGACACTCACGCATGGGATTTGTTTGACTTTCCTTTGATATTTCTTTTTTTATTATTAAGTTATTTTATTTTATTTACATTCTAGTAATTGCCTCCTATTTGTCTCCCATCCCACAGTTTCTTATCCTATTCTTCCTCCCCCTTGCCTCCAAGTGAATGCTATACCCAATTAGGCCTCTCTCTTCCCTGGGGCCTCAAGTCTCCTCAGCATCAAGCACATCTTCTCCCATTGTGGCCAGACCAGGCAGACCTCTGCTATATATGTTCCACGGACCGTGGACTGTCCTCTGTATGTTCCTGGTTGGTGGCTCAGTCTCTGGAAGCTCCCAGGGGTCTGGGTTAGTTGAGTCTGCTGGTCTTCCTATGGGGTCACCCTTCCCTTGAGCTTCTTCGGTTCTTCTGCTAATTCAACCTTTAGGGGTCTCCGACTTCAGTCTAATGGTTGGGTGTAGGTATCTGCCTCTGTCTCAGTCAGCTGCTGGTTGGGCCTCTCAGAGCACAGCCATGCCAGGCACCTGTCTGTAAGCACATCATAGCATCAGTAATAGTGCCAGGCCTTGATGTCTCTCCAACCCCACCCTGATGAGATAGATCCCACCTTGGGCCGGTTATTGAGCTGCCTTTCCTTTAATCTTTTCTCTATTTTTCTCCCTGCAGTTCTTTTAGACAGGAACAATTCTTGGTCAGAAACTTTGACTGTGGGAAGTGTTCATTGGGAACAGTTCACATTCTGACCATAAACAATTTTTGAAATTGGAGAAAAATCCTCACCATTAGATCCTTCTATTTCCTGTCTACCCCTTATCCATCTGGCATAGGTATTTTCCCTTCCTCGGGACACTCCCTCTTCTCCATTCCCTTACTTTATCCCTAATCTCTGTGGCTGTAATGACTGTATCTTGCTTATTAAAAACTTATAGCTAACACCACATATAAGCAGATATACACCATATTTGTCTTTCTGGGTTTGGGTTACCTCATTCAGGATGAATTTTCCCCCTAGTTCCATTCATTTGCCTGCTGATATCTTGAATTCATTTTCTTAACAGCTGAGTAATACTGCATTGTGTAAATGTACCACATTTTCTATATTTCTTCATCCACTGACAGATTATCCAGGCAGTTTGCAGTTTCTGGCCATTATGCATAGATTAGCAATGAACATAGTTGAGCAAGTATGGCTCTGTGATAGAATGAAGCATACCTTGGTTATATACCCGAGAATGATTTAGCTGGTCTTGGGGGAGATAATTCTTATCTTTCTGAGGAACTGCCACACAGATTTCCACAGTGGCTATGCAAGTTTGTCCTCCCACCAACAATGGAGGAGTGTTCTGACTCCACATCCTCACCAGCACAGCTGTCTTTTGTTTTATTTTCTTAGCTACTATGACTGGTATAAGATGAAATTTCAGAGTAGTTTTGATTTGCATTTCCTTGATGACTAAGGGTGTTGAACATTTCTTTAAGTGCTTCTCAGTCATTTGCAATTCCTCTTTAAAAATTGTTTGTTTATATATACCTCATTTTTAAAAAAATGGGTTGTTTTCTAGATGTCCAGATTTTAAAATTCTTTATATATGTTGAATATTTGCCGTCTTTTATATGTATAGATGGTAAAACCTTTTCCAGTTCTGTAGGCTGCCACTTTTTCTGACCCCATATTGTTTATAAGTTTCCTGTTCAGAAGGTAAAAAAAATACATGAATTATTTCAGCAAGAATCATCTGAGAGCATCAGTGTTATTGAGCTGTAATTCTCTTGGGAATAGTTTTCTCTTAGGAAGCTTTCTTTGATGGCTCTTGGACCCATCTTGGAGTCTGGGTTAGAGGTTTCCCTGCAGCTTGTCACTCATGATGCCATTGGCTAATAACTGCACACATATCCTGCTACTCACTTAGTGGCTCTGGCTCTGGTCCTGAGGATACAGTATAGTGTGTAAAATACTCTCTGGACAAAGCACTGTTGAGTCAGGGTCCAAACTCCAGAGTCCATGTCAGCTTTGCTCTACTGTTCTTTGTGGTGGGGTCCAAGTGTGAACTCTTGAGCTGTTCTCAGGTCAATCTTAAGTTCTGCTCAGGGTGTGAACAATAGGATGGAGTCTTAGGGTGACTTTGAAGTCCTTACTTAGCTCCTTGCTCTTCAATATCACAGAGGAATTGACTGACCAGGAAATAGCCAGCAGGAAGGGTTAAGTATAAGGCTGGCTTAGATGATTCCCAGAGTATCATCCTTGATAAGATTGCTGGACTGACAGGTTTATTTGGCTTCTAAGGGCAGGAAATCCAATGGTAAACTATATCCCTGATGCCCTGTAGGAATGGTCAGAAGACCGGGCCTAGGGATCTGATGTTCTCCTGTCCCTGGTCCAGGTCATAGGTAGCAGGAGAATAGATTCTTGTATGCTCTGTCTGTAACATGAACAAAGCTGAAGAGATGCTGACAGCCAAGGGTAGTGCTTCATACTGCTTGTGACTTGCAAGAGAAAGAAGCAGCTGAAATCAAAGGTACAGATTGAGGGCTGAGGCAGGCCCTGCCATGGTTCTGCTCCAGTCAGAGCAAGAAAGCCCCTCTGTTCAGCTGTGTGGCTATATAGCTCATGCTACCTGGCACATGATCTCAGTCTGTGTCCTACACTTCTGCTGGCTTGCCAGCCCTCCTGTGTACTCAACCAATCTTGTACTTTCCAGTGAATCTCACTATGTCAGCAGTGTGCCATGCCTGTATCAGCAAGCTATCTTATCTTTGTTCTGTCATAGTGCAAGATGTTAGGTACAGTATATTCATAGGGTGAGCATTGACTCCTCTGTCCCTGGTGACATTCCTGACCTGAATCCTCTATACAGAGGCAGATGTGCTCTTCCAGCCTGGTGGCTGACACCTAGGCCTCATTTGGGCCAGGGATCTCAATCTCACAAAATCCTTCCTGTTTTACTCTTGCTTTCATCCTAGATGTAGGGGATGGAGTGATCTCAGTATCTCCTGGGACCACCCACTACACCACTCTAGGGCCACTGGACTGCTCTGCCCCCTGCACTGTTATTCTATAAATGGTGAACTCATTTTGAGGTTGACAGAGAGCATGCCAATCACAGCACTGTGGGTCACAGAGGAAATGCTGTGTCTGTGTGAGCCTCCCATGGGTCATTTTCTTTAATGGCATCCCTCAGTTTCTAAAGTTGGAATCCCTTCATGATTCTTTGTAGGTTTTGTGTTGCTGAGTCCTGGACCTATAAACAAATCTGTAAAATTCTTAAATCAGACACCTTGTCTTTGGATGCATTCCAGAGTGGTGTCTGTACTGTTTTGAGCTGTGGGATTGTGAATTTCATAGGTGCAAATCTTGGAAATATCAGCCTCTGAGCCTTGTGCCCAAACAAGTTTGAAAAGGATCAATAACCACAAAGTACAGAACTGCAGTATTTTAAAATTTTTTTTATTGGATATTTTATTTATTTCCAATAGAGGTATCATCCCCTTTCCCGATTTTCCCTCTCTAGAACCCCCTATCACATTGCCCCCACTCCTTTGTAGGGCACTGAGCTGAGAGACAACCACGTGTCTGGTTGAATGAGCTTCAAACCCCGGAGACCCTTTGAGGGACGGTAGGCCGTTTGGCTCTGTTCCTGGACCCCTGGCTCTCTCAGCTTCCGCCCTTTACCACTTCACAGCCCCTCCCTCAGAGAGGTTGAGAGGTCTACAACCATCGGGTCATGTAGGAATGGTGCCCCAGGCTCTCCTCACATGCATATGAGGCATCCCCAAAACCTCAGACTAAGCCAACAAGGTTACCTGCTGCTAAAACCTTCACCCACCCCAAACTGTATATATTAAGCTTAATTGAGAAGTAAAGCGCATACAAGAACCATCCAGGTGTCCGAGAACTTCCTTCCGTCATTGACCCTCCGCCATGCCGCCCTTCTCTGCTACTTAGCTGGCACTTCCCGGCTTAAGAGCTGTAATGCTTTAGAGCCCGCAGGGCTATTCCGCTACCTAGCCCAGCTAAACAAAGAGCTGTACCGCGCCGGCTCTCCCTGGAGCCTGCCTGGAATGCCCAGCTGCTTTTCTGTCAGCTAGTCGGCTCCTTATCAGCCTGGCCCGAGCCTGGACCAGTTCAACGCAGAGTAGCAGGGGCAACACCTGGAGAAGATCAGCCAGCAATGACGGACGCCAGAAGCATCGGCAGGGGCAGGCAATCTCCCTTCTCCGCTCATGTCCTGCCACCAGCCGGGAGACTGTCGAGGGACATCCTGCAGGACCAGAGTCTGACACTCCTTTATGCTTTTATACCATTTTATTACTTGCTTGTATTAAGGTCAGTTCTAGGTCGAGGGTCTAGCAATAATAGATGCAAATAGTCAAGGAACAAGCAAGACAATAAACACAAATAGGCAAAGAAAATGCAATGCATTAAACACAGTTATGTGAACACTCCCATGATCACTGTTTCTAAGGGCTTATCAGGATGAGCAATGTAACTGAGTCTACTTCTCTGTCCTAGTGTAAGGTCATTTTCATGTCTAAAGCCTACTTCCTTGTTATAGTCTAAAATTTAGATTCCTGTCTGAAATTACTTCTTTGTTCTAACCTAAGATTTAGATTTCTACCTGAAATTTCTTTTTTGTTCTAGCCTAATATCAGATTTCTGTCTGAAGATATTAAAACTGCATTTCTGATGTTGGATTGGTAAAGATCTTTTCCCAATCTGTGGGTGGCTATTTCTGTCCTATTGACAGTGTCCCTTGCCTTACAGAAGCTTTGCAATTTTATGAGGTCCCATTTGTCAATTCTTGATCTTAGAGCATAAGCCATTAGTGTCCTGTTCAGGAACTTCTCCCATGTATCCATGTGCCCATGTGTTTGAGGATCTTCCCCACTTTCTCTTCTATTAGTTTCAGTGTGTCTGGTTTTATATGGAGGTCCTTAATCCACTTGGACTTGAGTTTTGTACAAGGAGATATGAATGGATCGATTTGCATTTTCCCACATGCTGACCTCCAGTTCAACCAGCACCACCTGTTGAAAATGCTGTCTTTTTTCCACTGCATGGTTTTAGCTCCTTTGTCAAATATCAGGTGATCTTTGTATCAAGAGAGTGCAGTTGGTATGTGCACAGAATGTGCTGGAAATGGAGGCACTTCTGAATCATAGACCCCATTGTCCTGAACCCAGTGGTTCCCTATGCTAAACTCAAAAGAGCCTGGGATTTCCAGGCAAAAGAAAGAATCAGACAGGTGATCCATGCCTCCATGTTGGGCCAGAAGAAATAGTCTACCTTCTGATTGACTGTGCTCATCTCTCAGGTTGAGCAGTACTAAACCCTGTTCATATCTGTGGAAGGAGACCATCTCTCCCCTAAGATTTAAAAAGACACAGCACTCTGCTATGAGAGTATGGGCCTCTTCAACTTTAGAGGAATCCCAATGTCATTGCTTCATGTCCCAAGAATATATGGTGCTCTCAAAGACCAGATTGCAGTCATGATCTCCCTCTATGTGGATCTGAATAGCTAAAACTCTCTGAAGATGCTCAAGAGAGGATCTTTCAGCTCTGCTTTCCCTCCAAGTGTCAGCTCATGTTCTAGACCTCAGGGAATTAAGAGAGGGATTATATACTCTGAGTAGTTTGGAGGTGAGATGAGGACCAGTTCAGGAGTGAATGGGGTATGATTTGGCTGCCATTGCAATGGGTGAAATTGGAGCAGTGGCTCATTTCAAAATGCCACAGACATGATGAAGGAGCTGTGAAGACGTACAAGGTTCAGGGATATGCTCAGATATCATCCCCTATGTCTACATTTCAAGAAAAGTACACAAAAGGAGGAAAATGCCCACATGGTTCACAGCAAAGCCTGCTGTGACAGGCCTAGATGTATAGTAAAGTGGGTTCATTTTAGAGCTGTTAAGACACTGGATGTGGCCACCATCTGCCCATACTACACAAGAGCAAAGCCTGCTGTGACAGGTCTAAATGTGCAGTGAGGCGGGCTTACTGTAGAACTGTCAGGACACTGGACATGACCACCATTCTTCCATGTTACACAATGGGAGAGGTGTAAGAGCTGGATGACATGCAGACTGTTTGCCAAGGTGATGGCTGTAAAAATGACTGAAATGGACAAAGAAAGACAGGAGGAAGGTGAGATTGTGGGTCTGTGGCCTGTCAAGCAGGGCTTCAGATGTGGCCCTTTCCTGTGCACCTTGATGGGTTTCTTTGTTGTCAGGGCAGTCATTCTCAGGACTGACCTTCCTCAGCCTGGTTTCCCCCTTCTCACAAGGACACAGTGCATATTTATCTCAGGTATGGACAGACATGGGTACTTTTACCCAAAACACAATAAATACTCTCTTCTCCCATATATTGATAATTTAGAAGCATTGGGTTGTTATTCTAGCAAGAGTATGTAACTCAAACCTGAATGGCATTGGATAAAGCTATAGGGGGCATATCCATGATATCAACTGCAGCAAGTGTGGTAGGATTATTCATATTGCATCCATCTTTCCGGCCTCACTTTATTTAGCATGTGGTGCAATCAAAGCCTCTACTCTAGGTGCAGAGACCTGAGATTGCTTGGGAGTGTTTCCTTTTACAAGAAATAGACATTTCACCATGTTGCCCTCTGAGAACAGAACCTCAGGACATCAGCTACCAGAGAGACTGATTAAACAAATAGACAATAATAACAAATCCAGGGAGGAGAAACCCCCTGAGAATAGTATTTTTTTCTTTGCAAGAAACATGAAGATGCTTCACAATTACCTTCAAACTGGAACAGATCAACTAGCAAACCTGACTTGGGAAGTTCTCAATGTGGAAGGAGACATCATCTCCAGCACTTCCAGGGTGGCTCTATTGGACTCTTGGTTCCCTAACTTACGATTTAGTGGGGTATTGACTGGGGCATAGAGGGGATTTCATTACTTGTTTTGTTGAGATCAAAAGCTATGATCAGTTCTGTACTTGTATAGATTTGGATTTAGAAAGAATGGAATCTGCTATATCACATTTGTAAAATTCATTATCCTCCTCAGCTGAAATATTGCTACAGAATAGAAGAGACTTATACTTTTTACTTTTCTAACAGAGGGGGTTGTATGTTGCCGTTAAAAAAGAGTGTTGCTTTTATACCAACCATTCAGGCATTATTAAGTTTCTTCTCTCGGGTCCATGCTGTTCAACAGACTGATGGCTTTTGTACACTATTCAAATGAAACCCATACAGGTCCATTATTACAGGCTGGAAGTAGGGGACTCTAAAACCTTTGTCATCAAGACTGACGAAGATTAACCCCTAACTTCCATGCTAAGCCAGATAGTCAGTGATGGGTAAGAGAACAACTCAAGTCCCTTGCCCCTAACTGGGGGCCTCACCATCCTAAGAGTGGTGCTTAACCAAATGACTGTTGAGTATCCAAAGACAGGATAGGGAGGCTGGGGTCCTTTGTTCTGACCTAAGACAGATAAGGTTTCCATAAGTTTTCCCAGCTTTCCCTTTTGGGAAAGTATAAAATAAATAAAAAGGGGGACCTGTTGGGAGTCGACTCTTAGCAGAAAGTGGCTATCATCTTTGCAGCCATCTCAGGCCATATACCCTGACAAGAGACTTGTTTTCAACAGCCCACAACAGCTGAGCATACTCTGATAAACACCGTTTTTCTCACATATGCTGTTTTGTTTTATAGTGCCCACAGCTGCAAGGCACCTGGCAAAGTGCCTTCAGCTGTGTTCCCCTGCTTGTACCTATGAATACCCAGGATTTTGTTTCAATAAAGGGGACTTGATCAGACACTCTGTCTTGTCTCCATTCTTCCTGTCTCTTGCCCCTTCATCCCCACTCTCTCTTGCTAGTCCCTGTTGACTGACCTGAACAGACTGGATCAGGTAAGGGCTATATTTTCTATTAATACTAGGTTAAATATTTACAACAAAGTTGGGAAACATGCTTGCTTTATTGACATGGCAATAGGACCTTCTCTAAGAGCCATGAACCCATATGACTGAATTCTTATATAATCAGTCTAGAATGTGTGAAATTCTACTTGATTTTAAGGTGATTATCCCAACAAAACAAAGACAATATATTTTGGATTGGTTTTTTTCAGCTATGGTTATTATGATGCCTGGTTAGTTTGGTTGACTATATCCTTGGCCTCTTGATGCTGGTTTTTATTGGTTTAGGGAAATTATATACTACACTATTCTTTTGTAGCTGCCTTTCAAGTGCTAAATAAAATGCTGAAACTTCTAGGGTATTGGGAACAAATGGTTATTTTTACTTTCAGTGTTTGAGTTTCTGATTCATTGGCAATAGACCAACTGTCCTTGGAGCTGTTATGTATATATTGTAGTACAGCCTGAGGGGAAAATGTTCCTTGTATTGTATAGGATCAAATATCAGAAGGAAAAATAGGGTTCCAAAGAATCTTCCACTGGACATGCGTAACTATCCAGTTTGCTCCAAATAGACATTATTTCAGATACCTCCCACTAAAATAAATGCAAGGATCAAGCTGTTACCACTGCATCTGCAGTGAGCTATCAGAGACATGTAAATATTACTGCTCAGATGGGTTTGCCTGTCTCCTGCTTTTTAGTCAGCCATGGGAACTTTCAGTAGGATAGTCCCTCATTCAGATGACTTCTTCCCACCTTAGGTATGCCATTCTATAAGCATCCTTACAGATATGCACAGCCATGAGTGTGTCAGAGGCAACCAAAGTTACTCACATGGTCTGTGTGCTTCACATACTGGCCATCCCAATGTGAAAGCAGGAAATCATCCTCTTATATATTATACCACATTGATGAACACACTTGAATATCTAATCTCACAATCATCTAACAGTAATATTCCCCCTTATTTTTATAACTACTGACTTTTTCAGAATTTTGTACTACATATTTTTAGACGCCAAGTCTCATAAGTAAAATGTGATTTGCAACCATGAAAAATGACAAGAGACACTCTGTGTTTTTCTTGTTTTTTTTTTTTTCATGGATTTCTCTGGTAACATATATGATTGAAAATTGTCCAATTATTTTCAGAATTGACATGCATTCTGTCTGGTACCAAACATCACTTTTTCACCCAAGTGGAGAAAAGGCCTCATGTTCCCAGAATACTCCATCTAACATGGGGAACATGGAGGAAACAGAACATGGACTCAGCAGCTGCCCCAGTGTCAGGACATGCTCTCCTGGCCATTATGAACTGCCAAGAAGTCAAGCTTCTCCTCTTGTGTCTGAGGACATTAAAGGTGTGTCTAGATATTCTACTACCATAACTTAATAATCATTTACCAATGAAAATTTGGTTTATAACAAACAGCATTGAAGAATTAACCAAACCATATAAAGGGAAACTGCACCTGTGTGTTATAGATAATTTCCTATTGCTAGAAATTGCCTCCACATTTTGATACCTCTTTTCACTGTTCCTGAATCTATGTAAGAGGTAAATATCAGAAATAAGATAAACTAATAAATTAAGGACGTGTTACTTATTTTGATATATTGACTATTAACTTAGATATGTCTAATACATAGAATAGCAATTTGATACTGAATTGTGATTTCTCTATGTAAAACCTCTGGCTGGCTGTCCTGAATCTTTCTTTGTAGACCAGACTGGTCTAAAACTCACAGAGATCCTCTTGGTTCTGTGTCCAAGATCTGGAAATAAAGGCATGTGCCACCATGCTTTTCTCTTAAGGAAGTTTTAATACATAATACACCCATAGGGGAGAACTAGACACTATGATCTCAGATTTGAGTTCACAGTTCAGTGGGGAAGGAAGCCAAGGGCTGTAATAGAAGTGCAACCAGGCAAGTTGTGTTGCTAAAGTGCAGATACTGCTGTATATTTAATGTTGCTTTCCATCTACAGACAAATTACTGTCCAGAAAAGGACACACTTGAAGAATAGTCGACTGATTATATCTGCCTAGACAGAGTAATCAGCCCTTAATAATTCTGCAGCTCTAAGGTCTGTCAGATGATCCTGGGCCAGAAGGCTGAAGATCAGATGCTCCAATGTTTTGTAGTATAGGGAGTGTCCCAGTGTTCAGTGGTCTCTATAAATTTGCTAAGATTTAGAAGCTATGCTTTGTGCTTCCCACAATTTTAGTTAACTCAGCCATTCTGGATTTCTGACGGGGTTGAAAACTTATAGTCTCATAGCTGATCGTGGCTATTTACTTTCAGAGAAAAGATTTGAGTGGATGGTTTTCAGCTGACATTCATTCTAAAGCTAACAAAAAAGCCAGGTTCAGAACTAAGTGTTTTAGTTAGGAGAGATGACAGAGGTTCTGGTTAGTCAACAAAATGATGGACTGGGTATTAAGACTATCTTGTACCTTACTGGTACAAATTGGCATAATTATGCTCTAATTGTATTTTGAGAGAAAAGTTTCATTTTAAAAGGAAGGGTGATATGTAGGAGGAGCTAAGGTGGGAGGAGTACCTAGCGGAAGAGAAGGAGTAAGGAGAGGAGGAGAAGAATGAGAGGAGAAGCTAGGTGATGAGAGAGAGAAAGAGAGAGAAAGAGAGGGGGGAGGATATGGAGGCAGATGTTCACGAGTCTCCACCTGTCAAAGACAGTTGATATGTCTAGGTTGGGTAATGGGTTACACTTCTGATTGAGCATTACCAAATGTATAAAGCCTTTGATTAACATTTTTAAAAAGTGTATAAAAGCAAAAAGGAAAAGGGGGCATGGGATAGGGGTTTTTCGGGGGGGGGGAGAAGTCGGGAAAAGGGATGGCATCTGAAATATAAATAAAATATCCAATAAAAAAGAGGTCATCTAAGAGATACAAAAACAGAGACCTAATGTAATAGCCAGAAACAAAAAATAAAAATGTCCCCCAACTGAAGAATGGATAAAACAAAATATATTACAAAGAAACAAACCAAAATATGCAGTACATCTACACAATGGAATAGGACAGATTTCTTAATTTAACAGGCTGGCAAGCCAAGGATGGGTAAGATTTTGCACAGAGACTTACCAACCTAAGACATAAGTGCATTGCTTTGGGAATGCATATTCCATGGTGGGTAAAAAAAGGTATTCTTGTCAGAATGATCTAAGACAGGCTCAGTCTTGTTTATGAAATAAAAAGGGAAAATTGGAGAGCTTTTGGGGCTGCTTGGAAGGAATCTGACTTTGGCAGAGAGGAGGAATTGGGATTCAGGCAGGAATCTGACATGAGGATAGAACAAAGAAGTAATTTCAGGCAGCAATCTAAATCTTAGGCTAGAACAAAGAAGTATGCTACAGGCATGAAAATTACTTTGGGCTAGGACAGGGAAGTAGGCCCAGATATTTAAGTCATCCTGATAATCCTTTAGTAACAATGATCACAGGAGTGATCACAGAACTTTGTTTATGGTCTTGCCAGTTCTTTGACTATTTATGTTTATTGTCTTGCTTGTTCCTTGACTATTTGCATCTATTGTATTTGCTAGTTCCTCAACTTAGAACTGACCTTAATACTTGCATGTAATTAAAATGGTATAAAAGCAAGAAGGAGGAGGGGGATAGAATGGGGGTTTGTAGGAGATGGATGGGGAAAGGGGATGGCATGTAAAATGTAAATAAGTAAAATATCCAATAAAAAATCCAAAGACATCATGAATTTTGCAGGCTAATGGATCAAACTTGAGATTATCATCCTGAGAGAAGTCACTCAGTCCCAAAAAGGCATGCATGTCATTAACTCAGTTATCACTGTATATTAGCCATAAAATGCATATACCATGTTACATTCCACAGACTCAAAGGAGCTAACCAAGAAGGAAAGCCCAAGATTGTATCTCACTTTGAAGAAGGAAAGAGGGAGATGGAGGGAACTGGGAAGGAGGGTGATGGGGAGGGGGAATATTGGGTTTAGGGCCAGGTAAGGGAATGTCAGGAGAGATGGCTAGATGGCCATGAAAATTAATAGATATTTGCAACTGACTGGGGTGAGAAGATGGTGGGCATCAACAGAACAGGAGAGAGATGGGACAAGGGAGGCTCCCAAGCATCAAAGAAGATGACCTTATATGTGACTTTCTACATACACTGGGGAAATGCAACCTGAAGAGGCTGCCACCTGTAGCCAGGCAGAAACCCCAGTGAAGCTACAGAATCCCCAACCCACACACAAAAGTTTCAACCCCAAATTTATCTTATTAGAAATATAGGCATGGGTGATGGAGAAGAAACTAAGGGAATGGCCATCCAATAACCAGCCCAACTTGAGACCATGGGCAAGCACCAATCCCTAATACTACTCATGATGCTCGTTTTTGCTTCCAGACAGGAACTACATGTTCTCTGAGTGGTTCTGCCCGAGAGCTGACTCAAACAGATACAGACACATAATCTATGGATGGTGTTTGGTGACTTTTATTGAAGAATAAGAAGAAGGATTGCAGGCTCCAAACTGGATAGGAACTCCACAGGAAGACAAACAGTCTACTAACCTGGATTCTTGTGACTCTCAACACTATTCCACTGAAGCACCAAACAAAGCTCATAGACGAGCTGGACCTATGAATCCACACACATGTGCCACAGATGTGCATCCCAGTCTTCATGTGAGTCACAGATAACTGGAATGGGGGCTGTATTAGAAGCTGTTGCCTGTCCTTGTGAAGTGTGCTAGCTGGGCTACATTGGGACTTCAATGGGAGATGAAGCACCTAACCTTGCAGAGACTTGAAGTCCCAGGATGTGTGTGGGTGGGAAACACGGGGCATAGTAGGAGAAAGAAAAAAAGATAAAGAAAAAACAGTCACAGGTGTAAGGATTTCAATTACAAGGACAAGGCACACATGACAAAAACCTGTATTTCCATGGAGGCATGTGAATAACAACAGCTGAAGTAAACACGCCTATCCAGTACCCCTGGGAGGAGCACAAAACACTCCAAGAACAATTTTGTGTTTGAAGAAACTGAGGCTACAAGATTCACATCTTGTTTCCTTGGGGCTTTCTCACAAGCATTCAGGATTCTGACACAACTCCATTCTTTAAATGTGTATAATTGTATATTCTATAACTGTGCATGCATAACGGTTTCTATTTTTGGAACTTGCATGACTTACCATGGATTAGAAATCCTCAGTTTACTTCATATTGTTCAAGAGGAACAAACTTAATTGTGTCAGCATTGCAAAGTGAGTTATGTACAAATTTATAATTTCTGATTGAGAAATAATGTTTGAAGACTAAATATTTTTCTTAATTTTTTACTTAAGTGCTTGTACTAAGGGAGAAAGTAAAATGATATATAAATATAGAGAAAAAAATCTGTATAATTACAATCACTTCTAACTGACTGAAATACGGAAATCTTGGACCCATTGATACTTTGGTCATTTACCTTAATCTATCAATTCCCATATTACAAGATTTTTAAATTTATTCTGAAAAGTAATGAATATTTGTAGTTTTCAAATTCTGTAATAATGAGTATAAAGACTGATTTTCTATTCTGGGAATTAGGAAGCTGCAGGGGATGGAAGACCAGGAGAGCAACAAAACTCAAATAACTCATGGAAACTGAAGTAGGAATTGCAAGGTCTGCAGAAGTCTACAAGGATCCTCTGTATATATACTAGGAAAGTGTAAATGAGTGAGCCTCTGATTCTTTTGCCTTGTGTTGGGGTCTTTTACTTTCTGTTGGCTTAGCTTGTCCAACTTTATTATAATGGGTGTTATTTTATCTTACTGTATTTTATTTTGATACGTTATGTTGTTATCTCTAAGAAGCCTGTTCTTTTCTAATGAGAGGAAAAATAAACTGAACTCAGAAATGAGAGAAGGAATGTGTGTGTGTGTATGTGTGTGTGTGCATGTGTGTGTGTGTGTATGTGCATGCATGTGTGTGTGTGTATGGTAGAGGGGCGGTAGTGAAAACTATCAGAATGTGTTGTATAAATAAAGAATCTATATTTAATAAAAGGAAGGTGGAAGAAAATATAATGATTCACCTGATGAAAGGAAGAACAGGACCTAATTTTTAAATCTCAAACTTCAAATAATAGTAATAAAATAAAATAGAATTGTATTTTATATTTATTTTAATGGTTTTTATACTGACATTGTAGATGATAGAATGAATTCACTTAACTAGTATATTTTATACTTAACTATAATCTGAAATAAGCATCATTGTGGTGGGAAAAATAATACACATATCTTCAATGCCATCTGACCTCCCTATGGATGAAGCTTTCTGAATCTATTCAGTAAAGCACATTCATTTGTAAGGTCTCCTATGATTCTTGCATGTTGGTCTTTCAGGTTCACAGTGTTAATGATATTTCCTTTCATGTATACCTTTGATATGTAAAAACATATGTATTGAGAATATTTGGAAATGAATATGCATTTACAATGTTTCACCTTTTCATTAACTGGTATTATTACTAATGAGAATCTATAATGTATCTATCAATCATCTATCTGTCTATCATCTAACTATCATCTATCTATCATATCACACATACTTTTGTGAAAATCTATTATTTAATAAAAATGCCTATGGGTCAACAATTGTTAAAAGGATATGTTTTTAAAACCAAAATATTGAAGGACATGAAATGCACTTGTCACTTTGTCAACTCTAGCATGAGCCTTTGAATCTTGACATCACAATGACCTGCCACCCTGACTCCCAAAGACTCCTCAGACTTCAGTGGTTGGTTTACCAACTGCAGTGTTCACTTTGGATTTTAGTGCCTAGAAGGAAAGCAATAATTTCAAGTCTGTTGATTGGTTTTCGATTGCAGGCTCCACTGTAAAGGTATGTATACAATAACTAACTTGATTCTTATGATAGTCTAATGGAATCAAGAAGTGTTCTATCTTGATTCCTTCAGAACATGTGAACTAACTTTTACCTCAGCAGTGTCTTCATAAAATCTTACTCATTAGAAATTTTTAGTACCAATATTCTAAAAAAACAGAGTTGTCAGGTAAAGGGTGGTATGCTTTGAGCCTCCAGGAGAAAGTTTTCTATAAGTCTTCAAACAATACCTATCTTGCACATGAAAGAGGATTATTTTCTAGACTATTTAATTGTTTTTTACCTACTATGAACACAAACTTTTGATGTAAACTGGTCAGACTTCAACCTAGAGACTATGACCTCTGTGGTTTTCAGAAAATTGTTATTTTTTCCTAGATATGTTGTGGTTTTTTAAAGTTTTCAACATTTTAATGTTCATCCAGGTCGAAAGGAATCGGTTTCAAAACATACTCATTTACTTTTGGATATCATGAAACTGAGTTGGTATTATTTTTGTAAACATCTTTACATTATTGTGGAATGTGAGTGATGATAACCATTGCCTGCTGTTCCTCCTGACTCCTTGAATCTCATGGGTCTTAACTGCTTTCTAGGCAATAGGTGGTGTCTCTCTACATATTAATTGAAAGATATATGTTTTGGGCAGCATGATATTCACTTAATATATGTTTTAGTGTTGGAATTATATGAGCAGAGTACAGTAAAGAAACCACCCAAAGAGTATCTATTAATGTACTTCTCTATTGATTTATTATTCTTCTCTATATTCGATCTCTCCTATGACTTTCATACTCTACATGGTTGTGAAAATGTTATTCCTTACAAAAACTTACAGTTCAACAATTGCTAGAAAAACTTTTAAAGCCACTAAGTATAAGGAAAGGAAATGCATGTGTCACTTTGTCAGATGGCATGAGCCTTAGACTATTGACATCACAATGGTCCTACAGCCTAATTACTACAGAGCCCCCAGACTTTGGTGGTTTGTCTACCAAATGCAGTCACCAGTTTGGTGTTCAGGAGTAGGAAAGCAAAATAAAATTTCAAGTCCATCTGTTTATTGTCCTGTTTGTTCTTTTACTATCTGGGTTTATTGTGCTCCTTGACTATTTGCATCTATTGTATAGCTAGTTCCTCAACCTAAAACTGACCTTAATACTTGCATGTAATTATAATGATCTAAAAGCAAAAAAGGAGGAGGAGGGATAGGATAGGAGGTTAAGGGGGGAGATGGAATCAGGAAAGGGGATAACATTTGAAATGTAAATAAATAAAATATCAAATAAAAAATCTTTCAGTGAAAGAGGAAGAAAGACTAAAAGAATAAAAAAATTCAGGTCTATTAAAAGGTTCTCCCTTCCAGGCTGCCCAAAAAAGGTATTTTATAACTAATTAGATTCTCATAATAGACTAATCATATCGGTTAATGTTCTCTCTTCATTTCTACAGATCATATGAGCTAACTCTCAACTCAGCAATGGTTTCTTGAATACGTAGTCATTGTAGAAATATTCAGTACCAGTCTTCTCTAAAAAATTATTCTGTGAGGAGAGGTATGCTTTGAGCATACAGGCGAAGGGATTTTATAAATCTTAAAAAATCTGCCCAACTTATAAGTGAGGATTATTTTATATGCAACCCAATTGTTTTAATCACATGACCACAAAGATTTAAAAAACAATTGTTCAGACTTTTTTGGTACATTCAAAATCTAATAACTTGCTTGCTTTCTTCAGATTGTCATAGTTTCTAATACATATTGTGTTCTTTGGAATCTTTCCAAGGATTTGAATATTAATTCCAATGACAGGAGCTACTTTCCACACATGTTCATTTGCTTTCAATTTTGCTTATTGTGAAATTGAGTTGGTATTTTTTGTCATATGTTTTACATTATTGTTTGAAGTATTGATGACAAC
Source organism: Arvicanthis niloticus (assembly GCF_011762505.2). Lineage (NCBI taxonomy): Eukaryota > Metazoa > Chordata > Mammalia > Rodentia > Muridae > Arvicanthis > Arvicanthis niloticus. The sequence goes on along the minus strand of NC_133429.1, from coordinate 9,751,130 downwards.
TGTTGGCAGGTATATCTCTTCGACATTTTGATTCACAGGAATCCTAAATGCTTTCCAATTAAAAGATATGGTGCCTCTGTGCATATTGTTTGAAAGATGTAACATGTTTCTGCCAGAATTATATTCCCTTAAAGAAAATGTATATCATAAATATATCATTTATTTGAGCAGGTCACATTAAAGAAACCAACAGAAGATTTGCCACTCCAGTATCACAGGGGAGAATTTTATTAGGGATATGAGAAGAATCATGTTCAGAGGCAGGTGGAAGAGTTCTGAGTAGAGACAAAAAAGAAACAGATTTGCTATGGCCAAGGCTGGGTATTAGAGAAGGAAGAATATCAGGAGAGAAAATGGGGATAACTTGAGTAGGAGAAACTTTGCACTCCTAAAGATGGAGGAGACTGTATAGTTAGCATAGCACAGGAGATGGAGAGGTTTGGAGAGGTACAGAAATCTAGGTGGAGACTTAAAAATGTACAAGTGTTTTTACTGCCCAGAATCCATGATGGTATCCGTACAGGAGCCACTGGCAAGAGTCAATGAAATGACCCTTTATTCTGGACAAAACCAACTTCACATATATTTTTGAGAGCTGGAGGGTTTGTTTGATTGTTTCTTTGTTTGTTTTGCTGATTTGACAAAGATCGAGTTTTTTATAACAGTTTTGACAGCTCAACTGAACATCAGAAGTCTTTGGCTTGAATTGTTTAGATTAATCCAAATACACCTTGAAAAGACAATCTACACTTGTAGATTTCTAAGTTTTCATCATTCAAAACAGCTTGGAGAAGGGACAATCACTTTAAGAGGAAATTTCTTAAGGAAATTTCTTAAGGAAACAGATATATAGGCCAATAAAAGAAAAGACATGTGTGTGTGTGTGTGTGTGTGTGTGTGTGTGTGTGTATATATATATATATATATATATATATATATATATATATTCACATATATTTTTTTTCAGTAGGATATCATTTGTTACAAGTTACAATTACTCCGTTTTTATTCATTTTTAATTTCATACATGTATATCATATGTTAACTGCTATCATTATAAATGTTGCTATAATATTTCTCAGATTTTTTTCAACTTTACTGCATTTTAATATCATGAACTCTTCAAAATGTAGTATGAACATTGGTCTTATAACTTATCCACTAAATCTTGTTCTGTCAGGTGGAGACCTGTACCAGGAGTATCCTATATTTTCGATATAGAAATAACTTGTTAAGGGCGACATGGAACAAATGCATCGAACTTTGCTGTGCCAAGGCCCTGTGGAAATCAAGAGCTACAACGAAAGGAAGAAAAGATATCTATCCTTATTTAATGATGTTCTGGTTGTGTCTAGCAACCTGTGAGTATATGCAGCATGCATTCCTTACTATGAGAGGCTACACTTTACTTAGGCCTTTTTGTACAAAAATAACCTATGTCCTTTTACTTCATTTTTTAAAAAGATTACAATTTATTTCTCCAGGATTGCAACTTCTCTTTCCTCTACCATGGTTCAGGTTTGGTGGACACCCCCTACATGTTTCTCAATAGTTTTGACAAATGTTTTAGACATAATTTTAAAAAGCAAATAATTTAATGTGCTCTCCTTCTACCAATTTGGTAAATTTGGCTGCCAACCCTGATCAGTCACTGTAATATACAGAGAAGGATGTGGAACATGAATTTTATTCAGTCAGGCAATATTTCAATATTGTTTATTTTGGAAAGATTATTAAATATAATTAATTAAAATATATAATCTTAACTAATATTTTTATGGAAATTAAGGAAATAAAGCAAACTGGTTACTAATAAACAAAACTGATGAAAGAAATCTTGAAACACATGGATTTCTAAAACTGCCATATGTATATACACATATGCATACACAATGTATATTCATAGATTAGTCATTCACATTCTCTCATCCAAAATCAATCAGGCTATGTCAATTTGTGTGCATTGGGAATCTTGTATCCAGTAACTTCTTTCAACACATGATTTGTTGAATTCCATCTACCATGGTTTGAACTGTGCCTGAGTGATAAAATGAAGGAGTCCTGTTGTGCTCTGGGGCAGGAAGAACTGGGTATTTCTACAAGCGATTACAACTACAATGCAAATCAAACTAACAGATATACTTGATTCTCTTTCTAGGAAAAGGAAGAAGTTTAAGATAAAGTGTATATTCCCACTGAATAACCTGTGGGCCTTGGATGATGTGTTCCTTGTCAGAAGAAAGGAAAACTGTAGTTCCAAGACCCTTTACATATCTTGGCCCACTGGAAATTTTTATGTCATCTTTCGGTAAGACCTACAGTTTGGACCTGTATTCACATTAGGATAGCTATATAAATTGAAGGCCAGTTAATGCTTCATAATTCACAGTTTAAACCAATTAACCAGAATGTTTGCAAAATACAAATCCATTTTAGTCTGATTGTATACAGGTTGCGAACTCAAATTTTTCTCGTATTTGATGGTTCTAGAGTATTCCCCAATTGGAAAACATTACCTTCAGTGTTCACATGCAGTGATTCCTGATCACAGCATCAGAACCAACCCCTAAATATCACCATGTAACAATATGTTTTCTTGCAATAACATCACTTTTTATTTTACTGACATTCAATAAGTTATGTATATATGTGTCTGTGTATGTTTGTGTGTGTAGGTTGAAGGGTAGAAGCATGAGCCACCCTTCTGATAAAACTGGTTACACCTGGAGGATAGAGTGGGTGAATAGTTAAAGGCACAAACAAGAATGTGCCAGTCTTTGGGCAGGAATGATTTCTCCATAGAAAATCAGGTTGAGTTAGAGATGTTTGAACCATGGAAAAGGGGAGAAGAAAGTTCTGTGAATGAAAGATTTTGCAGCATGGATAATTATTTTCAGGACGAGGAAACAATGTACACATAATTTACAGATGGAAAAACTATACGTGACATAGGGTTGTGAACATGGGGAAGAGTAGTAGTGCATTGGGTAAGGGTTGCTGTTTGGATAAGAAAAACATTGAACTACAAGATAATGTTGATGACTATAAGACACTGTGATTGTGTCAAATATCAATGAGTTCTAACTGATTCCACATAGAATTTGCAGTTATAAAATGTTAGCATTGTGAGTTCATCTTTAATCCATCTTAATTGAGAGTATTACATGCTAAAGTAGAATAGTGGTGGTCTTATCAATTTATACCAGGAGATTTAATGTGATGACACACAGATGAAGTACTAGTTTCTAGGATCTCCTGTCTTCTATGAATCATGGTACATTTCTGTGTGAACATGACCTCACATTAAGAGAACACTGGCGTTTTTTCTTTTTCTCTTTTTTTTCGTGGTATACACCTTTATTTTTTGAATTTTTAATTTTTATTGGAATGTTTTTTATATTTCAGATATTATCCCCTTTCCCCATTTCTCCCCCACTCAGAAAACCCCTATCCTATCCCCCTTCCTTCTGCTTCTATGAGGATGTGCCCAAACCCATCTTCCTGCCTTCATATTCCCCCAACTCAGGCATCCAGCCTTCACAGAACCAAGAACCTCCACTCCTACCTATGTCTAACAACTAACTATCCTTTTATATATATGAAACCGATGCTAGGAGTAATTGCTGACCCAGGCATAATCACACAGCTCTTAGAACATGGTCAAGTCTTGACATTCCCAACTAGCTTCCACACTATATTCAACTTCCTGTCATACAAGTGTTCCATAAATCATGTCATTCAGAAGGGCCGTCATGTGGGGAATACCATCTACCACTGCACCCTCATGGTGGCCATTGGCTCATAATAATTTTTATAATTTTCATGTGAAATAATCATATCATTCTCAAGTCTCTAATCCTGTTTCTCTCTTTTAACATTACAGTTCGAAAGACGAGAAAGATCAATGGTATTATTTTCTGAAAAGGTATTTTACTTGTGATTATACTTTAATTCTGTAACAGATATGGGAATTGCAGTTTGTGCTTTATTTCTTTCTTAAAATTATATTTGGTAGCCTGTCTCCAAGTATGTTGTTGATTAGATGATCACTGGATACTGCTTTCGAGTCTCCTGTCTACTGCATATTTTATTTAATTTTGAGGAAGTTCTGTATTCATTGTCTCCTCTTTCTATTGGAGTAAATAGTACTCTTCAGTCTTACTTTAAATTCCATTTCATAGATGTTAGTCTACCGTGTGCATCCAAACCATCTGCTACTTTCTCTTTTGAGGTCAAGCAGATTTAAAGGAATTTACTGTAATGATTTACATTCTCTAGTGCAACCAACCCAACATTGGGAAGCTGTGAATGAGAAATCAAAAAATCTAGTAGTTTTTCAGTCCATGAGGCTAGTTTGTTTCACCTGATCTCCTGTATAAACTGGAATCCTGAAGAAGTAGATATCAACAGATGTGCTGGCAGTAACTGCAGTCAGGCAAAGTCTGCCTTCTGTCAATGTCCTTATGTAGCCCTCCATCAGAAGGTGTGGCTCAGATGTGTGTACCACCATGCCTAGATTGGGAGTTTGCTTTGTTCCAGGCAGACCTTTCACTCAGAGATCCACTTCCCTCAGTCTTCTGGGATATTAATCCCATGGGTGGGTGTGCCAATTCTATCTTGCCTGGGACTAAGCAATTCATGGCACCTATGCCTCAAGATCTCCATGTCAAGGTCCAAGTCAAAAGCCTGTGTCTTCCAGCCTCAAGGTTTGGATTACAGGTGTGCCCTCCATTTCTGGATTGTAGCTCATTCCAGATGTAGTCAGGATGACAACAACCTTGCAAACAAAAAGTTCTGAGGACATGCTGTGCTTCCTAGATCAGTGTGCTATTACCTGACTGAGGTTTTGGTTCTGAAACATTTTTAAATGTTCCCTAATCCAATAATGCATATTGCTAAACTGATTGTCCTGTATTTAACACTAAGACGGTACTTATAAAATATTGACAGTGATTAGCTTAAAAGAAACTACTAACAAATTAATTTTACTATGTTTTGTGTTTTTATTGCATTTGAGCAGAGCCATTGATAAAGCCAAGAAGGGTATCAAGAAAACATTCTCACTGCAGATATTCACCGAGAACATCCCAACCTGTGACAGTGTATGTGGAAGTCAAAACTGATATTTCAAGGTCATGACTAGCAGAGAGAGGCAGTTTGTAGAGTAATGGAGATGGAAACAGAAGAAGAGGGTGGAGGGGAGAGATAGTAAGAATTTATGTATATGGAAAAGTTGTAAGTGTATGGCATGTAGACTTGTGTCTTTTATATGTGAAATCTAGAAAGAAATATGAAGCAATATTGATCCACATTATAGAGCAAGATAAAAAAAGTAAATATTTTTTCTTAAAGGACTGAAAATTGAGTCAGGTAATTGCAACAGCATACATTTCCAAGCCAAGGATTACTAATATTAAAATTAAGCTGCTTCATCCCAAGTTCTTATTTCTTATATATTAACTTATGTGTTGTTCAAATATCATTTATTTAATATTTCTGATTAATCAAATAATTATATAAGATAACCATAAACAATCTTAAGCAAAGCAAAATATTATCAAGAATTAATTTCCTCCCCTCATCCACATGGATCATAACTTTTTATCTCTGTACCTCTGTCCTCTGCTCCTTCAGGACGTCTCTTACTGCGCATCCTGACACCTGCTCTGGAAGGCCCAGTACATAATCATGGTTCTTGATCCTCTTATTTAGTTGAATGTTCTAGGCATATGGATACATTTTCTTGTATCTTCTGTTTAGAAATATTTTTATTAACTTACCATTGGTGTGTGTTCATAGGTGTGTACAGAGCTTAGAATATATCTCATGACCTCACACGTACTACATAGTAATTTTATCATTGAGTTACACACACAGCTATTAAATACTTGTCTATTTTTTCTAATACTTATATTATTGTTCCATTTTCACTATTGGCTTTAGTGCAGATCATAAATTTAAATGTTATGCAGCATGCAGAGCATTGAAGACCATTCCTACTGTAAAGCAGAACAGAATGTAGCCCAGAGGATCACCATCTCTCTGACTTTTATAAATGCTAATGGGTATAATAAGTATCTAGAGTCAATATTTGAACATATCACTTTTGAAATTGCACTCAACTTACCAAGATGTGTATAATGATCACCACGCAATTTGATCTTCATACTTTTTCTTTTTTATCTTTTATTTACATTCTAAATTCCAGATTTCATTCCCCCTGTACACCCTCCAACTGTTCCACATCCCATACCTCCTCCCCATCTCCTGTCTCCATGAAGATGTCTCCACCACATATACCCACACCCAGCCAGGCCTCTAAACTCTCTGGGGTCTACAGTCTCTTAAGGGTTGTGTGCGACTTCTCTGACTGACTCATTCCCAGGAGTCCTCTACTGTATATGTGTTGGGGTCTTCATATCAGCTAGTATATGCTGCATGGTTGGTGGTTTAGTGTTTGTGAGTTCTCAGGGGTTCAGATTAATTGAGATTTCTGGTCCTCCCACAGGGGTCCCCTCCACTCCAGCTTCTTCCAGCCTTTTCTTAATTCAACCACAGTGGTCAGCAGCTTCTGTCTATTGGTTGGGTGTAAATATCTGCATCTGGCTCTTGTCTGCTACTTGTTGGGTCATCTGCAGTGTGGTCATGCTACATACATTTTTGTGAGTTTTCCATGGCCTCAGTAATAGTGTCAGGCCTTGGAACCTCCCTTGAGCTAGATCCTACCTTGGGCCTGTTGCTGGGCCTTCTTTTCCTCAGGCTTCTTTCCGTTTCTATCCCTGCAGTTCTTTCAGACAGGAAAAAATATGGTTCAGAGTTTGACTGTGGGATGACTTCCCTCTCTTGATGCCCTGTCTTCCTGCTGGAGGCGGGATCTCTACATTCCATCTCCCTACTGTTGGGCATTTCATCTAAGGTCCCTCCCTTAGAGTCCTGGAAGTCTCTCACCTTCTAGGTCTCTGGTGCATTTTGGAGGATCCCCAGTACTTCCTACCTCCTTAGGCTGACTGTTTCCATTCTTTCTGTTGGCCCTCAGGGCTTCAGTCCTTTTCCCTTGTCCAGTACCAAATCTGGTCCCTTCTTCCCCTCATAGGCTCTTCTACCCCTGCGTGCTTTCTTTCCCAGGTCCCTCTCTTCCTCCCCACCTGAGATTGTTTTTTACCTCCCAAGTGGGACTGAGGAATCCTCACTTGGGTCCTTTAGCTTGTTGACATTATTTAGATATGTGGACTGTATTTGGTACATTCTATCTATCTATCTATCTATCTATCTATCTATCTATCTATCATCTTTCTTTCTTCCTTCCTTCCTTTCTCTCTCTCTCTCTCTCTCTCTCTCTCTCTCTCTTTCTTTCTTTCTTTCTTTCTTTCTTTCATTTTTCTTCTGGATAATATCTGATCATTAGTGAAAACATACCTTGCATTTTTGGGTGTGAGTTACCTCACTTCTGGTTGATATTTTCTAGCTCAATCTATTTGAATGCAAAACTCAGGATGTCCTCCTTCTTAATAGCTGAGTAACAGGAAATGAAGCACAGTTTCTGGATCCTTTCTTCTCTGGTAGGACATCTGGGTTGTTTCCAGCTTCTGCCTATCACAAATAAGTCTGCTATGAACATAGTGGAACACTGACCCCTGTGGCATGGTGGGGCATCTTTTGCACATCTTTCTAGGTTATAAAATCACTACTTAAAGAGAAAAGTATAGTATAAAGTAATTTCTATCCAGTGAGATAAATTAGGAGAGCACTCACTAGCTTGGCTGAACTAGATCTGTCTTCAGGAGAGAGAAGAGAAGAAGAGCAGATAGTCCTTTAGGGAAGTGTTCTCTTGCCTCTGCTGCTTGATGTCAGCTGTGGCAAAAGCTCATTGTACATGAGCAATTTCCCTGGTGTCTTACAACACTGCTGTGACTTAGATCCAACTCCTTAAAGGAAACATTTTTACTTATTTTCACCCACAACTCTAGTGCTTTCATATTTTATCCTGCCTTAATTGTTGAAAGCATTTTCTGTATTTCTGAAGATTAGTAATAGACACTTTTCAGTCTTTCTTCATGTGATGCTATGTTTAATTCCCTTTTGTTTTTGAAGAGATGTTTTCAGTTTATAAAAACATTCTTCTAATTTGAATAAATATCCTCCATCACTTTTCTTTCTACAGGTTCCCTAGTGATTATTCAGTAATGATCACTCATGTATTTGCCAGTTTTTGGTGGTTTTCTTTGGTATTTTGTTTACAGTTTGGCCTTTTAGGTTTAAGAGTTCTTTGAATCATCCCTGTATTTCATTACACTTAAGATAGTCCTGTATTTTTTTCCTTTCAATGAATTAGGAAAATGTTTTTACTATTCTTACTTATGGATTTCTTGTCCTCGCAATTTTACTTCTTTAAATTATTCTTAGGAGTGAATGTAGATTTCTCAGACTCTCTTGATATTTTAAAACATAGATGGAAATGATTTTAGAATCATCTTTATTGATAATTTCATATAATTATAGAAATCCACTGCCTCGTCCCCTGCCTGAATCCCAAGATATCCCCAAACTTCTCCCTAAGTTGTGCATGTCTTCTCCTATTCTTGACTTCAAATACAAATATGTAAAATACTGAGTTTTGACCTAATATTGTAGAGATAACAATTAACTACACTGTCTTCATGAGTCAATGCCTATGCCATGGCTGGAGGACAGCATTTTTCTACATGCCCTGATGGCTATAAGTAATCTGTTTTGAAATTCATACCTTAGTGATGGCAAAACCTCACTGTTTCACATTATTTATTAATACATAATTTCAATAGTTACAGGATTTTTATTTCTATCTGAGTGTATACTTCCTTTTTATACAGTAAACATTTTTTGTATCGTTGAACAATTACTAATTTTTTCCTCATAGTAGGAACATGTGATCTATCATAGGCTGATCTTCTGAGAATTACTTACATATCCCTGGTTCACCATGAGTCAAGAAATATTTTAACATGTTAAAAAACCTCCCATCTCTTTCATTTTCATGCTTTAAAAACATTATTTTTAGAACTATTTTGGTTAAAAAGTCTGTCTCTGAAATGTTTCTGTTCTATAAGCAACATCACCATCAAGAAGAAATGTATACATCTTTGCAAATATTAATTAGATCTTAATATATTCAAAATTCTCTGAGAACACAATATTTTACAATAATGTGAATTAAAATCTATGTGAATTATTTCTCTACCTCATGTGTGGTTTTCTATAATAATACTTTGTTATTTTTAAATTATACAGAAGTTTTGACATACTCAACAAAATATTAGAAGCTTTAATGTATTATACTCCATTTGTGTGTGTCAGTGTGTGTGTCTTCATGCATGTGTGATCATGTATGTGGTGTTCAAATATATTCTTTTAGAATATATGATTTCTGAATCATGAGCTATGTTTTCACCTTTAGATGATTAACTCTACATTTTGAGCAGATACTCACATTGCTTTTTTTCCTGTTTACATTAAAACTACAAGAACATAGCTATTCATACACATTCTAAGATATTTTTGCCTAATTGCTACTCTATGGATAGCAAGATATAAAATCAGGTAGTGTGAGATGTCCTTGCTCATAAAATTCAAGTAAACTGGTATGTTATGATAGGGTCTTGGAGAAATTTTCAGTACACGCACACACATACACACACACTACACACAGACACAGACACAGACACACACACACACACACACACACACACAAACAAACACTTATTTTCAGGGTAATAGGTTATGCCCAGCAGTTAGAAGACACTAAAGAAAACTCTGTGAAAGAGATGTCTTATGAAGTGGTTTCCTTTGGTCTTGGGTCAAGATTGTTCATAGATAGTTGGGAGGCAGCACTGTGTCATGATTCTTACATAAAGGATTGTTTCTGAGAAACTTACAATGCTTATGGCAAATAGCTGATACTGTAGAAACTAACTTCATAAAGATATACCTATCTACTCACTGTCATACACTTTGGTAATGTATTAGGATTCCAGTGTAACAGTGGTATCTTCTCAGATTCGTATCATTTGATTTAATGCTACTTTCTTCTTGATGTTTTCCTAGGTCTCTGGAAGAATTTTTAAATGTGAGAGGTGGTAGAGAGCTAATAAGACAAGCACCTTGCTTGTTCTTGGCAGTATTAAGTGATGGAGTAATTCTAAAGTATTTATTTCGGGTTCCTAGTTCTATCACCATTACTTATTTCAGTGCTGTATATCTGTACATTATCTAACTGTATACAAAGCATGATATGAAGAGAGTACTCACTCATCTTTTGTTTGTTTTGTTTATAATTTTTTTATTTTTGTTTGTTTTTGTCTTGTTTCATTTCTTAAGTGAAGCTGCTATTTATCCTGATTTTCCTAGAACTGAGCTCATGGTGTGTATGAATGAAATGGTGTAAAATGATGAAGTCTGGATGGAGAGGAAGGAAAGGGTTTTGCTCTGTGTTAACCACCCTCCCTGCTTTCCATGGCCATAATTCAAGAGAAAACCAGGATTCTGTGCTCCTGCACCCATGGCTACTTAGTAATCCTTTATTATATACAACCTGTTACAGTTATGTTTGAATTCCAAGTACCCACATAGTTAATTTTGTGGTAAATATGGTAGACTGACAGTCTTTCCGATTTAACTCAAGGAAATAAAACTAATTGTTTCTTCTGTATTACAGACTGTAGATTATAGTATGATTAGACACTAATTTTGTAATCATGAGGTTCAAAGTTATTTTATACCACGCTTCTCTGTACTTTTCATAGCCTTTATGTGTACCAGCAACAACCAGAGATACAGTGAATGATATAATGAAGAAGCTACTACCGATGATTAGAGTGCCTGTGAGTTATTTTCAAGTTACTTTGAGTTAAACTTGAATTTTGTATTTGAGGTATGTTCAAGTGTGTATGCAAATAAATAATACATATAAAACTTAATCATGATAAATTTACAAATCATATTTTAAAATCTTTTCCCTTTAGAACTGTGGTATCTAAGATATAATAATAATCTTTACAGGGACTTTTTCTTGAATATCTTGTCTACAATTCCAGAGAAATTAAACTCATAGCCCAAGGATATTGAGCTATATTTTTACTGTTACTAGACACTAAAGATGCATCCTAACAAAGTGAGATTAATTGGTCATATGCACGCAGAATAATTTAAAGGATGCCAACCTTAGAGACAACACGATTTTTCTCTCTTTCTTTCTCTCTCTTCATTAAATTGTTATTGAATTCCTTTATGGTATATAAATCCTCTCCTCTCTTATTCCTTCTTGTTTTCATTTCATTTCATTTCAAGTTTTAAGTGTGCATGTTCTAGTGTGGTGTTGTCATTTTTAAATCTATAATAAAGATTTCATCTATGTTCTTTCTCTCTGCATACATGTCTATACATTTGGTCTTTCTGTTTTAAATGTGCATGTGTATCTCTGTCTATTTCTGACTTTCTTTGTGTGTGTGTGTGTGTCTTTCTCTGTCTCTGTCTTTGTGTGTGTATATGTATGTGTTTCTTGAACGTGTGTATGTTGCTCTCTATCACTTCCTGTGAGTTTGTATGATGAATCTCTGAGTGTCGTTCTGTTTCTCTGTCTCTATCACTCTTTCTCTGACTCACTATTTCCCCTCCTTGTGTGTTTCGGTGGGTGTAGGTAAGAGTGTCTGATTGAGTGGACTTTTATCCCCTAGTGTAATAATTAAGAACTCTATGGAATGATTTTTTGATTGTTTTAATCATGAATCAGCAAGAAAGTACAATTAATAATAACACCAGTTAGAGCATATTATCATTTTAGTCACTCCTAGAGGTTGCTAACCATTTCTTTCTTTTCATTTATTATTTAGTTTTTTTCACTTTATATTTCATTGATGACTGCCCAGCCCACATCCACCTTCAGTCTGTTCAACATCCTGTACCTCTTCCTGACCCTCCTGTCTCCATGAGGATGTCCCTACCCCTCATCTTCCCCCCAACCTGATCTCAAAACACACTATGGCCTCCAGTCTCTTGAGGGTTAAGTGTATCATCACTGATTGAACACAGACCCAGCAGTCCTCTGCAGTACGTGTGTTGGGAGCCTCATATTCAATGGTCTATGCTGCATTTTGGTGGGCAAGTGTTTGAGAGATCCCAGGGATCCAGATTGAGTGAGACTGCTAGTCCTCCTACAGGGTCATCCTCCTCAGCTTCTTTCAGCCTATCCCTAATTCAACCACAGGGGTCAGCAGCTTCTAACTACTTCAACAGAACCTTCTATTTATATGACTGTTTTGAATGGATCCATTACTTGGTGTGCAATAATTATGTTGTGGAACTTCTTTCCAGTGTCTGGCCTATTTTCCAAATTAGACACACCTTCGTCCTTTCCACAGACTGGCTATCTCTGAATGAAAACCAAAAGTTGTGTGTACTCCTAGGCACCTTCAAAACTTCCCTGTTTTTGTCTATTTTTCTCATGTTGCTGAAGCAACCATAGCTTTCAAATGTTCTTTATCAAGTCATCATAATCACTGGGAGTATATGACTCTGTGGGTACTAGGTTGTGTGCTTAAGCCAAATCAACGTTCAATATTCCACTGACAGAGACCTATGTAAGTAATTTTATAATATTTTCTGCTGGGTGGTGGTGGCACATGCCTTTAATCCCAGCACTTGGGAAGCAGAGGCAGGCGGATTTCTGGGTTCGAGGCCAGCCTGGTCTACAGAGTGAGTTCCAGGACAGCCAGGGCTACACAGAGAAACCCTGTCTCGAAAAAACAAAATAATAATAATAATAATAATAATAATAATAATAATAATAATAATAATAATTTCTTTCTTACTGTTGGTGGTAGAATGCAATTATTCTACTGTGCAATAGACCAAGATTTTCTCAGAGAAACCAAGGGTTTTCTCTGAATTTTGTCTTGATGACTCAAACCTGTGGTTAGAACACATGCCATTAATACTGGTTCTAGTAATTTCCCTGCTAGAGAGCTCAAAATTGTAAGAAAAGAAACCACTAGATTCTTTAAGATTTTACTGTCAGATTATTTGTGATGGTTGGTTCTTTTTGGCTCCCAGTACATTGAAGAATACCAACTGTGGTTCTGTCCTGGCCAATGGGAAGCTCCAAGATTACTGCAAGGTAAGTAACAGGAAAATTTAAGGAAGGACCAGCTGAGGTCAGTAATCTAAGCCTGAAGTCTCAATGTTTTCATTATGTACTCTTAAATATAAGTACACACTAAAGCAAAATAACTAAACATTTTTAAATTTATTTTTCTTTTTCTTTTTTTTTCTTTTTTTTATTAGATATTTTATTTACACTTCAGATGGCATCCCCTATCCCCATTTCCCCTCACCCCCTTAGGAAACCCATATCCCATGCCCCCCTTTCCTTTTTGCATTTATACATTTTTTTAAAAAGAATGTTAATCATAGGCTTTATAAGTTTGGAATTGTTCAATCAGAGGTGTAACCCACTGACCGACTTAGATATAACAACTATCTTTGACTGGTGGAGATACATGAATATCTGCCTCCCTGTCTCCCCCCTCTTTCTCTCTTTCATCACCTAGCTTCTCCTCTCCTTCTTCTCCTCCTCTTCTTACTCCTTTTCTTCCTCTCAGTACTCCTCCTACCTTATCTCCTCCTACACATCCCCCTTCCTGTTAAAATGAAACTTTTCTCTCAAAATACAATTAGAGCATAATTATGCCAATTTGTACCAGTGAGGTACAGGATAGTCCTAATACCCAGTCCATCCTTTTGTTGACTAACCAGCTCCTCTGTCATCTATTCTAACTAGAACATTTAGTTCTGAACCTGGCTTTAGGATGAATGTCAGCTCAAACCATCCACTCAAATCTTTTCTCTTAAGGTCAATAGCTATATGTTTTCAACCCCATCAGAAATCAAGAATGACTGAGTTAACTATAATTGTGGGAAGCACAAATCATAGTTTCTAAAACTTAGCCAATTTATAGAGACCTCTGACCACCTGGACACTCGCTCTACTTCAAAACGTTGGAGCATCTGTTTTTCTGCCTTCTGGTCCAGGATCTTCTGACAGACCCTAGTGCTGCAGAATTATTAAGGGCTGATTACTCTGTCTAGGCAGATATAATCAGTCGACTATTCTGCCAATGTGTCCTTTTCTGGACAGTAATTTGTCTGTAGAAGGAAAGAGGCACTTCTTGTCTAGTGGCTGTCTCACCACAACTGGAGTAACTCCAAAGATGCTCAATTTCTTCTTAGAATTCAATACATGAAGCTGTCAGGAGCAGACAGGTCTCTAATCAAAATGAACATTAATACTGAAATGTTTGGCATGTCAATTCTAAGGATTTCTGATGTTTTGAAAGCCAGCTATCCATGTAAGGTAATCTGGACTGTTGCCTGTTAACTCCACTCAGCTATTTCTACATAAAGCATAGAGAATACCCTTATAATAAACTCCAAGTCATGAATTTGCTATAGTCCCTTAACTCACAGGCTGGCCTTCTCAAATCAGTTAAAAATAGTTAAAGAAGACTGGGTCTAAGCTTTGTATTCCTAAATGTGTTATACTGGTACAATGCCTATGAGAGTAACACTTTTTGTCTCACTCTTATATCATTAAGAAGCTCATGCCAATGAAAATTTTAAAATTTGTAATGAAAGTAAATTGGTGCCGTTTAAGAATTTATATCTTCATCTTGATAATAATTATACAGATTTCTACTAATAGGCTATGGCTATGCAATAAACCCTAGCTAATTCTCTCTATTCCGACAAAACCACTACTTTTCCCTAGAGAGACAGCCCAACATTTACCACCTTAGTCCCCAAGCGCAGGGAATAGGGGCGCTGACTCTTCATTAGCTTCTTCAAGCTGATTATGGGCGTTGAGATATTAGAAGAGGAGTGGGGGGGAGAGCAAATTGACAATCCTCTGGTGCTGTGTCTTCACTGCCTCCAGATGGAATTCCCGGACCTCAGAGGTTTGAGCAGGTCTGCCCAGCTTGCTTGTTGAGTAGATACACCAAGGCTGATCATTCTGCAATATACAATTCTCAAAACAAATTTTAGTATCAAGATAGTTTTTTTTTTTAAGAGGGCTGACATTTTATTAAGATTGTTGGTTCTACTTGTTTTTCTATTTTTCCCCTCTTTTATTGGATATAATATTTACATTTCAAATTTTATCCCCTTAAAATTTTGGAGAAACCAAAATATTCCATTTTTTAATTTATTATATTCATAATTACTAATTTTAATACAGCCTTCTGGCACATGATAACATGTCATTATGAAAGAGTCGTAGGTCTAACAAAAAAGAAATAACTGAAATTCTGTGTTTTTTTGAGAAACATAATTTTCCTACAAAGAGAAAAAACAAAACTCTGTATATATTGTTTCTGAAGAAAATAACTGAAAAAAATCATTTGTTGATCATTACAGAAAACCCTATGTGTAGAAGAAAATATTTAGTGATTTCCAACACCCACGTAATAGCTAATAGTCATTCATAATTCCAGTTTCAGGAGATCAAATTCCCTGTTCTGACCTGCTCCGGTATCAGGCTCAGAATGGTACAAAGATGTACATTGGAGCCAAACAGTTACAACAGAAACAAGTCTAAAATTAAAATGAAAACAGGTTCAAAGAACAACTCACTGTCTTTAAGGAAACTTCAGCCACAAGCCTTTTTTTCTTGTGTGTGTGTGTGAAGGTTTTTCATAAGCAGTAAGAAATTTGGAAACTTTAAAAATTATTCTGTTCATTCCAAACTATGTAGATTCTGTTTCATAATGAAAATTGTGCATGTATATATATCTCTGAGTCCATGTGAAATATTCAGTTCACGTCTTCCTTTGACCAGTAATTCCCCCATTGAATGAGAGATTATTATCAGATTATTGGAGGCTTCCTGACTGAATCACCTGCCATTCCTTCTATTGCAGTGTTTTAATTTCTCCCTAACTAAATTATTGCCAAATAAATAAAGTGATCAGAAGCATTTGGATAAGATTTAAATTGTGAGATCAAGAGTGCTTGCAAAGTTGATCTTTTGAAAGCTAATGGAAACATGAAGCTCTAATACATAAGGTGACCTTCAGACAAGTGACAGTAACAATGTCTTTTGGAGATGAGAGAATATTGTTATTCAAAAATTTCTCATGTATCTTGAAAAGAATCTGTGGGGATATTCTTGATCATTTGAAGGAATCCAAAACCAATATTTTTGGTTGTCCTCAATATTTATTTTCAGGGCTTTAATGAACTAGACCCTTAACCCACTCATTGGACTTTATTTTCCTTTATGCAACCGAGTATTGCTATTGAGTCCAGGCAAGTAAGGAACTCTCAATGCTCACTATTTCAATCAAATGAGTGCTGAAAGTATAGGAATCTGCCAAAATTATCTTGTCTTTTTACTTTTTATAAGGTGGACACAATAGCAGTACTCAGAACATGAAAAGATAAATGCAGACATTTAAAATAAATTTATGGAGTGAAATGTGTCAAATTGATAGTATTTTAAGGTTTGGAAGAGCTTTGTTCATCATGGATGCTTCAGAAATCCCAAGAACTTAAAGCTCTTCTTAGTTTCTCAGCATGATTTTAAATGTGTATTTCAACCCACAGGCCATATGCTAGTAAGTATCCCTCATGTCTATATTTTTTCCCATTGATCACTGGGAAGGATCTGGAGTCCTTTCATCTCAATATTGCTTTAAATCTTGCTCTCATTGTAGCACTGACATTCCATCTGTGTCAGAAACAAAGGCAAATTTAAAAAAAAAATTTAATCATATTGGTGATTCATCAGAACTGGTCAAAGCCAAGGTTTCTTACTTCCAACAAAACAATATCTATCACACAGCAATACTCTTTTTGACATTTCATTAGAGAAGAAATAACTTAGAACAGGGGAGAGCACATTAAGAACATCGATTTAATTCCAATTTTGTATTTGTAGTTCTGGCCCAGAGCTAACTGTTTGTTGGAACAGTCTAAAAGTGGTGTTGTGAGAAAGGGATTATTCTTACTGCTTGTGAGAAATCTTCAAACACACACGCAAGAAAAATGTCTTGAATTGCAGTTTTCGTAAAGACACTGAATTGTTCTTTAAACATGCTTGCATGCCCTCCCAAGGTGTAGCAGATAGCAGAGAGTTTACTTCATCTGGTATTGTTCATACGGCTCTATGGAGAAACATGATTTGTCTATCCAGCTTTGGAATTGTATACATTCCTCTGGTGACTCTTCTTAACCTTCAGTTTATAAATTATCTGATGTGATGAGAAAAGGTGTCTATTGCATACACATTCATCCTGCCTCATTATTAGGCCACATTCTTCTAGGTCCATGTTTCCAACTAGAGTACTAAGAAACTGTTGTGTGTCCAGAAGGGCTCATGTATTTTCTAGAGCATAAAGCATCACCCTGACCATTGTCAAAGAGAACACCAATGGAGGAAGCAGAGGCCATTCCACTTCACTGATTCCAAGAAACCCTGTCCTCATATTGTGAATGGAAATGGACTCTCTATAAATGTGGTTGTCATCATGACAGAAAAAATGTATTGGACAGAGAAGTGCTTTCTATGGCTAATAGAATTACTTATAGAGTTCTATGCTCCAAATGATATGAAGACATATATGCAGTGGGAATTATTTAAATTGATTAATATAAAGCTAGACAAATAAACTGAATTTCTTGTGATGTAAAAATCTTATTAATATCAAGACTATAACAGGCATGTCTTAATACTGTCAGAGTAGAACACAGCAAAATCTGCCAAACAAAGTGCTCTGGTAGATATAAATAAAGTGATAAATTGAAAATTATCTCCTCGATTTTAGGGTTTTCAGCTTATACATTCTTCCTTTATGATAATATCTCTGTAAGTCTACTAATGCTTAGAGTATACAGTCTATATTGTCCAGAAGAAGAATGAGACACAAAGCACAGCAGTGCATGCTAAATCCCATTGGAAGGTTTGCCCACTCATTATTACTAGATTTAATTCATACTCTTATTTTCTTCTTATAGGCCAGGAGTGTCTACATGATATTATACTGAACAACCTTCAAACTAACTTCAATAGAAGGAACTCAAAAATGTTCCCTGCTTTTCCCACCTTGCCTGGGCTGCTTGTGAACGACATATACTTGGATGCACAGGGGCAATTCATCTTAAAGCCTGCCTTAACGTACTCACCTACAAGCCAGCAGCAAAGTGAGTCCTCCACCTTCCTTCAAGTACCAGCTCAGTTCCCGTCTCAATTTGGCACAAAATACCAATGCATGTTGTCATTTTCTTGCTTGAGGAAGGGGCACTGTAGAAAACAAACCGCAAACAAAACAATATGGCCCAAGTCTAGCCTGAGATCTCTATATTGTTATATAAAGCTTGATTATAGGAAGAACATTATATTTGTTCTAGATAGATAGTCAACATAAGCTGGTATGCCCAGACACTATATGCACATGAGTCTGTGTGCACACATCTTTTCTCCCATTAGAATATGATTTCCCTTAGTTTCATGATCAAAGCAGAAAAGGACCTAAGAACTGCATTTAAGCTATTGTATTGCAAGAGAAACAGAAAAGTTATATGTATGGAATTGAAGATCATCTTTTTCAGACTAATGTAAAAATAACGTTAGTCTCTTAGGCCAGACTCTAGTTTTCTTCTTTTGTTTAATCCACTATTTTCTTCATTTACATTTCAAATGTTATCCCCTTGGAAAATACCCTATCCCACCCTTCTCCCCTTGCTACTATGAGGGTGTACCCCCACATACCCACTACCATGTTTCCTTACTGGCATTCTCATACACTGGGCCATGAAGCCTTCACAGGAACAGGAGCCTCTCCTCCCATTGATGTCCAACAAAGCCATCCTCTGCTACATATGCACCTGGAGCCATGAGTTGCTCCATGTGTACTCTTTGTTTGGTGATTCAGTCCCGGGAGCTCTTAGGACTCTGGTTGGCTCATTTTGTTGTTCTTCCTATATTGTTGAAAACCCTTTCTGCTCCTTCAGTCCTTTCTCTAACTTCTCCACTGAAGACTCTGCTCAGCCCAATGGCTGGCTGTGAGCATCCACCTCTGTCATTTATCAGGCTCTTTCAGAGCCTCTCAGGAGACAGCTATATCAGGCTCCTGTCAGCAACACTTCTTGGCATCCACAATTGTGTTTGGGTTTGATAACTTTATATGGGATGGATCCCCAGGTGTTGCAGTCTCTGGATGCCTTTTCCTTCAGTCTGTGCTCTACACTTTGTGTCTGTGTCTCCTCCCATTATTATTTGGTTCCCCCTTCTAAGAAGAACCAAATTACCCATCCATACTTTGTTCTTCCTTCTTCTTGAGTTTCATGTTGTCTTTGAATTGTATTTTGAGTATTTCCAGCTTTTGGGCTAATATCAACTTATTAGTGAGAGTATATTATGTGTGTTCTTTTGTGACTGGATTACCTTACTCAGTATGAGATTTTCTTTTTTTGTTTTTTTCTTTTTTTTATCTTATTTTTTATTTATTTTTATTTACATTTTATTTACATTTGAGATGCCATCCCCTTTCCCCATTTGCCTTCCGTAGAAAATCCCTATCCCATGCCCCCTTTTCCTTTTTGCTTTTATAAAATTTTTTAAATTTTGGGGGGCTAATATCAACTTATTAGTGAGAGTATATTATGTGTGTTCTTTTGTGACTGGATTACCTTACTCAGTATGATATTTTCTACTTCCATCCATTTGCGAAAGAATTTCATGAAGTATTTTTTTTAATAACTGTATAGTACTCCATTGTGTAAATGTACCACATTTTCTGTATCCTTTCCTCTGCTGAAGGACATCTGGGTTCTTTCCAGCTTCTGTCTATTATAAATAAGGCTGCTTTGAACATAGTGGAAAAGGTGTCCTTGTTATATGTTGGGGCATGTTTTTAGACACTTGAAGTTTTTGTCATACAGAACAAGAATGAAATTATGCTATTGTCTGGAAAATAATAGCTGTATTATTAGAGTCACACTAAGGTATTTTTATTTGTGACTATTGTGAAGGGTGTCATTTCCCTAATTTCTTTTTGAGTCTGTTTATCCTTTGAGTGGAGGAAGGCTAATGATTTATTTGAGTTAATGTTATATGCAGCCACTTTGCTGAAGTTGTTTATCAGGTTGCAGAGTTCCCTGGTGGAATTTTTGGGGTCACTTAAGTATACTATTTTATCATCTTCAAATAGTGTTTTTTAAAATTTCTTCCTTTCTAATGTGTATCCCTTTGACTTCCATTTGCTGTTTAATTGCTCTGGCTAGGACTTCAAGTACTGTATTTAGTATGTAGGAAAAGTGTGGGCAGCTTTGTCTAGTCCCTCATTTTAGTGGGATTGCTTCAAGTTCATCTCCATTTAGTTTGATGTTGGCTACTTGTTTGCTGTATATTGCTTTTACTATGTTTAGGTGTAGGACTCGAATTCATGTTCTTTCCAAGACACTTATCATCAAAAGGTGTATTGGATTTTGGCAAATGCTTTCTCAGCATCTCATGAACTGATCATGTGGATTTTTTTCTTTGAGGTTGTTTATATAGTCAATTTCATCAATGGGTTTCTATATACTGAACCATCCTTGAGTCCCTAGGATGAAGTCTACTTGACCATGATGCATGATTGTTTTCATGTGTTCTTGGATTTGGTTTGTGAGAATTTTATTTTATTGCATATTTTTGATTCAATATTCATGAGATAAATTGGTCTGAAGTTCTGTTTCATTGTTGGGTCTTTGTGTGGTTTCGTTATAAGCATAATTGTCACTTCATAGAACTATTTGGGTGGTGTTCTTTCTATTTTTATTTTGTGGAATATTTTGAAGAATATTGGTATTAGGTCTTCCTGGAAAGTCTGATAGAATTCTGTAGTAAACCCATCTGGTCCTAGGCCTAATTGAAATTTGGTTTTTTAAAGAACTGTAGAAATTACACGTTCCATGTAATGATCTCATTTTCTCCTCAGATGTTGAAAAAAGACATGATAAGAAACAAAGAACTTTCGTAACATCATATTTCCATCATGGCTCCATTCCTCAGCTGTACCAAGCATGTACTGTCCCAGGAGTTAATTCGAAAGGACAACTCTTTGTAAAAGAGCTGAGTTCTATTTGTCTTGATGGCAAACTGCCCACAGGCAAGTCTTGTTGTGAAGTGCAGATACTGCTGTTAATTTAAGTTGCCCATGGGTGTTTAGTTAGACAGTCACAGAGGAGGAGTAAAGTTTGGTACTATATGATTGCTTGACTCCATTACCTATATGCATAGCTTTCAATGCAAATACAAGAATTTACATTTTATGCCAGAAGTATGAGCCATATACAACTAGGTATCCAGTGCCTTATGAATCAGTGTCATTATTATAAATGTAATAATACTGATTAGTTATTTTCTGTGTATTTGTGGTGATGCAGAAGTCATTCAGGTTACAAAATGTGAAGGGCATGCAAGGCCTAAGTGAATTCAGTTACAACAAATAACAATTTTCTTCTTTATTAGATTCAGAGAAATTACAAGCAAATGTTTCTGCAACTTGGAAGACACCTCAAAATACACCATCGCCAGCAAAAAAACAACTCATTTGCAAATTTCCACCCATTGTTTCGTTGAATAGAATGATGCCTCTTCCAATAGTTGTGAGCTTCATTTTGTGTTTCTAGAGTTGTCCTATTTCACATAATTTCTGGGAATCTTTTTTCTAAGTGTAAATTATTTCATCAAACTAATGAATGTATAGATAACCTATTCATGAGTGTAAGATTGTTTTAAACAGAAATAGAAACTACTGAAGTTTGAGTCTTCTAATTTAAAGAAAAATGAAAAGAGAGAAAAGAAATTGTATTCCTATATTTTGCACTGATTTCAGCAAAGGCCCAAACTTACCAGCATGTTGGGTGAAATGGATCTATGGAAGTTTCCCCCTCATTCTCCAACTATCAATTCTGTCAGCTGTGTTATGATTCCATGTTAACATAGAATTTACCTTAATGACATCGCCTCTGAGATTACTCCATCTTATAATTAAAATATCTACAAACCTTTATTTGATATTATCAATGTATTAGATGGACATGTTGTTCTTTACTATATATATTGATTTTTTATCCTAGTGGACTATATATTATTGCCACCTACTATAGTTTAGTCTATTTTAAATACTGTACTAGATTTCCACTTAGTGCATAATAATAATTTATGTCCAGCATCTATTTTAGCACTAAGTTTTCATCAGGAATTTATGCTGCATGGGAACAAGTTTATCTTGTTAGACACATGAGAATTACTGCCCACTCCTCAGGTATTTTAGAGCAGACTTTTCTGTCATCAATAACTGTAATCATGTAATCAATTTCAAAGAGCAAAAATATGGAGCAAATCTGTGTGTGGTCATCATTTTTACAGACTGAAAACATGGAAAATGACTGAAATTGGGTTCAGTTCACTGGGTTCTTAAATGTGACAGTATCTTTAGATAAAGATAGTTGAAAATAAGAAGTCACAGAGGAAGGAAATAAAAGTCTCAGAAGTGTAGTGAAAAAGAAAGCTTTCTTAAAAACACAAATGTTAGGATTTATAATAGAGGTTAGGGCAGACAGGAAGTAAAATAGTGATTTGGTCTTCATAAGAGAAATAGCCAATAGTAACTTAGATTGGCATGCTTGAGAAAGATAATCATAGAAGAAGAAAAAAGTAAGAGAGGACCATTGACCAAAATGCTTTGGTGTGGTTCAGTCCTGAGGATTATCTGATTCCAAGACAACCTTGATGTTTCAAATTGGGAATAATGGTTAGGGAAGATACTATATTTGGAAGCTAAAAAGAAAAAAGTTCAATGCCTTCTTCATTCCTTTCAGTTGTAGCTATGCATCCATAATTGCCAAGTTTCTGATTTACCTTAAAAGACATATTTGTACTTCTGCTGTTTGGATCTGTAATAATAGAAGCTTGTCCTTATCCACACAAGATATATTATCCATAATTGTGGAAAAGGGGCAAGAATTTGATCAAATATCCAGGTTGTTATTGTAAAAATTACACTGGTCCCTGTAGTATAAGATTAACACTCAACTGCAGATTGACTGGAATGAAGAGGCCCTGCTTATTGTAGGTTCAGTTTTAAAGGTAAGGAAGGTTTTTGTATCACCAACATTCACTATCGCTAGAGAGATGCATATGTGCTTTCTGGCCTTGAGATTACCTGATGCTCACAGTTTCCTTGAACTTAGGACACATGACCTCTGGATAAGAGACAAGGAAGGCAATAGTCTGACAAGCTCAAAGATTGATCACAAAGACACAAGTGAACACCTTCTGTTGGAAGTTAACTTTCTCATATATCAGATGGGCTTTGTTTTGGCATTACTAATGTTCCCACTGATGTCACCTCTATAACTGTAGCATGTAAATGCATAGCAGAAGGAGGAAGAATAGTGGTAATATTTTTTTTAAATATACATGTCTTAAATCATAAAAAATATTTCTCACAAATAACAAAAACAGTACAAAATAGATACTCCACCACAAACTAATAATAGATTATAAGAGACTTGGATGTTACCATCTGTCCAGTAGATGCATGAATTTTTTTTCCTTCTCTACCAAAATATATAGCAGCACTTTCATTTTTTCCAGATATTGCCATACTAACTCCATGTCAAATAATCAAAAATCAGCCTAACCTACTTGCAAATAATCTACAACACTTAATTAGCAGTGAGCAGCAGTAACCGTGGGGCAAATATCATTGTTTTATTTTTATTTTGGCCATGATCTCAGCTTTTCTCTCAGTAGACTGTGGAGCAATGGCCCCAGATATCAAGAAAAGATAAAGGTCTGAGAGTAGGCATGCTGAATAACATTAGGTAGAGGTACTGAATTATCCCTCCCTGGCCCTTGAACTTGCCAAATGTTTCTGGCTCTTCAGGCCAGAAGCCTGGGGCCTCATGATGCGAGGAAAAGTGGATCAATAACGGAAGGTGACCATGTGTATTGAGAGCAATTTAAAGGTACAGGAATATCTGGGAATCATCCATTTTTCTGATTTGCTATCCTTCGCCTGTGAAAGTTAATTGCTGTATTTCATGAACAAAGACACTTTTCTGTTCTTCAAACAACCCGCTGCTTACAATTAATTTTATTAATTTAAATAGTTGAATATTTACAATTTGTAAGGAATGGATGTGAAATTGTAAGACCTCACAGGTAAAACAGGGTGGTCATGTAAGAACATTGGCTACTATTCCAGGTGAGCCTGTAAGCAGAGTTGTACATGTATATTCTAACTTTACTGTGAACTGAAAAGTACTAATTCAACAAATTATATGATCAGAATGAGGTGTTTTCTGGCCCTGTCATTGTTTGATGGTTGATTATTTTCTGAAGAAGCACTTGGTTTTGTTCCTTGATTGTTTTTTGTTTTTTAAACTATTGTTTATTATTTATTTTTGATATTATTATTATTACACATTCATTTATTCATTTTATATCTTGAATGCTGACCCCTCCCGCATCACCCTTCACAGAGTCTCTTCCCTTCTCCTCTGAGCATGTTAGGGTCCCCTGTGTTATCTTCACCCCCTGGCACATCCACTCTCTTCAGGGTTAGCACATTTTCTTCTACTGAGGCCAGTTTGTGAAGGGTTTCCACAGTCAACAGCTTTAAGGATAGCCCCCAGTCCACATGTTGGGAAACCCACATGGAGACTGAGCTGCACATCTACTACATACATGCCATAGGTCATGATGGAGCTTTGGTATTTTTTTTGATAGCTGCCAATAGTCCAGGTTAGTTGACTCTGTTGTTGTTCCTGTGGAGTCCCTATCTCCTTCAGGACCATGAATCCTTTCCACAACACTTCCACAAGAGTCCTTGAGCTCCATCCAATGTTTGGCTGTTGGTCTCTTTATCTGTTTTAGTCAGCTGCTGGGTGGAGCCTCTCAGAGAGCAGTTATGATAGGCTCCTATCTGAATGTCCCACATAGGAGCTGGCCTCCTTTGAGACAGGAAGAGCTTCAGGCTGTGAAGTAGAGTGCCGATCTCTGATTGCAGGTAGTAGTGTGGACTGGAAGCCAGGAAAGGCAATATGAATAGACAGTAAGTTTACTTAATTGATACTGGAGCCAGAACTCTGCTTCTTTGATTCTAGTCTTACATAAGAACACATAAACTCCTGCTTATATGTTGCACTTTTAAGCCAAAATTCTGGTTGGTGACAGGTTGGGAATCTCTTAAGAAAGTAGGGTCTCAACCAGTTGTTCTCAGCCTTCCTAATCCTGGGACACTAATATAGTTCATCATCCTGTGGTCATTCCCGACCATAAGATCATTTTGCTGTTATTTCATAATTGAAATTTTGCTACAATTGTGAATTATAATGCATAATGTGTGGTATATCTGATATGCTGGATATATGATTTGTGACCCCCAAATGGATTTTGACACACAATTTGAGCATCACTGGTCTAAAATGGTATTTTTATACAAAAATGTTTCTCAAATATTTTCTACACTGTGCGCTTACTATCACTTTTCTTGATTTTTTGTCATTAAAATAGGATTTCAGTAGCAATATAGAAGGAAACTTGCTTTCTTCAGATTCATACGAAAATTGGATTAGTATCCCAAATGAAGATTCTGTGCTTGGAAACAATTCTGCCATACTAAGGTAATGATAGAGTAAGATCTTGAGGAACTGCACAAAGATAGAAGCAATACAATTTGAAGGTACATAGGCTTGTATTTACAGGACTATAAAAAGGAATGATGTCCTATTCTGAGAGGTTCCCTTTTCTCAGACATATATAGTCACTTTATAAACAGGTGCATTTCTCAAGCAAGAGTGTTGTACCATGTTTGTAGTCCCACCATTTGGGCGTCTTCTACATTATAACTGCCATGGTTTGCAAGACAGTCTATGCTACACAATTGTGTGCAGGTCAGCCTAGATTATTGGTTTGAGTTCCTGTATGAGATAAATTAAACAAGTGTGTATAATATTTGTGGATTATTTACATCCTAATATTATTACCATAGTATTGTGAATATTGTGCTTGTTAAATACGTGTCATTGATTAGAAAATGAGGCTATTACTGAGTTTGTCTTTCTTAACTATAATTAGCTAGAGAGGTCTGGGTCAGGTATAGCTTTGACTTTTTGAATCATTTTTCTTGACGGTGATACTGCATGGAATGATTTCTTAGATAAAATTAACTTTGAGCTCCAATTTCTACCCATGACCTTAGTATCTCTGTCTTACCTATAGCAGAAGCTTTTATAACTGCATTGTGTAGGGTCACTAGTGTGTTTTATACTCCTCATGTTCCAGTGTGTAACAAGTGTGTTATGTCTATTCATACTACATTAGATATTAAATGTGTCCTCATGGTGGTGGGAAAGATGGTTCACTGTCTAACAACACTATGTTTCCATACACTGAACACACATGGACTGTAACTATCTTCATTTATCCTATTTCCAGGGAACCTGACACCTTTCTCTGGGTTCTGTGGGTAGCATGTAGCACACAGATATTCATACATAATTTTGAAAACTTCCCATGATTCTATAGGGAGAAGTGATTTGCAGAAAATATTTTAGGTAATACTTTAGCTGTATATTCTTACTTCTTTTGAATTTTGATTTTATAAGTAGCTGATGTATAAAACATTTATGTGCATTTTTCTTTTTTTCAGAGTTTATAAGTAACATTACTTGTTAGACAATCAACAGTAAAATTCTCCTTTTTCTTTTTATAGTATTCCATTGAATATGCCACAACCATACATCGTCTTGCTCAACCATCTTATCCGTGAATCATTAAAAATTAAAACCTCTTCCAGGATTCACCTAGACACTGACCTCTTATCTCTCCTCTTAGCTCCTCGTGTTCTGTGGGGTCAGACTTGCAGGAACTCATTATTTGGGAGGGACTGCTCAGAAAAGGTAAAATGATCAGATTTTTCCTTTTGGGAACAAAGTCCTCATGGTGATCCAGGAATTGGGACTACCTCAGAAAGGCCATTCATGTTAAAGGGCACCATAGGATTGCATTCTTCTGGAGTGGGAGATGCATTAATCTGTTTCAGGAAGGATTGGGAAGGGAGATAGTTGATGTAGCTTGAAGGAAGTGAATAATTTCTTTTGGTTCTTTTGTTCTTTACTGTTTTCTTTCTTTCTTTTCAGATATTGATTTTAGATACTGATGTTTAACCAACAACATGCTGTGTCCAAAAGACTACAGTCAAGTTGAAAAAATCCAGATTAACTAGGGTTTTTTTTGTTTATTGGTTTTCTATTGTAGATGTACTGGGAGCACATGATAGTTGTGCTTCCTTGTTATGACATATTATAGTTATGAAAAACTCCCCCCAAGTGCACTTCTGGTCATAGAAAAGCAAATTGCATACAATTTATATATGTATGTGTGTGTGTGTGTGTGTGTCTGTCTTTGTTGTGTACATATATATCTATATATAATTATGTACATATATATATATAAACACAATATGTGATATAAGGAATATTGATAAAAAATTGTATATTTTATATACTTTCTATTGTTTTAGCACCAAATCCTACTTATATAAAAAAGAATTGTGTATGTTCGCATTACTTCGAGTCTATTTATCCCAGGTTTTCTATAGCTCTTAATTTAACTATAAACTCATATGCTTTAATATTTTTATCAGTTTATATCCTGATTACAAGTACCCTCTACTGAGCGCCCCTATTCCCTGGTCTTGGGGACTAAGGTAGTAAATGTTGGGCTGTCTTTCTAGGGAAAAGTAGTGGTTTTGTGGGAATAGAGAGGATTAGCTAGGATTCATTGCATAGCCATAACCTATTAGTAGAAATCTGTACAATTATTATCAAGATGAAAATATAAATTCTTAAACCGCACCAACTTACTTTGATTACAAAATGTTAAGGTTTTCATTGGTATGAGCTTCTTATTGATATAAGAGTGAGATGAATATTGTTACTCTCATAGGCATTGTACCAGTATAACACACTTAGGAATACAAGGCTTAGACCCAGTCCTTCCTTAACTTTTTTTAACTGATTTGAGATGGACAGCCTGTGAGTTAAGGGACTATAGCAAATTCATGGCTTGGAGTTTATTGTTAGGGTGTTTCCTATGTTTTATTTAGAGATAGCTGAGTGGAGTTAACAGACAACAGTAGAGATTACCTTATATGGATAGTTGGTTTACAAAACATCTGAAGTCCACAGAATTGATGTTACAAGCATTTCAGTATTAATGTTCATTTTGATTAGAGACCTGTCTGCTCCTGACAGCTTCCTATATTGAATTCTAAGAAGAAATTGAGCATCTTTGGAGTTACTCCAGTTGTGGTGAGACAGCCACTAGACAATAATTGCCTCTCCCCATCTACAGACAAATTAGTGTCCAGAAAAGGACACACTTGCAGACTAGTCGACTAATTATATCTGCCTAGACAGAGTAATCAGCCCTTAATAATTCTGCAGCACTAAGGTCTGTCAGATGATCCTGGGCCAGAAGGCAGAAGAACAGATGCTCCAACATTTTGAGTTAGAGGGAGTGTCCAGGTGTTCAGAGGTCTCTATAAATTGGCTAGGTTTTAGAAGCTATGCTTTGTGCTTCCCACAATTATAGTTAACCCAGTCATTCTGGATTTCTGACGGGGTTGAAAACTTATAGCCTCATAGCCAATCCTGGCTATTTACCTTGAGAGAAAAGATTTGAGTGGATGGTCAGCTGACATTTGAGTGGATGTCAGCTGACATTCATCCTAAAGCCAGGTTCAGAACTAAATGTTTTAGTTAGGATAGATGACAGAGGTGCTGGTAGGTCAACAAAATGATGGACTGGGTATTAGGACTATCTTGTACCTCATTGGTACAAATCGTCATATTTATGCTCTAATTGTATTTTGAGAGAATAGATTCATTTTAAGAGGAAGGGTGATATGTAGGAGAAGCTAAGGTGGGAGGAGTACTGAGAGGAAGAGAAGGAGTAAGAAGAGGAGGAGAAGGAGAGGAGAAGCTAGGTGACGAAAGAGAGAAAGAGGGGGGAGACAGGGAGGCAGATGTTCATGTATCTCCACCAGTCAAAGATAGTTGATATATCTAGGTTGAGTAGTGGGTTACACCTCTGATTGAACAATACTAAACTTATAAAACCTACGATTAAAAATTTTTTAAAAATGTTTAAATGCAAAAAGGAAAAGGGGGCATGGGATAGGGATTTTCTAAGGTGGTATGGGGAAAGGGGATGGCATCTGAAGTGCAAATAAAATATCTAATAAAAAATAAACAGAAAAGAAAATGTCAAAAAAAAGTACCCTTCACTGAGTCTGCTCCTCACAACCTCCTCCTTTCTCAGTTTAATTTTAATTTTGGGGGAGGAAGTTTACAGAGGAGAGAGCAGATATGGAAGGACAGGAAAATGAGTGTTACTGGGTTGCATGAGGAGAAATTCACAGAGCTTCAATGAAGAATATACATTTTGACAAGGAAAAAAGATAGACAACAAAAAAGACAACAGAAAGTAAAGAAAGCAAGGATATATTTTAACCAGTGGTTTCCAGGAATAAGGTCCACAGGAAGAAAGTCATGGTGGTGTTACTCTTACTGAAGTAGGAAAGCCCAGGGAACAGCTTGTTCACTTTAGAAAGTAGCTTAATTTGCTACTATTGCTATGATAAAACACTGATGAAAAGCAACTTATGGAAGACACTTCATGATTTATTTCTAGTTATCAGTTAACTGTGGAGAAATGTGAGGGTCAAAACTGAAGCAGGGTAGGTACCTGGAGGCAAGAACTGAAGCAGAAACTGTGTAAGAGTTGTGCTTCCTGTCCTGCACCTCATATCTTTCTTTGTCTAGTTAGTAACTCAAGGGTGGCACCATCCTGGAGGTCTGGGCCCTACAATTTCTATTGTTAATCACAACAATGTCCCATAGACTTCCCTACACACTGGGACAATCTGATGTAGACATTTTCTCAACAAAGATCCCTCTTCTCACCAACTTCTTAGGCATTTTTCTATTTCTTTAATGAAACACCAGGAGTAAGGCAACTTATAGAAGTAAATATTTATTTGCAACTTAGAGATGTAGAGAGATTATATTCCTTCAAAGTCATAAGAGAGGAGCATGGCTGCAGGAAGGAAGGACAACCAAACAGGAATCAGAGACCTGGTGGCTCTCATCTTAGGCAGCAAACATGAAGCGTAGAAAGGACACAGCCAATGGCACCTGGCCTCTGTAACTTTAAATCTAACCTATGACATACTTCTTCCAGGAAAGGCAAGCCACTTAAACCACCCAAAAGGTCTCACCAAGATGGCATCATATAGTGTGATGCCTGCAATTTGACTATCACAATGAAACTCCACCTCCTCCCCACATCCTCAAAAAAATCACTGAATTGAGAACCCTTTGAATCATTAATTTTATTCACTCACAGGTATTCTGGCAGCGTATCAGTTCTGAAATGTTACTTTGCTTTACTAGTTTCTCCATTCTTTGCAATAGTTATGAAATATAAACATGTTATGTAAGTTGCAAAAGTGTCTCCATTTTATTCACAGACTTCATTTCACAGGTTCATATCTGCTTGTAGTAACTGCTATTTTCTTTATCATTTTCGATTTTAATTTTTTATTGATTTCCATTTTGTAAACTATTTGAAATGACAGAGGCTCTTGTTTTTGCCTTTTGGTGTTACAGATGTCTATTATGCAAATCATGATTGACAACAATATAGACGTTTTGGGAGATGATGACAGTACAATTTGTAATGATATTCAAAAGAGATCTGATGACATAATGATGTCACTAAATACTGCTGGTAAGTCACCTGTTATGAAAATGCCATAGAGTGTCACAGTGGGAAAACCTCAAATGCTATTACTGAAGAATTAAAGATTTTCTCTGCTCTTTCTCAGTAGGAAGGTCCTACTTGTACGGGATATGTTATTAGTCATCAGATGAATGGAAGGATGATAAAATTCCATGATTTCATAAATTTGTAAATATGAGAGGAGCAGCATTTGGGCATATCATAATATTAGAGTGTGGGAACAGCTTTCTTAAAATAACACTTTAATTAAATTATATATGAATATATTTATATATTCATATATATACATATAGAAACACACACACTTATGCACACAAAGACACACAGACACACACACATGCATGCACACACATACACACAGATAGATATATACATACATACATACATACATACATACATACATACATGCATGTGTATATGACAGAGGGACTCCTTATTTAGCCCCTGTAAGACTTTCAGAATATTACCTGCTATATTTCTCACTTTGCTTCCCATGGTCCACAAGTCTTGTAGATATCTTGGATGTGAAATTGTTTTTTTTTTTTTTTTAAATAACTTAAAGAATTATTTGATTTTAAAATCCATTAAATGTACTACAAGACTGAAGCATGTGCCAACAAGCTTTGCTATCCTTGTGTAAAAACACTAATTATTGTTTAATTTACTTTAAGAAATAATCTTGCCAGATGCTTGGGATTTGCTATAAATATTAAGCTGCACAGGATCCATTACAACACATAGGTGAAGAATAATAAAGATGCTAAGTTAAACATACCAGATTTAACAGGTAACACCATTCAAAAGAAGATATAGTGTTAACTCAAGTAATTTTTTTGTGTAGAGTTCAGAAAATGCACTGAAAAGTAGTCTTACCTGAAGTGGGGTGAATCTATCGTCTGAGAATGTTTGTCTAATGAAGACATTTTATGTTTTATGTAGGATGGGACTATGGAAAGACTTCAACATATAATGTTCCACAAAGGAGCTATTTGTTCCAAATAGTTTCACTCACTATACTATTTTTCTGTTGTATTATATATATTTACCTACTATAATAAATTTCATTAAAGTGTGTTGTTGCTTAGACTCCAGTGTGCCTGATTCATGATTCTTCATAGTCTTTGGAAAATGGCATTTTCAATATTCTCCTCTACCTCTGTTGCTCAGGCACCTGTATTCATGTGACAGATCACTAGGATCAATTATTATTTCTTTCCCAAACTACAACCGAAATGAGATTCTAAGTACTGCTCAAGAAATGGACACTGGGTTTATCTGATGAAATTCTTCTACATTCTGACCCATTGCTCAGAATCAACTTTGTAGTAGTACAATAAAATCAGACTCACTCCTAGACATTAGAGCAACAATTTTTCAAAAAAGAATTTATGTTCCTCTTTTTGTGAATAGGTTCTCTAGATAATTATTTTCATTAGGAAACACAGGTCATGATTTGAGGGCTCAGGGTATCATCATACAGCAGTTCTGATGTCAGGAGATTGCAGCTACTGAAGTTGCTCACCTAATTGAGAAGCAGAGGACAATGAATGTTCACATTCAGGGAGCTTCTTCTTTTATACATTCAGGAAGCTTGCCTAAGGAACAGTACAGCCCAGTCACAGTGTTAACTTTTCCCACATCGGTTACTTAAGCATAGACAGAAACTAATTTCATTAAATATTCCCTGAGAGTTGTGCCCAGAATCCTTTGTTATAAATAGTTCTAAATAAAATTCTATTGACAATCAATATTAATCCTCATACATGATAAAATTAGAGTTGAATCACAATTTAAAGAATATTGGAAATGGTCTGAAATGAAAGGTCAGTGTCTACTGCAATTGAAACACAGGCTTTGTGACATGAATTCGGGTCATCAAAACTTACATTAACAAAACAAACAAAACTAGGTATTGTACCACAATCATGTGTAAAGTAGAAGTTTCCACCTGGAGATGGAATTTGCAGATTGGAATGAACATGTTGTTCTGTAATGACCAAAAGATATCCTGTGTCAAAAAGAGATGGAAATAGACCAATACTTGGCTCTGTCCTCTAATATAAATAAGCTCAAAACTCTAACTATATTGCCAGTGCCATATGTTTCTTAGATGATCACGTGTGCGCGCGTGCATGCGCGCGCACACACACACACACACACACACACACACACACACACACAGATAATACACATTTGTACATGCATCACATTCTCAGAAACACACATAGGTATACAGTGTATATTTGATGTAGTATCTCTCTTCATAAACTAAGACCCTTATCTCAATGCCAAGCATTCTTTATTTATGGTTTATGTTTCTAGAAAGAGTCTATGATTCAAATTTGAGATATGGAAATCATAGAAAAATCTCTAGTAAATAAATTTATACATACCACATTAATAATTTCTAGGACCCTCCTGCACTCCCAGAGCACACATTTGATATGTTTCATTTATCACTATTATTATTTTAAAGGTTTATTGAAAATTGAATTAAGGCACTGTGACCTTCCTTTTCTCCCTTTCGCCCATTGCATGCACCCCACTCTCAAACTCATTGTTTCAATATTGTTATATAAGTGTGATTATTTGTTTAAGATTTTATCTATAAAAATAGAAACGCTTGAGTCTACCTTTTTGTGTTTATGTATATGGTTTCCAAGGTGAATAGTCTGTATTGGACAGTCCTTTAGACTATCACTTGTAGGAAAGGCTAATATTCTGCCTGCCAACTTTAGTTGCCTATAATATTGTGACACATGAATTATGACCATTGCATTGACATTGCATTGATATTGCCATCATTGTGGTTTTGCATCCATTTTCTGAGATTTCAAAACACCCTTTCAGGTGTGCTGCCTCTTAGTCTTTATAACCCCATTTCTGCAATATTCCCTGAGGTATACACACTGGTGCTATGACATACATGTATTCTTTGGTGCTGGGTTTTCCCCCAATTTACTGATCTCATCATTGTGTCCAGTTTTGGTTTTCTATGATGGTCTCAATTTCCTGTACAAAGAGGCTTCTTTGATGAGAGTTGATGGCTTCACTTATATGAGTGTATAAGAATGAAATTTAGAATGCTGCTGTAAGGAATTGAACTGATCTAGTAAATTAGTCTGAGACATTTTCACGTCCATGACCTCACTAGCTTTCTAAATCCAACTAGATTTCTGCTGCTAGCCATCATTTCTTTCAATCTCTTTGAGAGTAATCCTTCCAGATATTAAAATATTTCAAATTACTTTCCCCGAAATACTGATGTTTGTCATAGCCATTGGCTTCCTCTCAGGGGTGACGAGTGTAGTGCCTGTTGCCAAATAAATCTTACAGTGATGCCTCTGAATTCAACTGACTCAAGCAGGATATGACCTAGAAGCCTCTAGCTTGAAGTTGAGTTTCTCTGGTACATAAAACAGCAGGCAAGTTGACATGTTAGGGAAGTAATTAGTAGTTGTACCCACCCTCTGCAACACTTATGAAGTATGTCAATAACCAGTACAGAAAGCTATCAGAAGAGGTGCAGTAAGTGACACTTACATGTCAGTAATATCCAAGAGGTCTTTGATTAGACTTAAGTTTATTTACTTTACCACATAATTGAACATAGTTCTGGGTCTTTCATTTGGTTTTTCACAAAAAAATTGTTATTGTAATGAGGCCTCTAATGGTCAGTAATTTGGGCCTTGTTATTTGTCTCTAGGATTATCTCATTCCGGACCATTGACTTGACCAAGTCACACATTTTCGCTCCTCTGACAAGAGAAATGCATTTTCCAAGTATATTATAAAGTAAATGAAATATAAATATAGTATAAAGTTCCTTCCTTTTTAGTTACTTTCTTTTCAACTTTCCAAGTCTTCAATTCACCTTAATCAACTATAGTCTGAAATGGTAAATGTTGAAATATCTAGTAATAAAAAGGTGCATACATACTAGATAGAATACCATAATGATTTAAGTGAAGAAAACTTTTATACCAGTAACTCCCTTGTTTCTACCATTCCTTGTGATCATCTCCTGATCATTTGTTTCTCAGATATGCTGGGATTTCCACTGCATCCCAGGCTGTACTGTACCCACACCAAAATCTGCCACTGGCCTTTCTTCAGATAGTCTACACTGGCAACACATGTGTTTTCTATAATTCTTTGTCTACGATGGAATCTTGTGTGCCTTTCCCTAAGTCTAGTCTCCAAATTAAAACATTTAAGAAACTGTTCCTTTAAAATACAGGAGTCAATTATAAAGTTGAGCCTCTCTAAAATATTGTCTCAAATTTTCCAAAGGCCTTTAAAAGTCAGTTATTGCATTCTACTGTGGAAGGATTGAAGGTTCTGAAGGGGCTTGCAAAACCACAGGAAGAACAATATCAACTAACTAGGAAAAAATTTAATGTAGTAAGGGGAAAGAAGCATGTGCATATAAAGCAGACCTATTAGAATTGTACCAGACTTCTCAACAGAGACTAAAATCTAAAAGGGCCTGACCACATATTTTTCAATCTCTAAAACAACCACAAGTTGAGAAGCTAAAATGCAACACCAGACAAAAATCTTAATCACCATAGATAAAAAAAAAAAACCAATATATTTCAAGACAAATTGTAATTCAAAGAACATCTATCCACAAATCCAGTGCTACAAAAAATACTAGAAGAAAATTTCAACACCAGGATGGTAACTATATCCAAGAAAACATAGAAAATAAATAATTCAATCCAGCAAAAACAGGGAAAGCACACACAAATCCACAAATATGCACACACACACACACACACACACACACAGAGAGCGAGAGAGAGAGAGACAGAGACACAGACAGAGACAGAGAGAGCGTCACCAATATCAAAATAACAGAAAAAAAGCAATCACTGGTCATTAACATCTCTCAACATCAATGGACTCATTTCCCCAATAATAAGAAATATGCTAATAAGTCACACAGCTGATCTGTTCCCCTGAGAAGACTGCGTCTGGAGGCATCCTAGAGTCATGGACCACAGAGCTGCAGACATCCTAGAGAGGTCACAGACTGCAGAGCTGCAGAGTAGCGGACACCATATCCTGAAGCATCCTAGAGGAACAACTACACTCAGAGCAGCAAACAGCTAGTCTACTACTGTGGAGACACCATATCCTGAGATATCCTAGAGGAGCCACTGTACCCAGAACAGCTGGAGCTCGGGATCATAGAGACATCTGGACCCCAAGGAGTTCTGACACAACCAAG
Organism: Arvicanthis niloticus; assembly: GCF_011762505.2. Classification (NCBI taxonomy): domain Eukaryota; kingdom Metazoa; phylum Chordata; class Mammalia; order Rodentia; family Muridae; genus Arvicanthis; species Arvicanthis niloticus. The sequence continues at coordinate 9,715,005 of NC_133429.1, read as the reverse complement.
ATAACTGGAAAGGCAGACGCCAGTCAGAACCAGTGAGTGCAAGTAGTACTACAGCTAACCAAATGGTGAAAGGCAAGCGTAAGAATGTATACAACAGAAACCAAAGTTACTTGGCATCACCAGAACCTAGTTCTCCCACCATAGCAAGACCTGAACACCACATCACACCAGAAAAGCAGGACTCAGAATTAAAATCACAGAGGAAAAATTCCTGAGCAGATCACCAATGGCTTGTGCTCTAAGATCACGAATTGACAAATGGGACTTCATAAAATTGCAAAGTTTCTGTAAGGCAAAGGACACTGAATGGCAACCAACAGATTGGGAAAAGATCTTTACCAATCCCACACTCGATACAGGGCTAATATCCAATATATACAAAGAACTCAAGAAATTAGAGTCCAGATCACCAAATAACTCTTTCAAAAATGGGGTATAGAGCTAAACAAAGAATTATCAACTGAAGAAACTCGAGTGGCCAAGAAGTACCTAAAGAAATGTTCAGCATCGTTAGTCATCAGGGAAATGCAAATCAAAACAACCCTGAGATTTTACCTCACATCGGTCAGAATGGCTAAGATCAAAAACACAGGTGATAGTAGATGCTGGTGCAGATGTGGAGAAAGAGGAACACTCCTCCATTGTTGGTGGGATTGCAAAATAGTACAACCATTTCGGAAACCAGTCTGACAGCTCCTCAGAAAATTGAACATGGCATTACCTAGGACCCAGCTCTACCACTCCTGGACATATTCCCAGAAGATGCTACAATATAATTAGGACATTTGCTCCACTATGTTCATAGCAGCATTATTTATAATATCCAGAAGCTGGAAAGAACCCAGATGCCCTTCAACAGAAGAATGGAAACAAAAAATGTAGTACATTTACACAATGGAGTATTACTCAGCTATTAAAAACAATGAATTGGAGAAATTCTTAGGTAAATGGATGGAACTGGAAAATATCCTGAGTGAGGTAACTCAATCACAAAAGAACACACATGGTATTCACTCACTGATTATTGGATATTAGCCTAGAAGATTGAAATAGCCAAGATTCAACTCACAGACCACAAGAAGCTCACAAAGAAGGAAGACCAAGTGTGGGTGCATCGGTCCTACTTAGAAGGAGGAACAAAATACTCAAGGGAGCAAATACGGAGACAAAGTGTGGGACAGAAACTGAAGGAGGGGTCATCTGGAGATTATTCCACTTGGGTATCCATCCCATGTTCAGTTACCAAAGGTAGGCGCTGGTGTGGATGTCGGGAAATGCATGCTGACAGAAGCCTGATATAGCTGTGTCTTTAGAGATTGGTCAGAGTCTGACATATTCAGAGGTGGATGCTAACAGCTAAGCAATGAACTGATTAAGGGGTTCCCAATGGAAGAGTTAGAGAGAAGACAGAAGGAGCTGAAAGGATTTGTGACCCCATGAGGAGAGCAACAATACCAAGCAACCAGAGCTCCCAGGGTCTAAACCACCAGCCTGGGAGCACTTAGGGAGGGACCCATGGCTGCACCTGTATATAATGGAAGATGGCCCTGTTGGATATAGGAGGGATCTCTTTGTGGAAGGGGAGATCCTAGGTCCCATGAAGGCTGAACATCGAGTGTGGGGGCATTTGAAGGTAGGAAGTTGGGAGTGGAGGACACATCCTTATAAAAGCAGGAGGAGGGGGATGGGATTGGGGGTTCCTGGGCAGAGCAGGGGGGAAATGGAGTAAGAAGATAACATCTGAAATGTAAATAAAATATCCAATAAAAAAGAAAAAAACTGGCAATGAAGAAGTCAATGCATCACTATTTGAAAGGGACATGATAGTATAAATACGTGATCCCAAAAATTCTACTAGAGAACGTCAACAGCTGATAACCATTTTCAGCAAAGTGGCTGAATACAAACTTAACTCAAAGAAACCAGTAGCTGTCCTTTATACAAACGGCAAACAGACTGAGAAAGAAATTTGGGAAACAACATATTTTACAAAAGCTACAAATACTATAAAATATTTGGTGTAATTGTAATCAAGCTGGTAAAAGGTCTGTATGACAAGGACTTCATGTTCCTGAATAGATAAATTGAAGAAGATATCAGAAGGTGGAAAGTTCTTTCATGGCCATGTATAGGTAAGATTTACAGAGTGGAAATGACCATCTTAGCCAAAAAATCCACTGATTCAATGTGATCCCCATCAAATTTCCAACCAGATTTTTACTCTAAAATCAATTCTCATCTTCATATAAGAAAATAATAAACCCTATTAGTTATCTAAACCAATTCTGAGAAATAAAAGAACTTTGGGAGGCATCACCATCCCTGACCTTAAGCTGTAGTACAAAAAATAGTGATTTAAAAATGAATGGTATTGGTACAGAAACAAACTGATCAATGGATTCAAATCAAGGCACAAAAAGAAACCCATACACCTATTAAACTTCCTTTCTGATAAAGAAGCCAAACTACACAATGTAAAAATAAAAGCCTCTACCACTAATGGTGCAGGACTAACAGGATGTCTACATGTAGAAAAGTCAAAATCAATCCATACTTATCACTCTGCATGATACTCAGGTCTAAGTGGATCAAAAAAAAAAAAAAAAAAAAAACTCAACATAAAACAAAATTCACCAATTCTCATAGAAGAGAATGTGTGAAATTCCTTTAAAGCACTGGTACAGGAGACAATTTCCTCAGCAGAACATCAGTGGCTCAGGCTCTAAGAGCAACAATTGATAAATTCATCATGAAACTGAAAATCTTCCTTAAGACAGAATAAACTGTTAATAGGGTAAATCAGCTGTTAGAGATAGGAAACGTATCTTCACCAACCCTGCATCTGATACAGGGCTAATATGCAAAAATTGCAAAAAGGACCCAAAAGGACATGCATGGTATGTAGTCACTAATAAGAGAATATTAACCAACAAAAGTACAGAACACCCAAGATACAGTCCCCAGAACTCAAAGATTGACAAGCCAGAAGGACCAAGTGAGGACTCTTTAGTCCCACTTGTGAGGGAGGAGAATGTGATCACAGGAGGACAGAAGGAGCGAGATACCCAGGTAGGAAAGGGGACACAGAGGGAAAGGGGGAACATGATCAATAATTTGGTAAGGAGAAAGGACTGAGCCCCTGAGGGCCAGCAGAATGAATGGAGACAGGCAACCTCAAGAGGAAGGAGGTGAGAGCACCCTCCAGAATGTACAAGAGACCTGGGAGCTGAGAGAATCCCAGAACTAAAAGGGAGGTGTCTTAGATGAAATGCCCTCCAGTGAGGAATGGGAACTTGTAGAGTCCTCCTCCAGCAGAAAGACAGGGCTTTAAGTGAGTGATGGGGTTGTCATCCCACAGTCAAAAACTCTGACCCATAAATTGTTCCTGTTTAAAAGAACTGCAAGGACAGAAATGGAGAAGACCCTGAAGGAAAGGAGGTCAGTGACAGCCCCTAAGTGGGGTCAAGCTCAATGGAGGCTCCAAGGCCTGATACTATTACTGGTGCTATGGAGTTCTCACAAAAGGGGACCTATCAGTATTGCCCTCCTAAACACCCAACAAGCATCTGAAAGCATCAGCTGCAGAAAGTTACACCCAACTGTTGGACAAAACTGCTTGAATTGGAGAGAGGCTGGAAGAAGGTAACACTGTAAGAGGACCAGTAGTCTCAATTAAGCTAAACCCCCATGATCTCTCAGACACTGGAACACCAAACAGGCAGCATACACCAGCTTATATGAGGCCCCCAACACATATATAACAGATGACGGCCTGGTCAGTGTTCAGTCAGAGAAGATGCACCTAAATCACAAGACACTAGAGGACTCAGCTTGTGGAGAGTTCTGGTGGGGTAGTTGGGTGGAGGGTAGTTTTATCCTTGTGGAGACAGGGGGAGGAGGGATGTGGAACAGACAGAGAGTGGACAGAGAAGGGATAAAATCTGGAGTCTAAAAAAAATTATATAAAATTAAATAAAAAATTAAAGAAAAATAAAGTCCTTAATTATCAGGGAAAAGCAAATCAAAACAAATATGAAGTTTAATCTTCACACATTAGAATGTCTAAGATCAAAAACTCAAGAGATAGAAGATGCCTAAGAATGTGGAGCAAGGGGAACACTTCCTCATTGTTGTTGTGAGTGTAAACTTGTATATCATTTTGAAAATCAACTTGGAGATTCCCCAGAAAGTGGGGGACAGTTCTATCTCAAGACCCAGCTGTACCACTTTTGGGAATATACACAAATTTGCTCCAACATTCCACAAAGATACTTGCTTAATTATGTGCATAGTAGTTTTATTTGTAATAGTCAGAAACCAAAAAGAAACTGAAGTGATTCACAAACGTAGGACAGAAAAACAAAAAATCATACAATTGAACAAATAAAAACATGTATTATATCTAAGCAATGGCATAGTATTCAGCCATAAAAAACAAAGACAGCATGAACTTTGCAAGCAAAGATCAACCTTGAGAATGTTATCCTGAATGAAATAAGTTAGTTTCAAAATGATATACATGGTATGGACTCAATTATCAGTTTATAGTAGCCATAAAATGCACATACCGTGTTACACTCCATGGACTCAAAGAAGCTAAACAAGAAGGAAAGCCCAAGACTGTATCACTTTGAAGGCGGGATAAAATATTCATGTGAGGCAGATAAAGGGAAGGAACTGGAAAAGAGGATGATGGGAAGAGGGAATATGTGGTTTAAGGGGATGAAAGAGAATGACAGGAGAGATATTAGAAATGGCCATGAAAAGGAATAGATATTTGCAACTGGCTGTGGTGAGTAGATGGCAGGTATCTGCAGAACAAAACAGAGAGCTGGGGCCAGGGAGGCATCCAAGAATTAGAGGGAAGGGAGGTGGGAGTGGGTGGATGAGTGGGGCCACACTCTTAAAGAAATAGGAGGATGGAGGATGGGTTAAGGGGTTTCTGGGGGTGGAAACAGCAGGGAAAGGGGATAACATTTGAATAGATAAATAAAATACCCAATAATAAAAAAGAAAAACAAACATAAAACCAAAAAAACAGATAATGTAACTGCCTATAGCAGTCCAACAGTTGAGAATTATTAGCAGCAATTTAATATTACCCATATTACCGGGATTCCTTATAATTGTCAAGGACAAGAGACTGTGGAATAGACCAATGGAATTTTAAAACAATATCATCATATAATAAAAAGGGGGTCATATATCCCTATACACCACAAATTTATTTAAATCATGTTTTTTTTCATTTTTTATTTGAAAAATTTTTTAAAAAATTTGGATGACAAGGAACTTTCTACTGAGTGTCTATGGTCCTCTACAACCAGGCATACTTATGCATAAGTGAGAGGGAAGTGTCCATTTACTGGCATAAGGCCAGTAATACCCAATAGGTATTAATACCAATAATACCCAATCAGGTATTAAATATGGGGAAAAGGGTATGTTTGTGTTTTCTCTGCAGGGTGCTGAAAGAGCATGGTAGCCATCAGAGCTATGGGTGAGGCATGCTGATGCTGATGCAGGACAAAGAATGATGCTGACCTGTGAGCTTGCTGAGTGCCCTGACCATGGTGACTGAGAAGCTGTATTGGACATAAGTTCCTGGCCTACCATTGCTTACCTATAACCCTGATGGGACAAGCTGCCTTGCCTCAAGTTCTTAGACCTTGTGGAACAGAGAATCAAAAAGAGAAGTTATAATTCTTCTTGTATTGTTATTAAATGTGACCAGTTATTCAGACTCAATCATGGATTGGTCTAGAAATCAATCTAATATTTGAAATAACAGACTTCATTTGGAAGGCTGCTTCTGCACATTTTCAGAGACATATTTGGAAGCCTCAGTTCTCTAAGATATTATACTAGCAAGAGATAAAGTTGGGACAGGACTTGGATTTCAAACAGATGTTAACGTGTGCTAAGGCTTTTGTAATTGTCAAGTTAAAAATACATTAGTTTCTTCAACAGTATTTAATGTAAGCTGCATTGATTGTACATTTTCTAATTGTGTTTGTGTTTGGAAATCTGCATGTCAGTTATGGAGGTCTATCAACTAGCTTTTGTTTTAGTGCCCTGAATATCACAAAATCTTGGTATTCTAAAAAAAGCTTGCAAGTACTAGAAGAAATAACACAGGATTTAAGCAGAAGCAAGAGGGTAGTGGCCTTGATTATTGCTGGTGTAGCTGCTTTAATTACATTAATTGCTAGCACCACTGCTTCTGCAAGAGCATTGACACAAAGAGTTAAGACAGCTACTCTTGTTAATCATTTAGCAAAAACTATTACTAATGTGTTGAATATACCAGAGGATTTAGATAGGCATTTGGAAGAATGCATTGATGCTCTTTGTCCTATTCTAATTACTGGAAGGAGGTGCAGAATTTAAGGGTAAGAAGCCATCTTGAGTATAATGCCAAATAGCACTGGATTCATGTTAGTTCTAAAATTTACATTGGTAGTCATTATAAATAGGAAGAAGTTTAATGACACAGTGTATTTGGCATAATTCTAACAGCTCTCTGGAAGTTTTAACAATACATATGGAGTTTGTGAATTTCAAGAATGCTGTTCTGCTGAACGTTGATGCTGCAGATACTGCTGATAAAATTACCCATAGCCTGAGGTCAGTATTTCTATTTTGGACAAGTCTCAAAAATGGCATATATAGCTTGATCATGCTGTATATGCCCTTTTTGTCTTGGGAATAACTTTTTCTCTGCCTATCATGTTAAAGCTTTTCTTTAATAACATCATCATGTTGGCAGCTAAAGTACATGTCTTGAACCTGAAAATGGACCCCCAGACAGAGTTATTAAATTAACAAGCTGGCAAGCCAAGGACAGGTAAGGTTCTTCATGGAGCCTTACCAGCCTAAGTCATAAGTACATTGCTTTTGATAATGCATATTCCATGACTCTTAAGGAAGGCATTCTTGTCAGAATGACCAAAGACAGGCTCAGTCTTGTTAATGAAATTAAAAAGGGGGAGAGGTGGAGAGCCCTTGGGGCTGCCTGGCAAGAATCTGACATGGGCCAAGGACAAGGAAATGGGCTTCTTGGCAGGAATATGACATTAGCCAAGGACAAGAAAGTAGGCCTCAGGCAGGAATCTGACATTAGGCTAGAACAAAGAAGTAATTGCAGGTAGGAATCTAAATCTTAGGCTAGAACAAAGAAGAAATCTCAGGCAGGAATCTAAATCTTAGGCTAGAACAAAGAAGAAATCTCAGGCAGGAATCTAAATTTTAGGCTAGAACAAAGATGTAATTTCAGACAGGAATGTAAATTTTAGGCTAGAAACAAGGAAGTAGGTTTCAGACATGAAAATGACCTTGCACTAGGACAGGGAAGTAGGCTCAGATACTTTGGTCATCCTGATAAGCCCTTAGAAGCAGTTATCCTGGGAGTGTTCATAGGTAATTGGTTTTAATGCCTTGCTTTTTCTTTGACTATTTGTGTTTATTGTCTTGCTTGTTCCTTGACTATTTGCATCTATTGTATAAAGGATGAGGGCTGATGGGATAGGGGGTTCTAGAGAGGGAAAGTTGGAAAATGGGATGACATCTGTATTGTAAATAAATAAAATATCCAATAAAAATTTAAAACAATAAAGAAAATTTTGGAACCTGAGATGTTCTCATTCTTCGTCAGAGACTGAAGAAGTCATGCAAAACATGCATGTGTCAATTTGCAGGATTTCTTGACCAGATAACAACAGCATTGAAATCAGGCAAAATCTATCATTTCAGGGTTGTATGGTCCACAGATGGCCAATGATACTTTGGGGCTTGAGAATATATTGTCCAACCCAAAATGGAATTATACTGATTATCTGTCCATTCTTCAGATGCTGATATATTATCTTTTGACTAGCAGGGATAAGTCTTCTTTAAGCACACTTGGTAGCTGTATACTACTGATCTGTCTTCTATCCTTTACTACTTTGTTGTTATTACCTTGGATAATTTCTATATTTAAAGATGCCTTTCATCTTTTGATCAGTATTCTTGATATTTGGATTTGTTTCTATATGTTTAAATCCTACATGATTGGTACAAATTCTCAACTGAATATTTATCCCCTTTACAGACAGGTAACATTTGTGTCAATTAAAGTTTCAAATGAGATCATCATATTCAGAAATGTATATATGACATAACAGATATTTCTTCAGCATTCATTTTTGGTGGTGATTGGAAAGCAGGCTATTAAACAATAGTAAGGTTTAGGTAGCTGTGGCCATATCTTTTCAGCGGTATTGACCTGGATCCTTGGTTATTGTTGGGATGGGCATAAAATAGCACTAGCAGGTATTGTATTTCAAAAGGGCAAGGTATGTTTTAGGCTTTCTAGAAGTACTTAAATTCAATGAAAATGTCAACTAACTCCAAAAAATCTTCAGATTTAATTTCTGTTTACCTTTTGTCCATACACCAAGACCCCAGGGTGATGTTTTTGTATACATATTACTTTAAAGACTAAGAATATTAAAAGAATATTGTACACAGACATATGTATATGATTGAAAATGTCCATGAAAATAAAACTTTCAAGTTGAGCCTTTGGGATAAAATAAATAAATACAGAGAAACAGTCCCATAGCCCTGAAAGAAACAGAAGCAGTCATTAAAAGTCTACCCACCAAAAAAATATCCTGGACCCGATGGTTTCAGTGCAAAATTCTATCAGACCTTCAAGAAATACCTAATACCAATTCTTTTCAAACTATTCCACAAAGTAGAAATAGAAGGAACACTACCCAATTCATTCTATGAAGCCACAATCACGCTCATATCTAAACCACACAAAGACCCAACAAAGAAAGAGAACTTCAGACCAATCTACCTAATGAATATTGATGCAAAAATACTCAATAAAATTCTCACAAACAGAATCCAAGAACACATCAAAACAATCATCCATCATGATCAAGTAGGCTTTATCCCACGAATGCAGGGTTGGTTCAATATACAGAAGTCTATCAATGTAATTCACTATATAAACAAATTCTCAACTGAGGAATCTCAAATGGTTAAGAAGCACCCAAAGAAGTGTTCAACATCCCCAGTCATCAGGAAAATGCAAATGAAAACAACACTGAGATTACATCTCATACCAGTTAGATTGCCTAAGATTGAAAACACAGGTGACAGCAGATGCTGACGAGAATGTAGAGAAAGAAGAACACTCCTCCATTGTTGGTGGGATTGTAAGCTGTTACAACCACTATGGAAATCAGTCTGGCAGCACCTCAAATAATTGAACATAGTATTACCTGAGGACCCAGCTATACCACTCCTGGGCATATACCCAAAAGATATTTCAACATACAACAGGGACACATGCTCCACTATGTTAATAGTAACCTTATTTATAATAGCCAGAAGTTGGACAAAACCCAGATGTCCTTCAACAGAGGAATTGATACAGAAAATGTGGTATATTTACACAATGGAGTACTACTCAGCTATTAAAGACAATGAGTTCATGAAATTCTTAGGCAAATGGACAGAGCTTGAGAATATCATCCTGAGAGAGGTAACTCAATCACAAAAGAATATACATGGCATGCACTCACTGATAAGTGGACATTAGCCCAAAAGCTCACAATACCTAAGACACAATGCATATACCACAAGAAACTCAAGAGGAGGAAGGAAGATCAAAGTGTGGGTGCTTTGAGTTTTTTATAAGGGGTAGCAAAATACTTAACCAGAACTCCCAGGGTCTAAACCTCCAGCCTGAGAAGAGAAAGGGAGGGACTCATGGCTCCACTTCTGTAGGTAACTAAGGGTGGCCTCATTAGGCAACAATGGAAGTGGAGGGCCATGGTCCCCAAAAGATTGGTTCCATAGTGGTGGGGAATGTGAGAGCAGGGAGGCGGGATTGGGAGAATGGTGGGAGCACACCCTCATAAAAATTGGAAGAGGGGTTATGGGATAAGGTGTTTGGGGGGAGAAAGGAAGAGGAAAAACAGTGAAAGGTAAATACGTAAAGTATCCAATAAAAAAACAGATAATGGGTCCGGCAAAAAAAAAAAATTAATATTCTCAAGAGAGATGCAAATCCTAATTTCCCTCAACAATTAATTGACAAAAGAGGAGTAATTTTACCAAAAGTAGAAGCTCTCATTAATTGATATATTATATAGATTGATTAATTGCTGGCTGTTTTATAATAGTCTTTTGATAAAATATTGTTAATAAAGAATTATATTTCTTTAAATAGTGTCTTCATGACTCTCTGAAGGTGGAAGGAGCATGCCTTATTTACTCTTAACTTTCTAAAACTGAAAGCTCATGGCAAATCTGCTGCTGATTGCCTCTGGCATCGCTGAGACCAATAAAAACTATGCCACAACTATGTGGAAGAACCCTTTTACCCTTAAATGGAATGGCAAGGACCCTGTTCCTATATGAAGCCGAGGATTGATATGCCTGTTTGATACCACAGAAGACACAGCTAAATAGCTGCCAAAAGATTAGTGAATTAAATAGGTACTCCCATAAAACCAGGCCCAATTATAAATAAGATGAATAACAATAGACATCCAGGGAAGAGAAATCTCCCTGAGATTTCCCTTCTTTTTTCCTTTCCAGGTAAAAATTAATCACCCATGATGTCGGCTGCTAGGAGTTCTAATCCTGATGCTGGCCTCCAGACTTATACTACTCAGACCTCCAATGGGCCTTTGACAAGGACATCAAACAGCTATAGACTGACATCACTAATCTGATGAAATCCCTCGTTTTGCTGTCTGATGTGATCCCCCAAAATGTCAAAGGACTTTATTGGACTTGATTTTCTCTTTTACAATAGAAAAGACTGTACAGCTCTAGACTGTGTACAGCCCTTAAAAAAGAATGCTGATTTTACATAGACAAAACAGGGATGATTAAAGAGAGCATGAAAAAGACCAGAGAAGGTCTTGAGAAAAGACAGAGAGAGAAAGAGAAAAATGAGAGCTTGTACAAGAATTGGTCTTCAACCTCTCCATGATTGTTAACCCTACTTCCTTCCATCTTGGGACCATTAATTAGGTTATTTTTGCTTATTTCCTTTGGTCCCTGGGCCTTAAATAGGCTGACTAACTTTGTGAAACAACAGATAGATAATCTGATAGCAAAATCTATTCAGATACATTATCCTAAGTTAGCTATGGAGGACCACAAGACTCTAGATGAGAATGTTACACTATCCAGGGTGCTCCCAAGTCCCATCTCTACCCAACCTAAAAGAGGGGACTTCCACCCCTAGGCCAAGCAGAGAGGAGCCACCCAGAACCCCCTCTGTCTGGTGATCTGAATTCTTGCTTAGACTGCGAGGCTAAGCACTGCAAGGGAATATAAATAAAAGTTAAAAATATGTTTCTGGGTTCCCTGAGGGACAAGCCTGACTGCATAGGGGTTGATGTCAATAGTATACCCTCTCCAGGAAAAAGACATCGGGACGGGTATGGCTCTCATGCCTCACTGGACAACGATAGGAGGACTGGAGCCATTACAAGGTCCCTTTTAATTACTGGAGGTCAGGCCTCTATCCTGCCTTGACAAGATTAGAATCGCCACAGTCCTTCTATACTTGGAGAAGGGAGGAGATGTCAAGGGTAGCCCTGCTTATACACTGAAGGCCTAAAATCAGCCATAAGCCTAAAATCAGCAAGAGGCCTGACATACATGCCTGCTAACACAAAGTCTTGGGTCTCTATGGAAAAACACTGAAACAGATGTCTATAAACTATTGTATACAGGCAGCTTTTGTGGAAATCTACCAGCCTGAGTAGTCATAGACCTTGTAAATAGGCAGCCTTGGTGGATAGTACCAAATTAGATAAGGACAAGTGAATCATAGGCAGAGTCATAGTGACCTGACCCCTGAACCTTCACCCAGCTTATACCTTGTTCTGAAAGATATCTGTACTCCTCGGGAACACCTATCCTCCCGTGTCATCCCCTTCCTCACATCCTGCATTTTCGTGTTTATAACCCCTGTGTTAAAAAGTAAAAATTATGGTTTGATAATAATAAAAAAAGAAAAAAAATAAAAGAAATAACTCACAGTGTCCCCCTGGCTCTGCTGACTTAGCTTCTGACAATCCATTTTCTTGTTGTCAGAAATACTTTGTATTATAAAACATTACTGTGGTTTTTGTTAGTATGCGGGGTAAAATAATTTTTACTGATTTCATTTTAACCTTCAAAGTTTGTAGTGAGTTAAAATGTCCTTCAACATAGGTCATATTTATTTTCATATTGTAAAGTGCTAGTAAATCTGTTGAACATTTTAAAAAACTGGATTCCTTTTAAAGAATTTCATATATGAGCACTGCATTTACATAATTTTTCCCTTTTTCTTCTTCCTCCCACTCTTCCCAACCCCACATACTTTTCAAATACATCTTATTTTTAATTATTGTTCATATATGTATGTATATATGTGTACATGTATATATGTATATACAAATACTGATAAATGAAGTGTTTTGAGAAAAAAAAGAAAATAAACCTTCCAAGTTAGGCCTTTGGGGAAAAATAAATAAATAAATACAGAGAAAAAAATCTATATAATTACAATCACTCCTAACTGACTGAAATATGAAAATCTTGCATCCATTGATACTTTGGTCAATCACTCAATTCCCATATTACAAAATTTATCAATACATATTTTCATATTTTGAATTTATTCTGAAAAGTAATGAATATTTGTAGTGTTCAAATTCTGTAATAAAGATGGTAAAGACTGCTTTTCTAATCTGGGAATGAGAGAGCCATAGGGGATGGAAGACCAGGAGAACAAAGTCATCTAAAATAAATGAACAAAACTCAAATAACTCAGGAAAACTGAAACAGGAATCACAAGGCCTGCAAAAGTCTACAAGGATCCTTTGTATATATCCTCAAAAAGTGTAAACGAGTTAGCCTTGTGTTGGGGTCTTTTACTTTCTGTTGACTTAGCTTTTCCAACTTTAATATAATGGTTGTTGTTTCATCTTACTGTATTTTATTTTGATATGTCATGTTATCTCTAAGAAGATGTTCTTTTCTAATGAGACAAAGAAATGGACTGAACCCAGATATGAGAGAAGGAGTGTGTGTGTGTGTGTGTGTGTGTGTGTTAAAGAGGAATTGAGAGGAGTAGAGGGAGGGAAAACTATCAGAATGTGTTGTATGAAATAAGGATTTATATTTAATAAAAGGAAGGTGGAAGAAAATATAATGATTCATCTGATGAAAGGAAGAACAGGGAGTAATTTTTAAACCTCAAATTTCAAATAATAGAAATAAAATAGAATTGTACTTTATTTTAATGGTTTTTATAGTGAAGTTGTAGATGATAGAATGACTTCATTTAAAGAATGTATTTTCGGGATCCCGCCAGACACATTCTGGGGGATCCATAGAACACATAGCCAGCGCTAGCACTCCCCTGCCGCCGCGCGCCCCTCTTCCTGTCTGAGGCCTGGGCCGGACCTCTGCTAGGCCAGCTTGTGAGTGCACCCCGGATTCCGCCAGACACATTCTGGGGGATTCATAGAACCCATAGCCAGCGCTAGCACGCCCCTGCCACTGGTGCCCCTCTTCCGGTCTGAGGCCTGGGCCGGACCTCTGCTCGGCCAGCTTGTGAGTACAACCCGGATTCCGCCAGACACATTCTGGGGGATCCATAGAACCCATAGCCAGCGCTAGCACTCTCCTGCCGCTGCGCGCCCCTCTTCCTGTCTGAGGCCTGGGCCGGACCTCTGCCAGGCCGGCTGGTGAGTGTACCCCAGATTCCGCCAGACACATTCTGGGGGATCCATAGCACCCATAGCCAGCGCTAGCACTCCCCTGCCGCCGCGTGCCCCTCTTCTGGTCTGAGGCCTGTTGGTGAGTGCACCCCGGTTACTGCTGCCAGACACATTCTGGGGGCTCCACAGATCCCACAAAAAGCTTTAGGTAGGAAAACCCACATATTACCCTGAACTCATAGTTGGGTGCCCTGAGTGCTCAGAATCCAGCAGATACCCCCGCCCCCCACCCCTGCCAGCCAGCACCCCCCTTCGGCCCATCTCGCGGGTCTGAGGCCTAGACCAGACCTCTGCCAGGTCTGCAGTTGTGTGGACCCCGGATTCTGCCTGAGACATACTGGAAGGTCCACTCAACCCAGAGCTACAGAGGAACAACTGAACTCAGAGTGTCAAACAACATATCCTGAGATATCCAAGAGGAGACACTGCACCCAGAACAGCAGACAAATAACTGGACTGCTACCTTGGAGGCACCATATCCTGAGGCATCCTAGAGATACCACCGTAATCAGTGCAGCTGGAAAAAATCATAGAGACATCTGGACCCCTAGAAGACCAAACACAAGCGAGACAACTGGAAAGGCAGGCTACAATCAGAGACAGAAGCACAGGTAGCACTAGATTTAACCAGATGGCAAAAGGCAGGCGCAAGAACGTAAGCAACAGAAACCAAAGTTACATGGCATCATCAGAACCCAGTTCCCCCATCATAGCAAGCCCTGAACACCCCATCACTCCAGAAAAGCAGGATTCAGAATTAAAATCACTTCTCATGATGATGATAGAGGACTTTAAGAAAGACATAAATAACACTCTCAAAGAACAGATAGAAACCCTTAAAGAGGAAACACAAAAATCCCTTAAGGAATTGCAAGAAAATGCAACCAAACGGGAGAAGGAATTAAACAAAACCATGCAGGAGCTAAAAATGGAAGTAGAAACAATAAAGAAATCACAAAGGGAGAATACCCTGGAGATAGAAAACTTAAAAAAACGATCAGGAGTCATAGACACAAGTATCACCAACAGAATACAGGAGATGGAAGAGAGAATCTCATGTGCAGAAGATACCATGGAAAACATTGACACAACTGTCAAAGAAAATGCAAAATACAAAAAGTTACTAACCCAAAATATACAAGAAATCCAAGACACAATGAGAAGGCCAAACCTAAGGATAATAGGAATAGATGAGGGGAAAGACTCCCAACTTAAAGGACCAGTAAATATCCTCAACAAAATTATAGAGGAAAACTTCCCTAACCTAAAGAAAGAGATGTCCATAAATATACAAGAAGCCTACAGAACTCCAAATAGTTTAGACCAGAAAAGAAATACTTCCCGCCACATAATAGTCAAAACATCAAATGTACAAAACAAAGAAAAAATACTAAAAGCAGTAAGGGAAAAAGGCAAAGTAACATATAAAGGCAGACCTGTAAGAATTACACCAGACTTCTCACCAGAGACCATAAAAGCCAGAAGATCCTGGACTGATATCATACAGACCCTAAAAGAACATAAATGTCAGCCCAGACTCCTATACCCAGCAAAACTGTCAATCATTATTGATGGAGAATCCAAAATATTCCATGACAAATCCAAATTTACACAGTATCTCAACACAAACCCAGCACTTCAAAGGATAATTGGTGGAAAACTCCATCACAAGGAGGGAAACTACAACCTAGAAAAAGCAAGAAAGTAATCTTCCAAAAGCCTTAAAAGAAGGTAGCTACACAAACATATCTTCACTGCCAATAACAAAAATAACAGGAAACAACACTCATTTTTCCTTAATATCTCTTAATATCAATGGACTCAATTCTCCAGTAAAAAGACATAGACTATCAGACTGGATACGTAAACAGGACCCAACATTTTGCTGCATTCAGGAAACGCACCTCTGTGGAAAGGACAGACACTACCTCAGAGTAAAAGGTTGGAAAACAATCTTCCAAGCAAATGGTCCCAAGAAACAAGCTGGAGTAGCGATTCTAATATCAAATAAAATCAGCTTTCAACCAGAAGTAATCAAAAAAGATAAAGAAGGACACTTCATATTCATCAAAGGAAAAATGTACCAAGAGGAACTCGAAATTCTCAACATCTATGCCCCAAATGCAAGGGCACCCACATACATAAAAGAAACTTTACTAAAGCTTAAAGCATACATTGCACCCTACACAATAATAGTGGGAGATTTCAACACCCCACTCTCAGCTATGGACAGATCATGGAAACAGAAACTAAATCGAGACACAATGAAACTAACAGAAGTTATGAACCAATTGGACCTAATGGACATCTATAGAACATTTCATCCTAAAAAAAAAAAAGAATATACCTTCTTCTCAGCACCTCATGGTACCTTCTCCAAAATAGACCATATAATTGGTCACAAAACAGGCCTCAACAGGTACAAAAAGATTGAAATAATCCCTAGTACCTTATCAGACCACCATGGGTTAAGACTTGTCTTTGACATAGACAAAAACAACAGAAAACCCACATACACTTGGCAACTGAACAATGCTCTACTCAATGATAACTTGGTCAAGGAAGAAATAAAGAGAGAAATTAAAGACTTTTTAGATCTAAATGAAAATGAGGACACATCATATCAAAACATGTGGGACTCACTGAAAGCAGTACTAAGAGGAAAAATCATAGCTCTAAGTGCTCACAAAAAGAAAGTGGAAAGAGCATACATTAACAACTTGACAGCAAACCTGAAACATTAGAACAAAAAGAAGCTAGTATACCCAAGAGGAGTAGACGGCAGGAAATAATCAAACTCAGGGCTGAAATCAACCAAGTCGAAACAAAAAGAACTATACTAAATATCAACAAAACCAGGAGCTGGTTCTTTGAGAAAATCAACAAGATAGACAAACCCTTAGCCAGACTAACCAAAGGGCACAGAGACAGCATTCAAATTAATAAAATCAGAACTGAAAAGGGAGACATAACAACAGAAACAGAGGAAATTAAAAAAATTATCAGATCCTACTACAAAGGCCTATACTCAACAAAATTGGAAAATCTGGAGGAAATGGACAATTTTCTAGATAGATAACAGGTACCAAAGTTAAACGAGGAGCAGATAAACCACCTAAACAGTCCCATAACGCCTAAAGAAATAGACACAGTCATTAAAAATCTTCCCACCAAAAAATGTCCGGGACCAGATGGTTTCAGTGCAGAATTATTTCAGACCTTCAAGGAAGACCTAATACCAATCCTCTTCAAGTTATTCCATCAAATTGAAACAGAAGGAACACTACCCAATTCATTCTATGAAGCTACCATTACACTCATACCTAAACCACAGAAAGACCCAACAAAGAAAGAGAACTACAGACCAATCTCTCTTATGAATATTGATGCAAAAATACTCAATAAAATTCTCGCAAACTGAATCCAACAACACATCAAAACAATTATCCATCAAGATCAAGTAGGCTTTATCCCAGGAATGCAGGGATGGTTCAATATTCGGAAATCCATCAATGTAATCCACTACATAAATAAACTCAAAGAGAAAAACCACATGGTCATCTGACTGGATGCTGAGAAAGCATTTGACAAAATTCAACATCCCTTCATGTTAAAAGTCTTGGAAAGATCAGGAATACAAGGCCCATATCTAAACATAGTAAAAGCAATATACAGCAAGCCAATAGCCAACATCAAACTAAATGGAGAGAAACTTGAAGCAATCCCACTAAGATCAGGGACTAGGCAAGGCTGCCCACTCTCACTGTACCTATTCAATATAGTACTGGAAGTCTTAGCCAGAGCAATTAGACAACAAAAGGAAGTCAAAGGGATACAGATAGGAAAGGAAGAAGTCAAAATTTCACTATTTGCAGATGATATGATAGTATACTTAAGTGAACCTAAAACTTCCACCAGAGAACTCCTAAACCTGATAAACAACTTTAGCAATGTGGCTGGATATAAAATCAACTCAAACAAATCAGTAGCCTTCCTCTATTCAAAGGATAAACAGGCAGAGAAAGAAATTAGGGAAATGACACCCTTCACAATAGCCACAAATAAAATAAATTATCTTGGAGTGAATCTAACAAAGCAAGTGAAAGATCTGTATGACAAGAACTTCAAGTCTCTGAAGAAAGAAATTGAAGAAGATCTCAGAAGATGGAAAGATCTCCCATGCTCCTGGATTGGCAGGATTAATTTAGTAAAAATGGCTATCCTGCCAAAAGCAATCTACAAATTCAATGCAATACCCATCAAAATTCCAAATCAATTCTTCATAGAGATAGAAAGAGCAATTTACAAATTCATTTGGAATAACAAAAAACCTAGGATAGCGAGAACTATTCTCAACAATAAAAGAACCTCTGGGGGAATCACCATTCTGGACCTCAAACTGTACTACAGAGCAGTAGTGATAAAAACTGCATGGTGTTGGTACAGAGACAGACAGGATGATCAATGGAATAGAATTGAAGACCCAGAAACGAACCCGCACACCTATGGTCACTTGATCTTTGACAAGGGAGCTAAATCCATCCAGTGGAAAAAGGACAGCATTTTCAACAAGTGGTGCTGGCTCAACTGGAGGTCAACATGTAGAAGAATGCAAATTAATCCATTCTTATCCCCCTGCACAAAGCTCAACTCCAAGTGGATAAAGGACCTTCACATAAAGCCAGATACACTGAAACTATTAGAAGAGAAGTTGGGGAAGACCCTCAAATACCTAGGCACAGGGGAAAAGTTCCTGAACAGAACACCAATGGCTTACGCTCTAAGATCAAGAATCAACAAATGGGACCTCATCAAATTGCAAAGCTTCTGTAGGGCAAAGGACACTGTCAACATGACAAAACGGCAACCATCAGATTGGGAAAAGATCATTACCAATCTTACATCCGATAGCGGGCTAATATTGAATATTTACAAAGAACTCAAGAAATTAGACACCAAACAACAAAATAACCCCATTAAAAAATGGAGTACAGAGCTAAACAAAGAATTCTCAACTGAGGAAACTCGAATGGCCAAGAAGCACCTTAAGAAATGTTCAACGTCCTTAGTCATCAGGGAAATGCAAATCAAAACAACACTGAGATACCACCTCACACCACTCAGAATGGCTAAGATCAAAAACTCAGGTGATAGTAGATGCTGGGGAGGATGTGAAGAAAGAGGAACACTCCTGCATTGTTGGTGGGGTTGCAAGCTGGTACAACCACTTTGGAAGTCAGTCTGGCGGTTCCTCAGAAAATTGGATATAGCACTACCTGAGAACCCATCTATACCACTCCTGGGCATATACCCAGAAAATGCCCCAACAAATAACAAAGACATATGCTCCACTATGTTCATAGCAGCCTTATTTATAATAGCCAGAAGCTGGAAAGAACCCAGATGCCCTTCAACAGAGGAATGGATACAAAAAATGTGGTACATTTACACAATGGAATATTACTCAGCTATTAAAAATAATGAATTTGGGAAATTCTTAGGTAAATGGATGGAACTAGAAAATATCATCCTGAGTGAGGTAACCCAATCACCAAAGAACACACATGGTATTTACTCACTGATAAGCGGAGATTAGCCCAAAAATCTGAAACAACAAAGATTCAACTACTAGACGACATGAAGCTCATGAAGAAGAAAGAACAAGTAAGGATGCCTAGGTCTTTCTTAGAAGGAGTAACTAAATACCCAAGGTAGCAAATATGGAGACAAAATGTGGGACAGAAGCTGAAGGGGGGGTTGTAGGGAGACCATTCCATCTGGGTATTCATTCCATGGGCAGTCACCAAAAATAGACACTGATAGGGATGTCAGGATGGGAAAGCTGACAGCAGCCAGATAAGGCTATCTCCTTAGAGGTCCCCCAGAGTTGGACATACCCAGAGACAGATACCCACAGCTATCTATTAATCTGATCAAAGGTTCCCAATGGAGGAATTAGAAAGTAAATAGAAGGAACCTTAAGGGCTGGTGGCCCCGTGCAGAGAGCAACAATACCAACCAGCCAGAGCTCCCCAGGGTCTAAACCACCAGCCTAGGAGCACATATGGAGAGACACATGACTCCAGCTGTATATGTAGGGGAGGATGGCCTTGTGGGGCATAGGTGGGAGACAAGATTATTGGTACCCTGAAGGCTGAGCACGGGGGGGGGAATCTGAGGGGGGGAGGGGGGCTGGGAGTAGGTGGGTAAACACCTTCACAGAGGCAGGAGGAGGGGGGATGGGATAAGGGGTTCCTGGGTGGTGGGGGAAATATGGTAAGGGGATAAAATTTGAAATGTAAATATTATATCCAATAAAAGAGGGGAAAAAATAGAAAAGTGGTTAGAACCAACATTCTTAATAAAATGTCAACCCTCTTTTAAAAAAAAAAACTATCTTGATACTAAAAGTTGCTTTGAGAATTGTATATTGCAGAATGATCAGCCTTGGTGTATCTACTCAACAAGCAAGCTGGGCAGACCTGCTCAAACCTCTGAGGTCCGGGAATTCCATCTGGAGGCAGCGAAGACACAGCATCAGAGGATTGTCAACTTGCTCTCCCCCCCCCACTCCTCTTCTAATATCTCAACGCCCATAATCAGCTTGAAGAAGCTAATGATGAGTCAGCGCCCCTATTCCCTGCACTTGGGGACTAAGGTGGTAAATGTTGGGCTGTCTCTCTAGGGAAAAGTAGTGGTTTTGTCGGAATAGAGAGGATTAGCTAGGGTTTATTGCATAGCCATAACCTATTAGTAGAAATCTGTATAATTAATATCAAGATGAAGATATAAATTCTTAAATGGCACCAATTTACTTTGTTTACAAACTTTAAGATTTTCATTGGCATGAGCTTCTTAGTGATATAAGAGTGTGATGAATATTTTTACTCCCATAGGCATTGTACCAGTATAACACATTTAGGAATACAAAGCTTAGACCCAGTCCTTCTTTAACTTTTTTAACTGATTTGAGATGGTCAGCCTGTGAGATAAGGGACTATAGCAAATTCATGGCTTGGAGTTTATTATAAGGGTGTTCTCTATGTTTTATTTAGAAATAGCTGAGTAGAGTTAACAGGCAACAGTCCAGATTACCTTACATGGATAGTTGGTTTTCAAAACATCAGAAATCCTTAGAATTGACATGACAAACATTTCAGTATTAATGTTCATTTTCATTAGAGACCTGTCTGCTCCGGACAGCTTCCTATATTGAATTCTAAGAAGAAATTGAGCATCTTTGGAGTTACTCCAGTTGTGGTGAGACAGCCACTAGACAAGAATTGCCACTTTCCTTCTACAGACAAATTACTGTCCAGAAAAGGACACACCTGCAGAATAGTCGACTGATTATATCTGCCTAGACAGAGTAATCAGCCCTTAATAATTCTGCAGCACTAAGGTCTGTCAGATGATCCTGGGCCAGAAGGCAGAAGAACAGATGCTCCAATGTTTTGAAGTAGAGCGAGTGTCCAGGTGTTCAGCGGTCTCTATAAATTGGCTAAGTTTTAGAAACTATGATTTGTGCTTCCCACAATTATAGTTAACTCAGTCATTCTGGATTTCTGATGGTGTTGAAAACATATAGCTATTGACCTTAAGAGAAAAGATTTGAGTGGATGGTCATCAGCTGACATTCATCCTAAAGCCAGGTTCAGAACTACATGTTTTAGTTAGAATAGATGACAGAGGAGCTGGCTAGTCAACAAAAGGATGAAGTGGGTATTAGGACTATCCTGTACCTCACTGGTACAAATTGGCATAATTATGCTCTAATTGTATTTTGAGAGAAAAGTTTCATTTTAACAGGAAAGGTGATGTGTAGGAGGAGCTAAGGTAGGAGGAGTACTGAGAGGAATAAAAGGAGTAAGAAGAGGAGAAGAAGAAAGAGAGGAGAAGCTAGGTGAAGAAAGAGAGAAAGAGGGGGGAGACAGGGAGGCAGAGGTTCAAGTATCTCCACCAGTCAAAGATAGTTGTTATATCTAGGTTGGTCAGTGGGTTACACCTCTGATTGAACAATTCCAAACTTATAAAGCCTATGATTAACATTATTTTTAAAAAATGTATAAACGCAAAAAGGAAAAGGGGGCTTAGGATAGGGGTTTCCTAAGGGGGTGGGGGGGGAATGGGGAAAGGGTATGCCATCTGAAGTGTAAATAAAATATCTAATAAAAAAAATTAAAAAAAGAATGTATTTTATACTTAACTATAATCTGAACTAAACATCATTATGGTGGGAAAAACAATATACAAATCTTCAATGCTGTCTGACCTCCCTATGGATGAAGCTTTCTGAATCTATTCAGTAAAGCACATTCATTTTAAAGTCTCCTATAACATTTGCATGTTGGTTATTAAGGTTCACAGTGTTAATGATGTTGCCTTTCATGTATACCTTTGATACATAAAAAAAGCATTATGTATTGAGAATATTTTTAAATGAATATTCATTTCACAATGTTTCCTCTTTTACATGAACAGATGTTATTACTGAGAACTATCTATCTATCTGTCTGTCTGTCTGTCTCTATCATATAATTATCATTTATTTATCATATCATACATATTTTTGTAAAAATTTGTTATTTAATAAAAATATCTACAGTTCAACAATTGTTAAAAGAATATGTTTTTAAAACCAAAAGATTGAATGACATAAAATGGACTTGTTTGTCAGTTATAGCATGAGCCTTAGAATCTTGACATCACAACGACCTGCCACCTGACTACCAAAGAATCCTCAGACTTCAGTGGCTAGTTTACCAACTGCAATGTTCAGTTTGGTATTTAGTGCCTAGAAGGTAATCGATAATTTCAAGTCCATTGATTTATTCTCAATTCCAGGCTCCACTGTAAAGGTATGTATACAATTACTAAATTGATTCTAATGATAGATGTTCTAAGGGAATCAGGAAGTGGTCTATCTTGATTCCTTCAGATCATGTGAACTAACATTTAACTCAGCAGTGCCTTCATAAAATTTACTCATTAGCAATATTCAGTACCAATACTCTAAAGAAACAAAGTTGTCAGGTAAGGGGAAGTATGCTTTGAGCTTCCAGGAGAAAGTTTTCTACAAGTATTCAAAAATATCTATCCTGGACATGAAAGAGGACTATTTTCTAGATTACCTAATTGATTGTACCCACTGTGAACTTAAACTTTTGTTGTAAACTGGTCAGATTGCAACCTAAAGTCTATGAATTTTCTGGTTTTCAGCAAATTGTTATTTTTTCCTAGATATATTGTGGATTTTTTTTTTAAAGTTTTCAATATTTTAATGCTCATTCAGATAGAAAGGAATCATTTTGAAATATGTTCATTTACTTTAAATTTTGAATATCATGAAACTGAGTTGGTATTATTTTTGTAAACATCTTTACATTATTGTGGGATGTGTGTGATGCTAACCATTGGCTTCTGTTCCTCCTGACTCCGTGAATCTTGTGGGTCTTAACTGCTTTCTAGGTAATAGCTGGTGTCTTTCTACATATTCATTGAAAGATATATCATATGTTTTGGGCAGCATGATATTCACTTAATATATGTTTTAGTGTTTGAATTATATGAGCAGGGTAGAGTAAAGAAACCACCCAAAGAGTATCTCTCAATCTATTTGTCTATTGATCTATCATACACCTGTCTCTATATTCTATCTCTCACATATATAACTTTCATATAGATATGTGGGGTTGTGAAAACATGTTATTCATTACAAAGACTTACATTTCAACAATTGCTAGAAAAAAAATTTAATGCCACAAAGTATAAGGAAAGGAAATGCATGTGTCACTTTGTCAGATGGCAAGAGCCTTAGATGATTGACAGCACATGATTCTACAGCCTAACTACTACAGAGCACTCAGACTTCAGTGGTTTGTCTACCAAAGGAAGTCACCAGTTTGGTGTTCTGGACTAGGAAGATAAAATAAAAATTTCAACTACATTGAAATGTTCTCACTTCCAGTTGCCTGGAAAATGTATTTTTATAACTAATTAGATTCTTGTGATAGACTAATCATATCAGGAAACGTTCTCTCTTCATTCCTAGAGATCATATGAGCTAACTCTCAACTCAGAACTGGTTTCTTGAAAAGGTAGTCATTGTAGGAATATTCAATACCAATATTCTGTAGAAACAACATTATTCTGTGAGGAGATGTATGCTTTGAGCATACAGGAGAAAGTATTCTGTAAATTTCAAAAAAAATCTGTCCAACTTATGAGTGAGGATTATTTTATATGCAGCCCAATTTTTTTAATCACATGACTGCAAAGATTTTAAAAAATGGTCAGACTTTTTTGGAACACCCTAAATCTAATAATTTGCTGGCTTTCTTCAAATTGTTATGCTTTCTAACAAATATTATCTTCTTTGGAATCATTCTAAGTATTTGAATATTAATTCAGAAAGGATTGACTTTCCAGACATGTTCATTTGCTTTCAATTTTCCTTATCATGACACTGAGTTGGTATTATTTTTTGTCATATTTTAACATTATTGTTTGAAGTGTTTGATGACAACTGTTGGTGGCTGTATCTCTTTGACATTTGGATTCACAGGAATCCTTAATGCTTTCTAATTAAAAGACATGGTGCTTTTGTACATTTTTTTTTAAAGATGTAACATGTTTTGCCAAAATTATATTCCCTTAAAGAAAATATATATCATAAATATCCCATTTGTATGAGCAGGTCACAGTAAAGAAACCGCCAGAAGATTTGCCACTCCAGTATTACAGGGAAGGATTTCATTAGGGATAAGAGAAGAAACATGTTCAGAGGCAGGTGGAGGAGTTCTGAGTAAAGAGAAAAAAGAAACAGATGGCCAAGGCTGGGTAAAAGAGAAGGAAGAATATCAGGAAAGAAAAATGGAGATAACTTGAGTACAAGAAACTTTGCACTCATAAAGATGGAGGAGACTATATAGTTAGCATAGCACAGGAGATGGAGAGGTTTGTAGAGGTACAGAAATCTAGGTGGAGACTTTAAAATGTACAAGTGTTTTTACTGCCCAGAATCCATGATGATATCCTTACAGGAACCACAGGCAAGAGGCAAGGGAAATAACCGTTATTCTGGACAAGACCAACTTCACAAATATTTTTTGAAAGATGGTGGGTTTGTTTGATTATTTGTTTGTTTTCTTATTTGACAGACATCTAGTTTATTATAACAGTTTTGACAGCTCAACTGAACATTAGGATTGCACAAGCAGAAGTCTTTGGCTTGAGTTGTTTAGATGAATAAAATTACACCTTCAGAAGACAATCTATACCAGCTGCTCATTTCTAAGTTGCCACCATTCAAGACAGTTTGGAGAAGGGACAATCACTTTAAAAAGAAATTTCTGAAGGAAACAGATGTATAGGCCAATATAGGAAAGGACAGGATGTTCACATGTATAAAAAGCAGCCTAAAATTTTTAACTATGGTTAATTTTTAAATTTGTTACTATCCTTTTCATTAGAATATTATTTATGTTAAAAGTTACAATTATATTTTAGTATCACATTTTTATTTATTTTTGAATTTCATGCATGTATACCATATGTTATAATTATAAATGTCATGTTACCATTATAAATGTTGCTATAATATTCCTCAGATCTTTATTTTCAACTTTATTTGCTGCATTTTAATATCATGAACTCTTTAAAATTTAATATGAACATTGGTTTTATAACTTATCCACTAAGTCTTGTTCTGTTAGGTGAAGACCTGTACCGGGAGAATCTTATTTTTTGTATATGGAAATCCTTGTTAAGGGAGACATGGGAGGAGTACATCGATCCTTGCTGTGCCAAGGCCCCGTGGAAATCACGAGCTACAACAAAAGGAAGAAAAGATATCTATCCTTATTCAATGATGTTCTGGTTGTGTCTAGTAACCTGTGAGTATATGCAACATGCATTCCTCACTATGAGAAGCTACACGTTAACTGGGCTTTTTGTACAAAAACAACCTATGTGCTTTTACTTCTTTTTAAAAAAAAGATTATAATTACTTCATGATCGCAACTTCTCTTTCCTCTGCCATGGTTTAGGCTTGGTGAACACTCCCCTATACATTTCTCAATTTGTTTTGACAAAAGTTTTAGACACAATTTAAAAAATGAATTATTTAAGGTGCTCCCCTACTACCAATGCTGTAAGTTTGCCTGTCAACCCTGATCAGTCACTGTAAGCTCCCAGCATAGAAAATGGTAGTTAGTATCTGACTGATGCAGGCTCAAAATAGGTGAATGGCCTGGCTGTCTTTCAATCTGTCCATCCTTCTTATCACTTCTGCCCAACTCCCCTTCAGTCTACAGATGGAAATACATTTAGAAAAAAAGATAGTAATCGACTCACTTGAATTAAAAACTGATATATACTGATAGTGTATCTTTGAAGTGTAGTCAATGTAAGTAAGTGAAATTCACTTTGATTTTTGAGAGTAAAGGAAACTAGAATGACCGTTTTCCTTGAGAGGCCATCTATTTTTCCACTTTTGCTGTGTGGTGATAATAGGTAAAACTATTTTGAGAGTGTCATTCATATTATGGAAAGAACATTAGTAGCCCCATAGGAGATAATTCTCATTATTACCATTTTCAAAGATTATCTCTTCTTAGACCTATTAAAATTAAAGGTTTTAGGTTTAGGCATTTCTTCTAAAATATGGCTCATATATACATATATGTATATTATATGTACAATTGATGTCTTGTGGTGGAAAATGTAAGTACAAATGTTTTATATGATTAATATGTATGTTTGTATGTTTGTGTGTGAGTGTGTATGTGTATCCTTTTAGTAAATTTTACATAATATGCTTTAATTTTGGCAATTCCATGTTGTATTACATAGTGTGGAAAATCATTTTCTGTAAGATCATGTTTCAAAAACATCACTCACTTGCAGCTTAGGCGGGCTTATATATAGGATTTTTGAATCAGGGTTTATTTTTTGTATCATATTGTCTCCTGAATCTGAGAGAGGCAGAGTCAGTATTTATAATTTTGGACCAACATACAAGCTTAAGTGTCCAATGCAGAGTTACATATCCAATTTAACACATATGCACACAGACACACACACACACACACACACACACATACACACAAACACACAGAGGTAATATGCAGTCTATTATAAAAAATAGAACAGTCACAAATGTGGAAAGGATTCTGTCAATCGATAAAAGAGAAAAAAGAGCAACAAAAAATAAATGAAAGCACTTTATGTATGAGAATTTCTCAAAAGACAAACTCCATATAAAAGATATGATGAAAACAGGAAAGATATGATTACAAGATTATTTCTTACAAACATATTTGATAAGATCAGAATGCTTGATAGGAAGACACAATTCAATTAATTTGTTTAAAATATTGGGATAATAATCTTTTGTATACTTGTATGGGATGTACATGTGCATCATATGTTTACTAAAGAAGCCATTGTAGTGAGCTGATGTGACTTCCTAATATACAGAGAAGGACAATGGAAAATAAATTTTATTCAGTCAGACAATATTCCTCCATTATTTATTTTGGAAAGATGATTAAATTAATTAAAATACAAAATTTTAACTAACATTTTTGGTATGTATGTTAAGGAAATAAAGCAAAATGGTTACTAATTAACAAAAATAAGGGATGAAATATTGAAACACATGGCTTTCTAAAATTGACATATACATTAATACACACACACACACACACACACATACACACACACACATATATATATGTTCATAGTATAGCCATTCATATTCTCCAATCATAAAACAATCAGGCTATGTCAAGTTGCGTGCATTGAGAAGCTTGTATCCTTGAGTAACTTCTTTCAACACATGATTTGGTGAATGCCATCTACCATGGTTTGAACTGTGCCTGAGTGATAAAATGGAGAAGTCCTCTTCTACTCTGGGGCAGGGAGAACTGGGAATTTCTACAAGCAATTCCAGCTACAATGCAAATCAAACTAACAGAAGTACTTGGTTCTCTTTCTAGGAAAAAGAAGTTTAAGATCAAATGCATCATACCACTGAATAACCTGTGGGCCGTGGATGATGTGATCCTTTACAGGGGAAACAAAAACTGTAGTTCCAAGACCCTTTTTCTCCTACGGCCTACTGAAAATTTTTTTGCCACTTTTCGGTAAGACCTATAGTTTGGACCTGTATTCACAAGAGGATAGCTATATAAATTGAGGGCCAATCAATGCTTCATGATTCACAGTTTAAACAAATTAAGCAGAATGTATGAAAAATAAGAATCCATTTTAGTCTGATTGTATACAGATTGACAGCTCAAATTTCCCCCTTATATGATGATTCTAGTGTGTTCCCCAATTTAGTAACATTACCTTCAGTGTTCACATGCAGAGATTCCTGATCACAGAATTAGAACCAACCCCTACATATCACCAAGTACCTATAAGTTTTCCTGCTATATCAATTTTTATTTTACTGACATAAGATGTTTTACACACACACACACTATATATATATATATTATATAATGTATATTATATACAGTTATACACACACATATATAGTTTGTGTGTGTCTGTGTGTAGGTTGAGGGGCACAAGCATAATCCACCCTTCTGATAAAAATGTTTGCACCTGGAGAATAGAGTAGGTGAGCAGTTAATGGCAGAAACATGGTGCCAGTCTTTGGGTAAGAATCAGTCCATAGTTCCATAGGAAGTCTGTTTGAGTTATATATGTTAGAATCATGGCAAAAGGGAAAAGAAAGTTCTGTGAATGAAAGATTTTGCAGCATGGATAATTATTTTTTAGGGCGAAGAAACAGCGTACACATAATTTACAGATAGAAAAACTATACCTGACATAGGGTTGTGAACATGGGGAAGAGTAATAGTGCATTGGGTAAGGGTTGCTGTTTGAATAAGAAAAACATTGAACAACAAGATAATGTTGATGACTATAAGACACTGTGATTGTGTCAAATATCAACCAGTTCTAACTGATTCAACATAGAATTTGCAGTTATAAAATGTTAACATTGTGAGTTCATCTTTAATCCATCTTAATTGAGAGTATTACAAGCTAAACTGGAATATTGGTGGGCTTATTAATTTGTACTAGAATAGTTAATGTGATGCCTCACACAGATGAAGCTCTAGTTTCTAGGATCTCCAGTCTTGTATGCCTATTCTGTAATTCACACGAAGAAATATACAATATTTATTTTCTTAACAGATGTTCTCCCAGGGTTAAGTGTGTTCTAACCAAAGGTCATATAACTACCCTGTGTGTTAGTGTGAATAATGGTACCTTTCTATGTGAACATGACCTCTCATGATAAGATGACGCTGTCTTTTTTTTGGGGTGGTTGGTGGTATACAAGTTTGTTTTTTTATTTGAAATTATTTTTTATTGGATATTTTATTTACATTTCAGATGTTATCCCATTTTCCCATTTTCCCCCACCCAGAAAACCCTGTCTCATCCCACCTCCTCCTGCTTCTGTGAGGATGTGCTGCAACCCATCCTCCCACTCCCACCTCTCTGCCCTCCAATTCCCACACACTGGGACATCCAGCATTCATGGGACCAAGGACCTCCTCTCCTACCTATGCCCAACAACTAATTATATATGTATGAAACTGAAGCGAGGAGTAATTGCTGGCCCAGCCGTAGTCAAACAGCTCTTGGGACATAGTCAAGTCTTGACATTCCCAACTAGCTTCCACACTATATTCAACTTCCTGTCATACAAGTGTTCCAGGGAAACATGTCATTCAAAAGGGCAGTCATGTGGGGAATACCATCTACTCCTGCACCCTCACGGTGGCCATTCTCTTATAATAATTTTTATAATTTTTGTGGAATAATCATATCATTCTCAAGGCTCTAATCCTGTTTTTCACTTTTAACATTACAGTTCTAAAGAACAAAAAGATCAATGGTATTATTTTCTCAAAAGGTAATTTACTTGTGATTATTCTTTAACTCTGTAACTGATATGGGAATTGCAGTTTACGTTTTATTTCTTTCTTAAAAGTATATTTGGTAGATTGTTTCTAGGTATGTTGTTCATTAGATGATCACTGGATACTGCTTTAGATTCTCCTGTCTATCACATATTTCATTTCATTTTGAGGAAGTTCTGTATTCATTGTCTCCTCTTTATATTGGAGTAAACAGTACTCTTCAGCCTTACTTTAAATTCAACTCCATAGATATTACTCTACCGTGTGCATCCAAACCATGTACTACTTCCTCCTGTGAGGTCAAGCAGATTTTTTCCTTTTGCTTGTGTATTAGTCACTGAACTTTCTCTAGAGCCATGGAACTTATGGACTGTCTCAATATATTAAGAGAATATACTGTAATGACTTACATTCTGTAGTCCAACTAACCCAACATTGAGGAGCTGTGAATGGGAAATCAAAAAATCTAATAGTTGTTCAGCCCATGAGGCTAGTTTGTTTCACCTGATCTTCTGTATAAACTGGAATCCTGAAGAAGTAGATATCAACAGATGTACTGGCAGTAACTGCAAGCAGGCAAAGAAGAGTGAGTCTGCCTTCTGTCAATGTCCTTATGTAGACCTCCATCAGAAGGTGTGGCTCAGATGTGTGTACCACCATGCCTAGATTGGGACCTTGCTTTGTCCCAGGCAGACCTTGCCCTCAAAGATCCTCTTCCATCAGTTTCTAGGGATTAATGGTGGGTGTGCCAATTCTACCTTGCCTGGGCCTATGCATTTCATGGCATCTATGCCTTAAGATCTCCATGTCAAGGTCCAAGTCAAAAGCCATGCCTTCCAGCCTCAAGATCTGGAGCACAGGTGTGCCCTCCGTTTCTGGATTGTAGTTCATTCCAGATGTAGTCAGGTTGACACCATTGCAAACAAAATTCTCTGAGCTTCCTAGACCAATGTATTTTTTATTATCTGACCATGGCTTTGGTTCTGAAATATTTTTAAATATTCCCTAATCCAATAATGAATATTGCTAAACTGATTGTCTTGTGTTTAACACTAAGATGGTAGTTATAAAATATTAACAGAAATTAGCTTAAAAGAAGCTACTAACAAATTAATTTTACTATGCTTTGTGTTTTTATTGCATTTGAGCAGAGCCATTGATAAAGCCAAGAAGGGGATCAAGAAACCATTCTCACTGCAAATACTCACGGAGAACATCCCAACCTGTGACAGTGTATGTGAACACAAATTCAAAACCGATATTTCAAGCAGAGAGACAGGCAGTTTGTAGAATAATAGAAGATGGAAACAGAAGAAGAGGGTGTAGGGGAGAAATAATAAGAATTTATGTATATGGAAAAGCTGTAAGTGTATGGCATGCACAGTTGTGTCTTTTATATGTGATATATGGAAAGAGATATGAAGCAAGATTGATCCACATGCTAAAGCAAGGACAAAGAGGAAATATTTTTCTTAAATGACTGAAAATTAAGTCAGGTGGTTACAACAGCATACATTTCCAAGCCAAGTATTATTATTAGAATTAAGCTGTTTTATCCTCTGAGTTTTTATTTCTTATATATTAACTTACATGTTGTTCAAGTGTCATTTACTTTAAAATATTTCTGTTTAATCAAAAATAATTATATAAAATAATTAAACTATCTTAAGGAAAGCAAAATATTATCAAGAATTAATTTCCTCCCCACATCCACATGGATCCTAACTTTTATCTCTATTCCTCTGTCCTCTGCTCTTTCAGGATGTCTCTTACTATGCATCCTGACACCTGCTTTGGAAGGCCCAGGACATAACCATGGCTCTTCCTATTTATTTGAAAGTTCTAGTCGTAGGGATGCCTTTTCCTTAACTTTTATTTAGAAATATTTTATTGATTTACTATTGTTGTGTGTGTGCTTTTGTGTTTGTGTGTGTTTATGTGTGTGGTCATTTGTGGGTACAGAGCTTAGAATATGTCTTGTGACCTCACACATAGTGCACAGTAGTTTTATCATTGCATTACACACATAGCTTTTAAATAATTGCCTAGTTTTTTAATACTTATAGTATTGTTTCATTTTTCAATATTGGCTTTAGTGCAGATCAGAAATTTACCTATTATGCAGCATGCAGAGAGCACTGAAGACCATTCCTACTGTAAAGCAGAATAGACTGTAGCTCAGAGAATCACCATCTCTCTGACTTTGTAAATGCTGGTGGATATAAAATGAACCTAGAGTTAATATTCGAACATGTCACTTTTGAAATTACACTAAACTTACCAAGATGTGTGTAATGATCACCACACAATTTGATCTTCATACTTTTTTCTTTTTTGTCTTTTATTTATATTTTCAACTCTAGATTTTATTTCTGCTCATCCACCCTCTAACTGTTTCACATCCCATACCTCCTCCCCCTCCCCTATCTCCATGAAGATGTCTCTACCACTCAAACTCACACCCAGCCATATCTCTAAATTCAATGGGGTCTCCAATCTCTTGAGGGTTAGGTACAATTTCTCTGACTGAACACATTCCCAGCATTCCTCTGCTGTATATGTGTTGTGGACCTCATATCAGCTATGCTTCATGGTATACATATCATGGTGTACATATACATGATATACATAGCAGTGTGCTTCATGGTTGGTGGTCCATTGTGAGATCTTGGGGGTTCAGATTAATTGAGATTTCTGGTCCTCCCACAGGGGTCCCCTCCTCCTCAGCTTCTTCCAGCCTTTCCCTAATTCAACCAGAGTGGTCAGCAGCTTCTGTCTATTGGTTGGGTGTAAATATCTGCATCTGGCTCTTGTCAGCTGCTTGTTGGGTCATCTGCAGTGTGGTCATGCTACACACATTTTTGTGAGTGTTCGTTGGCATCAGTAATTGTGTCAGGCCTTGGAACCTCCCTTGAGCTAGATCCTACTTTGGGCCTGTTGCTGGGCCTTCTTTTCCTCAGGCTTCTTTCCGTTTCTATCCCTGCAGTTCTTTCAGACAGGAACAAATATGGGTCAGAGTTTGACTGTGTGATGACAACCCCTTCCCTCTCTTGATGCCCTGTCTTCCTGCTGGAGGAAGGCTCTCTAAGTTCTCTCTCCCTACTGTTGGGCATTTCATCTAAGGTCCCTCCCTTAGAGTCCTGAGAGTCTCTCACCTTCTAGGTCTCTGGTGCATTTTGGAGGATCCCCAGTACTTCCTACCTCCTTAGGCTGACTGTTTCTATTCTTTCTGTTGGCCCTCAGGGCATCAGTCCTTTTCCCTTGCCCAGTACCAGATCAGGTCTTTTCTCTCCCTAATACGCTCCCCAACCCTCGTGCACTTTCTTTCCCAGGTCCCTCTCTCCTTCTGCACCTGTGATTGATTTATTTTCCAAGTGAGGACTGAGGAATTCTCACTTGGGCCCTTCTGCTTGCTGACAGTTTTTAGTTCTGTGGACTGTATCTTGGATATTTGGTACATTCTTTCTATCTTTCTATTTATCATTGTCTCTGTGTCTCTGTGTCTCTCTCTCATTCTTTCTTCCTTTCTCTGGCTAATATCCACTTATTTGTGAGAACATACCATGCATGTCGTTTTGGGTCTGAGTTACCTCACTCAGGATTATATTTTCTAGTTCCATCCATTTGAATGCAAACATCAGGATGTCTTCCTTCTTAATAGTTGTGTGATTTCCACTGTGGCAATGAAGCACAATTTCTAGATCTTTTCCTTTCTCATGGGACAGTGGAACACTGACCCCTGTGGCATGGTAGGGCATCTTTTGGGCATCTTTCTAGGTTATACAAACAGTACAAAAAGAGAAAACTATAGTATAAAAGTAACTTCTAACCAGTGACATAAATTAGGAGAACACTCACTAGCTTAGCTGAACTAGATGTGTCTCAGGAGACAGAAGAGAAGAGCACATAGTCCTGTAGGGAAGTGTTCTCTTGCCTCTGCTGCTAGATTTCAGCTGTGGCAAATGCTCATTGTACATGAGCAATCTCCCTTGTGTCTTTCAACACCTTTGTGACTTAGATCCAATTCCTTAAAGGAAACATTTTTACTGATTTTCACCCACGACTCTAGTATTTTCTTATTTTATCCTGCCATAGTTATTGAAAACTTTTTCTGTATTTCAGAAGATTGGTAATAGACACTTATCAGCCTTTTTTCATGTGATGCCATGTTTATTTCTTTTTTGTCCTTGAAGAGATGTTTCAGGACATAAAAACATTCTTCTAATTTAAATAAATATTCTCCATCACTTTTCTTTCTACAGGTCCCCTAGTGAGTATTTAGTAATGATCCTTCATATATTTGTAAGTTTTGGTGGTTTTCTTTGATATTTTGTTTACAGTTTGAGGTTTAAGAGTTCTTTGAATTATTCATATATTTCATTACACTTAAGACAATCCTGTATTTTTTTCCTTTGGATGAATTAGGAAAATGTTTTTGCTATTCTTACTTATGGATTTCTTGTCCTCACAATATTACTCTTTTAAATTATTCTTAGGAGTGAATGTAGGTTTCTCAGACTCTATTTATATTTTAAAACATAGGTGCAGATGATTTTAGAATCATCTTTATTAGATAATTTCATATAAGTATAGAAATCCACTTCCTATTCACCTGCATGAATCCCAAGATATCTCCAAACTTCTCCCTAAGTTGCCCATGTCTTCTCCTACTCTTGACTTCAAATACAAATATGTAAAATATTGTGTTTTTGATCTAATATTGTAGACATAACAATTAACTACACTGTCTTCATGGGTCAATGCCTATGCCATGGCTGGAGGACAGCATTTTTCTACATGCCCTGATGGCTATAAGTAATTTGTTTTAAAATTCATACCTTAGTGATAGCAAAACCTTACTGTTTCACATTAAGTTTATTAATATATAATTTCCATATTTACAGGATTTTTATTTCTGAGTGGATAGTTTCTTTTTTATACATTAAACATATTTTTTGTATCATTAAACAATTTCTAATTTTTTACCTCATAGTAGGAGCATGTGATCTTTCCTAAGGTTGATTTTTCTGAGAATTACTTACATAACTGTGAGTCAAGAAATTTTTTAACATGTAAAAAAACCTCCCAGTTTTTTTATTTTCATGCTTTAAAAAACATTATTTTTAGAAAAATTTTGTTGAAAAAGAGTTTGCCTCTGAAATGTTTCCGTTTTATAAATAACATCACCATCAGGAAGAAATGCACACACCTTTGCAAACATTAGTTACATCTTAATATGTTTGAAATGCTCTGAAAACAATATTTTACAATAACGTGAGTTAAAATCCTATGTGAATTATTTCTCTAACCTATGTGTGGTTTTCTATAATAATACTTTGTTGTTTTATAATTATACAGATGTTTTCAGATATTCAACAAAATATCAGAAGCTTTAATTTAATTTATTATGCTCAGTCTCTGTGTGTGTGTGTATGTGTGCGTCTTCATGCGTGAATATGTGTGCTCATGTATGTGGGATTCGAACGTATTCTCCTAAAATATATGCTTTCTGAGTCATAAGCTATAGTTTCACCTTTAGATGACTATGTCTACATTCTGAGCAGATGCACACATTGGTTCCTTCCTATTTACACTACAAGGACAAGAACAGAGCTGTTCTCACACATTCTAAGATGTTATTTCATAATCGTTAGCCTATAGATAGCAAGATGCAAAATCAGTTAGTGTGAGATGTCCTTGATCATAAAGTTCAAGTAAATTGCATATTATGACAGGGTCTTGGAGGAATATTCAGCAAAACACACACACATGCAGGCACACACACACACACACATACACACACACACACACACACACAATTATTTACACACACAATTATTTTCAGGGCAATAGGTTATGCCCAGCAGTTAGAAGACAATAAATAAAAATTCTGTGAAAGAGATGGCTTATGAAGTGGTTTCCTTTGGCCTTGGGTCAAGGTTGTTTATACATGGGGGGACACTGTGTTATGTTTTTTACTTAAGAGATTGTTTCTGAGACATGCTGCTTATTGCAGATAGCTGATACTGTAAAAACTAACTTCATAAAGATATACCTATCTACTCACTGTCATACACTTTGGTAATGTATTAGAATTCCAGTGTATCAGTGGTATCTTCTCAGATTCATATCATTTTATTTCATGCTATTTTCTTCTTACTGTCTTTCTAGGTCTCTGGAACAATTTTAAATGTGAGAGGTGGTAGAGAGCTAATAATACAAACACCTTGCTTGTTCTTGGCAAGATTAAGTGATGGAGTAATTCTAAAATATTTATTTTGGGTTCCTAGTTCTATCACCATTACTAATTTGAGCTCAGAATATCTGTATATCAGCTAACTACATCCAAACCCTGATGTGGAGAGAGTACACATTTGTCTTTTGTTTTATTTTTTGGTTTTTGATTTTCTTTTGTTTTTGTTTTTGTCTTTTTTAAGTGCAGCTGCTATTTATCCTGATTTTCCTAGAACTGAGCTCATGCTGTGTATGAATGAAAGGGTGTAACATAAAGTCTGGATGGAGAGAAAGCAAAGCATTTTGCTCTGTGTTAACCACCCTCCCTGCTTTCCACTGCCATAATTCAAGAATAATCAGAATACAGTGCTCTTGTACCCATGGCTACTTAGTAATCCTTTATTATACACAACCTGTTACAAACACAGTTATGCTTGTGTTTCAAGTACCCACATAGTTAATTTTGTGATAAATATGGTAGACTGACAGTCTTCCAGATTTAACTCAAGGGAAGAAAACAAGTTGTTAATTCTGTATTAGAGTTGCAATTACAGACTGTAGAGTATAGTAATGATTAGACACTGATTTTGTAATCATGAGGTTCAAAGGTATTTTATACCACTCTTTTCTGTACTTTTCATAGCCTTTATGTGTATCAGCAACAACCATCGATATGGTGAATGATATAATGAAGAAGTTACTACCAATGATTAGAGTGCCTGTAAGTTATTTTTAAGTTATTTTGATTTAAAATTAAATTTTGTTTTTGAGATCCATATATATTCATGTGTGTATTCAAATAAATACTGCATATGAAACTTAATCATGATAAATTTACCAATCATATCTTACAATCTTTTCCCTTTGGAACTGATGGCATCTAAGATATAATAATAATCTTTATAGGGACTTTTTCTTGAATTTCTTGTCTATGTTTCCATGAAAATTGAACTCATAGCCCAAGGATATTGAGCTACACTTTTACTATCACTAGACACTAAAGATGCATCCTAACAAAGTGAGATTTATTGGTCATATGCACGCACAATAATTTAAAGATGCCAATCTTAGAGACAAGAAGATTTTTCTTTCATTTTTCTTTCTTTTCTCCCCTTCTTCCTTCTTTTCTTTCTTTCTTTTTTCTTCTTTCTCTTCATTAAAATATTATTGCACTTCCTTTATAGTATATAAATCCTCTCCTCTCCCATTCCTTCTTGATTTCATTTCTCTGTGTGTGGAGGTATAAGGTATAAGTGTGCATGTTCTAGTGTGGTGTTGTGGTTTTTAAATCTGTAATAATTGATTTTGTCTATGTTATTTCTCTCTGCATACATGACTGTATATTTGGTCTTTCTGTTTTTAAATGTCCATGTGTATCTCTGTCTATTTCCCACTTTCTCCAACTCCCTCTCCCTTTTCCTCTCCTTCTATCTCTCTCTGACTCTGTCTCTCTGTCTCTGTCTCTCTGTGTGTATGTGTGTGTGTTTATTGAATGTATGTTGCTCTCAATCACTTCTTGTAAGTTTGTCTGATGACTCTCTGAGTGTCATTTTGTTTTTCTGTCTCTATCACTCTTTCTCTGACACACTATTTCCTCTCCTTGTGTGTTTTGTTGGGTATAGGTAAGAGTGTCTGCTAGAGTGGACTTTTATCCCCTTGTGTAATACTTAAGAACTCTATGGGACAATATCTTGATTGTTTGATCATGAATCAACAGGAAAGTACAATTAATGATAACACCAGTTAGAGCATATTATCATTTTAGTCACTCCTGGAGGTTGCTAACCATTTCTTTCTTTTCATTTATTATTTAGTTTTTTATACTCCATATTTCATTGACCACCCAGCCCCCATTCACCCTCAGTCTATTCAACATTCTATACCTCTTCCTGACATACCCCTGTCTCCATGAGGATGTTCCCACACCTCATCTGCCACCCAACCTGACCTCAAAACACACTATGGCCTCCAGTCTCTTGAGGGTTAAGTGTATCATCACTAATTGAACACAGACCCGGCAGTCCTCTGCTGTACATGTGTTGGGAGCCTCATATTCACTGGTCTATGCTGCATTTCAGGGGTCCAGTGTTTGAGAGATCCCAGGGATCCAGATTGAGTGAGATTGCTGGTCGTCCTACAGGGCCATCCTCCTCAGCTTCTTTCAGCCTATCCCTAATTCAACCACAGAGGTCAGCAGCTTCTAACTACTTCAACAGAATGTACTATTTATATGACTGTTTTGAATGGATCAATTACTTGGTGTGCAATAATTATGTTGTGGAACTTCTTTCCAGTATCTGGTCTATTTTCCAAATTAGACACACCTTCATCCTTTCCACAGACTGGCTATCTCTGAATGAAAACCAAAAGTTTTGTGTACTCCTAGGCGCCTTCAAAGCTTCTCTGTTTTGTCTATTTTTCTCATGTTGCTGAAGCAACCATAGCTTTCAAATGTTCTTTATCAAGTCATCATAATCAACTGGGAGTATATGACTCTGTGGGTACTAGATTGTGTGCTCAAACCAAATCAACCTTCAATATTTCACTGACAGACTGGAGAGACCTATGCAAGTAATTTTATAATATTTTCTTTCTTACTGTTGTTGGCAGAACACAATTATTCTACTGTACAATAGGCCAATGTTTCCTCAGAGAGAAAAGGCATGTACCCAAGGGTTTCCTCTGAAATTAGTCCTGATGACTCAAACCTGTGGTCAGAACACATGCCATTAGTTCTGGCCACAGAATGCTGGTCCTAATAATCTCCCTGCTATAGAGCTCAAAAGTGTAAGAAAGGAAACCACTAGATTCTTCAAGATTCTACTGTCAGATTATTTGTGACTGTTGGTTATTTTTGGCTCCTAGTACATTGAAGAATACCAACTGTGGTTTTGTCCTGGCCAATGGGAAGCTCCAAGATTACTCCGAGGTAAGTAACAGGAAAATCTAAGGAATGACCAGCTGAGGTCAGTAATCTAAGCCTGAAGTCTCAATGTTTTCATTATTTAGTCTTAAATATAAGTACACACTAAAGCAAAATAACTAAACAGTTTTTCATTTATTATATTCATAATTAATAATTTTAATACAATTTTAAATTGATTAATATAAAGCTAGACAAGTAAACTAAATTTCTCATGATATAAAAATCTTATTGATATCAATACTATAATGGGCAGGTTTTAATACTGTCAGAGTAGAACACAGCAAAATCTGCCAAACAAACTCTTCTGGGAGATAGAAGTAAAGTGATCAACTGAAAATTATCTCCTCGATTTTAGAGTTTTCAGCTTATACATCCTTCCTTTATCATAATATCCGTGTAAGTCTCCTAATGCTTAGGGTATACAGTCTACATTGTCCAGAAGAAGAATGAGACACAAAACACAGCAGTGCATGCTAAATCCCATTGGAAGTTTTGCCCACACTCATTATTACTAGATTTAATTCATACTCTTATTTTCTTCTTATAGGCCAGGAGTGTCCACATGATATTATACTGACCAACCTTCAAACTAACTTCAATAGAAGGAACTCAAAGGTGTTTCCTGCTTTTCCCAGCTTGCCTGGGCTGCTTGTGAATGACATATACTTGGATGCACAGGGGCAATTCATCTTAAAGCCTGCCTTAAGGTACTCACCTACAAGCCAGCAGCAAAGTGAGTCCTCCACCTTTCTTCATGTACCAGCTCAGTTCCCATCTCAATTTGGCACAAAATACCAATGCAGGTTGTCATTTTCTTGCTTGAGGAAGGGGCACTGTAGAAAACAAACCACAAACAAAACAATATGGCCCAAGTCTAGCCTGAGATCTCTATATTGTTATATGAAGCTTGATTATAGGAAGAACATTATATTTGTTCTAGATAGATAGTCAACATAAGCTGGTATGCCCAGACACTATATGCACATGTGTGTGTGCGCACACATCTTTTCTCCCATTAGAATATGATTTCCCTTAGTTTCATGATCAAAGCGGAAAAGGACCTAAGAACTGCATTTAAGCTATTGTATTGCAAGAGAAACAGAAAAGTTATATGTCTGGAATTGAAGATCATCTTTTTCAGACTAAAGTAAAAATAACATTAGTCTCTTGGGTCAGACTCTAGCCTTCTTCTTTTTTTTTAATCCACTATTTTCTTCATTTACATTTCAAATGTTATCACCTTTGAAAATACTCTATCCCACCCTTCTCCCCTTGCTTCTATGAGGGTGTCACCCACATACCCACTACCACATCCCCTGACTGGCATTCTCATACACTGGGGCATGAAGCCTTCACAGAAACAGGAGCCTCTCCTCCCTTTGATGTCCAACAAAGCCATCCTCTTCTACATATGCACCTGGAGCCATGAGTTGCTCCATGTGTACTCTTTGTTTGGTGGTTCAGTCCCAGGAGCTCTTGGGGCTCTGGTTGGCTCATTTTGTTGTTCTTCCTATAGGGTTGCAAACCCCTTCGGCTTCTTCAGTCCTTTCTCTAACTTCTCCACTGGGGACTCTGCTCAGTCCGATGGTTGGCTGTGAGCATCCATTTCTGTATTTATCAAGCTCTGGCAAAGCCTCTCAGGCGACAGCTATATTAGACTCCTGTCAGGAAGCACTTCTTACCATAAAAATATTTCTCACAAATAACAAAAACTGTACAAAATAGACACTCTACCAAAAACTTGCAATAGGTTGTAAGTGACTTGGATGTTACTGTCTGTCCAGTAGATACATGAATGTTTTCTTTCATTACCAAAAAATGTAGCAGCACTTTTTTTTGCTAGATATTGCCATTCTAACCCCATTTCAAATAATCAAAAATTAGCCTAACCTACTCCTAAATAATCTGTAACACTTAACTTAGTAGCAGTGAGCAGCCGTAACTCTGGAGCAAATATAATTGTTTTATTTTTATTTGGGCCATGATCTGAGTTTTCCTCTCAATAGGCTGTGGAGCAATGCCCCCTGACATCAAGAAAAGATAAAGGTCTGAAAGTAGGCATGCTTAATAACATTAGGTAAAGGTACTGAATTATCCCTCCCTGGCCCTTGAGCTTGCCAAGTGTTTCTGGCTCTTATTGCCAGAATCCTGGGGCTTCATCATGGGGAGGAAGTGAAGATGAGTAACTGAAGGTGACCATGTGTACTGAGAGCAGTTTAAAGGTACAGGAACATCTGGGAATCATCCATTTTTCTGAATTGATATCCTTAGTCCATGAAAATTAATTGGGGTATTTCATGAACAAAGACACTTTTCTGTTCTTCAAACAAGCCACTGCTTACAATTAATTTTATTAGTTTAAATAGTTGATATATTAACACTTTTTAAGGAACAGATATGAAACTGTAAGACCTCACAGGTAAAACAGGGTAGTCACTTAAGAACATTGACCACTATTCCAGGTGAGCCTGTAAGCAGAGTTTTACACGTACATTACAAATTTACTCTCTGTGAACTGAAAGTACCTATTCAACAATTTATACACTCAGAATGAGGTGTTTTCTGGCCCTGTTGGTTTTGATAGTTGATTACTTTCAGGAGGAGCACTTGGTTTTATTCCTTGATTGTTTTCTTGAGTTTTTTAGCATTATTGTTTATTATTATTACACATTAATTTATTCATTTTACATCTTGAATGCTGACCCCTCCCTCATCACCCTTCACAGAGTCTCTTCCCTTCTCTTCTGAGCATGTTAGTGTCCCCTGTGTTATCTTCACCCCCTGGCACATCCACTCTCTTCAGGGTTAGCACATTTTCTTCTACTGAGGACAGTTTGTGAAGGGTTTCCACAGACAGTCAACAGCTTTAAGGATAGCCCCCAGTCCACATGTTGGGAAACCCACATGGAGACTGAGCTGCATACTTACTATGTACATGCCATAGGTCATGATGGAGCTTTGGTATTCTTTTTGATAGCTGCCAATAGTCCAGGTTAGTTGTCTCTGTTGGTGTTCCTGTGGAGTCCCTATCTCCTTCAGGACCAGGAATCCTTTCCCCAACACTTCCATAAGAGTCCTTGA
This sequence comes from Arvicanthis niloticus, assembly GCF_011762505.2. NCBI lineage: Eukaryota > Metazoa > Chordata > Mammalia > Rodentia > Muridae > Arvicanthis > Arvicanthis niloticus. The sequence goes on along the minus strand of NC_133429.1, from coordinate 9,673,021 downwards.
GCTCCATCCAATGTTTGGCTGTTGGTCTCTTTATCTGTTTTAGTCAGCTGCTGGGTGGAGCCTCTCAGAGAGCAGTTATGATAGGCTCCTATCTGAATGTCCCACATAGGAGCTGGCCTCCTTTGAGACAGGCAGAGCTTCAGGCTGTGAAGTAGAGTGCCGATCTCTGATTGCAGGTAGTAGTGTGGACTGGAAGCCAGGAAAGGCAATATGAATAGACAGTAAGTTTACTTAATTGATACTGGAGCCAGAACTCTGCTTCTTTGATTCTAGTCTTACATAATAACACATAAACTCCTGACTGTATGTTCCACTTTTGAGCTAAAATTCTGGTTGGTGACAGGTTGGGAATCTCTTAAGAATGTAGGGTCTTAACAATTTGTTCTCAGCCTTCCTAATCTTGGGACACTAATATAAATCATCATGTATGTTGTGGTCATTCCTAACCATAACATAATTTTGCTGTTATTTCATAATTGAAATTTTGCTACTATTATGAATTATAATGCATAATGTATGGTATATCTAATATGCTGGATATATGACTTGTGACCTCCATATGGATTTTGAAACACAAGTTGAGAATCATTGGTCTAAAATGGTATTTTTATACAAAAAAGTTTCTCAGATACTTTCTACACTATACATTGACCATTACTATTCTTGTTTTTTGTCATTAAAAAAGGATTTCACTAGAAATATACAAGGAAACTGGTCTTCTTCAGATTCATATGAAAACTGGATTAGTATCCCAGATGAAGATTCTGTGCTTGGAAACAATTCTGCCATACAAAGGTAATGATAGAGTAACATCTTGAGGAACTGCACAAAGATAGAAGCAATGCAATTTGAAGGTATATAGGCTTGTATTTACAGGACTATAAAAAGGAGTGATGTCCTATTCTGAGAGGTTCCCTTTTCTCAGACATGTATAGTCACTTTATAAACAGGTGCATTTCTCAAGCACGAGTGTAATACCACCATATGGGCGTCTTCTACATTATAACTGCCATGGTTTGCAAGACAGTCTATGCTACACAGTTGTGTGCAGGTCAGCCTAGAGTATTGGTTTCAGTTCCTATATGAGATATATTAAATAAGTGTGTATTACATTTGTGGATTATTTACATGCTAATGTTATTACCATAGTATTCTGAATATTGTACCTGTTAATTACATGTCATTGATTAGAACATGAAGCTATTACTGAGTTTGTCTTTCTTAACTGTAACTACCTAGAGAGGTCTGGGTCAGGTATATCTTTGACTTTTTGAATCATTTTCCTGGACCGTGATACTGCATGGAATGATTTCTTAGATAAAAGTAACTTTGAGCTGTCATTTCTACCCAGGAGCTCTGCTTTACCTATAGCAGAAGCTTTTATACCTGCATTGTGTAGGGTCACTAGTGTGTTTTATACTCCTAATGTTCCAGTGTGTCACAAGTGTGTTATGTGTATTCATACTACATTAGATATTAAATGTGTCCTCATGGTGGCAGGAAAGATGGTTCACTGTTTAACAACACTGTTTCCATACACTGAACACACATGGACTGTAACTATCTTCATTCATTCTATTTCCAGGGAACCTGACACATTCCTCTGGGTTCTGTGGGTAGCATGTAGCACATGGATATTCATAAATAATTTTTAAAAATTTCCATAATTCTATAGGGAGAAATGTTTTGCAGAAAATATTCTAGGCAATACATTAACTGTATATTCTTACTTCTTTTGAATTCTGATTGTACAATTAGCTCATCTACAAAACATTTATGCCAATTTTTCTTTGTATTTAGACTTTTGTAAGTAACATTACTTGTTAGACAATCAACAGTAAAATTCCCCTTTTTCTTTGTATAGTATTCTACTGAAGATACCACAACCATATGTCCTCTTGTTCAACCATCTTATCTGTGAAATATTAAAATTTAAAACCTCTTCCAGGATTCACCTAGACACTGACCTCTTATCTCTCCACTTAGCTCCTCGTGTGCTGTGGGATCAGACTTGCAGGAACTCATTATTTGGGAGGGACTGCTCAGAAAAGTTACAATGTTCTGATTTTTCCTTTGGGGAACAAAGTCCTCATTGTGATCCAGGAATTGGGACTACCTCAGAAAGCTCACTAATGTTAAAGGACACCCTAGGATTGCATTCTTCCAGAGTGGGAGATGCATTGATCTGTTTCAGGAAGAATTGGAAAGGGAGATAGTTGATGTAGCTTGAAGAAAGTGAATAATTTCTTTTGGTTCTTTTGTTCTTTACTGTTTTCTTTCTGTCTTTTCAGATATTGATTTTAGATACTGATGTTTAACAACAACATGCTGTCCAAAAGACTACAGGAAGTAGAAAAACTCCAGATTATCTAGGGTTTTGTTTGTTTATTGGTTTTCTATTGTAGATGTACTGGGAACACATGATAGTGGTGCTTCATTGTTATGAGTTTATTACCCCAACTGCACTTCTGGTCATAGAAAAGCAAATTGCATACAATCATGTTATATATATAAAATCATGTACATATATATATATATACAAACACACAATATGTGATATAATATTGATAAAAAGTTGTATATTTTATATACTTTCTATTGTTTAAGCACCAAATCCTACTTATACAAAAAAGAATTGTGTATGTTGACATTAGTTCAGGTCTATTTACCTCAGGTTTTCTGTAGCTCTTAATTTAAGTATAAACCCATATGCTTTAATATTTTTAACATTTTGTTTACTTTATATCCTGATTGCAGTACCCTCTACTAAGTCTGCTCCTCACAACCTTCCCCTCTCAGTTTGACTTTAATTCAAAACTTGATATAATTTTTATTTTTTTCAAATTTTGGGGGAAAGTTGTCAGGGGAGAATGCAGATATGGAAGGACAGGAAAATGAATGTTACTAGTTTGCATAAGAAGAAATTCACAGAGCATAAATGAAGAATAAACATTTTGACAAGAAAAAAAGATGGACAACAAAAAAAGACAACAGAAAGAAAAGAAAGCAAGGGTATATTTTAACTAGTAGTTTCCAGGAATAAGGTCCACAGGAAGGAAGCCATGGTGATGTTACTCATAATGAAGTAGGAAAGCCCAGGGAACAGCTTGTTCACTTTAGAAAGTGGCTTAATTTGCTACTATTGCTATGATAAAACGCTGATGAAAAGCAACTTATGGAGCACATATGACACTTCATGATTTATTTCTAGTTGTCTGTTAACTACAGAGAAATGTGAGGGTTGAAACTGAAGCAGGATAGGAACCTGGAGGCAAGAACTGAAGCAGAAACTGTGTAAGAGTTGTGCTTCCTGTTCTGCACCTCATATCTTTCTTTGTCTGATTAATGGCTCAAGGGAGGCACCATGCTGGAGATCTGGGCCCTACAGTTTCCATTGTTAATCACGACAATGTCCCATAGACTTCCCTACATGCTAGGACAATCTGATGTAGGCATTTTCTCAACAAAGATCCCTCTTCTCACCAACTTCTTATTCATTTTTCTATTTCTTTAATGAAACACCAGGAGTAAGGCAACTTATAGAAGTAAATATTTATTTGAAACTTGGAGATGAAGAGAGATTATATTCCTTCAAAGTCATGAGAGAGAAGCATGGCTGCAGGAAGGAAGGGCAACCAAACAGGAATCAGAGACCTGGTGGCTCTCATCTTAGGTAGCAAACATGAAGCACAGAGAGGACACAGCCAATGGCATCTGGCCTCTGTAACTTTAAATCTAACCAATGACATACTTCTTCCAGGAAAGGCAAGCCACTCAGACCACCCAAAAGGTCTCACTAAGATGGCATCATATATTGTGATGCCTGCAATTAGACTATCACAATGAAACTATACCTTCTCCCCACACCCCTCAAAAAATCACTGATTTGAGAAGCCTTTGAGACGTTAATTTGATTCACTCACAGGTATTCTGGCAGCATATCAGTTCTGAAATGTTACTATGCTTTACTAGTTCCTCCATTCTTTGCAATAGGTATGAAATTTAAATATGTTATCTAAGTTGCAAAAGTGTCTCCATTTTAGACACAGACTTCATTTCACGGGTTCATATCTGCTTGTAGTAACTGCTATTTTCTTCATTTTAGATTTTAATTTTTTATTGATTTCCATTTTGTAAACTATTTGAAATGACAGAGGATCTTGTTTTTGCCTTTTGGTGTTACAGATGTCTCTTATGCAGATCATGATTGACAACAATGTAGACGTTTTGGGAGATGATGACAGTACAATTTGTAATGATATTCAAAAGATATCTGATGGCATAATGATGTCACTAAATACTGCTGGTAAGTAACCTGTTATGAAAAGGCCATAGGTGACCACAGTGGGAAAACCTCAAATGCTATTACTGAAGAATTAAAGATTTCCTCTGCGCTTTCCCAGGAAGAATGTCCTACTTGTAAGGGAAATATTAATTGGTCATCAGATGAATGGAAGGATGATAAAATTCCCTGATTTCATAAATTTGTAAATATCAGAGCAGCATTGGGGCATATCATGATATTAGAGTATGGGAAAACTTGTTTTTAAATAACACTTTAATTAAATTATATATGAATATATGTATATATACATATGTAAACATATAGAAGCACGCACAGTTATGCACACACAGACACACACAGACATTCACATAGATAGATAGGTAGATAGATAGAGAGATAGATAGATAGATAGATACATACATACATACATACATACACACATACATACATACTTACTTACATGTGTATATGACAGAGGGACTCTGTATTTAGCCTCTGTAAGACTTTCAGAATATTACCTGCTATATTTCTTACTTTTTTCCTGTGGTACACAAGTCTTGTGGATATCTTGGATGTGAAATTGTTTTTTTAAATCACTTAAAGAATTATTTGATTTTAAAATCCATTAAATGTACTACAAGACTGAAGCATGTGCCAACAAGCTTTGCTATCCTTGTGTAAAAACACTAATTATTGTTGAATTTACTTTGAGAAATAATCTTGCCAGATGCTTGGGATTTGCTGTAAATATTAAGCTGCATAGGATCCATTACAACACATGGGTGAAGAATAATAAAGATGCTAAGTTAAACATACCAGATTTAACAGGTAACACCATTCAAAAGAAGATATAGTGTTAACTCAAGTAATTTTTTGTGTAGAGTTCAGAAAATGCACTGAAAAAGTAGTCTTACCTGAAGTGGGGTGAATCTATCATCTGAGATTATTTGTCTAACGAACACATTTTATGTTCTATTTAGGATGAGACAATGAAAAGAGTTCAACATATAATGTTCCACAAAGGAACTATTTGTTCCAAATAGTTTCACTCACTATACTATTTTTCTGTTGTGTATTATATGTATTTATCTATTATAATAAATTTTATTAAAGTATGTTATTGCTTAGACTCCAATGTGCCTGATTCATGATTCTCCATAGTCTTTGGAAAATGGCATTTTCAGTATTCTCCTCTACCTCTGTTGCTCAGGCACCTGTATTCATGTGACAGATCCACTAGAATCAATTATTATTTCTTTTCCAAACTACAATCAAAATGACATTCCAAGTACTGCTCAAGAAATAAACATGGGAGGTTTGTCTGACCAAATTCTTCTACATTCTCACCATAAAACAGTCCCCATTGCTCAGAATCAACTTTGTAGTAGTACAATAAAATCAGACTTGCTCCTAGGCATTAGAGCAATAATATTTTTAAAAAGAATTTATGTTCCTATTTTTGTGAATAGGTACTCTAGATAATTATTTCATTAGGAAAAACAGGTCATTATTTGAGGACTCAGGGTATCATCATACAGCAGTTCTGATGTCAGGAGATTGGCGCTATTGAAGTCGTTCACCTAATTGAGAAGCAGAGGACAATGAATGTTCACATTCAGGGAGTTTCCTCTTTTATACATTCAGGAAGCTTGCCTAAGGAACAGTACAGCCCAGTTACAGTGTTACTTTGCCCACATCGTTTACTTAAGCATAGACAGAAACTAATTACATTAAATATTCCCTGAGAGTTTTGCCCAGAATCCTTTGTCATAAATGGTTCTAAATAAAATTCTATTGACAATCAATATTAATCCTCATACATGATAAAATTAGAGTTGAATCACAATTTAAAGAATATTGGAAATGGTCTGAAATGAAAGGTCAGTGTCTAATGCAATTGAGACACAGTCTTTGTGACATGAATTCGGGTCATCAAAACTTACATTAACAAAACAAACAAAACTAGGTATTGTACCACAATCATGTATAAACTAGAATTTTCTACCTGGAGATGGAATTTGCAGATTGCAATGAATATATTGTTCTGTGGTGACCAAAAGAGATCCGGTGTCAAAAAGAGATTGGAAAAAGACCAAAACTTGACTCTGTCCTCTAATATAAATAAGCTCAAAGATCTAACTATATTGCCAGTGCGCTATGTATCTTACATGTGTGCGCGTGCGCGTGCGCGCGCGTGCGCGCGCACACACACACACACACACACACACACAAACAGATGATACACATTTGCACATGCATCACATATTCTCAGAAACCCACATAGGTATACAGTATATTTGATGAAGTAACTCTCTTCATAAACTAACACCCTTATCTCAATGATAAGCATTCTTTATTCATGGTTTGTGTTTCTAGAAAGAGTCTATGATTCAAATTTGAGATATGGAAATCATAGAAAAAATCCCTAGTAAATAAATTTATAAATACCACATTAATAATTTCTAGGACCCTCCTGCACACTCCCATTTACACACATTTGAAATGTTTTATTTATCACTATTATTATTTTAATTTTTCATCGAAAATTGAATTAAAACACAGTGACCTTCCTTTCCTCCTTTTATCCCATTGCATGCACCCCACTCTCAAACTCATTGTTTCATGTTGGGCCAAACATGAGGTCTAATCTTTATTCCACCTCCACCCTTCAGTCATGTACACAGGTGGAGGGAGCTAACAGGCCCTAGAGAGATTTACATACTAATGAGGTACCTGAAGTCCCCAGCCCCTCCCCCTTCTCCCCTCCCCTTTTAACTCAGGTCGATCCTGGGTTTGGGGGGTATGCATCCAGATCCATCCAAGATCCGCGATGTGAATAAACCAGTTTTGGAAACCCAAGGGCTTCCTCGTGTGTTGGGGCTGCGCCGCTATGAGGAACCGTGAGGAGCCAGGGAGAGACTTTTAGTTAATGAACAGCAGGGCCCAACTTCCAGCTGGAGAAACCCAGAGCGTTCCCAGCGGACTACTCACAGCATGGCAGGAGGAACCTTGGGATCCCCAAGCCTTTTTTTTCCCCACAGTTTCAATATTGTTATATAAGTGTGATTATTTGTTTAAGATTTTATCTATAAAAATAGAAACACTTGAGTCCACCTTTTTGTGTTTATGTATATGGTTTCCAAGGTGAATAGTCTCTATTGGACAGTCCTTTAGACTATCACTTGTAGGAAAGGCTAATATTCTGCCTGCCAACTTTAGTTGCCTGTAATATTTTGACCCATGAATTATGACCATTGCATTGACATTGCATTGATATTGCCATCATTGTGGTTTTGCATCCATTTTCTGAGATTTCAAAACACCCTTTCAGGTGTGCTGCCTCTTAGTCATTGTAACCCCATTTCTGCAATATTCTCTGAGGTATACACACTGGTGCTATGACATAAATATATTCTTTGGTTCTGGAGTTTCCCCCAATCTCTTCATTGTGTCCAGTTTTGGTTTTCTATGATGGTCTCGATTTCCTGTACAAAGAGGCTTCTTTGATGAAAGTTGATGGCTTCACTTATATGTGGGTATAAGAATAAAATTTAGAATGCTGCTGTAAGGAATTAAGCTGATGTAGTAAATTAGTCTGATACATTTTCATGTCCGTAACCTCACTACTTTCTGAAATCTGACTAGAATTCTGCTGTTAGCCATCATTTCTTTCAATCTCTTTGAGAGTAATCCTTCCACATGTTAAAATATTTTAAATTACTTTCCCTGAAATACTAATGTTTGTCATAGCCATTGGCTTCCTCTCAGGGGTGACGAGTATAGTGCCTGTTGCCAAATAAATCTTACAGGGAAGCCTCTGAATTCAACTGATTTTAGCAGGATATGACTTAGAAGCCTCTAGCTTGAAGTTGAGTTTCTCTGGTAAATAAAACAGCAGGCAAGTTGACATGATAGGGAAGTAATTAATAGCTGTACCTACTACCCTCCTGCAACACTTATGAAGTATGTCAATAACCAATACAGAAAGCTATCAGAAGAGGTGCAGTAAGTGACACTTACATGTCAGTAATATCCAAGAGGTCTTTGATTAGACTTTTGTTTTGTTTTGTTTTTTGGGTTTTTTTTTTTTTTTTTTTTTTTTTTTTTTTTTGAGACAGGGTTTCTCTGTGTTTCTTCCTGGCTGTCCTGGAACTCACTCTGTAGACCAGGCTGGCCTCAAACTCAGAAATCTGCCTGCCTCTGCCTCCCAAGTGATAGGATTAAAGGCGTGCGCCACCACTGCCCGGCTTGATTAGGCTTAAGTTTATTTATTTTACCACATAATTGAACATAGTTCTGGATCTTTCGTTTGGTTTTTCAGAAAAAAAATGTTATTGTAAAGAGGCCTCTAAAGTTCAGTAATTTAGGTCTTGTTATTTGTCTCTAGGGTTATCCCATGCCGGACTGTTGACTTGACCAAGTCACACATTTTCACTCCTCTCTGACAAGAGAAATTCATTTTCCTAGTATATTATAAAGTAAATGAAATATAAATTTAGTATAAAGTTCCTTCCTTTTTGGCTACTTTCCTTTTTGACTTTCCAAGTCTTCAATTCACCTTAATCAACTATAGTCTGAAATGGTAAATGTTGAAATATCTAATAATAAAAAGGTACATACATATTAGATGGAATACCATAATGATTTAAGTGAAGAAAGTTTTCATACCAGTAAATGCCTTGTTTCTACCATTCCTTGTGATCATCTCCTGATCATTGGTTTCTCAGATATGCTGGGATTTCCACTACATCCCAGGCTGTACTGTACCCACACCAAAATCTGCCACTGGCCTTTCTTCAGATAGTCTACACTGGCAACACATGTATTTCCTATCATTCGTTGTCTAGGATGGAATCTTGTGTGCCTTTCCCTAAGTCTCCAAATTAAAAGATTTAAGAAACTGTTCATTTAAAATACACAAGCCAATTATAAATTTGAGCCTCTCTAAAATATTGTCTCATGTTTTCCAAAGGTATTTAAAAGTCAGTTATTGCTGTCTACCGTGGAAGGACTGAAGGATCCAAAGAGGCTTGCAATATCTTCCAAAGAGATATTGCAGGAAGAACAATATCAACTAACTGGACCTCCCTGAGATTCCAGGGACTAAACCACCTACTAAAGCGTATACATAGAGGAAGCCATGACTCTATGTAGGGCAGCGGGCTGTGAGAAGCAGCTGGGTGTTTGGTTGAGCATGAGTTTCAAACCCCAGAACCTTTATTGGACGGCAGTAGTTCAGCTCTGCTCCCAGGCCCTGGTTCTTTTCACTTAGCTTCTGTCCTTCAACAATCACTCCCACAGAGAGGTTTATGACCATCAGTCAGAAGGAATGGTCCCTCAGGCTCTCCCACATGCATATGAGGTATCTCCAAGCTCTCAGGTCAAGCCAATAGACATTATCTGCCGTCAGATCCTAACCCACCCCCAAAACTGTATATAAGGGCTCTATTTAGGGGAAGTAAAGCACGCTCAAGAATCATCCTGGTGTCCAAGAGTTTTTGTCACAAGAGCTGTAACACTTGGGGAGAGCTCTGCTCTCCTGGAACCTGCCTGGGACACCAAGCTGCCTCTTTGCCAGGTAGCTGGCTCCTTATTGGCCCAGCCCGGGGCCTGGACCTGCTCAGCTGGAAGAGACGGGTGCAGCACCTGGGAGAGGATGGTCAGCAACAACGATGGTGAGCAGGCAGAGGCAGCAGCGGGGTAGGCAATACCCCCTCCTGCTCGCACTCTGTGTCCTTTGGCCTCCACAGGCCGGGCCGAAGACCTACAGACGGTGGAGACTCAAGCCAGAGGCAGCGTGGAGACAGTAGCGAGCCCTCCCGGCTCTCACCCTGTCCCCAGTCGGGAGATCATCGTGGGACACCCTCCAGATCAAAAAACCAACAACTCTAGACATATGTAGCAGAGGATGGCCTTATCTGACATCCATGGGAGGGGAGGCCCTTTGTCCTGTGGAGGCCCAATGCCCCAACATAGGGTTATTCTTGAGCAGTGAGGCAGGGGTGGACAAAATGGTAGATAAGAACCCTCATAGAAGCAAGCAGAAGGGGGAAAGGAGGATGGGATGGGGATTTCTGTGGAGGGGTAACCAAGAAGGAATACCATTTAAAATGTAAATAAATAAAATGATTGAGAAATAAATAATTAAAAACATTTAAAAATCAAAATGAGTTAAAGATTCCTTATAAAGGAAAAAGTAAACAACGGTCACAATCAGATCTAAAACAAAACAAAACAAACCCCAGAAGTTTATAGAGTTTAAAAGTTCAGCATCAGATATTGGATACTCACTTTCTGTGTTACAAACCTCACCATTTCCCCAGATCTACTTTCAGCAGGACACATATTTTGTTATGCTCATTCAGGTTATCTATACTCCATGACTGCACAGATCCCATAGTACAGGTAAATTCAAAATGGTAGAATTTCTCTATCAAATGACTGCACCTCACCAATAGGCTGTGTTGGGATTCCATGGGGAACACTATCTCATGTGTTGTCAATCACTAAATTTTACCATGGACACTTCGTGCTTTGGGCTTCTAGAGATACTGAGGCTGCACCCCATTATTGTCCTCCCTATCCTTATAATAGTTCCCAAGACTCAGCTGCTCCCTAACATCCCTTTATGGTTTCAAAACCAGAACCAAAAACATCAGTCAGAAACCTATGAACTTCTCATAATTGTTGTGGACTCTCACATCAAATCCAGGAAATCTTAGCATTTTAATCAGTGGATATAATTATGCTGTTTTGCTAGTTTTTGCCATCAGTTTTTACTATATTTTAAAAAATGTTACTAGAGTCACAGATTGCCTCTCTACTCCTATAGTCATCTTTTAACTTTTACTGATGAAAATTGTTTTGCAATCCACTTTTGTGCTGGATCCCAATATGGGCCTGTGACTGGACTTCCTTTCCCTCAAGCTCTTCTCCATTTTGTCCTTTCCCTCAAGGACAAGATGGCGACGGCTCCTTAGCCCCCCACTCTTCCCATCCCCCCAGCTCCACAGAGGGAGTTCCTTCACAGCTAATAGCTGTCCTTCAAGCCACAACACCTGCTGTAACCCTCTTTCTAAGACTCCTTCTTGCGGCTGAGACCGTTCTCTCTCTCTCTCTCTCTCTCTCTCTCTCTCTCTCTCTCTCTCTCTCTCTCAAGATCACCAGCTCCAAACTCTAGCCCCTAGTGCCCTGCCAGGTAGCTTCTTTACCTACTCCCCCGTCATATGCAACAGGCTACAGCTATTTGGCTTAGCCTGCTTGCCTGAAGCAACAGGGCAGAGCCCTGCTTGCTACCCAGCCCTGTGTTCCTTAGCCAGCCTATGCTTCCCCTCACCCTCAGTCATTTGCAGCTGACTAAAGCTACTTAGCTCAGCCAGCTTGCCTGAAGCAGCGATCTAAAATCCTGCCTGCACCCCTTGCCCCACTGCTGCCTGCCAGTTTCTCTCAAAGCTGCCTGACTCCAATTCAGCTTCCACGTGTCTTTCCCATAGACACAGACTCTCACTCTTTCTGACTCTTAGCCCTCCCCAATACTTCTTACTTGCCTTAAACTCTTCTTCAAAGTTGGCCTTTCCTCTTCTCTACATTTAAAATTTACCAGCTAAGAAAAAGAAAAGCGGGAATGCAGAACCTCTCTGCCAGAGCACCCAGACTCCACATGGCAGAGCTAGGCCCCTCCCCCCACTGCTTCTAAACCCGCCATTACTGCTTCTCCCCAACAGGAGGACCTGCAACAAACGTTCCTGTTTTTCAACCAAAAATTTTAAACCTTTCCTTTTCTTCCTAACAGGAACACCTAGAACAACAATGCTTGTGTTTTTTCAACCAAAATTTTGTTATTTTTTTATTTTAATGCTGCCTTTTCTCTCTAATATTCGTGATATATGTCCAACATTATTTTTTTCAACCTTTATAATTTCTTCAAGGTTTAAAAGCCATCTAATTTCCTTCCACAGTTAAGTCAACGTGCTGATCACCATTTCTTGAGTCTTAATTAACAACTAATTTCTTTTACAGACAAACTGTTGCTGCCAATCCCAGATACAAAATTAACATTGTTTTTCTCCCTCAGCCATCCAAAAACAGACTCAAAGATACCTTCCAAGACTAAACTTTCCTCAAACACCTTTGCTTTTCCAGGATCTTAACGACAGGCCATAAGGTGCTTGTTCCCAAGCAATTTAATGCTCCATATCCAGCCTACAGACATCTCCCTGCCAGAGATGCTGCTTCCCTGCTGTGATTATCCTACAGGTATACCCACATATCCAACAGAGTCCAGCCATCCTCTGGAACCTGCCTGAGATGCCAAGCTGCTTTCTCCCAGCCACCTCATCTGACTGCAGACTCCAGAGACAGCGCCACCTCCTGAAACCTGCCAAGCTGCCTTCTTCCAGCCATCTCATCTGACTGAAGACCCCAGAACATGCTGAGATCCAGAAACCCACACCAGGCTCCAGAGATGCACGCCAGAACCCATAGATGCTCACTACAGAAGACAGATCCAGACCTTCCAGCTACAAATGAACTCTTTTGCCAAAGTCACATAGCTAAAGTTACATGTTAGTGAGGAAAACATAATGTCTATTTAGATTAATCAGATGTCATTACCCTCAAACTGTACAACCTGTATTTAATTGTTTCAATGATTCCCTGCCTTCCAAACCCTACCCTCAATTCCCATTACCCTTGACTTAGTTATGCTATACCCTCTGGCCTACATAGTGTTTTCTTTTGACCACCTCATCCAAAATTTTCACAAAAAAAAACAGTGAGATGTTGGGCCATGAAGAGATGGTTTGGACATAGCCTGGTTGAACGAGCTTTAAACCCCGGGGACACTTTTAGGGACGGTAGGATGTTTGGCTCTGTTCCTAGGCTCCCTTGTTACAGCACTGGGTTTGATCTCCCCATGCTCCCAGATTCCAGACTACTCCACAGGGTCCACATCTCTCATTAAACTGTACCTTGCAGACTACAGATGACACAGAGTTGCCCCTCCTTTTATGAAAGAAAAGAGGGTGGGATGTTGGGCCTTGGACAAGGTAACTCCATTTAACCTGTTACTTTCAGTCACGTAGGACAGGTAGAGGGTGTGACTAACAAGTCTCCACCTCCAGAGATTTAAATATTAATGAATTATCAAAAGGCCAGGGGCGTAGCTAATTAAGTTATTCCCTCCCCTTTCTCCCTTCTCTATAAGATTGGTCTCCCCTGGCTTTTGGGGGGGGGGGAAGCGCATACCACTTGCATCTATTCACCATGTCATGAACAATAAAAGCTTTGGAAAACCAGACTCCACGTGTCCATGGTCTCTCTGCCTGATTCCCAGCTTTTGGAACCCTGGAACCTTGCCGATGCAGCCGCCGGCCCGCCCACCGACAGCTGCATGAATGTGGGATCCTCCACTGGTGGCGCGGGAAGCCCTGATGCCGGACCGCCCTGAGACTCTGCCACCGGACTCCCTCCCTTCGCCCTCGAGATTCTTCCCCACAGTTCCTTCAGATAGGAACAATTCTAGGTCAGAGCTTTGGACTGTAGGAAGTCAACCCCATCTCTGCACTTGATACCCTGTCCCTCTACTGGAAGTGGACTCTACAAGTTCCCCCTCTCCACTGTAGTGCACTTCAGCAAAGGTCATTCCAATTGAGTCCTAACTGCCCAAATAGCCTGTTATCCCCTCAGGACTTCCATTTTCCTTCAGGCTTTCTGTCAACCTCATCAGACCTGCAGATCTTGACCATACAGACCTATGGATTTTTACCATAAAGACCTGCTGGTCTGCAATCATACAGATCTGGGATACTCATCAAAGGCCTGCCACATCTGGACCATTGAAGTTAACCACTTCTCAGTACCTACTACAACAGGAACATCAATGGACCAAGACTGAACAGATGGCTAAAGGATCTCAAAAGAACCCAGTCAACAAAAGCCAGAGCAATGTGACACATCCAAACCCTCTTTCAAATTCATGGCTTTTGTTTTCATTAATTGTTTTACACACACACACACACACACACACACACACACACACACACACACACTTCTAAATACATAAATACAACATGCTTAGCCTGTATGTTATTTGTATTTATGTTTTCAGGGGTTAACATTTGGTGTTGGATGACCAGTTGGTATGTTCTTCCAGGGGAAGAGAGAATAGAACTTTTAAGGAATTATTTTGTGTACTTTAGGCTCTTAAGCCTCTGCTGTGCTCTTCCCTTCATAAGAGTTATGAGTGGAAGTGTTGTAGAGATGTATCATAAGTGGTGTCATTTACTGTCTTTGAGCAATTGGGGATCTTAGATTAAGCATGATAATATCTTATTGTTATTGCAATGAGTCATTTCCTCTTCATTTATTAGTCTACCACTAAATTTTGGGAAATGTTCTATATCATTCCCATTGCAAAAAAATGTATAAAATATCTAGATTAGGTTTTCACATTGTGAATTGACTTTATCTTAAATTTTTAGTGAATTATTAACATTTGGGGATGGAAATTTATAGGAACATTATTAGGTTAAATTTTATAGTTTAGATTTGCTTCAAGCTGTCACTTTTGTTTTGATTGTAGTCATTCAAAAGTATTGTCTTTAGGTTTTTAAAAGACCCAGTAATTGAAACAGAACAGTGTAGTTAAACATTCCATATTACAGGTTCAATATTTGTGTTTGGCATTTGTATTATTGGAAGTACCACCTAGTTGTTCCATATTTTTTGCAAGGGATGACTGGTTACTTTTAAACATGTAGTCAAGATTTTGTGTGTATCACTCCATTAATTTCATTTGATTCCAAGTTATGGTCCATTTCATTTCTGTAGTGGTACAGGTAATATCTTGTTCTTAACAGTACCACAGCAAGAAAACTTGACTATTCCAAGTCAAGCAGGATGCTTTTCTTTTATAGAATTTCTTGGTTTTGTTGCTGAGGAAGAAAAGTAGAGTGGGAGAGAGGAAGAAGAGATGAAGTCAGTGAGTGCTAGACCAAGGGGATAAAAACACCATGAGACCAGAGGTCACTTCTGAGCTTAATAATGTATATGACTGTCTAGTTAAAGCCAGCAAAACCTAAAAAGCTTTCTTTTCATCTGAGGCCTGGACCAGACCTCTGCCAGGTCTGTTGTTGTGTGGACCCCGGGTTCCGCCTGAGACATTCTGGAGGCTCCACAGATCCCACAGCCAGCATTAGGTAGGAAGACCCACATACTGCCCTAAGCCCATAGCTGGGTGCTGTGAGCTCTCTCTCAGATTTCAGCAGATACCCCCCCCCCCGCGCCCCTGCAGAGTAGCACTCCCCTTCCAGCCCTCTCCCGGATTTGAGGCCTGGACCAGACCTCTGCCAGATCTGCTGGTGTGTGGACCCCGGATTCCGCCTGAGACATACTGGAAGGTCCACTCAACCCAGAGCCACAGAGGAACAACTAAAGTCAGAGTGTCAGACAACATATCCTGAGATATACTAGAGGAGACACTGCACCCAGAACAGCAGACACCTAGCTGGACTACTACCTTGGAGGCACCAAATCCTGAGGCATCCTAGAGGTACCACTGTAATCAGTACAGCTGGAAAAGATCACAGAGATATCTGGACCCCTAGAAGATCAGACACAAGTGAGATAACTGGAAAGGCAGGCTTCAGCCAGAGACAGCAAGTACAGGCAGCACTAGAGTTAACCAGATGGCAAAAGGCAAGCACAGGAACACAAGCAACAGAAACCAAAGTTACATGATATCATCAGAACCCAGTTCCCCCATCATAGCAAGCCCTGAACACCCCATCACTCCAGAAAAGCAGGATTCAGAATTAAAATCACTTCTCATGATGATGATTGAGGGCTTTAAGAAAGACATAAATAACACTCCCAAAAAACAGATAGAAACCCTTAAAGAGGAAACACAAAAATCCCTTAAGGAATTGGAAGAAAATGTGACCAAATGGGAAAAGGAATTAAACAAAACCGTGCAGGATCTAAAAATGGAAGTAGAAACAATAAAGAAATCACAAAGGGAGACTACCCTGGAGATAGAAAACCTTAAAAAAAAAAGATCAGGAGTCACAGACACAAGTATCACCAACAGAATACAAGAGATGGAAGAGAGAATCTCATGTGCAGAAGATACTATGGAAAACATTGACACAACTGTCAAAGAAAATGCAAAATACAAAAAGCTATTAACCCAAAATATACAAGAAATCCAAGACACAATGAGAAGGCCAAACACCTAAGGATAATAGGTATAGATGAGGGGGAAGACACCCAACTTAAAGGACCAGTAAATATCCTCAACAAAATTATAGAGGAAAACTTCCCTAACCTAAAGAAAAAGATGTCCATAAATATACAAGAAGCCTACAGAACTTCAAATAGTTTAGACCAGAAAAGAAATACTTCCTGCCACATAATAGTCAAAACATCAAATGTACAAAACAAAGAAAAAAATACTAAAAGCAGTAAGGGAAAAAGGCAAAGTAACATATAAAGGCAGACCTGTAAGAATTACACCAGACTTCTCACCAGAGACCATAAAAACCAGAAGATCCTGGACCGACATCATACAGACCCTAAGAGAACACAAATGCCAGCCCAGACTACTATACCCAGCAAAACTGTCAATCATTATTGATGGAGAAACCAAAATATTCCATGACAAATCCAAATTTACACAGTATCTCAACACAAACCCAGCACTTCAAAGAATAATTGATGAAAAACTCCTACACAAGGAAGAAAACTACAACCTAGAAAAAGCAAGAAAGTAATCTTCCAAAAGCCTTAAAAGAAGGTAGCTAAACAAACATATCTCCACTGCCAATAACAAAAATAACAGGAAACAATATTCATTTCTCCTTAATATCTCTTAATATCAATGGACTCAATTCTCCAATAAAAAGACATAGACTATCAGACTGGATACGTAAGCAGGACCCAGCATTTTGCTGAATTCAGGAAACTCACCTTTGTGAAAAAGACAGACACTACCTCAGGGTAAAAGGTTGGAAAACAATCTTCCAAGAAAATGGTCCCAAGAAACAAGCTGGAGTAGCAATTCTAATACCAAATAAAATCAGTTTTCAACCAGAAGTAATCAAAAAAGATAAAGAAGGACACTTCATATTCATCAAAGGAAAAATGTACCAAGAGAAACTCGCAATTCTCAACATCTATGCCCCAAATGCAAGGGCACCCACATACATAAAAGAAACTTTACTAAAGCTTAAAGCATACATTGCACCCTACACAATAATAGTGGGAGATTTCAGCACCCCACTCTCAGCTATGGACAGATCATGGAAACAGAAACTAAACCGAGACACAATGAAGCTAAGAGAAGTTATGAACCAACTGGACCTAACTGACATCTATAGAACATTTCATCCTAAAACAAAAGAATATACCTTCTTCTCAGCACCTCATGGTACCTTCTCGAAAATAGACCATTTAATTGGTCACAAAACAGGCCTCAACAGATACAAAAAGATTGAAATAATCCCTAGTACCTTATCAGACCATCATGGACTAAGACTCGTCTTTGACATGGACAAAAACAACAGAAAGCCCACATACACTTGGCAACTGAACAATGCTCTCCTCAATGATAACTTGGTCAAGGAAGAAATAAAGAGAGAAATTAAAGACTTTTTAGATTTAAATGAAAATGAGGACACGTCATATCAAAACTTGTGGGACTCACTGAAAGCAGTACTAAGAGGAAAAATCATAGCTCTAAGTGCTCACAAAAAGAAATTGGAAAGAGCATATATTAACAACTTGACAGCAAACCTGAAAGCATTAGAACAAAAAGAAGCTAATATACCCAAGAGGTGTAGACGGCAGGAAATAATCAAACTCAGGGCTGAAATCAACTAAGCTGAAACAAAAAGAACTATACAAAATATCAACAAAACCAGAAGCTGGTTCTTTGAGAAAATCAACAAGATAGACAAACCCTTAGCCAGACTAACCAAAGGGCACAGAGATAGTATTCAAATTAATAAAATCAGGACTGAAATGGGAGACATAACATCAGAAACAGAGGAAATTAAAAAAATCATCAGATTCAACTACCAGACGACATGAAGCTCATGAAGAAGAAAGAACAAGTGAGGATGCCTAGGTCTTTCTTAGAAGGAGTAACTAAATACTCAAGGGAGCAAATATGGAGACAAAGTATGGGACAGAATCTGAAAGAGAGGTTATATGGAGACCATTCCACCTGGGTATTCATTCCATGTGCAGTCACCAAAAATAGACGCTGATATGGATGTCAGGAAGAGAAAGCTGACAGCAGCCTGATAAGGCTGTCTCCTTAGAGGTTCCCCAGAGTCTGACATACCCAGAGGCAGATACTCACAGCTAACCATTAATATGATCAAAGGTTCCCAATGGAGAAGTTAGAGAGTAAACTGAAGGAGCCTTAATGGCTGGTGGCCCTGTGCGGAGAGCAACAATACCAACCAGCCAGAGCTCCCCAGGGTCTAAACCACCAGCCTAGGAGCACATATGGAGAGATACATGACTCCAGCTGTATATGTAGGCGAGGATGGCCTGGTTGGGCATAGGTGGGAGACAAGGTCATTGATACCTTGAAGGCTGAGCACTGAGTGTGTGAGGGGTAATCTGAGGGTGGGGAGGGGGATTGGGGGGTAGGTGGGTAAACACCCTCATAGAAGCAGGAGGAGGGGGGATGGGATAAGGGGTTCCTGGGAGGTGGGGGGAATGCGTTAAAGGGATAAAATTTGAAATGTAAATATAATATCCAATAAAAGAGGGGGAAAAAAGAAAAGCAGTTAGAACCAACATCCTTAATAAAATGTCAGCCCTCTTTAAAAAAAAAACTATCTTGATACTAAAATTTGTTTTGAGAATTGTATATTGCAGAATGATCAGCCTTGGTGTATCTACTCAACAAGCAAGCTGGGCAGACCTGCTCAAACTTCTGAGGTCCGGGAATTCCATCTGGAGGCAGTGAAGACACAGCATCAGAGGCTTGTCAATTTGCTCTTCCCCCCACTCTTCTTCTAATATTTCAACGTCCATAGTCAGCTTGAAGAAACTAATGAAGAGTCAGCGCCCCTATTCAGCTTGAAGAAGCTAATGAAGAGTCAGCGCCCCTATTCCTTGCGCTTGGGGACTAAGGTGGTAAATGTTGGGCTGTCTTTCTAGGGAAAAGTAGTAGTTTTGTGGGAATAGAGAGGATTAGCTAGGGTTTATTGCATAGCCACAACCTATTAGTAGAAATCTGTATAATTATTATCAAGATGAAGATATAAATTCTTAAACGACACCAATTTACTTTCATTACAAATTTTAAGGTTTTTATTGGTACGAGCTGCTTATTGATATAAGAGTGAGATGAATATTGTTACCCTCATAGGCATTGTACCAGTATAACACACTTAGGAATACAAGGCTTAGACCCAGTCCTCCTTTAACTTTTTTTAACTGATTTGAGATGGTCAGCCTGTGAGATAAGGGACTATAGCAAATTCATGGCTTGGAGTTTATTGTTAGGGTGTTTTCTATGTTTTATTTAGAAATAGCTGAGTGGAGTTAACAGGCAACAGTCCAGATTACCTTACATGGATAGTTGGTTTTCAAAACATCAGAAATCCACAGAATTGATGTGACAAACATTTCTGTATTAATGTTCATTTTGATTAGAGACCTGTCTGCTCCTGACAGCTTCATATATTGAAGTCTAAGAAGAAATTGAGCATCTTTGGAGTTACTCCAGTTGTGGTGAGACAGCCATTAGACAAGAATTGTCTCTTTCCTTCTACAGACAAATTACTGTCCAGAAAAGGACACACCTGCAGAATAGTCGACTGATTATATCTGCCTAGACAGAGTAATCAGCCCTTAATAATTCTGCATCACTATGGTCTGTCAGATGATCCTGGGCCAGAAGGCAGAAGAACAGATGCTCCAACGTTTTGAAGTAGAGGGAGTGTCCAGGTGTTCAGAGGTCTCTATAAACTGTCTAAGTTTTAGAAGCTATGCTTTGTGCTTCCCACAATTATAGTTAACTCAGTCATTCTGGATTTCTGATGGGGTTGAAAACTTATAGCCTCATAGCCAATCCTGGCTATTTACCTTGAGAGAAAAGATTTGAGTGGATGTTCATCAGCTGACATTCATCCTAAAGCCAAGGAAAAAGCCAGGTTCAGAACTAAGTGCTTTAGTTAGGATAGATGACAGAGGTTCTGGTTAGTCAGCAAAATGTTGGACTGGGTATGAGGACTATCTTGTACCTCACTGGTACAAATTGACATAATTATGCTCTAATTGTATTTTGAGAGAAAAGTTTCATTTTAACAGGAAGGGTGATTGTAGGAGGAGCTAAGGTGGGAGGAGTACTGAGAGGAAGAGAAGGAGTAAGAAGAGGAGGAGAAGAAGGAGAGGAGAAGCTAGGTGATGAAAGAGAGAAAGAGGGGGAGACAGGGAGGCAGATGTTCATGTATCTCCACCAGTCAAAGATAGTTGATATATCTAGGTTGGGTAGTGGGTTACACCTCTGATTGAGCAATACCAAACTTATAAAGCCTTTGATTAACATTGTTTTAAAAAATGTATAAGTGCAAAAAGGAAAAGGGTGCATAGGATAGGGGTTTTCTAAGGGGGGATGGGGAAAGGGGATAGCATCTGAAGTGTAAATAAAATATCCAATTAAAAAAAAGGAATTGCTGATTTATTTGAAAAGTGGCTATAGGATAGTACTACTCAGAACAGGAGGATCTGCAAAGATTCCCTTTATGTAGATTACTTTTCTAGACTTTCTGATCTTGATCTTATAACATTTCATGTAAGTTATCATTAACTGATTTTATAGCTTCCTCAGTTTGTATGTGACACCATTGAATAGCCTGATTATTACACTTATTGTTAGGAGATATCAACAGGTATTGTAAGATAAACCTTTCCTTTTATTAGAAGTTAGCATGTTTGTTTTTTTAATTACTATTTTATTATTGAGACAGGATTTCTCTGTGTAGCCCTGGCTGTCCTAAAACTTGCTCTGTAAAGACCAGGATGATCTCGAACCCAGAGTTTGTCCTGCCTCTGCCTTCTGAGTGAAGGAATCAAAGGAGTGCTCCATAACCGCCTTGCATAGAGTAGCTTTGACGTTTATTCTCAGTTTTTCATTTGTGAGCTGGGATGATGATGGCTTGATTAGAAGGAAAGAACTGAATCATTTTTAGAATACTTTATTTGTTCTTTCTGTCTGCTGTGGCTCACTGTTAACTTTTTCTGAGTAGAAATATTTATCATACAGAATTGTTAAGATAGTCATTGAATACAGATGATTAAATTAATTTTAAAATAAGCTCATTTGTGATCATTGTGTGTTTAAAATATAGGTAGGCCACGTGTTTCTTTTACACTAGTCATAAAATATTCTCTATCAAGAATGGATGTGGTTTATCTGAACCAGTGTTGACATGTTCCAGAAATACTCCATAAGTGATAGTTTGCTGTTGTACCATTTCTCTCCCTTCTTCTGGTGCCCCCCTTCTTCCTGAGGGAGTTGACAAATAATATTGGTTCCTGTAAGGAATTGCAGTATTGATCACATGGTTAGTAAACTGTTAAAACAATTGTGTTCTGTGAATGAGAACAAGATGTCAAGGCTCACATTTTAAGAATTTTAGAACGATTTCATATGAAAACCAGGCATACTTTACTATAGCAGTGTGAATAAGTACCATAATGTGTTGGAAACTTTATGAACTATCCCACAAATCTTAGGACTTGATTACCATTACATAGTAAGTTTAGTCTGCTTTAGGGCAAAAGAGCTGAACTTGGCACAAGTTTTCTTGTGCTACTCAAATCTTATTTATTGCCAGGAAATTGTGTTTAAAGCTTGTTCTCTTTCATCCAGTTGAGTGTAATAGTTTAATAAACATTAAGGGCTGGAGAGATCACTCTCTAACCAGTAGGTTAAGAGCACTGAGTGCTCTTCCAGAGGTCCTAAGTTCAATTCCCAGGAACCACATGGTGGCTTACAACCATCTGTAATAGGATCCAATGACCTCTTCTGCTGTGTTTGAAGACAGCTGCAGTGTGCTCACATATATTAAATAAATAAATCTTTAAAAACTCAGTATATGAAGTTTAACCAACATTTAAAAGTTAGACTAGAATAGAAAACAGTCAAGTTCATCATGCATAGAAAGAGTAGATATTGGTATGCAAAGCATGTGTGCTTTGTTGCATTTCTCACTCCTGTGTCTGTGTCTTACAGATTGATATTAGAGGAGTTTAGAATATTGTGTAGAAGCAGATGTATATGTTAGCTCATCATGAGAATATTAGAAGCATGGCTCCTGTTTTCAGAAAGAACATGTGAAAATCTAGGACAACAAATAGATGATTTAATAAAGGGGAATGTGCATAGGGAAAAGGTTGGGGGAGGGGAGAGGCAAAGCAGAGCTTGGACCAGGGAGAGGATGAGGATAAATAGCAAGAGAGTGAAAGAGAGCAAGAGAGAGAGAGAGAGAGAGAGAGAGAGAGAGAGAGAGAGAGAGAGAGAGAGAGAGAACAAACTCCATTGTGTTCCTAAGGAGGTGTTTAATGTTTGAGTCTAACAGCATTGGCTAATTGTAATTTAGAAGAAGATACTGGATATAAGAATTAACTTCAGTCCTTTATATTTTTAAGTGGTTATTGACTCTTATTTTCCCATTCTGGCAGAGATTAACTTTCATTGATTATCACAGATGCATTAGCTTTTTGGACTTAGGGATAAATGGTAGTAGTGTCTTGGCCGTTTCTTTCTGTTTCAGGCCAACTCAAGAGAATTTGCTAGTTTTCTCCTTCTTTTCACTCATTCATAGATCATCAGTGAAATGACTTCGTGTTTTAGTATTGAAGACCATCAATTGCTCCGCTGTTTCTTTGCTGAATCTGCAGAAGTTAAGTATTTTCTAAAATGACATTTTTTTTGAATGACCTGTGCTTAAGTATAAACTACCTCAAACACAAGAATGTTGTGTTTGTTGTCCTTTGTTGTCTCTGCATAGAGAAGTGCTCCAGATGTGGACAATTTCTTTTCCTCCCCATTGACACTGCTCAGAGCTTTAGGGCTGCTCTTCTCCTTAGCCACTCACCCATTGCTGGACAGTTTGCATCTTGTTTTGGCAGTAGGTGAGAATGGGCAGCCTTCTCTTGATCAGCCTCTCATCTGGTGGTCTTGGCTCTGCTACTTGCATAAAGCTGCATTTGGCTTTCCTCAGAACAGGAGCCACAAGGGTCTGGCCCCTCATTCTCAGTACAGTAGTTTGTCTTTGAATTCTTTGAACTCTGCTTTTGAATCAGGGCTTCTTCCTCTAGTTTTCTTCTAGTTTTCTCTAGTTTCAAAGGGCGTTCCTTGAATACATTCTCTATAACTGAGGTAGGGGTGTGTGTGTGTGTGTGTGTGTGTGTGTGTGTGTGTGTGTAAGTAAATGTGCACAGAATCTTGTAAGTTTGGAAAATCAACTCAGATATAATTCAAGTAAAATATTGTAGGTTATCCTAGGATTTACAATGTTTATAGGATTGCAGAATCATCATTTTGAACAATGTCTGTAGGGTCCAAGTATTCTAGTGGGTATCCTTAGGGAAGTGTTGTTCCTTAGGAACTTTTTATTGAGGGTAGACAGGAACTTTGAGAAACTTGAATCTAGCTTTGAGTAAGTTATATTTTACTTAGTGCCTGTACAGTTATATTTATGTGTGTGAAAATCCCGTAACCTGAGAGATAAGTTTAATCATGCTGAAGTAGTAACGGTGCTGTTGATAGAATGACATCTAAGAAACACACTGCTCTCAGTAGGATTGGAATGATACACTGAAGGCCTGTGCTGTCAACTCCTGGATGACTGAGATGTTCCTATGACATTCTTCTTGTTCTGACTGAACTAATTCCCCATGGAAAGACATTTAATGTTTTTAAATACAGAAATTCTCACCTTATTTTTGTACCTTCAGTTACTATAATTTTAACATGTTACAAAACTATTTTGTGTCTGAAAATTTTTGTTCATTATGATGTTTAGGAAGAAAACACCTTGAACTCTTGCAATTTCCATGATCCATTGTGTTTTGTTTTTTGCCCTAGGGTAACAGTGTTTTAGCTAAGCAATTGGTTTCTGTCCTCTCAGTTTGTGGGAACTTTTATTACTATGTATAATGGTGTATGTGTTTCATGTGTCAGTATCTATTTGTTTCTATGTATTATAAAGAAACCAGATGATCCTTCCTCTTTATTAAGGAGAAACCCATGCACAACTGGTGTTATTTTGACAACATGTGAACTGCTAGAACTTTGTGATTACCATAAAG
The DNA here is from genome assembly GCF_011762505.2 of Arvicanthis niloticus. NCBI lineage: Eukaryota > Metazoa > Chordata > Mammalia > Rodentia > Muridae > Arvicanthis > Arvicanthis niloticus. The sequence goes on along the minus strand of NC_133429.1, from coordinate 9,648,399 downwards.
TTTTGTTCTAAGTTTTAGCAGGATAGATAATAATACTGGAGGACAATGAACCCGATTGTTCAGAAACAAGTGATGAGCTTTAGATGTAGACTGGCTCCTTTAAGTATTGACCAGGTGATCTAGGCAAGTTATTTAACCTCTTGAATCTTTGTTGTATCAGCTGTAAAGAAGTAAACATTTACCAAAAGGTGAAAGCCAGTTTAGAAGTTTTCCCCATAACTTAGATTATTTTGTTGGTTTCAGTCCCATTCTGATTTTTTTCCTTTTTAATACTGGATCACATGGAGTCCTTGAACTTAATATGACCTTAAACTTCTGATTCTTTTGTCTCTACTTCCTAAGTGTTAGGATGTGGAGACATGGAGATGCAGCTCCCAGGCAGGATCAAGTAAGGATTGGTGAAAGGTGCAAGGAGGGGCTGGAATGCTGCCCTTGAGGAGAAAATGTTTTTCTCACTTGGCCTCAGCTATGTTCTGCTTCCATCTGTCTTTGTGGAAGAGGCTCTCAAGGTCTCTGAGTTATAGGTACTGGAGTGATTTGTTAATTAAATGTTTTAAGAAGAAGCATTTGCTTAGTCTTGCCTATATTCCTAGTATTATAGGAATAAAGATTTTATGAGTTTAGCTTGCCAAAAGGAATTTGACGGAATTTGTGTTTTTATCTATGTAAGGCTTTATAAAGTTTGTGGCAGTATGCAGTTGCTTCTGCCTTTGCTCTGCATCCCGTGTCCTAGGTTCTTTCAAGATCAATTCCCAGGGTCCCCAACACACTAGACACTGACACTTGACGCCTCAACAGGGACCCTGAAATTGATTCAGGATGGTCAGACAAGGTAAGTTTATTTTATCACAGGGAAATAAAACAAGGTAAATCTTCTCCTTATCTTGCTATGCTTAAGCATCTCTTAAAAGTGCAGGGAATTTGTATCTCTCAATCTGATTTAGAGTTGTGTCTAGAGACAGCAAGAGACTATAATCCTTGCTTCCCTGATGAGGGTTCCATAGATTCTGACATTTGCCCTAGAGTGAAAGCTAATGTGGAAAAGGCTGCAAGGCAGGGAAAAAGATTCCAGTTCGTTTTTGGTCTATTTGGGCTGTTATTTTTTACTGTATTTAAGGATATGAATGAAAACAGGGTAGTAACAAATGTAGCAAAAGAAGCTGTGCCTTCAATAAAGGATTTAAATTTAGATGAGGAAGTCAAAGATGAAATAAATAAAGATAAACAGGAATTATTAAAGCCAGAGAGAACTTGGCACAACCTTTGTATGATGCTTCTGAGTCTCTTAAACAATTGTCAGGAAGGACTGATCAGTTACAGAAGGATTTCGATTCTCTAAGAGTACCAGGAGCCAGAAAAGCGAAAGTAAAAGTTTCACTGTTTGTGCCACTGCCTGAAGCAGTTTTTTCTGCATCCTTTCCAGAGGATGCCATGTTAACAACAGATTCAGATGATGATGGTGATGAATTTCCTGCTTTTTCTTTTCTTATAACTAGGTGTGGCACAAGGGCTTATTATGAAGAAATTATTGTCAATTATATTGGTCAGTTGAAAAAGGCAGTAACTTTATATGGACCTCAATCTCATTATGTTAAGGAATTATTAAATGGTACCCGAGGATTGGAAGGTATTGTGTAGAGTATTATTAAAGGAACCTGAATACTTGCAATGGCAAATGTGGTTTAATGAGTTATTCATAGAGAAAGCAAGACCAAATGGAGTTAGTGCTAACCACATATTACAAGTTATTTCTCATGCCTGCTAACAGGGACAGGACAATATAATGATGCTCATGTTCAAGCACAGGGATCTCCTGAGGAAATTCATGAGCAACTTAGGGCAATATCTATGGGAGCGTGGGAACGGATTAGACCTTCTGGTGAACATTATGGCTCATGCCAAGCACGTGCCCGCGAGCGCCCCGCAGCCCTGTGCTCATCCGGGTCCCCAGAGCCTTAGCCAATGGAGCTGGCTCCTGGCCCCGTGGGCAGAGCTATGCCTCCTCTGTCTCCCCGTGGCCTGTAGTCCCCGGGAGCTGCCTGGGGCTGAGGAGCCCGGCTCCCACGGGAGAACTCAGGTTGCGAGCGCCCAGTGATCTCGACAGGTCCGGAGCAATGCTCCCAGTGGCACACGCTGGGATCAGAGCCATCCTAGTAAAAACACTTCAGAAAAATGAGGTGCCAGTGGTCACGTGGGGCCGGCGCTGCCCAATGAGAAGCCGGGGGCGGGGCAGAGGCCGCTGACGCGGCGGAGTCACCAGGGCAACCTCTGGAGCTCTAGCCCGCGCTCTCCGAGCTCGCTGCCCACTCAGGGGCGCACAGGCCGCATCGCATGGAGGCTGTGTGAGCTCGTGTTTACCCGTGGAGTCCGCCTCGGGCGCGCCACCGTCTCCCCGCGGACCGCTCGGTTGGGAGAGGTTTCCCTGATGACCAGCTTGGGCTGTCGTGGCGGCTCGAGCCCCGCGCGATCGCCTGCGCTCCGGGGGTCTCAGGCCCGGGAAGGTATGCGTGTCCTCCGGACGCTGGGCGCCGGCTCCTGAAGGACGTCGCGCGTGGATCTCGGCGCCTCCGCAGCCTCCATTCATCTGCCAGCTGCGCGCTCGCCGCCTCCGCGCCCCTCTCTGCAGCCCTTTCCCCACTCCTCGGGTGAGGAGGTTCTCCTGGAAGCGCAGGTGTCGGTTATGAACCCGGCTTCCCCGCCTTGAAGCTCTCGGTAGAGGAAGTCGGGGTGACCCGCCGCACCCCGAACATGGGGGTGAACGCGGTGCATTGGTTCCGAAAGGGACTCCGGCTCCACGACAACACCGCCCTGAAGGAGTGCATCCAGGGCGTGGACACCATCCGCTGTGTCTACATCCTCAATCCCTGGTTCACAGGCTCTTCCAATGTGGGCATCAACAGGTGGTGGTGAGTCTGAAGCACTTTCGATTGCGGTGTCTATGAATCGGGTGTCGATGCCTTAGTGACACATCTGAGAGTTGGTTTTAGTCCAGGGGCCCAATTGCCTACATGGTTGAAGAGTTGTAGATGTGGTCAATATTAAATAGTTCAGACTTGGTAGTAGAGAGTACCGACGACCCCGAAACACTTTAGCTTTCACCTGTAAGTTATGTGTCTGTGTTTGATGGGAGCTACTTCCTTAATTTGTGAGAAATAATGAGGAGGAGAATTAGTCACCCCCAGATCTTAATGGCCTTGATATTTTAGGCCTCTGAAAGGGTTGTAATCTTTAATGTTGACATGTGTGTCTAGGTAACTCATAGTGTGGAGAAAAAACATTCATTTATTATAGCAGACTCCAGATCCAGCTTTCTTTCCCCTTGAGGATAGGAGAGGAAAAGCAAGGGGAAGAATTACCTGATTTCTCTTTGCTCAACTCTCTCTCAACTCCTTGTGGTTCACAAGAGAAAGCACAGTTTTTCTTTCTAGGCAAAGTATAATCCTTCTAGGGAATCACTTCTGGAAGAAATCCTCCAGACATTTTATAAGCTGTACCTTTACAAAAAGCATGAGGTCCAGGGTCCACTTAGTTTTGTTTGTTGAGTTAGGTTTGTTGAGTGACTTTTTCCAGAGAAATGTAAAGTAACATCTACTGACATCTCAGGAAGGGCAATGAGGGAACAAGGAAAAGATTCCATCCAAATCCAACCTCATAGAAAAGTTGAGTTCCTGTGCAGAGACAACAGTGTGTTGTATTCTTTGCCCAGGCTCTGTTCTCTAATAGTGTAGGGTGGTGGAGATGTGAGATAGTAGGACTTCATCAGCTGTGAATATTCTTCAGGGGTGCAGCAGAGTACACCTTAGTCTTCCCAGCAAGAAGAGATTCAAGTCTTCCAAAGCCCTGTCACCTACTTCTGCCCATCCTCCTCCTTCTCTTTCCTCAATTTGTCCAGTGCTTCTGGAATTCTCTCCACTAATCTCAGCTCTGTGGTCTTGCTGTTAGAGTCTTATCATCTCATGGTCACGGCAATGTCTTGGGAAAGCGTATTTCTTGTAAATGTGATATGTAAACTCTGTTTGGCGAATCATTTGAGACACATTAGTAACTTCCTGTTCTTAATTAGGATTTTACCAGAAGTTCTTAGAAAAAGTCAATATATTGGTTCAAGACCTTAGATGACTCTTCTTTTATACATGTTCATCAAGAGACTAGAGTCGACACCTTGGAAGATCTGTAATTACCATCACTTGTGAGTTTTCTCATCCAACCTTCTTCATGTCTGGAAGCTGAGGTTATGTTACAACATTAACATGAGGACCTTAAGTCAGGATTTGTTATGAATTGCTGTCTGTTTTTCTGACCCATCAAAAGGAGCACTGGTACTCAGAAGCTTTACAGTTTTATGAGGTCCCATTTGTCCATTCTTTGTCTAGAGCACAAGCCATTGATATTTCAACAGAGGGATGGATACAGAAAATGTGTTTGCCTTGCACCTTTCCTTGCCATCTTATCACTAACTCCAGTCAGAGTGATTTACTTTTGGAAATAGATCTACCTGAAGACTCAGCTATACCACTCTTAATCCTATACCCAAAAAGATTCCCCACCATGCCACAGGGGCACATGCTTCACTATGTTCATAGCAGCCTTATTTGTAATAGCCAGAAGCTAGAAACAACCCAGATGTCCCACAACAGAAGAATGGATACAGAAAATGTGGTTCATTTACACAATGAAATACTATTCAGCTACTAGGACCAAGGAAATCATGAGTTTTGCAGGCCAATGGATGGAACTAGAAAATATCATCCTGAGTGAGACAGGAACCTAGCATGGCTGCCCTTGGAGAGGCCCAGCAAGCAGCTGAACAAGTCAAATGTAGATACTTAAATCTAAACAATGGACAGAGCTGGAGACCCTGTGGGAAAGAGTGGAAGAAGCTGAGGAGGAGGGTGACCCCATAGGAAGACCAGAAGTCTCAACTGCCCTGAAACCCTGAGATCACTCAGACACTTAGCCACCAACCAGGCAGCATACACTAGCTGATCCGAGACCTGAAACATATACAGCAGAGGAGTGCCAGGTCTGGCCTCAATTAGAGAACATGCACCTAACCCTAGAGAGACATGAGGCCCCAGGGAGTGGGGAGGTCTGGTGGGTTGGGGTAAGGGGTGGGAACATTCTTGTGGAGTTGGGGGTGGCTTGGGGGAGGAGGAATGGTATGAGGAACTGTTGGAGGGCAGACCAGGGAGGAGGGAAACTATTGGACTGTAAAAAATGATTAAAGATAATTTTTTAAAATAAGGGAAAAAAGTAATACATTTAAACAAAAAATACTGTTGAAGTGGAAAACCTCTTTCTAATGTATATCTTTGAAAACAGAAATAAAAGACTGGTAAATGTAATCATATAAAAGTTGTACATGCCAATATCAACATGCCAAAGAAACCTTAGTGACATGCTAAGTGGTGACAGTGTGTGTAGTATTCTGAATCAGGCCATCTCAGTCCTGTCCATAAAGAGTACAGTGCAGACCATGTTGGCAGATCCTTTGGTTTCAGTGTACTCTGTAGTGTTCATATGTTGGATGGACACGTAATCCTCAGTGTGTCAGTGTTGAGAGGTGCCCTTTAAGAGGTGGTTAGGTCATAAGGTCTGTGATACTAAAAATGGGTTTCCTCTCTGGTATTCCCATGTGCACATCTTACATTTCCACCTTCTCTAATGGGAGGAAAGCAGGCACTTGCCAGATTCTGGTTCCTGGATCTTGCACTTTCTAGACTGTGAGCAAACTTTCTATAAATTATGAATTTTCTAGTCTTAGCTAATTCTTTTATAGTTGCACAAAATGTGCAAAGATAGTAACATTTTCTTAAAGCCTAATACAGTGAATATTTTAGGCTTTGTAAACCAAGAGTATTTCATATTTTTATTTCATATTCATGAATATTTTCATATTCCTATTTTTATGCAACCCTTTACATATATAAAAATGGCTTTCAGGCCATACAAAAGCAAACAGTGGATTGTATGTATTCATCTTATGGACTGTGGCCTACAAATCCTTCTGTAGCTTATTCCTTATTTGAGTACTTTTGGTTTTGAATAGTGTTTGTTTTTATTTATCTGATTTATCTTTGCTTTGCCTTTTCCTTAAATGCTGGTTCCTCTTCCTGATCTTTGTTTTGTGGGTGGGAGGGGGTTGTCAGGACGCTATCCATATGCTGTATGCCTGAACTACATCCCCAGCCCTCAATTTAATTTTCTGAGATAGGATCTCAGAGTTGCTGAGGTTTGCCTTGAACTTTGAGTCCTACTGCCTCAGCCTTCAAAGTAGCTGCAATTTCAGGCCTGTGCTACCAGATTCAGCTTGAATGACTCTTCTATAGCATAGGTGAATAACCTGCTTTGAGTTCTCAACCTCTGATAGCAAAATATGATCTCTTCACATTTATTGTTATTGATGACTTTAGAATTTTATATTTGCCTTATTTCTTCCATGTTTTTCCTTTTCTCTTTAGTTTTACGTGAATTTTATTCCTTATTGGACTTTTTAGTGGATTGACAATTTTATATTTTTTTACTTTTGTTTTCACTATGGGGTGTTTTAAATTTCTAACAATATATTTGGTCCTAATTTTATCTTCTTTTGTTAAAAAAATTTTAATTGAACATTTTATTTATTTACAATACAGATGTCATCCCCTTTTCCCATTTCCCCTTCCTAGAACTCCCTATCCAACCCCCTTTCCTCCTTTATGCTTTTATACCATTTTAATTACTTGCATGTATTAAGGTCAGTTCTAGGTTGAGGGTTTGCCCCAGCAAAAACACCATCCAACTGACTTTTCGAATAACCCTTAAGTTTCCAGTTCAGGGAAAGACACAGGAGAGTGGCTGCCTCTGCTTAGGTGAGAATCCGCAGGGAACTGAGCAGGAGGCAGGCTTTATATTGAGTTTCTTGATTTCTAGGGTGGGATTGGTGGGATTTCAAGCCAAGCCCAGGGATTGGTAGTTTTTTGGGCTCAGGGATTTGTGGGTTTGGTAGGTTTTCAAAACTGTAGTGGGTTTAAACTTTTTTCAGTACAGGCTGAGCAAGCCAGTAAGCAGTACCGTTTCATGGCCTCTGCATCTGCACCTAACCCCAGGTTACTGCCCTGTGAGTTCCTGCCTTGGTTTCATTCAGTGATAAACTACAGTGTGGAAGTGTAAGCCAGATAAATTCTTTTTCTCCCCCAACTTGCTTTTTGGTCATGCTGTTTTATCACAACAATAGAAATCCTAACTAAAACAGCACTGTAGCATCATTTAAGGTAAGGCACTTTGGGGTTTGCAGCATTGATTTTTGTTGAAGAGTGTTTGTCCATGTTGACATGTGAATGTTAACATTGTCCTTTGTATTACAGAACAGAAGTTTTTAATTTTAACAAAATCCTAATTACTGTTTACTTTCACGGATTATGCTTTCAGTGTCGGTATATAATTGATTTTTCGACTATTAAAGCAATTCCTGGTATGGAGACTATACATTAGGATCATCTTTCAAGATGTTTTTGCTTCAGGTAATCAATATTTTGTCAGGGAGTTTTACCTCTGTATTCATGGTGAGTGTTGACCCATGACATTTTGTTTTTATCATTTTCAGGCATTGTTATTAGGGTTGTGGTGAATTTAAATAAAGAGTTGAGGAAGTGTATTTGTTTCCCAATGTTTGGAAACTGCTTTTTTTCCTAAATGTTTGATGGAGTATAATAATGCAACTGTCTGAACTTGGGTTTTTAGTACATATAACTGATTAACACTTAATGGTTTTAGAGTTAGCTAGTCAGCTTTTTCAGATTCAGTTATCAGCTTCAGTATGGTTTATTTTTCATGGATTATGTCTGCTAACATTTAATTTTTATTTCATTGCCATGAGATTGTTTATAATATTCCTTATTATTTTTGCTTCTTGTAGAGTCTGAGGCGAGGCTCTTTCTTTGATGTTCATGATGCATGCTTAATTTTTCTTGAGTATTATTAGAGGTTTTTAATGCAATTAAATGTCAAAGCTACTTTTATCTGGAGAGTTATCTCTGTGTGTATACACACTCATGTGCATGTTGTGTGTGCATTGCATGTGAGTGTGCATATATGCAGAGACCAGAGCAAGAATTGGGTTCCTTCTCTTCATTATTGCCTTGAGATGGTCTGTGGTCTCTCAGAACTGGAAGCTCGCCTTGGTGGTAAGTTTGCTGGCCAGCTAGCACATGGACGGATCCAACTGTGTTTGCCTTGTAACACTGAGGTTTCCTGCAGGCGCCCTTGTGCCTTAGTTTTTTTTTAACCTGGGTGCTAGGGATTCAAACTCAGCTCCTCATGCTTGTATAGCAAGTTTGCTTACTCAGGGAGCCCTCTCTTCAGCTCCTGTCTAAAGTTTGGTCTTTTTTTTTTTAACACTGAACATCTGTTTTCACCTCTGTGATCCTTTTCTTTGGTTTAGGTTCCACATTTATTTTCTATATTTTCAGGGTAGAAACCTATATCTTTGCCTCTTTGTCATCTCAATGTAAACACAGAAACATGATCTTGCTTTTATTGGTGATTAAGTTCATTCCACAGATAATTTTTTTATTATCATTGATTTCAAAATGTTACTTAAATATCTGTTTCAGAAGTTGATATTATTCTTTTTTTATTAGATATTTTATTTACACTTCAGATGGCATACCCTATCCCCATTCCCCCCACCCCCCTTAGGAAACCCCTATCCCATGCCCCCTTTTCCTTTTTGCATTTATACATTTTTTTAAAAAACATTAATCATAGGCTTTATAAGTTTGGAATTGTTCAATCAGAGGTGTAACCCACTGACCGACCTAGATATAACAACTATCTTTGACTGGTGGAGAAACATGAATATCTGCCTCACTGTCTCCCCCCTCTTTCTCTCTTTCATCACCTAGCTTCTACTCTCCTTCTTCTTCTCCTCTTCTTACTCCTTTTCTTCCTTTCAGTACTCCTCCTACCTTATCTCCTCCTACACAGCCCCCTTCCTGTTAAAATGAAACTTTTCTCTCAAAATACAATTAGAGCATAATTATGCCAATTTGTACCAGTGAGGTACAGGATATTCCTAATACCCACTTCATCCTTTTGTTGACTAACCAGCTCCTCTGTCATCTATTCTAACTAGAACATTTAGTTCTGAACCTGACTTTAGGATGAATGTCAGCTGACGACCATCCACTCAAATCTTTTCTCTCAAGGTCAATAGCTATATGTTTTCAATCCCATCAGAAATCAAGAATGACTGAGTTAACTATAATTGTGGGAAGCACAAATCGTAGTTTCTAAAACTTAGCCAATTTATAGAGACCTCTGACCACCTGGACACTCGCTCTACTTCAAAACGTTGGAGCATCTGTTCTTCTGCCTTCTGGCCCAGGATCTTCTGACAGACCTTGGTGCTGCAGAATTATTAAGGGCTGATTACTCTGTCTAGGCAGATATAATCAGTCGACTATTCTGCAAGTGTGTCCTTTTCTGAACAGTAATTTGTCTGTAGAAGAAAAGTGGCAATTCTTGCCTAGTGGCTGTCTCACCACAACTGGAGTAACTCCAAGGATGCTCAATTTCTTCTTAGAATTCAATATAGGAAGCTGTCCGTAGCAGACAGGTCTCTAATGAAAATGAACATTAATACTGAAATGTTTGTCATATCAATTCTAAGGATTTCTGATGTTTTGAAAACCAGCTATCCATGTAAGGTAATCTGGACTGTTTCCTGTTAACTCCACTCAGCTGTTTCTAAATAAACCATAGAGAACACCCTTATAATAAACTCCAAGTCATGAATTTGCTATAGTCCCTTAACTCACAGGCTGACCATCTCAAATCAGTTTAAAAAAGTTAAAGAAGGACTGGGTCTAAGCTTTGTATTCCTAAATGTGTTATACTGGTACAATGCCTATGAGAGTAACAATATTCGTCTCACTCTTATATCACTAAGAAGCTCATGCCAATGAAAACCTTAAAATTTGTAAACAAAGTAAATTGGTGCCATTTAAGAATTTATATCTTCATCTTGATATTAATTATACAGATTTCTACTAATAGGTTATGGCTATGCAATAAACCCTAGCTATTCCTCTCTATTCTGACAAAACCACTACTTTTCCCTAGAGAGACAGCCCAACATTTACCACCTTAGTCCCCAAGTGCAGGGAATAGGGGCGCTGACTCTTCATTAGCTTCTTCAAGCTGATTATGGGCGTTGAGATATTAGAAGAGGAGTGGGAGGGGGAGAGCAAATTGACAATCCTCTGATGCTGTGTCTTCGCTGCCTCCAGATGGAATTCCCGGACCTCAGAGGTTTGAGCAGGTCTGCCCAGCTTGCTTGTTGAGTAGATACACCAAGGCTGATCATTCTGCAATATACAATTCTCAAAACAAATTTTAGTATCAAGATAGTTTTTTTTTAAAGAGGGCTGACATTTTATTAAGGATGTTGTTTCTACCCGCTTTTCTATTTTTTCCACTCTGGCTTTACTGTCTTTTATATGTATAGATGGTAAAAACCTTTTCCAGTTCTGTAGGCTGCCACTTTGTCTGACTCCATATTGTTTATAAGTTCCCTGTTCAGAAGGTAAAAAAATACATGAATTATTTCAGCAAGAATCATCTGAGAGCATCAGTGTTATTGAGCTGTAATTCTCTTGGGAATAGTTTTCTCTTAGGAAGCTTTCCTTGATGGCTCTTGGCCCCATCTTGGAGTCTGGGTTAGAGGTTTCCCTGCAGCTTGTCACTGATGATGCCATTGGCTATTAACTGCACACATATCCTGCCACTCACTTAGTGGCTCTGGTCCTGAGGATACAGTATAGTGTGTAAAATACACTCTGGACAAAGCACTATGGAGTCAGGGTCCAAACTCCTGAGTCCATGTCAGCTTTGCTCTACTGTTCTTTGTGGTGGTGCCCAAGTGTGAACTCTGAGCTGTTCTCAGGTCAATCTTAAGTTCCTCTCAGGGTGTGAACAATAGGATGGAGTCTTAGGGTGACTTTGAAGTCCTTACTTAGCTCATTGCTCTTCAATACCACAGAGGAATTGACTGACCAGCAAATAGCCAGCAGGAAGGGTTAAGTATAAGGCTGGCTTAGATGACTCCCAGAGTATCATCCTTGATAAGATTGCTGGACTGACAGGTTTATTTGGCTTCTAAGGGCAGGAAATCCAATGATAAACTATATCCCTGATGCCCTGTAGGAATGGTCAGAAGACCGGGCCTATGGATCTGATGTTCTCTTGTCCCTAGTCTAGGTCATAGGTAGCAGGAGAATAGATTCTTCTTTGCCCTGTCTGTAACATGAACAAAGCCAAAGAGATGCTGGCAGCCAAGGGTAGTGCTTCATACTGCTTGTGACTTGCAAGAGAGAGAAGCAGCTAAAATCAAAGGTACAGATTGAGGGCTGAGGCAGGCCCTACCATGGTTCTGCTCCAGTCAGAGCAAGAAAGCCCATCTGTTCAGCTGTGTGGCTATATAGCTCATGCTACCTGGCACATGATCTCAGTCTGTGTCCTACACTTCTGCCGCATTGCCAGCCCTCCTGTGAACTCAACCAATCTTGTACTTTCCAGTGAATCTCACTATGCCAGCAGTGTGCCATGCCTGTATCGGCAAGCTATCTTATCTTTGTTCTGTCATAGTGCAAGACGATAGATACAGTATATTCATAGGGTGAGCATTGACTCCTCTGTCCCTGGTGACATTCCTAACCTGAATCCTCTATACAGAGGCAGATGTGCTCTTCCAGCCTGGTGGCTGACACCTAGGCCTCATTTGGGCCAGGGATCTCAATCTCACAAAATCCTTCCTGTTTTACTCTTGCTTTCATCCAGATGTAGGGGATGGATTGATCTCAGTATCTCCTGGAACCACCCACTACACCACTCTAGGGCCACTGGACTGTTCTGCCCCCTGCACTGTTATTCTATAAATGGTGACCTCATTTTGAGGTTGACAGAGAGCATGCCAATCACAGCACTGTGGGTCACAGAGGAAATACTGTGTCTATGTGAGCCTCCCATGGGTCATTTTCTTTAATGGCATCCCTCAGTTTCTAAAGTTGGAATCCCTTAATGATTCTTTGTAGGTTTTGTGTTCCTGAGTCCTGGACCTATAAACAAATCTGTAAAATTCTTAAATCAGACACCTTGTCTTTGGATGCATTCCAGAATGGTGTCTGTAGTGTTTTGATCTGTTGGATTGTGAATTTCATAGGTGCAAATCTTGGAAATATCAGCCTCTGAGCCTTGTGCCCAAAGAAGTTTGAAAAGGATCAATAACCACAAAGTACAGAACTGCAGTATTTTAAAATTGTTTTTATTGGATATTTTATTTATTTACAATACCATCCTTTTTCCCCATCTCCCCTCTCTAGAACCCCCTATCACATTGCCCCTACACCTTTATGCTTTTATACCATTTGATTACTTGCTTGTATTAAGGTCAGTTCTAGGTTGAGGGTCTAGCAATACAATAGATGCAAATAGTCAAGGAACAAGCAAGACAATAAACACAAATAGTCAAAGAAAATGCAATGCATTAAACCCAGTTATGTGAACACTCCCATGATCACTGTTTCTAAGGGCTTATCAAAGTAACTGAGTCTACTTCTCTGTCCTAGAGTAAGGTCATTTTCATGTCTAAAGCCTACTTCCTTGTTATAGTCTAAAATTTAGATTCCTGTCTGAAATTACTTCTTTGTTCTAACCTAAGATTTAGATTCCTACCTGAAATTTCTTTTTTGTTCTAGCCTAATGTCAGATTTCTGTCTAAAGATATTAAAACTGCATTTCTGATGTTGGATTGGTAAAGATCTTTTCCCAATCTGTGGGTGGCTATTTTTGTCCTATTGACAGTGTCCCTTGCCTTACAGAAGCTTTGCAATTTTATAAGGTCCCATTTGTCAATTCTTGATCTTAGAGCATAAGCCATTAGTGTCCTGTTCAGGAACTTCTCCCATGTATCCATGTTCCCATGTGTTTGAGGATCTTCCCCACTTTCTCTTCTATTAGTTTCAGTGTGTCTGCTTTTATATGGAGGTCCTTAATCCACTTGGACTTGAGTTTTGTACAAGGAGATATGAATGGATCGATTTGCATTTTCCCACATGCTGACCTCCAGTTCAACCAGCACCACCTGTTGAAAATGCTGTCTTTTTTCCACTGTATGGTTTTAGCTCCTTTGTCAAAGATCAGGTGATCTTTGTATCAAGAGAGTATAGTTGGTATGTGCACAGAATGTGCTGGAAATGGAGGCACTTCTGAATCATAGACCCCATTGTCCTGAACCCAGTGGTTCCCTATGCTAAACTCAAAAGAGCCTGGGATTTCCAGGCAAAAGAAAGAATCAGACAGGTGATCCATGCCTCCATGTTGGGCCAGAAGAAATAGTCTACCTTCTGATTGACTGTGCTCATCTCTCAGCTTGAGCAAATTAAACCCAGTTCATATCTGTGGAAGGAGACCATCTCTCCCCTAAGATTTAAAAAGACACAGCACTCTGCTATGAGAGTATGGGCCTCTTCAACTTTAGAGGAATCCCAATGTCATTGCTTCATGTCCCAAGAATATATGGTGCTCTCAAAGACCAGATTGCAGTCATGATCTCCCTCTATGTGGATCTGAATCACTAAAACTCTCTGAAGATGCTCAAGAGAGGATCTTTTACCTCTGCTTTCCCTCCAAGTGTCAGCTCATCTTCTAGACCTCAGGGAATTGAGAGAGGGATTATATACTCTGAGTAATTTGGAGGTGAGATGAGGACCAGTTCAGGAATGAATGAGGTATTTGGCTGCCATTGCAATGGGTGAAATTGGAGCAGTGGCTCATTTCAAAATGCCACAGATGAGTCTTAGTCCATGGTGGTCTGATAAGGTACTAGGGATTATTTCAGTCTTTTTGTATCTGTTGAGGCCTGTTTTGTGACCAATTATATGGTCTATTTTGGAGAAGGTACCATGAGGCGCTGAGAAGAAGGTATATTCTTTTGTTTTAGGATGAAATGTCCTATAGATGTCAGTTAAGTCCAGTTGGTCATAAATTCTATTAGTTTCATTGTGTCTTGGTTTAGTTTCTGTTTCCATGATCTGTCCATAGCTGAGAGTGGGGTGTTGAAATCTCCCACTATTATTGTGTAGTGTGTAATGTATGCTTTATTCTTTATTAAAGTTTCTTTTATGTAGGTGCCATTGTATTTGGGGCATAGATTTTGAGAATTGCGAGTTCCTCTTGGTACATTTTTCCTTTGATGAATATGAAGTGTCCTTCTTTATCTTTTTTGATTACTTCTGGTTGAAAACTGATTTTATTTGATATTAGTATTGCTACTCCCGCTTGTTTCTTGGGACCATTTGCTTGGAAGATTGTTTTCCAAACTTTTACTCTGAGGTAGTGTCTGTCTTTTCTACAAAGGTGCGTTTCCTGATCTATCTAGGTTGGGTAGTGGGTTACACCTCTGATTGAACAATACCAAACTTATAAAGCCTATGATTAACATTTTTTTAAAAAAATGTATAAATGCAAAAAGGAAAATGGGGCATGGGATAGGGATTTTCCAAGGGGGGAATGGGGAAAGGAGATGGCATCTGAAGTGTATATAAAATATTCAATAAAAAAAAGAAACTTAAAAAAATGCCACAGACATGATGAAAGGAGCTGTGAAGATGTACAAGGTTCACGGATATGCTCAGATATCATCCCCTATGTCTACATTTCAAGAAAAGTACACAAAAGGAGGAAAACGCCTACATGGCTCAAGCAAATCCTGCTGTGACCAGCCTAGATGTATAGTAAAGTGGGTTCATTTTAGAGCTGTTAGGACACTGGATGTGGCCACTATCTGCCCATATTACACAAGAGCAAAGCCTGCTGTGACAGGTCTAAATGTGTATTGAGGCAGGCTTACTGTAGAACTGTCAGGACACTGGACATGACCACCATCCTTCCATGTTACACAATGGGAGAGGTGTAAGAACTGGATGACATGCAGACTGTGCCAAGGTGATGGCTGTAAAAATGACTGAAATGGACAAAGAAAGACAGGAGGAAGGTGAGATAGTGGGTCTGTGGCCTGTCAAGCAGGGCTTCAGATGTGGCCCTTTCCTGTGCACCTTGATGGGTTTCTCTGTTGTCAGGGCAGTCATTCTCAGGACTGACCTTCCTCAGCCTGGTTTCCCCCTTCTCACAAGGACACAGTGAATATTTATCTCAAGTATGGACAGACATGGGTACTACTTTTACCCAAAACACAATAAATACCCTCTTCTCTCATATATTGATAATTTAGAAGCATTGGGTTTTTATTCTAGCAAGCGTATGTAACTCAAACCTGGATGGCGTTGGATAAAGCTATAGGGGGCATATCCATGACATCAACTGCAGCAAGTGTGGTAGGATTATTCATATTGCAGCCATGTTTCCAGCCTCACTTTATTTAGCATGTGGTGCAATCAAAGCCTCTACTCTAGGTGCAGAGACCTGAGACTGCTTGGGAGTGTTTCCTTTTACAAGAAATAGACATTTCCCCATGCTGCCATCTGAGAACAGAACCTCAGGAAATCAGCTATGCATGGTATGAGCTGCAGGACTCAGCTCCACTTTGGGCCCTTTCCTCTCATAGCTGTTTGGAATCCCAGTGTCTTAGCATAAAGGCTACATTATCTAAATTCATCATATTACCTGAATGTAAAAGATGAGGTCCACTGTGTATTTCAATTCTGTCTCTAAAAGGAGACTAAGGAAAGACCCTTGAGAACATCTCAATCTTGTCTTTCTGATTTGTGACGAACTTCTGTGTGATTCAAGTCACCAGCTATGCTAACTGCAACACCTTGACTCATCTTCTGGGCAATATGCAGATTTGTTAGTGATCCCTAGAAGACAGAATTGGGTGCATTAGAGGGGTAGACCTTGGAACCATTTCCTTTTGTGGTCTCACTGTCCACATGTTTTCATCATGTCAGAGGACCATTGTTCCGTAACAGGTTGTTGGTAGTTTACAGGAGATCAAGATCTCACCAAGAAGTCAAGTGTTTCCCAGAACGTAAGTAGTATCGCTCAGACTGTGAAAACTCCAGAGCTTGACCTTCACTCATTGGACACCTGCTTCAACCTCCTCACTGAGTGCAGGGTACTGGAACAGGTATGACCTTTGGAGAGATGTGGTATATTTAATGTTGAAGGTGGAGATGTGTTGGGACCCATTTTGTCCCTGTTTTGGACCTTGAGAACAAACCCAAGCCTGACTCTGGTTCTGAGACAAAATGCGGCCCAACAGAGATGGAAGGCAGAAGACCCACTATGTGTCAAGATAATGCAAGATATCATTGAACTGACATGGGTCAGATTCAGTGCATATCTGGAGAAGAGGTTCTGTCTGCATATATTCCCAAACAGCAGATACTGCATACTGGCTGCCAGAGAGACTGATTAAACAAATAGACAATAATAACAAATACAGGGAGGAGAAACCCCCTGAGAATAGTATTTTTTTTCTTTGCAAGAAACATGAAGATGCTTCACAATAACCTTCAAACTGGAACAGATCAACTAACAAACCTGACTTGGGAAGTTCTCAATGTGGAAGGAGACATCACCTCCAGCACTTCCAGGGTGGCTCTATTGGACTCTTGGTTTCCTAACTTACGATTTAGTGGGGTATTGACTGGGGCATGGAGGGGATTTCATTACTTGTTTTGTTGAGATCAAAAGCTATGATCAGTTCTGTACTTCTATAGATTTGGATTTAGAAAGATTTGGATTGCCGGAACACTGGTTCCTTCCGGTCTGGGCCAGAGCACTGAGCAGATCTTGGGTGGCAGCTCTGTCCCCAACATCCAAGAACCCAGAGGAAGCAGGGATCCCAGGTGCTCGAACTCAGGCAGTATCTTAGGTAAGCAGACAGCAGGGCCTGCCCTAAACAGGGAGTAACTGGGAACCAAAGGACCCAGGAAGTTACTCCTGGCCCGGAACACTGGTTCCTTCAGGTCTGGGCCAGAACACTGAGCAGATCTTGGGTGGCAGCTCTGTCCCCAACATCCAAGAACCCAGAGGAAGCAGGGATCCCAGGCACTCGAACTCAGGCAGTATCCTAGGTAAGCAGACAGCAGGGCCTGCCCTAAACAGGGAGTAACTGGGAACCAAAAGGACCCAGGAAGTCACTCCCGGCCTGGAACACTGGTTCCTTCCTGTCTGGGCCAGAGCACTGAGCAGATCTTGGGTGGCAGCTCTGCCCCCAACATCCAAGAACCAGAGGAAGCAGGGATCCCAGGCACTCGAACTCAGGCAGTATCCTAGGTAAGCAGACAGCAGGGCCTGCCCTAAATAGGGAGTAACTGGGAACCAAAAGGACCCAGGAAGTTACTCCTGGCCCGGAACACTGGTTCCTTCCGGTCTGGGCCAGAGCACTGAGCAGATCTTGGGTGGCAGCTCTGTCCCCAACCTCCAAGAACCCAGAGGAAGCAGGGATCCCAGGCGCTCTAACTTGGACAGTGTCTTAGAAACTAGTTCTCAGATCTGAGGCCTAGATCAGACCTCTGCCAGGTCTGCTGGTGTGTGGACCCCGGATTCCACCCGAGACATACTGGAAGGCCCACTCAATCCAGATCCACAGAGGAACAAATGAACTGAGAGCTTCAGACAACATATCCTGAGATATTCTAGAGGAGACACTGCAGCCAGAACAGCAGACACCTAGCTGGACTAATACCTTGGAGGCACCATATTCTGAGGTATCCTAGAGGTACCACTGTAATCAGTGCAGCTGGAAAAGATCACAGAGACATCTGGACCCCTAGGAGATCAGACACAAGCTAGATAACTAGAAAGACAGGCTTCAGTCAGAGACAGCAAGTACAGGCAGCACTAGAGTTAACCAGATGGCAAAAGGCAAGAGCAAGAACTTGAGCAACAGAAACCAAAGTTACATGGCATCATCAGAACCCAGCTCCCCCATCAGAGCAAGCCCTGAACACCCCATCACACCAGAAAAGCAGGAATCAGAATTAAAATCACTTCTCATGATGATGATAGAGGGCTTTAAAAAAGACATAAATAACACTCTCAAAGAACTTAAGGAGAGCACTGGTAGACAGATAGAAACCCTTAAAGAGGAAACACAAAAATCCCTTAAGGAATTGCAAGAAAATGCAACCAAACGGGAAAAGGAATTAAACAGAACCATGCAGGATCTAAAAATGGAAGTAGAAACAATAAAGAAATCACAAAGGGACAATACCCTGGAGATAGAAAACCTAAAAAAACGATCAGGAGTCATAGACACAAGTATCACCAACAGAATACTAGAGATGGAAGAGAGAATCTCATGTGCAGAAGGTACCATGGAAAACATTGACACAACTGTCAAAGAAAATGCAAAATACAAAAAGCTACTAACCCAAAATATACAAGAAATCCAAGACACAATGAGAAGGCCAAATACCTAAGGATAATAGGTATAGATGAGGGGGAAGACTCCCAACTAAAAGGACCAGTAAATATCCTCAACAAAATTATAGAGGAAAACTTCTCTAACCTAAAGAAAGAGATGTCCATAAATATACAAGAAGCTTACAGAACTCCAAATAGTTTAGACCAGAAAAGAAATACTTCCGCCATATAATAGTCAAAACATCAAATGTACAAAACAAAGAAAAAATACTAAAAGCAGTAAGGGAAAAAGGCAAAGTAACATATAAAGGCAGACCTATAAGAATTACACCAGACTTCTCACCAGAGACCATAAAAGCCAGAAGATCCTGGACCGATATCATACATACCCTAAGAGAACACAAATGCCAGCCCAGACTACTATACCCAGCAAAACTGTCAATCATTATTGATGGAGAAACCAAAATATTCCATGACAAATCCAAATTTACACAGTATCTCAACACAAATCCAGCACTTCAAAGAATAATTGGTGGAAAACTCCAACACAAGGAGGGAAACTACAACCTAGAAAAAGCAAGAAAGTAATCTTCCAAAAACCCCAAAAGAAGGTAGTTACACAAACATATCTCCATGGATGTTAGCCCAAAAGCTTGGATTAGCGAAGACTCAACCCACAGACCACATGAAGCTCATGAAGAAGGAAGACCAAGAGGGGATGCCTCAGTTCTACTTAGAATGAGAAAAAAAATGCTCAAGGGAGCAAATAGGGAAACAAAACATGGAACAGAAACTGAAGGAGGGGCCATCCAGAGACCTTTCCACCTGGGTATTCACCCCATGTACAGCCACCTAATCTAAACACTGTTGTGGATGGCTGGAAGTGCATAATGTGAGGAACATGATATAGCTGTCTCCTTAGAGGTCAGCCAAAGAGTAAAACACTCAGAGGACAATGTTCACAATTAACAACTGATATGATCAGGGGTTTCCCAATGGAGAACTTAGTGAGAGGACTGAAGGAGCAGAAAGGGTTATTGACTCCAGGTGGAAAGCAACAATACCAAACAACCAGAGCCCCCCAGGGTCTAAACCACCAGCCTGGGAACACATAGGGAGGGACCCAAGACTCCAGAGGTATATGTAGGGGAGGATGGCCCTGTCAGACATAGGTGGGAGAGGAGTTTCTTGGTCCCATAAAAAAATGAATGAAAAATGGATGAATGAACACACAGTGGGGGGGGATGTGAGGGCCGGGAGCGGATAGTGAGGGCGGTAGGTGTGGTCACTGCCTCATAGAAGCATGACGAGGGGGATGGGATAGGTTTCTGGGTGATGGGAGGAAGTAGGCTAAAAGGATAAAATCTGAAACGTAAATACTGCAACCAATTTTAAGAAGTGGGGGGGGGAAGTCTTCAGAACTAACATCTTTAAAAAAAATGTCAGTCCCCTGGGGGTGGGAATTTTTTTTTCTTGATATTAAAACTTGTTCTGAGAATTGTATATTGCAGAATACACAGCCTTGGTGTATCTACTCATCAAGCATACTGAGCAGACCTGCCCAAACCTCTGATGTCCTGGAATTCCATCTGGATTCAGTGAAGACACAGCATCAGAGGCTTATCAACTTACTCTCCCCCCACCCCTCTTCTAAAATCTCAACGCCCTTAATCAGCTTGAAGAAGTTAAAGAAGAGTCAGCGCCCCTATTCCCTGAGTTTGGGGACTAATGTGGTTAATAATGGTCTGTCTTTCTAGGGAAAAGTAGTGGTTTTGTTGGAACAGGGGGGATTAGCTAGGACTTATTGCATAGCCATAACCTATTGGTAGAAATCTGTATAATTATTATCAAGATGAAGTTATAAATTCTTAAATGGTACAAAATTTACTTTGATCTCAAATTTAAGGTTTTCATTGGTACGAGCCTCTTATTAATATAAAAATGAGACGAATATTGATACACTCATGGGCATTGTGCCTGTATAACACATTTAGGAATACAATGCCTAGACCCAGCCCTTTTTTAACTTTTTTTAACTGATTTGGGACAGTTAACCTATGAGTTAAGGGACTATAGCAAATTCATATTTTTGAGTTTATTGTTAGGGTGCTTTCCATATTTTACTTCGAAATAGCTGACAGGAGTTAACAGAAAACAGTCCAGGTTACCTTACATGGATAGTTGGTTTTCAAAACATCAGAAGTCCATAGAACTGATGCTACAAATATTTATATATTAATGTTCATATTGATTAGAGACCTGTCTGCTCCTGACAGCTTCCTGTCGTGGATTCTAAGAAGAAATTGAGCATCCTTGGAGTTACTCCAGTTGTGTGGTAACAGCCACTAGGCAAGAATTGCCTCTCTCCATCTACAGACAAATTACTGTCCAGAAAAGGACACACATGCAGAATAGTTGACTGATTATATCTGCCTAGACAGAGTAATCAGTCCTTAATAAACCTGCATCACCAAGGTCTGTCAGATGATTCTGGGCCAGAAGGCTGAAGATTTGATGCTCCAACATTCGGTAGTATAGGGGCTTTTCAGGTGTTCAGAGGTCTCTATAAATTGGCTAAGTTTTAGAAGCTATGCTTTGTGCTTCCCACAATTATAGTTAACTCAGTCATTCTGGATTTCTGACGGGGTTGAAAACTTATAGCTATTTACTGTAAGAGAAAAGATTTGAGTGGATGGTCGTCAGCTGACATTCATCCTAAAGCGGGGTTCAGAAGTAAATGTTTTAGTTAGGATAGATGACAGAGATGCTGGTTAGTCAACAAAATGATGGACTGGGTATTAGGACTATCTTGTACCTCACTGGTACAAATTGGCATAATTATGCTCTAATTGTATTTTGAGAGAAAAGTTTCATTTTAACAGGAAGGGTGATGTGTAGGAGGAGTACTGAGAGGAAGAAAAGGAGTAAGAAGAGGAGGAGAAGAAGGATAGGAGAAGCTAGGTGATGAAAGAGAGAAAGAGGGGGGAGACAGTGAGGCAGATATTCATGTATCTCCACCAGTCAAAGATAGTTGTTATATCTAGGTCGGTCTGTGGGTTACACCTCTGATTGAACAATTCCAAACTTATAAAGCCTATGATTAACATTATTAAAAAAAATGTATAAATGCAAAAAGGAAAAGGGGATATGGGATAGGGGTTTTCTAAGGGGGGGGGAATGGGGAAAGGGGATGGCATCTGAAGGGTAAATAAAATATCTAATTAAAAAAAGAGAAAGATTTGGATTTAGAAAGAATGGAATCTGCTGTATCACATTTGTAAAATTCATTATCCTCCTCAGCTGAAATATTGCTACAGAATAGAAGAGACTTATACTTTTTACTTTTCTAACAGAGGGGGTTGTATGCTGCCCTTAAAAAAAGAGTGTTGCTTTTATACCAACCATTCAGGCATTATTAAGTTTCTTCTCTCGGGTCCATGCGGTTCAACAGACTGATGGCTTTTGTATGCTATTTAAATAAAACCCATACAGGTCCATTATTACAGGCTGGAAGTAGGGGACTCTAAAACCTCTGTCATCAAGACTGATGATGATTAACCCCTAACTTACATGCTAAGCCAGATAGTCAGTGATGGGTAAGAGAACAACTCAAGTCCCTTGCCCCTATCTGGGTGCCTCACCATCCTAAGAGAGGTGCTCAACCAAATGACTGTTGAGTATTCAAAGACAGGATAGGGAGGCTGGGGTCCTTTGTTCTGACCTAAGACAGATAAGGTTTCCATAAGTTTTCCCAGCCTTCCCTTTTGGGAAAGTATAAAATAAATAAAAAGGGGGACCTGTTGGGAGTCGACTCCTAGCAGAAAGTGGCTATCATCTTTGCAGCCATCTCAGGCCATATACCCTGACAAGAGACTTGTTTTCAACAGCCCACAACAGCTGAGCATACTCTGATAAACACTGTTTTTCTCACATATGCTGTTTTGTTGTATAGTGCCCACAGCTGCAAGGCACCTGGCAAAGTGCCTTCAGCTGTGTTCCCCTGCTTGTACCTATAAATACCCAGGATTTCCTTTCAATAAAGGGAACTTGATCAGACACTCTGTCTTGTCTCCATTCTTCCTGTCTCTTGCCCCTTCATCCCCACTCTCTCTTGCTAGTCCCTGTTGACTGACCTGAACAGACTGGATCAGGTAAGGGCTATATTTTCTATTAATACTAGGTTAAATATTTACAACAAAGTTGGGAAACATGCTTGCTTTATTGACATGGCAATAGGACCTTCTCTAAGAGCCATGAACCCATATGACTGAATTCTGATATAATCAGTCTAGAATGTGTGAAATTCTACTTGATTTTAAGGTGATTATCCCAACAAAACAAAGACAATATATTTTGGATTGTTTTTTTTTCAGATATGGTTATTATGACGCCTGATTAGTTTGGTTGACTATATCCTTGGCCTCTTGATGCTGGTTTTTATTGGTTTAGGGAAATTATATAGTACACTATTCTTTTGTAGCTGCCTTTCAAGTGCTAAATAAAATGCTGAAACTTCTAGGGTATTGGGATCAAATGATTATTTTTACTTTCAGTGTTTGAGTTTCTGATTCATTGGCAATAGACCAAGTGCCCTTGGAGCTGTTAGGTATATATTGTAGTACAGCCTGAGGGGAAAATGTTCCTTGTATTGTATAGGATCAAATATCAGAAGGAAAAATAGGATTCCAAAGAATCTTCCACTGGACATCCATAACTATCCAGTTTGCTCCAAATAGACATTATTTCAGATACCTCCCACTATAATAAATGCAAGGATCAAGCTGTTACTACTGCATCTGCAGTGAGCTATCAGAGACATGTAAATATTACTGCTCAGATGGGTTTGCCTGTCTCCTGGTTTTTATCCAGCTATGGGAACTTTCAGTAGGATAGTCCCTCATTCAGATGACTTCTTCCCACCTTAGATATGCCATTCTATAAGCATCCTTACAGATATGCACAGCCATGAGTGTGTCAGAGGCAACCAAAGTTACTCACATGGTCTGTGTGCTTCACATACTGGCCATCCCAATGTGAAAGCAGGAAATCATCCTCTTATATATTATACCACATTGTTGAACACACTTGAATATCTAATCTCACAATCATCTAACAGTAACATTCCGCCTTATTTTTATAACTACTCACTTTTTTAGAATTTTGAACTACATATTTTTAGACGACAAGTCTCAAGTAAAATGTGATTTGCAACCATGAAAAATGACAAGAGACACTCTGTATTTTTCTTGTTTTTTTCATGGATTTCTCTGGTAACATATATGATTGAAAATTCTCCAATTATTTTCAGAATTGACATGCATGCTGTCTGGTACCAAACATCACTTTTTCACCCAAGTGGAGCAAAGGCCTCATGTTCCCAGAATACTCCATCTAACATCAGGAACATGGAGGAAACAGAACATGGACTCAGCAGCTGCCCCAGTGTCAGGACATGCTCGCCTGGCCATTATGAACTGTCAAGAAGTCAAGCTTCTCCTCTTGTGTCTGAGAACATTAAAGGTATGTCTAGATATTCTACTACCATAACTTAATAATCATTTACCAATGAAAATTTGGTTTATAACAAACAGCAATGAAGAATTAACCAAACCATATAAAGGGAAACTCTACCTATGTGTTATAGATAATCTCCTATTGCTAGAAATTGCCTCCACATTTTGATACCTCTTTTCACTGTTCCTGAATCTATGTATGAAGTAAATATCAGAAATAAGATAAATTAATAAATGAAGGACATGTTACTTATTTTGATATATTGACTATTAACTTAGATATGTCTAATACATAAAATAGCAATTTGATACTGAATTGGGATTTCTCTATTCAAAACCTCTGGCTGGCTGTCCTGAATCTTTCTTTGTAGACGAGGCTGATCTAAAACTCACAGAGAACCTCTTGGCTCTGTGTCCAAGATCTGGAAATAAAGGCATGTGCCACCATGCTTTTCTCTTAAGTAAGTTTTAACATATAACATAATACATCCATAGGGGAGACCTAGACACTATGATCTCAGATTTGAGTTCACAGTTCAGTGGGGAAGGAAGCGAAGGGCTGTAATAGAAGTGCAGCAAGGCAAGTTGTGTTGCTAAAGTGCAGATACTACTGTCAATTTAATGTTGCTTTCCATCTACAGAAAAAGTACAGTCCAGAAAATGACACACTTGAAGAATAGTTGACTGATTATATCTGCCTAGACAGAGTCATCAGCCCTTAATAACTCTGCAGCTCTAAGGTCTGTCAGATGGTCCTGGGCCAGAAGGCTGAAGATCAGATGCTCCAACGTTTTGTAGTATAGGGAGTGTCCCGGTGTTCAGTGGTCCCTATAAATTTGCTAAGTTTTAGAAGCTATACTTTGTACTTCCCATAATTTTAGTTAACTCAGCCATTCTGGATTTCTGACGGGGTTGAAATCTTATAGTCTCATAGCCAATCGTGGCTACTTATTTTGAGAGAAAAGATTTGAGTGGATGGTTTTCAGCTGACATTCATTCTAAAGCTAAGAAAAAAGCCAGGTTCAGAACTAAGTGTTTTAGTTAGGAGAGATGACAGAGGTTCTGGTTAGTCAACAAAATGATGGACTGGGTATTAGGACTATCTTGTACCTCACTGGTACAAATTGGCATAATTATGCTCTAATTGTATTTTGAGAGAAAAGTTTCATTTTAAAAGGAAGGGTGATATGTAGGAGGAGCTACTGTGGGAGGAGTACTGAGAGGAAGAGAAGGAGTAAGGAGAGGAGAAGAAGAATGAGAGGAGAAGCTAGGTGATGAGAGAGAAAAAGAGAGGGGGAAGGATATGGAGGCAGATGTTCACGTGTCTCCACCAGTCAAAGACAGTTGATATATCTAGGTTGGGTAATGGGTTACACTTGCGATTGAGCACTACTAAATGTATAAAGACTTTGATTAGCATTTTTTAAAAGTGTATAAAAGCAAAAAGGAAGAGGGGGCATGGGATAGGGTTTTTTTGGGGGGAGGGGGTAGAAATGGGTAACAGGAATGGCATCGGAAATGTAAATAAAATATCCAATAAAAAAGAGGTCATCTAGAAAATACAAACCAGAGAACTAATGTAATAGCCAGAAACAAAAAATAAAAATGTCCAGCAACTGAAGAATGGATAAAACAAAAAATATTACAAAGAAACAACCCAAAATATGTAGTACATGTACACAATGGAATAGGACATAGTTCTTAATTTAACAGGTTGGCAATCCAAGGATGGGTAAGATTTTGCACAGAGCCTTACCAACCTAAGACTTAAGAGCATTGCTTTGGGAATGCATATTCCATGATGGGTAAGAAAGGTATTCTTGTCAGAATGATCTAAGACAGGCTCAGTCTTGTTTATGAAATAAAAAAGGAAAATTGGAGAGCTTTTGGGGCTGCTTGGAAGGAATCTGACTTTGGCAAAGAGGAGGAATTGGGATTCAGGCAGGAATCTGACATGAGGATAGAACAAAGAAGTAATTTCAGGCAGGAATCTAAATCTTAGGATAGAACAAAGAAGTAGGCTACAGGCATGAAAATTACTTTGGGCTAGGACAGGGAAGTAGGCCCAGATATTTAAGTCATCCCGATAAGCCTTTAGAAACATTGATCACAGGAGTGATCACAGGACTTTGTTTATGGCCTTGCCAGTTCTTTGACTATTTATGTTTATTGTCTTCCTTGTTCCTTGACTATTTGCATCTATTGTATTTACTAGTTCCTCAACTTAGAACTGACCTTAATACTTGCATGTAATTAAAATGGTATAAAAGCAAGAAGGAGGAAGGGGATAGAATGGGGGTTTCTGGGGGATGGATGGGGAAAGGGGATGGCATGTAAAATGTAAATAAGTAAAATATCCAATAAAAAATCTAAAGACATCATGAATTTTGCAGGCTAATGGATCAAACTTGACATTATCATCCTGAGAGAAGTTGCTCAGTTCCAAAAAGGCATGCATGTCATTGAATCAGTTATCACTGTATATTAGCCATAAAATGCATATACCATGTTACACTCCACAGTCTCAAAGAAGCTAACCAAGAAGGAAAGCCCAAGATTGTATCTCACTTTGAAGGGGGAATGAAATACTCATAAGAGGGAGATGGAGGGAACTGGGAAGGATGGTGATGGGGAGGGGGAATATTGGGTTTAGGGCCAGGTAAGGGAATGTCAGGAGAGATGGCTAGATGGCCATGAAAATTAATAGATATTTGCAACTGACTGGGGTGAGAAGACAGTGGGCATCAACAGAACAGGAGAGAGATGGGACAAGGGAGGCACTCAAGAATCAAAGAAGATGACCTTAACTGTGACTTTCTACACTGGGGAAATGCAACCTGAAGAGGCTGCCACCTGTAGCCAGGCAGAAACCCCAGTGAAGCTACAGAATCCCCAACCTACACACAAAACTTTCAACCCCAAATTTATCTTATTAGAAATATAGGCATGGGTGATAGAGAAGAAACTAAGGGAATGGCCATCCAATAACCAGCCCAACTTGAGACCATGGGCAAGCACCAATCCCTAACACTACTCATGATGCTTGTTTTTGCTTCCAGACAGGAACTACATGTTCTCTGAGTGGTTCTTCCCGAGAGCTGACTCAAACAGACACAGACACACAATCTATGGATGGTGCTTGGTGACTCTTATTGAAGAATAAGAAGAAGCATTGCAGGCTCCAAACAGGATAGGAACTCCACAGGAAGACCAACAGTGTATGAACCTGGATTCTTGTGACTCTCAACACTATTCCACTGAAGCACCAAACAAAGCTCATAGATGAGCTGTACCTATGACTCCACACACATGTGCCACAGATGTGCATCCCAGTCTTCATGTGAGTCACAGATAACTGGAATGGGGGCTGTATTAGAAGCTGTTGCCTGTCCTTGTGAAGTGTTCTAGCTGTGCTACATTGGGGCTTCAATGGAAGATGAAGCACCTAACCTTGCAGAGACTTGAAGTCCCAGGATGTGTGTGGGTGGGAAAGGGCAGGAGAAAGAAAAAAAGATAAAGAAAGAGAGTCACAGGAGTAAGGATTTCAATTACAAGGACAAGGCACACATGACAAAAACCTGTATTTCCATGGAGGCATGTGAATAACAACAGCTGAAGTAAACACGCATATCCAGTACCCCTGGGAGGAGCACAAAACACTCCAAGAACAATTTGTGTTTGAAGAAACTGAGGCTGCAAGAGTCACATTTTGTTTCCTTGGGGCTTACTCACAAGCATTCAGGATTCTGACACAACTCCATTCTTTAAATGTGTAATAATTGTATATTCTATAAATGTGCATGCATAATGGTTTCTAATTTTGGAACTTGCATGACTTACCATGGAGTAGAAATCCTCAGTTTACTTCACATTGTTCAAGAGGAACAAACTTAATTCTGTCAGCATTGCAAAGTGAGTTATGTACAAATTCATAATTTCTGATTGAGAAATAATGTTTGAAGACTAAATATTTTTCTTAATTTTTTACTTAAGTGCTTGTACTAAGGGAGTAAGTAGAATGATATATAAATATAGAGAAAAAAATCTGTATAATTACAATCACTTCTAATTGACTGAAATACAGAAATCTTGGACCCATTGATAATTTGGTCATTTACCTTAATCTATCAATTCCCATATTACAAGATTTTTAAATTTATTCTGAAAAGTAATGAATATTTGTAGTGTTCAAATTCTGTAATAATGATTATAAAGACTGCTTTCCTATTCTGGGAATTAGGAAGCTGCAGGGGATGGAAGACCAGGAGAGCAACAAAACTCAAATAACTCATGGAAACTGAAGTAGGAATTGCAAGGTCTGCAGAAGTCTACAAGGATCCTCTGTATATATACTAGGAAAGTGTAAATGAGTGAGCCTCTGATTCTTTTGCCTTGTGTTGGGGTCTTTTACTTTCTGGTGGCTTAGCTTGTCCAACTTTATTATAATGGGTGTTGTTTTATCTTACTGTATTTTATTTTGATATGTTGTTATCTCTAAGAAGCCTGTTCTTTTCTAATGAGAGGAAAAATAAACTGAACTCAGATATGAGAGAAAGTATGTGTGTGTGTATGTGTGTGTGTGTGTGTATGTGCATGCATGTGTGTGTGTGTATGTGCATGCATGTGTGTGTGTGTGTATGGTAGAGAGGCGGTAGTGAAAACTATCAGAATGTGTTGTATAAATAAAGAATCTATATTTAATAAAAGGAAGGTGGAAGAAAATATAATGATTCACCTGATGAAAGGAAGAACAGGACCTTATTTTTAAATCTCAAACTTCAAATAATAGTAATAAAATAAAATAGAATTGTATTTTATGTTTATTTTAATGGTTTTTATACTGACATTGTAGATGATAGAATGAATTCACTTAACTAGTATATTTTATACTTAACTATAATCTGAAATAAGCATCATTGTGCTGGGAAAAATAATATACATATCTTCAATGCTGTCTGACCTCCCTATGGATGAAGCTTTCTGAATCTATTCAGTAAAGCACATTCATTTGTAAGGTCTCCTATGATTCTTGCATGTTGGTCTTTCAGGTTCACAGTGTTAATGATATTTCCTTTCATGTATACCTTTGATATGTAAAAACATGTATTGAGAATATTTGGAAATGAATATGCATTTTACAATGTTTCTCCTTTTTATTAACTGGTATTATTACTAATGAGAATCTATAATGTATCTATCTATCAATCATCTATCTGTCTATCATCTAACTATCATCTATCTATCATATCACACATACTTTTGTGAAAATCTATTATTTAATAAAAATGCCTATGGGTCAACAATTGTTAAAAGAATATGTTTTTAAAACCAAAATATTGAAGGACATGAAATGCACTTGTCACTTTGTCAACTATAGCATGAGCCTTTGAATCTTGACATCACAATGACCTGCCACCCTGACTCCCAAAGACTCCTCAGACTTCAGTGGTTGGTTTACCAACTGCAGTGTTCACTTTGGTTTTTAGTGCCTAGAAGGAAAGCGATAATTTCAAGTCCATTGATTGGTTTTCGATTGTAGGCTCCACTGTAAAGGTATGTATACAATAACTAACTTGATTATTATGATAGTCTAATGGAATCAAGAAGTGTTCTATCGTGATTCCTTCAGAATATGTGAACTAACTTTTACCTCAGCAGTGTCTTAATAAAAACTTATTCATTAGAAATTTTTAGTACCAATATTCTAAAAAAAACAGAGTTGTCAGGTAAAGGGTGGTATGCTTTGAGCCTCCAGGAGAAAGTTTTCTATAAGTCTTCAAACAATACCTATCTTGCACATGAAAGATGATTGTTGTCTAGACTATTTAATTGTTTTTACCTACTATGAACACAAACTTTTGATGTAAACTGGTCAGACTTCAACCTAGAGTCTATGAACTCTGTGGTTTTCAGAAAATTGTTATTTTTTCCTAGATATGTTGTGGGTTTTTTTAAGTTTTCAATATTTTAATGTTCATTCATGTCGAAAGGAATCGGTTTCAAAACATATTCATTTATTTTTCGATATCATGAAACTGAGTTGGTATTATTTTTGTAAACATCTTTACATTATTGTGGAATGTGAGTGATGATAACCATTGCCTGCTGTTCCTCCTGACTCCTTGAATCTCATGGGTCTTAACTGCTTTTAGGCAATAGGTGGTGTCTCTCTACATATTAATTGAAAGATATATGTTTTGGGCAGCATGATATTCACTTAATATATGTTTTAGTGCTTGAATTATATGAGCAGAGTACAGTAAAGAAACCACCCAAAGAGTATCTATGAATGTACTTGTCTATTGATTTATTATCCTTCTCTATATTTGATCTCTCACCTATATGACTTTCATACTCTACATGGTTGTGAAAACGTTATTCCTTACAAAAACTTACAGTTCAACAATTGCTAGAAAAACTTTTAAAGCCACTAAGTATAAGGAAAGGAAATGCATGTGTCACTTTGTCAGATGGCATGAGCCTTAGACTATTGATGTCACAATGGACCTACAGCCTAATTACTACAGAGCCCCCAGACTTTGGTGGTTTGTCTACCAAATGCAGTCACCAGTTTGGTGTTCAGGAGTAGGAAAGCAAAATAAAATTTCAAGTCCATCTGTTTATTGTCCTGTTTGTTCTTTTACTATCTGGGTTTATTGTCTTGCATGCTCCTTGACTATTTGCATCTATTATATAGCTACTTCCTCAACCTAGAACTGACCTTAATACTTGCATGTAGTTATAATGATCTAAAAGCAAAAAAGGAGGAGGAGGGATAGGATAGGAGGTTAAGGGGGGAGATGGAATCGGGAAAGTGGATAACATTTGAAATATAAATAAATAAAATATAAATAAAAATCTTTCAGTGAAAGAGGAAGAAAGACTAAAAGAATAAAAAAATTCAGGTCTATTAAAAGGTTCTCCCTTCCAGGCTGCCCAGAAAAGGTATTTTATAACTAATTAGATTCTCATAATAGACTAATCATATCGGTTAATGTTCTTTCTTCATTTCTACAGATCATATGAGCTAACTCTCAACTCAGCAATGGTTTCTTGAATACGTAGTGATTGTAGAAATATTCAGTACCAGTCTTCTCTAAAAAAATTATTCTGCGAGGAGAGGTATGCTTTGAGCATACAGGCGAAGGGATTTTATAAATCTTAAAAAATCTGCCCAACTTATAAGTGAGGATTATTTTATATGCAACCCAATTGTTTTAATCACATGACCACAGAGATTTAAAAAACAATTGGTCAGACTTTTTTGGTACATTCAAAATCTAATAACTTGCTTGCTTTCTTCAGATTGTCA
Organism: Arvicanthis niloticus; assembly: GCF_011762505.2. Classification (NCBI taxonomy): domain Eukaryota; kingdom Metazoa; phylum Chordata; class Mammalia; order Rodentia; family Muridae; genus Arvicanthis; species Arvicanthis niloticus. The sequence continues at coordinate 9,617,202 of NC_133429.1, read as the reverse complement.
TAGTTTCTAATACATATTGTGTTCTTTGGAATCTTTCCAAGGATTTGAATATTAATTCCAATAGACAGGATCTACTTTCCACACATGTTCATTTGCTTTCAATTTTGCTTATTGTGAAATTGAGTTGGTATTTTTTGTCATATGTTTTACATTATTGTTTGAAGTATTAATGACAACTGTTGGCAGATATATCTCTTTGACATTTTGATTCACAGGAATCCTAAATGCTTTCCAATTAAAAGATATGGTGCGTCTGTACATATTGTTTGAAAGATATAACATGTTTCTGCCAGAATTATATTCCCTTAAAGAAAATGTCTATCATAAATATACCATTTATTTGAGCAGGTCACATTAAAGAAACCACCAGAAGATTTGCCACTCCAGTATCACAGGGGAGAATTTTATTAGGGATATGAGAAGAATCATGTTCAGAGGCAGGTGGAAGAGTTCTGAGTAGAGACAAAAAAGAAACAGATTTGCTATGGCCAAGTCTGGGTATTAGAGAAGGAAGAATATCAGGAGAGAAAATGGGGATAACTTGAGTAGGAGAAACTTTGCACTCATAAAGATGGAGGAGACTGTATAGTTAGCATAGCACAGGAGATAGAGAGGTTTGGAGAGGTACAGAAATCTAGGTGGAGACTTAAAAATGTACAAGTGTTTTTACTGCCCAGAATCCATGATGATATCCGTACAGGAGCCACAGGCAAGAGTCAATGAAATGACCCTTTATTCTGGACAAAACCAACTTCACATATATTTTTGAGAGCTGAAGGGTTGGTTTGATTGTTTCTTTGTTTGTTTTGCTGATTTGACCAAGATCGAGTTTTTTATAACAGTTTTGACAGCTCAACTGAACATCAGAAGTCTTTGGCTTGAATTGTTTAGATTAATCCAAATACACCTTGAAAAGACAATGTACACCACCTGTAGATTTCTAAGTTTTCATCATTCAAAACAGTTTGGAGAAGGGACAATCACTTTAAGAGGAAATTAGTTAAGGAAACAGATATATAGGCCAATAAAAGAAAAGACGTGTGTGTGTGTGTGTATATATTTTTTCAGTAGGATATCATTTGTTACAAGTTACAATTAGTCCGTTTTTACTCATTTTTTAATTTCATACATGTATATCATATGTTAACTGCTATCATTATAAATGTTGCTATAATATTTCTCAGATTTTTTTCAACTTTACTGCATTTTAATATCATGAACTCTTCAAAATATAGTATGAACATTGGTCTTATAACTTATCCACTAAATCTTGTTCTGTCAGGTGCAGACCTGTACCAGGAGTATCCTATATTTTCGATATAGAAATAACTTGTTAAGGGTGACATGGAACAAATGCATCGAACCTTGCTGTGCCAAGGCCCTGTGGAAATCAAGAGCTACAACGAAAGGAAGAAAAGATATCTATCCTTATTTAATGATGTTCTGGTTGTGTCTAGCAACCTGTGAGTATATGCAGCATGCATTCCTTACTTTGAGAGGCTACACTTTACTTAGGCCTTTTTGTACAAAAATAACCTATGTCCTTTTACTTCATTTTTAAAAAAGATTACAATTTATTTCTCCAGGATTGCAACTTCTCTTTCCTCTACCATGGTTTAGGTTTGGTGGACACCCCCTACAAGTTTCTCAATAGTTTTGACAAATGTTTTAGACATAATTTTAAAAAGAGAATTATTTAATGTGCTCTCCTGCTACCAATTTGGTAAATTTGGCTGCCAACCCTGATCAATCACTGTAATATACAGAGAAGGATGTGGAACATGAATTTTATTCAGTCAGGCAATATTTCAATATTGTTTATTTTGGAAAGATTATTAAACGTAATTAATTAAAATATATAATCTTAACTAATATTTTTATGGAAATTAAGGAAATAAAGCAAACTGGTTACTACTAAACAAAACTGATGAAAGAAATCTTGAAACACATGGCGTTCTAAAACTGCCATATGTATATACACATATGCATACACAATATATATTCATAGATTAGTCATTCACATTCTCTCGTCCAAGATCAATCAGGCTATGTCAATTTGTGTGCATTGGGAATCTTGTATCCAGTAACTTCTTTCAACACATAATTTGTTGAATTCCATCTACCATGGTTTGAACTGTGCCTGAGTGATAAAATGAAGGAGTCCTGTTCTGCTCTGGGGCAGGAAGAACTGGGTATTTCTACAAGCGATTACAACTACAATGCAAATCAAACTAACAGTTATACTTGCTTCTCTTTCTAGGAAAAGGAAGAAGTTTAAGATAAAATGTATATTCCCACTGAATAACCTGTGGGCCTTGGATGATGTGTTCCTTGTCAGAAGAAAGGAAAACTGTAGTTCCAAGACCCTTTACATATCTTGGCCCACTGGAAATTTTTATGTCATCTTTCGGTAAGACCTACAGTTTGGACCTGTATTCACATTAGGATAGCTATGTAAATTGAAGGCCAGTTAATCCTTCATAATTCACAGTTTAAACCAATTAACCAGAATGTTTGCAAAATACAAATCCATTTTAGTCTGATTGTATACAGGTTGCCAACTCAAATTCTTCTCGTATTTGATGGTTCTAGAGTATTCCCCAATTGGAAATCATTACCTTCAGTGTTCACATGCAGTGATTCCTGATCACAGCATCAGAACCAACCCCTAAATATCACCATGTGACAATATGTTTTCTTGCAATTACATCACTTTTTATTTTACTGACATTCAATAAGTTATGTATATATGTGTCTGTGTATGTTTGTGTGTGTAGGTTGAGGGGTAGAAGCATGAGCCACCCTTCTGATAAAACTGGTTGCACCTGGAGGATAGAGTGGGGAACAGTTAATGGCACAAACAAGAATGTGCCAGTCTTTGGGCAGGAATGATTTCTCCATAGAAAATCAGGTTGAGTTAGAGATGTTTGAACCATGGAAAAGGGGAGAAGAAAGTTCTGTGAATGAAAGATTTTGCAGCATGGATAATTATTTTCAGGGTAAGGAAACAATGTACACATAATTTACAGATGGAAAAACTATACCTGACATAGGGTTGTGAACATGGGGAAGAGTAGTAGTGCATTGGGTAAGGGTTGCTGTTTGGATAAGAAAAACATTGAACTACAAGATAATGTTGATGACTATAAGACACTGTGATTGTGTCAAATATCAATGAGTTCTAACTGATTCCACATAGAATTTGCAGTTATAAAATGTTAGCATTGTGAGTTCATCTTTAATATATCTTAATTGAGAGTATTACATGCTAAAGTAGAATAGTGGTGGTCTTATTAATTTATACCAGGAGATTTAATGTGATGATACACAGATGAAGTACTAGTTTCTAGGATCTCCTGTCTTCTATGAATCATGGTACATTTCTGTGTGAATATGTCCTCACATTAAGAGACCACTGGACTTTTTCCTTTTCCTCTATTTTTGGTGGTATACACCTTTATATTTGAATTAATTTTTTGGAATGTTTTTTATATTTTAGATATTATCCCCTTTCCCCATTTCTCCCCCACTCAGAAAACCCCTATCCTATCCCCCTTCCTTCTGCTTCTATGAGGATGTGCACCAACCCACCTCCCTGCCTTCATATTCCCCCACACTCAGGCATCCAGCCTTCACAGAACCAAGAACCTCCACTCCTACCTATGTTCAACAACTAACTATCCTTTTATATATATGAAACCGATGCTAGGAGTAATTGCTGGCCCAGGCATAATCACACAGCTCTTAGAAGATGGTCAAGTCTTGACATTCCCAACTATCTTCCACAGTATATTCAACTTCCTGTCATACAAATGTTCCATGAAACATGTCATTCAGAAGGGCAGTCATGTGGGGAATGCCATCTACCCCGTACCCTCATGGTGGCCATTGGCTCATAATAATTTTTATAATTTTCATGTGAAATAATCATATCATTCTCAACTCTCTAATCCTGTTTATCTCTTTTAACATTACAGTTCGAAAGACGAGAAAGATCAATGGTATTGTTTTCTGAAAAGGTATTTTACTTGTGATTATACTTTAATTCTGTAACTGATATGGGAATTGCAGTTTGTGCTTTATTTCTTTCTTAAAATTATATTTGGTAGCCTGTCTCCAAGTATGTTGTTGATTAGATGATCACTGGATACTGCTTTCGAGTCTCCTGTCTATTGCATATTTTATTTAATTTTGAGGAAGTTCTGTATTCATTGTCTCCTCTTTCTATTGGAGTAAATAGTACTCTTCAGTCTTACTTTAAATTCCATTTCATAGATGTTACTCTACCGTGTGCATCCAAAGCATCTGCTACTTTCTCTTTTGAGGTCAAGCAGATTTAAGGGAATTTACTGTAATGACTTACATTCTCTAGTGCAACCAACCCAACATTGGGCAGCTATGAATGAGAAATCAAAAAATCTAGTAGTTTTTCAGTCCATGAGGCTAGTTTGTTTCACCTGATCTCCTGTATAAACTGGAATCCTGAAGAAGTAGATATCAACAGATGTGCTGGCAGTAACTGCAGTCAGGCAAAGAAGAGTGAGTCTGCCTTCTGTCAATGTCCTTATGTAGACCTCCATCAGACGGTGTGGCTCAGATATGTGTACCACCATGCCTAGATTGGGACCTTGCTTTGTTCCAGGCAGACCTTGCACTCAGAGATCCACTTCCCTCAGTCTTCTGGGATATTAATCCCATGGGTAGGTGTGCCAATTCTATCTTGCCTGGGCCTAAGCAATTCATGGCACCTTTGCCTCAAGATCTCCATGTCAGGGTCCAAGTCAAAAGCCTGTGTCTTCCAGCCTCAAGGTTTGGATTACAGGTGTGCCCTCCATTTCTGGATTGTAGCTCATTCCAGATGTAGTCAGGATGACAACAACCTTGCAAACAAAAAGTTCTGATGACATGCTGTGCTTCCTAGATCAATGTGCTATTACCTGACTGAGGTTTTGGTTCTGAAACATTTTTAAATGATCCCTAATCCAATAATGCATATTGCTAAACTGATTGTCCTGTATTTAACACTAAATTGGTACTTATAAAATATTGACAGTGATTAGCTTAAAAGAAACTACTAACAAATTAATTTTACTATGTTTTGTGTTTTTATTGCATTTGAGCAGAGCCATTGATAAAGCCAAGAAGGGTATCAAGAAAACATTCTCACTGCAGATATTCACCGAGAACATCCCAACCTGTGACAGTGTATGTGGAAGTCAAAACTGATATTTCAAGTTCATGACTAGCAGAGAGAGGCAGTTTGTAGAGTAATGGAGATGGAAACAGAAGAAGAGGGTGGAGGGGAGAGATAGTAAGAATTTATGTATATGGAAAAGCTGTAAGTGTATGGCATGTAGACTTGTGTCTTTTATATGTGAAATGTAGAAAGAAATATGAAGCAATTTTGATCCACATTATAGAGCAAGATAAAAAAAGTAAATATTTTTTCTTAAAGGACTGAAAATTGAGTCAGGTAATTGCAACAGCATACATTTCCAAGCCAAGGATTATTATTATTAAAATTAACCTGCTTTATCCCAAGTTCTTATTTCTTATATATTAACGTATATGTTGTTCAAGTATCATTTATTTAATATTTCTGATTAATCAAATAATTATATAAGATAACCATAAACAATCTTAAGCAAAGCAAAATATTATCAAGAATTAATTTCCTCCCCACATCCACATGGATCATAACTTTTTATCTCTGTACCTCTGTCCTCTGCTCCTTCAGGATGTCTCTTACTGTGCATCCTGACACCTGCTCTGGAAGGCCCAGTACATAATCATGGTTCTTGATCCTCTTATTTAGTTGAATGTTCTAGGCATATGGATACATTTTCTTGTATCTTCTGTTTAGAAATATTTTTATTAACTTACCATTGGTGTGTGTTCATAGGTGTGTACAGAGCTTAGAATATATCTCATGACCTCACACGTACTACATAGTAATTTTATCATTGAGTTACACACAGGGCTATTAAATACTTGCCTATTTTTTCTAATACTTATATCATTGTTCCATTTTCACTATTGGCTTTAGTGCAGATCATAAATTTAAATGTTATGCAGCATGCAGAGCGTTGAAGACCATTCCTACTGTAAAGCAGAACAGAATGTAGCCCAGAGGATCACCATCTCTCTGACTTTTATAAATGCTAATGGGTATAATAAGTACCTAGAGTCAATATTTGAACATATCACTTTTGAAATTGCACTCAATTTACCAAGATGTGTATAATGATCACCACAGAATTTGATCTTTATACTCTTTTCTTTTTCATCATTTATTTACATTTTAAATTCCAGATTTCATTCCCCCTGTCCACCCTCTAACTCTTCCACATCCCATAACTCCTCCCCATCTCCTGTCTCCATGAGGATGTCTCCACCACACATACCCACACCCAGTCAAGCCTCTAAACTCCCTGGGGTCTACAGTCTCTTGAGGGTTGTGTGGGACTTCTCTGACTGACCCATTCCCAGGAGTCCTCTACTGTATATGTGTTGGGGTCTTCATATCAGCTAGTATATGCTGCATGGTTGGTGGTTTAGTGTTTGTGAGTTCTCAGGGGTTCAGATTAATTGAGATTTCTGGTCCTCCCACAGGGGTCCCCTCCTCTTCAGCTTCTTCCAGCCTTTTCTTAATTCAACCACAGTGATCAGCAGCTTCTGTCTATTGGTTGGGTGTAAATATCTGCATCTGGCTCTTGTCTGCTGCTTGTTGGGTCATCTGCAGTGTGGTCATGCTACATACATTTTTGTGAGTGTTCCATGGCCTCAGTAATAGTGTCAGGCCTTGGAACCTCCCTTGAGCTAGATCCTACCTTGGGCCTGTTGCTGGGCCTTCTTTTCCTTAGGTTTCTTTCCGTTTCTATCCCTGCAGTTCTTTCAGAGAGGAACATATATGGGTCAGAGTTTGACTGTGGGATGACAACCCCCTCCCTCTCTTGATGCCCTGTCTTCCTGCTGGAGGCGGGCTCTCTACATTCCATCTCCCTACTGTTGGGCATTTCATCTAAGGTCCCTCCCTTAGAGTCCTGGGAGTCTTTCACCTTCCAGGTCTCTGGTGCATTTTGGAGGATCCCCAGTACTTCCTACCTCCTTGGGCTGACTGTTTCCATTCTTTCTGTTAGCCCTCAGGGCTTCAGTCCTTTTCCCTTGCCCAGTACCAAATCTGGTCCCTTCTTCCCCCCATAGGATCTTCCACCCCTGCACACTTTCTTTCCCAGGTCCCTCTCTTCCTTCCCACCTGAGATTGCTTTTTTCCCTCCCAAGTGGGACTGAGGAATCCTCACTTGGGTCCTTTAGCTTGTTGACATTATTGAGATATGTGGACTGTATCATGGGTATTTGGTACATTCTATCTATCTATCTATCTATCTATCTATCTATCTATCTATCTATCTATCTATCTATCTTTCTTTCTTTCTTTCTTTCTCTTTCTTTCTTTCTTTCTTTCTTTCTTTCTTTCTTTCTTTCTTTCTTTCTTTCTTCTGACTAATATATGATCATTAGTGAAAACATACCATGCTTGTCCTTTTGGGTCTGAGTTACCTCACTTCTGATTGATATTTTCTAGCTCAATCCATTTGAATGCAAAACTCAGGATGTCCTCCTTCTTAATAGCTGAGTAACAGGAAATGAAGCACAGTTTCTGGATCCTTTCTTCTCTAGTGTGACATCTGGGTTGTTTCCAGCTTCTGCCTATCACAAATAAGTCTGCTATGAACATAGTGGAACACTGACCCCTGTGGCATGGTGGGGCATCTTTTGCACATTTTTCTAGGTTATAAGATCACTACTTAAAGAGAAAAGTGTAGTGTAAAGTTCTATCCAGTGAGATAAATTAGGAGAACACTCACTAGCTTGGCTGAACTAGATCTGTCTTCAGGAGAGAGAAGCAAAGAAGAGCAGATAGTCCTTTAGGGAAGTGTTCTCTTGCCTCTGCTGCTTGATGTCAGCTGTGGCAAATGCTCATTGTACATGAGCAGTTTCTCTGGTGTGTTACAACACTGCTGTGACTTAGATCCAACTCCTTAAAGGAAACATTTTTACTTATTTTCACCCACAACTCTAGTGCTTTCATATTTTATCCTGCCTTAATTGTTGAAAACATTTTCTGAATTTCTGAAGATTGGTAATAGACACTTTTCAGCCTTTCTTCATGAGATGCTATGTTTAATTCCCTTTTGTTCTTGAAGAGATGTTTTCAGGACATGAAAACATTCTAATTTGAATAAATATCCTCCATCACTTTTCTTTCTACAGGTTCCTAGTGATTATTCAGTAATGATCACTCATGTATTTGCCAGTTTTTGGTGGTTTTCTTTGGTATTTTGTTTACAGTTTGGCCCTTTAGGTTTAAGAGTTCTTTGAATCATCCCTGTATTTCATTACACTTAAGATAATCCTGTATTTTTTTTCCTTCGGATGAATTAGGAAAATATTTTTATTATTCTTACTTATGGATTTCTTGTCCTTGCAATTTTACTTCTTTAAATTATTTTTAGGAGTGAACGTAGATTTCTCAGACTCTCTTGATATTTTAAAACATAGATGGAGATGATTTTAGAATCATCTTTATTTGATAATTTCATATAATTATAGAAATCCACTGCCTACTCACCTGCATGAATCCTAAGATATCCCCAAACTTCTCCGTAAGTTGTTCATGTCTTCTACTATTCTTGACTTCAAATACAAATATGTAAAATATTGAGTTTTTTACCTAATATTGTAGAGATAACAATTAACTACACTGTTTTCATGAGTCAATGCCTATGTCATGGCTGGAGGACAGCATTTTTCTACAGGCCCTGATGGTTTTAAGTAATATGTTTTGAAATTCATACCTTATCGATAGCAAAACCCCACTCTTTGACATTGTTTATTAATATATAAATTCAATAGTTACAGGATTTTTATCTGAGTGTATACTTCCTTTTTTATACAGTAAACATTTTTGTATCATTGAACAATTACTAATTTTTTTCCTCATAGTAGGAACATGTGATCTATCATAAGACTGATCTTCTGAGAATTACTTACATATCCCTGGTTCACCATGAGTCAAGAAATATTTTAACATGTTAAAAAACCCATCTGTCTTTCATTTTCATACTTTAAAAACATTATTTTTAGAACTATTTTGGTTAAAAAGTCTGTCTCTGAAATGTTTCTGTTTTATAAACAACATCAGCATCAAAAAGAAATGTAACATCTTTGCAAATATTAGTAGATCTTAATATATTTGAAATTCTCTGATAACACAGTATTTCACAATATGTGAATTAAAATCTATGTGAATTATTTCTCTACCTCCTGTGTGGTTTTTTATAATAATACTTTGTTGTTTTTAAATTTTACAGAAGTTTTCAGATACTCAACAAAATATCAGAAGCTTTAATGTATTATGCTCCATTTGTGTGTGTCAGTGTGTGTGTGTGTGTTCATGCATGTGTATGTGTGCTCATGTATGTGGTGTTCGACTGTGTTCTTCTAGAATATGTGATTTCTGAATCATGAGCTATGTTTTCACCTTTAGATGACTACATTCTGAGCAGATGTGCACATTGGTTCCTTCGTGTTTACATTAAAACTACAAGAACAGAGCTGTTCATACACATTCTAAGATATTTTGCCTAATTGTTACTCTATGAATAGCAAGATATAAAATCAGGTAGTATGAGATGTCCTTGTTCATAAATTTCAAGTAGAGTCTTGGAGAAATATACAGCAAAACACACACCTGCGCACACACACACACACACACACACACACACACACACACACACAATTATTTTCAGGGTAATAGGTTATGCCCAGCAGTTAGAAGACACTAAAGAAAACTCTGTGAAAGAGATGGCTTATGAAGTGGTTTCCTTTGGTCTTGCGTCAAGATTGTTTATAGATAGTGGGGAGGCAGCACTGTGTCATGATTCTTACATAAAGGATTGTTTCTGAGAAACTTACAATGCTTATGGCAAATAGCTGATACTGTAGAAACTAACTTCATAAAGATATACCTATCTACTCACTGTCATACACTTTGGTAATGTATTAGAATTCCAGTCTATCAGTGGTATCTTCTCAGAATCTTATCATTTGTTTTCATGCTATTTTCTTCTTGATGTTTTCCTAGGTCTCTGGAGCAATTTTTAAATGTGAGAGGTGGTAGAGAGCTAATAATACAAGCACTTTGCTTGTTCTTGGCAGTATTAAGTGATGGAGTAATTCTAAAATATTTATTTCGGGTTCCTAGTTCTATCACCATTACTTATTTCAGTGCTGTATATCTGTATATTATCTAACTGTATAAAAGCATGTACTCACGCACTGTATAAAAGCATGTACTCACTCACTCACTGTATAAAAGAGAGTACTCACTCATCTTTTGTTTGTTTTGTTTAAAATTTTTTATTTTTGTTTGTTTTTGGCTTCTTTGATTTTTTTAAGTGCAGCTGCTATTTGTCCTGATTTTCCTAGAACTGAGCTCATGCTGTGTATGAATGAAAAGGTGTAAAATGATGAAGTCTGGATGGAGAGGAAGCAAAGGGTTTTGCTCTGTGTTAACCACCCTCCATGCTTTCCATGGCCATAATTCAAGAAAAAAACCAGGATTCTGTGCTCCTGCACCCATGGCTACTAAGTAATCCTTTATTATACATAACCTGTTACAGTTATGTTTGAATTCCAAGTACCCACATAGTTAATTTTGTGATTAATATGGTAGACTGACAGTCTTTCCGATTTAACTCAAGGGCATAAAACTAATTGTTTCTTCTGTATTAGAGTTGCCATTACACACTTTAGATTATAGTATGATTAGACACTAATTTTGTAATCATGAGGTTCAAAGTTATTTTATACCATGCTTCTCTGTACTTTTCATAGCCTTTATGTGTACCAGCAACAACCAGAGATACGGTGAATGATATAATGAAGAAGCTACTACCAATGATTAGAGTGCCTGTAAGTTATTTTCAAGTTACTTTGAGTTAAACTTGAATTTTGTTTTTGAGGTATGTGCAAGTGTGTATGCAAATAAATAATACATATAAAACTTAATCATGATAAATTTACAAATCATATTTTACAATCTTTTTGGTATCTAAGATATAATAATAATCTTTACAGGGATTTTTTCTTAAATTTCTTGCTGCGATTTCATAGAAATTAAACTCATAGCCCAAGGATATTGAGCTATATTTTTACTGTTACTAGACACTAAAGATGCATCCTAACAAAGTGAGATTAATTGGTCATATGCACACACAATAATTTAAAAGATGCCAACCTTAGAGACAACAAGATTTTTTCTCTCTTTCTTTCTTCTCATTTTTTTCTTACTTTCTCTTCATTAAAATTTCATTGATTTCCTTCATTGTATATAAATCCTTTCCTCTCTCATTCCTTCATGTTTTCATTTCTCTGTGCATCAAGGTGTAAGTGTGCATGTTCTAGTGTGGTGTTGTTACTTTTAAATCTATAATAAAGATTTTTGTATATGTTCTTTCTCTCTGCATACATGTCTGTATATTTGGTCTTTCTGTTTTAAATGTGCATCTGTATCTCTGTCTATTTCTGACTTTCTGTGTGAGTGTGTCTCTCTGTCTCTCTGTCTCTGTCTTTGTGTGTGTATATGTGTTTATTGAACATGTGTATGTTGCTCTCTATCACTTCCTGTGAGTTTCTATGATGACTCTCTGAGTGTCGTTCTGTTTCTCTGTCTCTATCACTCTTTCTCTGACTCACTATTTCCTCTCCTTGTGTGTTTTGGTGGGTGTAGGTAAGAGTGTCTGATTGAGTGGACTTTTATCCCCTAGTGTAATACTTAAGAACTCTATGGGACAATTTTATTGATTTAATCATGAATCAGCAAGAAAGTACAATTAATGATAACACCAGTTAGAGCATATTATCACTTTAGTCACTCCTGAAGGTTGCTAACCATTTCTTTCTTTTCATTTATTATTTAGGTTTTTTTGTACTCCATATTTCATTGATGACTGCCGAGCCCGCATCCACCCTCACTCATTCTGTTCAACATCCTATACCTTTTCCTGACACTCCTGTCTCCCTGAGGATGTCCCCACCCCTCATCTGCCACCCAACCTGACCTCAAAACACACTATGGCCTCCAGTCTCTTGAGGGTTAAGAGTATCATCACTGATTGAACACAGACCCGGCAATCCTCTGCAGTACATGTGTTGGGGGCCTCATATTTGCTAGTCTATGCTGCGTTTTGGTGGTCAAGTGTTTGAGAGATCCCAGGGATCCAGATTGAGTGAGACTGCTGGTCCTCCTACAGGGTCATCCTCCTCAGCTTCTTTCAGCCTATCCCTAATGCAACCACAGGGGTCAGCAGCTTCTAAATACTTCAACAGAACGTTCTATTTATATGAATGTTTTGAATGGATCCATTACTTGGTGTGCAATAATAATGTTGTGGAACTTCTTTCCAGTATCTGGCCTATTTTCCAAATTAGACACACCTTCGTCCTTTCTACAGGCTGCTTATCTCTGAATGAAAACCAAAAGTTGTGTGTAATCCTAGGCACCTTCAAAGCTTCTCTGTTTTTGTGTATTTTTCTCCTGTTGCTGAAGCAACCATAGCTTTCAAATGTTCTTTATCAAGTCAGCATAATCACTGGGAGTATATGACTCTGTGGGTACTAGGGTGTGCTCAAGCCAAGTCAACCTTCAATATTCTACTGACAGACTGGAGAGATCTATGCAAGTAATTTTATAATTTCTTTGTTACTCTTGATGGCAGAATGCAATTATTCTACTGTGCAATAGACCAAGGTTTCCTCAGAGAAACCAAGGGTTTTCTCTGAAATTAGTCCTGATGTCTCAAACCCGTGGTCAGAACACATGCCATTAATACTGGTTCTAGTAATTTCCCTGCTAGAGAGCTTGAAATTGTAAGAAATGAAACCACTAGATTCTTCAAGATTCTACTGTCAGATTATTTGTGACGGTTGGTTCTTTTTGGCTCCCAGTACATTGAAGAATACCAACTGTGGTTCTGTCCTGGCCAATGGGAAGCTCCAAGATTACTCCATGGTAAGTAACAGGAAAATCTAAGGAAGGACCAGCTGAGTTCAGTAATCTAAGCCTCAAGTCTCAATGTTTTCATTATTTAGTCTTAAATATAAGTACACACTAAAGCAAAATAACTAAATAGTTTTTCATTTATTATATTCATAATTAATAATTTTAATACAGCTTTCTGGCACATGATAACATGTCATTATGAAAGAGTCGTAGGTCTAGCAAAAAAGAAATAACTGAAATTCTATGTTTTTTTTGAGAAACCTAATTTTCCTAAAAAGAGAAAAAACAAAACTTGGTATATATTGTTTCTGAAGAAAATAACTGAAAAAAATCATTTGGTGATCATTACAGAAAATCCTACGAGTAGAAGAAAATTTTCAGTGATTTCCAACACCCAGGTAATAGCTAATAGTCATCCATAACTCCAGTTTCAGGAGATCAAACTCCCTGTTCTGACCTGCTCAGGTATCAGGCTCAGAATGATACAAAGATGTACATTGGAGCCAAACAGTTACAACCAGAAACAAGTCTAAAATTAAAATGAGAACAGGTTCAAAGAACAACTCACTGTCTTTAAGGAAACTTTAGCCACAAGCCTTTTTTTCTTGTGTGTGTGTGTGAAGGTTTTTCATAAGCAGTAAGAAATTTGGAAACTTTAAAAATAATTCTGTTCATTCTAAACTATGTAGATTCTGTTTCATAATGAAACAATGTGTTTCATAACTCAGAGATATATATATACATATCTCTGAGTCCATGTGAAATATTCAGTTCACATCTTCCTTTGACCAGTAATTCCCCCATTGAATGAGAGATTATTATCAGATTATTGCAGACTTCCTGATTGAATCACCTGCCATTCCTTCTAATGCAGTTTTTAAATTTCTCCCTAACTATATTATTGCCAAATAAATAATAGTAATAAAATTATCAGAAGCATTTGGATAAGATTTAAATTGTGAGATCATCAAGAGTGCTTGCAAAGTTGATCTTTTAAAAGCTAACGGAAACATGAAGCTCTAATGCATAAGGTGACCTTCAGACAAGTGACAGTAACAATGTCTTTTGGAGATGAGAGAATATTGTTATTCAAAATTTTCTCATGTATCTTGAAAAGAATCTGTGGGGATATTCTTGATCATTTGAAGGAATCCAAAACCAATACTTTTGGTTGTCCTCAATATTTATTTTCAGGGCTTTAATGAACTAGACCCTAAACCCACTCATTGGACTTTATTTTCCTTCATGCTACAGAGTATTGCTATTGAGTCCTGGCAAGTAAAGAACTCTAAACCCTCACTATTTCAATCAAATGAGTGCTGAAAGTATAGGAATCTGCCAAAATCATCTTGTCTTTTTACTTTTTATAAGGTGGACACAATAGCAGTACTCAGTCCATGAAAAGATAAATGCAGACATTTAAAATAAATTTATGGAGTGAAATGTGACAAATTGATAATATTTTAAGGTTTGGAAGAGCTTTGTTCATCATGGATGCTTCAGAAATCCCAAGAACTTAAAGCTCTTCTTAGTTTCTCAGCATGATTTTAAATGTATTTCAACCCACAGGCCATATGCTAGTAAGTATCCCTCATGTCTATATTTTTTCCCATTGATCACTGGGAAGGATCTGGAGTCCTTTCATCTCAATATTCCTTTAAATCTTGCTCTCATTGTAGCACTGACCTTCCATAAGTGTCAGAAACAAAGGCAAATCAAGACTTTAATCATATTGGTGATTCATCAGAACTGGACAAAGCCAAGGGTTCATACTCCCTAGAAAACCATGTCTATCACACAGCACATACTCTTTTGACATTTTGTTAGAGAAGAAATAACTTAAAACAGGGGAGAGCACATTAAGAACATTGATTTAATTCCAATTTTGTATTTGTAGTTCTGGCCCAGAGCTAACTGTTTGTTGGAATAGTCTAAAAGTGCTGTTGTGAGAAAGGAATTATTCTTACTGCTTGTGAGATGTTGGAATAGTCTAAAAGTGCTGTTGTGAGAAAGGAATTATTCTTACTGCTTGTGAGAAATCTTCAAACACACACACACACACACACACAAAAGAAAAATGTCTTAAATTGCAGTTTCCTTAAAGACACTGAATTGTTCTTTAAATGTGCTTGCATGCCCTCCCAAGGTGTAGCAGATAGGAGAGAGTTTACTTCATCTGTTATTGTTCATATGGCTCTATGAAGAAACACGATTTGTTTATCCAGCTTTGGAATTGTACACATTCCTCTGGTGACTCTTCTTAACCTTCAGTTTATAAATTATCTGATGTGATGAAAAAAGGTGTCTATTGCATGCACATTCATCCTATCTCATTATTAGACCACATTCTTCCAGGTCCATGTCTCCAACTGGAGTACTAAGAAACTGTTGTGTGTCCAGAAGGGCTCATGTATTTTCTAGAGCATAAAGCATCACCCTGACCATTGTGAAGGAGAACAGCAATGGGAGGAAGCAGAGGCCATTCCACTTCACTGATTCCAAGAAACCCTGTCCTCATACTGTGAATGGAAATGGACTCTCTATAAATGTGGTTGTCATCATGACAGAAAAAAAGTATTGGACAGAGAAGTGCTTTCTATGGCTAATAGATTTACTTATAGAGTTCTATGCTCCAAATGATATGAAGACATATATGCAGTGGGAATTATTTAAATTGATTAATATAAAGCTAGACAAGTAAACTAAATTTCTCATGATGTAAACATCTTATTGATATTAAGACTACAACAGGCAGGTCTTAATACTGTTAGAACAGAACACAGCAAAATCTGCCAAACAAAGTGCTCTGGTAGATATAAATAAAGTGATAAATTGAAAATTATCTCCTCGATTTTAGGGTTTTCAGCTTATACATTCTTCCTTTATGATAATATCTCTGTAAGTCTACTAATGCTTAGAGTATACAGTCTACATTGTCCAGAAGAAGAATGAGACACAAAGCAGAGCAGTGCATGCTAAATCCCATTGGAAGGTTTGCCCACTCATTATTACTAGATTTAATTCATACTCTTATTTTCTTCTTATAGGCCAGGAGTGTCTACATGATATTATACTGAACAACCTTCAAACTAACTTCAATAGAAGGAACTCAAAAATGTTCCCTGCTTTTCTCACCTTGCCTGGGCTGCTTGTGAACGACATATACTTGGATGCACAGGGGCAATTCATCTTAAAGCCTGCCTTAACGTACTCACCTACAAGCCAGCAGCAAAGTGAGTCCTCCACCTTCCTTCAAGTACCAGCTCAGTTCCCGTCTCAATTTGGCACAAAATACCAATGCATGTTGTCATTTTCTTGCTTGAGGAAGGGGCACTGTAGAAAACAAACCGCAAACAAAACAATATGGCCCAAGTCTAGCCTGAGATCTCTATATTGTTATATAAAGCTTGATTATAGGAAGAACATTATATTTGTTCTAGATAGATAGTCAACATAAGCTGGTATGCCCAGACACTATATGCACATGAGTCTGTCTGCACACATCTTTTCTCCCATTAGAATATGATTTCCCTTAGTTTCATGATCAAAGCAGAAAAGGACCTAAGAACTGCATTTAAGCTATTGTATTGCAAGAGAAACAGGAAAGTTATATGTATGGAATTGAAGATCATCTTTTTCAGACTAAAGTAAAAATAACGTTAGTCTCTTGGGCCAGACTCTAGTTTTCTTTTTTTAATCCACTATTTTCTTCATTTACATTTCAAATGTTATCCTCTTTGAAAATACCTTATTTCACTCTTCTCTTCTTGCTTCTATGAGGGTGTCCCCCCACATACCCACTACCACGTGTTCGTACTGGCTTTCTCATACACTGGGGCATGAAGCCTTCACCAGAACAGGAGCCTCCCCTCCCATTGATGTCCAACAAAGCCATCCTCTGCTACATATCCACCTGGAGCCATGAGTTGCTCCATGCGTACTCTTTGTTTGGTGATTCAGTCCCGGGAGCTCTTGGGACTCTGGTTGGCTCATTTTGTTGTTCTTCCTATAGGATTGCAAACCCCTTTGGCTCCTTCAGTCCTTTCTCTAACTTCTCCACTGAAGACTCTGCTCAGCCCAATGGCTGGCTGTGAGCATCCACCTCTGTAATTTATCAGGCTTTTTCAGAGCCTCTCAGGAGACAGCTATATCAGGTTCCTGTCAGCAAGCACTTCTTAGCATCCACAATTGTGTTTGGATCTAGTAACTTTATATGGCTTTGATCCCCAGGTGTTGCAATCTCTGGATGCCTTTTCCTTCAGTCTGTGCTCTACACTTTGTGTCTGTGTCTCCTCCCATGATTATTTGGTTCTCCCTTCTAAGAAGAACCAAATTACCCATCCATACTTTGTTCTTCCTTCTTCTGGAGTTTCAGATTGTCTTTGAATTGTATTTTGAGTATTCCCAGCTTCTGGACTAACATTACTTTATTAGTGAGTGTATATTATGTGTGTTTTTTGTGACTGGATTACCTTACTCAGTATGATATTTTCTACTTGCATCCATTTTTGTAAGAATTTCATGAAGTAATATTTTAGTAACTATATAGTACTCCATTGTGTAAATGCACCACATTTTCTGTATCCTTTCCTCTGTTGAAGGACATCTGGCTTCTTTCTAGCTTCTGTTTATTGAAAATAAGGCTGCTATGAACAAAGTGGGAAAGGTGTCCTTGTTATATGTTGGGGCATGTCTTTAGAGACTTTAAGTTTTTGTCATACAGAACAAAAATGCAATTATGCTATTGCCTGGAAAAATAATGGTGTTATTATTAGAGTCACACTAAGGTATTTTTATTTGTGACTATTGTGAAGGGTGTCATATCCCTAATTTCTTTATCAGTCTGTTTCTCCTTTGAGTGGAGGAAGGCTAATGATTTATTTGAGTTAATGTTATATGCAGCCACTTTGCTGAAGTTGTTTATCAGGTTGAGGAGTTCACTGGTGGAATTTTTGGGGTCACTTAAGTATACTATTATATCATCTGCAAGTAGAGTTTTTTTTTTAATTTCTTCCTTTCTAGTGGGTATCTCTTTGACTTCTTTTTGCTGTCTAATTGCTCTGGCTAGGACTTCAAGTACTGTATTTAGTATGTAGGGAAAGAGTGGGCAGCCTTGTCTAGTCCCTGATTTTAATGGGATTGCTTCAAGTTTATCTCCATTTAGTTTGATGTTGGCTACTGGTTTGCTGTATATTCCTTTTACTATGTTTAGGTATGGGACTCGAATTCATGTTCTTTCCAAGACTTTTATCATGAAGGGGTATTGTATTTTGTCAAATGCTTTCTCAGCATCTCATGAAATGATCATGTGGATTTTTTTCTTTGAGGTTGTTTATATAGTCAATTACATCAATGGGTTTCTATATACTGAACCATCCTTGAGTCCCTAGGATGAAGTCTACTTGACTATGATGCATAATTGTTTTCATGTGTTCTTGGATTTGATTTGTGAGAATTTTATTGAGTATTTTTGATTCAATATTCATGACATAAATTGGTCTGAAGTTCTGTTTCATTGTTGGGTATTTGTGTGGTTTAGTTATAAGCATAATTGTCAATTCATAGAACTATTTGGGTGGTGTTCTTTCTGTTTCTATTTTGTGGAATATTTTGAAGAATATTGGTATTAGGTCTTCCTTGAAAGTCTGATAGATTTCTGTACCAAACCCATCTGGTCCTAGACTTAATTTGCTTGGGAGACTATTAATGACTGCTTCTATTTATTTAGGGGTTATGGTACAATTTAGAGGGTTTATCTGATCCTGATTTAACTTCAGTACCTTGTTTCTTCTACACCTTTGTCTGGATTTCAAATAGATGTGATAATTAAGGAATGGGGCTTTTAAAGTTGAGTTTTGGATTTAAAAAAATAATAGTGTAATTTTATTATTTTCCTCTTTACTCAAATGTACCCCCTTTATAGTTTTTACGTTTTTGTTTTTATACAAATTTGTTGTGTGTGCATATACACACATACACACACAGATAAATTCATGTGGATTTGAACACATACATACAACACACAAAAGAAACCTCATACATCTTATTCAGTTTGTATCATGTTACTTGTGTTTTCAGGCCTGACTATTCTGTTTTAGACAAATAGCGTGTATGTTCTACACTCACAAAGACTGTTTATTTTATATTTTGTTATATGACTCCTTTGTTTATTCTGAATGCTTTTGTTTTAAGTAGCATATATAACATTTCATTGTGGTCCAAGTTTTGAAAATAAGTCTTAGAAGAGAAAACTAAACTTTGATCTCAGATTTGAACTTACACAGTTAAAACCAGGGTCCAGAATTGGATAAAATAGTCATATATACATTTGCATGAAGGGGACATACTACTGATGAGAGACGTTTAACAATGGTTCTTCAAGCACAACAAGAAAACTCAGGATGCAAAGAGCTTCACTATGACATTTGAAGACGATAGAAAACTGATTGATGTGAATAAAAGTGAAGGTGGCTATGAAAACAGATATAACTACTGAAGCACCTGCCTGTACAGAGTTCAGGGAAATTGTTCAATTGGACGTCAATTATCTTATGATGCAATGTGACTTACAGAGCATCATCTTCTCAGTATTCACACTAGATCATGTCATAGAGAACACTACATCCTGTCTTAGAGACATCTCTGTAAGATTGGTAACAGTGTAAAGTATTGGAAAGAATATATAGACACTATAGGATGACTAACCCAGTAGAACAGAGACTTAATGCAATGGAAATTTGGTTTTTTAAAAGAACTGTAGAAATTACACGTTCCATGTAATGATCTCATTTTCTCCTCAGATGTTAAGAAAAGACATGATAAGGAACAAAAAACTTTGGTGACATCATATTTCCGTCGTGGCTCTGTTCCTCAGCTGTACCAAGCATGTACTGTCCCAAGAGTTAATTCGAGAGAACAACCCTTTGGAAAAGAGCTGAGTTCTATTTGTCTTGATGGCAAACTGCCCACAGGCAAGTCTTGTTGTGAAGTGCAGATACTGCTGTTAATTTAAGTTGCCCATGGGTGTTTAGTTAGACAGTCACAGAGGTGGAGTAAAGTTTGGTACTATATTATTGCTTGACTCCATTACCTATAAGCATAGCTTTCAATGCAAATACAAGAATTTACATTTTATGCCAGAAGTATGAGCCATATACAACTAGATATCCAGTGCCTTATGAATCAGTGTCATTATTATAAATGTAATTATGCTGATTAGTTATTTTCTGTGTATTTGTGGTGATGGAGAAGGCATTCAGGTTGCAAAATGTAAAGGGCATGCAAGGCCTAAGTGAATTCAGTTACAACAAATAACAATTTCCTTCTTTATTAGATTCAGAGAAATTACAAGCAAATGTGTCTGAAACCGGGAAAACAATTTTTTGGAATCCACCATCAGCAGCAAAAAACCAACTAGTTCGTCAATTTACACCCACTGTTACCATGGACAGAATGCTGCCTGGTCCAATACTTGTGAGCTTCATTTTGTGTTTCTAGAGTTGTCCTATTTCACATAATTTCTGGGAATCTTTGTTCTAAGTGTAAATTATTTCATCAAACTAATGAATGTATAGATAACCTATTCATGAGTGTAAGATTTTTTTAAACAGAAATAGAAACTACTGAAGTTTGAGTCTTCTAATTTAAAGAAAAATGAAAAGAGAGAAAAGAAATTGTATTCCTATATTTTGCACTGATTTCAGCAAAGACCCAAACTCACCAGCATGTTGGATGAAATGGATCTATGGAAGTTTCCCCCTCATTCTCCAACTATCAATTCTGTCAGCTGTGTTATGATTCCATGTTAACATAGAATTTACCTTAATATCATCGCCTCTGAGATTACTCCATCTTATAATTAAAAATATCTACAAACCTTTATTTGATATTATCAATGCATTAGATGGACATGTTGTTCTTTACTCTATATATTGCTCTTTTTATCCTAGTGGACTATATATTATTGCCACCTACTATAGTTTAGTCTATTTTAAATACTGTACTAGATTTCCACTTAGTGCATAATAATCATTTATGTCCAGCATCTATTTTAGCACTAAGTTTTCATCAGGAATTTATGCTGCATGGGAACAAGTCTATCTTGTTAGACACATGAGAATTACTGCCCACTCCTCAGGTATTTTAGAGCAGACTTTTCCGTCATCAATAACTGTAATCATGTAATCAATTTCAAAGAGCAAAAATATGGAGCAAATCTGTGTGTGGTCATCATTTTTACAGACTGAAAACATGGAAAATGACTGAAATTGGGTTCAGTTCACTGGGTTCTTAAATGTGACAGTATCTTTAGATAAAGATAGTTGAAAATAAGAAGTCACAGAGGAAGGAAATGAAAGTCTCAGAAGTGTAGTGAAAAAGAAAGCTTTCTTAAAAACACAAATGTTAGGATTTATAATAGAGGTTAGGGCAGACAGGAAGTAAAATAGTGATTTGATCTTCATAAGAGAAATAGCCAATAGTAACTTAGATTGGCATGCTTGAGAAAGATAA